>NW_027361684.1:34955000-36155000 GCF_039654945.1 Dendrobates tinctorius
GGATCCTTTTCGTCAGCAGGGACCACTCAAAATTTATGGGAAGATGGATAAAGCTAAATACAGGGAAAACCTGTGAGGCTATAAAAGACTTGAAACTGGTGCATATGTTTACCTTCCTGTGGGACAACGACCCTAAAAATACTGCTATAGCTACATTGAATCATTTAGATCAAAGAATATTCATGTGTTTCAATGGCCCAATTAAAGTCCAGACTTAAATCTACATCAAAACTCTCCATGCAATCTTACTAAGCTAGAATTAGTTTTCAATAGAAGAATGGTCAAAAATTTTAGTTCTATTCTAAATGTGCAAAGCTGGTAGAGACACACCTCAAAAGACTTCCAGCAGTAATTGCAGCGAAAGATGGTGCTATAAGGTATTGACTCTTGGGGTCTGTATACAAATGCACGTCAATTTTCAGACTTCTATTTTTAAAATAATTAGAAAACCATGTATCATTTCCCTTACACCTCATAAATACTTGTGACTTTGTGTTGGTATATCACATAAAATCCAACTAAATATATTATATGTATATGTGTACCTGTCACTTCAAGTAACTTTTCAGAATAGGATTTATCTCTAATTTTTAGTTCTGTGAGATCATCAGTGGAAATTAACTGTTTACATATATTCTATTCAGAGTGCATGCAGAGAGATGGATTTCTGCTGTCCTTTCTCTGTAGCATATAGACAGAAACAGCAGTTACACAGAGGACAGTATGCAACAGTACTGAGCTGTGTGGTTGTGAATCCAGCTCAGAACTAAAAAAGTTACTTGAAGCTGCAGCACAATCTGCCTGTCTCACTGTGTGCTTAATTCTCTTTACTCCACCACACTCCCTTCTCCATGGAGTTTAGGAAGCATATTCTGATGCCTCACTATGCTGGCAGTCTGTCTTAATTTGAACAGGATGGATTTGAACTGTGTGGGTTTTTCCAAAGTGGATGGTGAGTTTATGAGACAAGTGGAGGAGAAGCAGTGGCTCATAAGTAGAAAAAGAAGTATATTTATTTGATATTGGTATATTTGGTATTAAAAAGTTCCTTCTATTACCATGTACTATTGATTTTATGTAAAGTTTGTTGAAACAAAAGCGTCTCTTTATACGTTACGATATATTTGTACCTGAAATGCAATCAAGGAAGTTAGAGAGCCAAACCTGCACTGCAATTGGTCTACTACCCAGCTTCTGTGATTGGCCAGTCAATATTTTTTTACCCTGAAATGGCTGTCCTAAAATTATTGCACTTATTTGGATAAAAAAATAAAACATGCAATCAGATACACTTAGAAATAATCAAAAAAGTTTATAAATAAAAAAAAAAGTTTTGGATGACAGACACCGAATAGGCAAAATTAAAAGTTCAAACAACTGCTGGTTGTAACAGACCGACTAGCACTATTAATTATCTTTTACAGTCAGGCTATACATTGGCCATTCTGTTTAGCAGAAATCAAGGAGCACCCTGATACTTGCCCTCGGAGATGAAGAAGACTAAGTTGACTGGGATCCCAAGCAGAGAAACACAAACTGAATCAGAACCAAAAGTTGTCTGGGTTAGCATAGTCAGTATCCAGAGTCAGGCTGACTTCACAGGCCGAGAATAGATGAAAAGTCCAATTTCCTACCGTAATGGGTTTCCAGAGGATAGTACCGAGGAATGGTCAGGAACAGCCAAGCTAGAACACTAAATATTTCATGTGTTTGCACCGGGTAAGACACGAATATACAAGAACCGGCAACTGATATTGCAGTCAAGTGGGTGAGATGGGGAGTGAAACCCAACCTGCAATAAGTCAGCTGATGAGCTTTCCTGATTGGTCAATCAGTAAGGCACACAAATTGACCAGAAGCGCCTCGTGGCAAGTTTCCTGAGCGGATTGATTCACTATGCATGTGTTGCCAGACATCTTTGTGATCACTGCAAGTCTGTGGCAAATAATTTTCACTCAATAAGTATTTATTGTTTGCTTTAAAATGCTGGCATGGGACCTTTCACACGGATATTTGAATTTCTGTTTTTTTTTTTTTCATGAGCCTATACACAGTTGCTCATGCAGAGGTATTGTACGAGTTAATCGGTATGCGACCTGCAGAGTCTGCTGGCATTTTACAATCACAAAACCTTATTTATGAACATATCTTCCACCCCAGTCAATGACAACAAATTCTTCCCATCGTTTCATAAACCAATTTAATATTGGATGTTATCCAGAGCACACAGTACCTTTTATGATATGGGCATTAGAAAAGCCTTTCAGCTGAAGATTTTTGCTAACCTTTTTTCAAGCCTCAGTGAAATAATCTGCAACATTACACACCATATTACATTGTTGCTCCAAGACTTACCATGTATTTTCAAGGCTGTGTACTTACACATCGGAGGAGGAGGGACATTCAAAGTTGCATTATTCAGCCAAAGGAGTGTAATCAGGAACTTTTCTTCTTGTAGAGAGAAGCTGGTGTAAGGAGACTTAAAGGCCATGCAATGCTCCTCTGGGAATTTAAATATGCAAATGGACTTTTCATCAAAGAATAGGTCAAGACCTCTAGCGTCACCTATATTATGTAGCCATCCTAAAAAGTCAATATCGACCCTTTACTGAGCCTTACAACATGGCTTAGGATAAACTGCTAAATCGGAAACTCCATTTGCACATGTATAACTTCTTATCTTAGGTCATTTGACAAAGCTTTTTAAACAGCTGAAATTGACTTTTAAGATTGCAACACCCAATAAGTGGTGCTAGAGTTCATGTTCTCCTCTCTAAAGTGGCTACTTTGCATATTTCAATTCCCAGAGAAGATTTCCATGGCATATAACTCTCCTTAATCTCATTTGTAGCACTCTCCACAAATTAACATTCCTGTTTAGACCGCCTGTCAGAGGTCTCTTACCTAGCCAAATTCAATCTCCTGCTGTATCGCCAATGCCGACATCCCTGCCAGGAGAAGGACAAGGGGCCATTCAGGGTGCAGGGACGCCAACATACTCACCGCCCCGGCCACTCTGCAGTGTGTTCTTCCTCTGCCGTGGCTTCCTGCTCCCCTGGACGTGCGAAAGCTCCCCAGCTACAAACTTAGTTAACATGCTCCCCACTTTTTTAAAGGGGCAGCACGCACACTCTGGAAATGCCCCAGCCAATACCTGTGAGGCATCAGGTATTTTAGACACAACCCTGTAGGGAGGTGCCTGAGTATCACTCCCCCTTTGGTTAGTTAGTGTTGGTGCAACTAAGTCTAGTCTGTTGCCAGATCCCTATCCCTGTTTTAGTTAACTGTGTTGTCTAAACCAGAACTTGTTACTGTTACCCATGTTGTCTGAACCTGAAACCTCTCTTGCGGTACTTGAACCTGAAACCACTCTGGCACAACAACCTGAAACCACTCCAGCGGTACCTGAACCTGTAACTGCTTTGGTGGTTGAACCAGCACCAGTGTCCGTCCTGTCTAGTGTTTCTGAATCCGCAATGTCTGAACCAGTACCAGTGTCTGTCATGTCTAGGACTCTGAGGCCATGTCTGTGATCCTGGCCCTTGGAGTCAGCTGCCACATCACTGGGGACTGCCCTTGGACTGGTGCCTGGTGTCTAAATGCATGTCAAGACTAACTCCACCATTAGGAGCTCTAGCGAGAACCAGGAAACCAGGTAGCCACTTAGCCATTGCACTCAAGGATAAGACCGGCCCATGTTGCAGTGGGTCCACGATCTGCATGCATGACAGTTTGCTCAGGCCATGGACCCTGCTGATCCCAATACCCTTTTGCTCTCTGAGTTGTACCAAGAGATGTCTCACCAACGAGATCAGGAGGAAAAGATTCTGTCCTATATGCGGACAGTAAATACCTGTTTGGAAACCCTGACAACTGCGGCTTCGTCCGCTCCAGTCTAAGTCGCATCAAATGTGGCCATGACTACTCAGCCTAAATGGAGCTGGTCCTTGTCTTTCTGCTCCGCCACATTACAACAGGGAGCCCAGGCAGAGCTATTCATTTCTTAACCAGTGCACTCTGCACTATGAAATGTTGGCCAGATAGTTTCCCTCTGGTTGGGCTAAAGTGTGATTCCTGATGTCCCATCTAGCAGGAGAGGCACTAGCGTGGCTCAACCCCTTGTGGGACAGAGGATCCTGTGTCCTCTGATTTGCAGGCCTTCCTGGGGGCATTCCTTAAGGTCTTCAATGAGCCAGATCGTGTGTCTTCTGCTGCATCTTCCGCTCTCAGACTGCGTCAGAAAGATATGACTATAGGTCGGTATGCTGACCGGTTTCGCATCCTGTTTTCCAAACTTTACTGGAATGACAAGGCTCTGGTTGCTGCCTTCTAGGAGGGATTGTCTGGAAGCTGAGCCTCAAGCAACTTGGACTGGGTGCCTCTCCACTCTTCCTCAAGACTCTGGGGCCATCTACCAGGAAATTTTAGAGCACCTCATGCTTTCCTCTTCCAACAAGCTTTTTGGAGATGGAAATTTCATTCTCCAGCATGAATTGGCACCTGTCCACACTGCCAAAAGTACCAATAGCTGGTTTAAAAACAACAGTATCACTGTGCTTGATTGGCGAGCAAACTTGTCTGACCTTAACCCCATAGAGCATCTATAGGGTATTGTCAAGAAAAAGATGAGACACCAGACCCAACATTGCAGATGAGCTGAAGGCTGCTATCAAAGCAACGTGGGCTTCCATAGCACCTCAGCAGTGCCACAAGCTGATCGCCTCCATGCCACGCCGCATTGATGCCGTAATTGATGCAAAAGGAGCCCCGACCAAGTATTGAGTGCATTTACTAAACATACATTTCAGTAGGCCAACATTTCGGATTTTAAAATCATTTTTTCAAGCTGGTGTTATAAAGTATTCTAATTTACTGAGATGAATTTTGAGTTTTAATTGGCGGTAACCCGTAATCATCAACATTAAGGGTATGTGCACACGATCAAGAATGGCTCAGGATTTGACGCAGGTGAAATCTGCACCAAATCTGCATCTGAGGTCACTGGCAGGAGACCTGCGTTTTTGATTTTTTTTTTATGCATTTTTTTCTGCATTCGTTTTTGATGCGTTTTTTTGTTGCATGCGTTTTTTTTTGCCACTAGAAATAAAGCTAGTTGAAAGTTGACTTCTGGGAAGGAAAAAAAAAGTGATTTCCTGTTTGCAGATATATTGGGTTCAGTAAACGCTGTGGGTTGGACGCTGCGTAAATCTGCAGTGTCCAGCTGTTACAACAACTATTCGTGCACCGATGCCCGCTGCTAACCCGCAGAGACGGACATGCGGCGCGTCTTTCCAGACTGCAGCATGTCAATTTACGTAGTGGAGACGCTCAGTCTCCACTGCATAAATTACCCATAGACTTTCATTAGATGCGGTAAAACCGCATTATCTTCCTAGTCACATGCATATTAAGAGTGGGAATGCAGCTTACTACGCATGTGTACTAATTTACATAATGATGAATCTTGTGACACAGACAGAAATACATGACACAGGAAGTGGAGGAAAGCACAGAGAGAGGTCCCCTCCTTTTTTTTTTTTTAATGAATAATAAAAATTTAAAAAAAGCAAACTACAGTAAAGCAGACTACTGGGACTGGTATTTCAGGCTGGTAAGGATCCAATATCCATGAACCTTACCAACCTGATAATACCAGGCCACAGCAGTTTGCTTACCTTGGATGGTTAGCAAAAATTGTAGGATCCCCTCCAAAAAACAAAAATGTCCCCCTATTTTTGTTAACCAGCCAAGGAAAAAGACAGCTGCGGACTGGTATTCTCAGGCTGGCGAGGCCCATGGAATTTGATCCTCACCAGCCTAAAAATAGCAGCCCGCAGCTGCCCCACAACTGGCACATTTAAGGCTGTGTGCCCACGTAGCGATTTTTAAGCGTTTTTGCCGCGATTTTCAGCGCAAAAACGTTTAAAAATCGTGTACAGAACGCCCCCCATGCATTCCTATGGCATTCCACACATGCTGTGCTAATGCTGCGCTTTTTTCCGTGGCGGAATCGCATCGCGGAAAAAATCGCAGCATGGTCATTCTTTTGTGCGGAATCGCAAAGAATTGCCGCGATTCTGCACCCATAGGAATGCATGAGAACCGCTTACTTCCCGCTTGTGACTATGCCCACCATGCGGGAAGTTAAGCGTCTCATGTGCGGTTGGTACCCACGGTGTGGAGGAGAGGAGACTGTCCTCCAGGCCCTGGGTACCATACCCCTGTAAAAAAAAGAATAAAAAATCGGGGTATATTTACCTACCGACGTCCTGCGCTGCATTCCCGGCCTAAGCGTTCCCAGTAATGCCTTGCGGCAAGGTCCTGTGATGACGTAGTCTCGCTTGGCTAGCGGTCTCGTGAGATCGCTATAGTAACGCGAGACCAACGTCATCACAGGTCTCGCAAGGCATCGCTGGGAACGCTGAGGCCCGGGATGGCAGCGCGGGACGTCGGAAGGTAAATATACCCCGATTTTTTTATCATTTTTAACATTTTATCTTTTAATATTGATGCTGCATAAGCGGCCTCAAAAGTAAAAAGCTGCTCACACTTGTCAAACACTATGTTTGACGAGTGTGACCAACCTGTCAATCACTTTCCAAGCGATGCTTCAAATCGCTTGGAAAGTGCTTGAGAAAATCGCGAACAGAATCGCGGTAAAATCGCGCTGAAAAAAACGCGCAATTTCTGGGAAGGAGTCCGGTTTTCAGTGTGCGTTTTAACACGCACCATGGGCACATAGCCTAAAGATGGGCTAAGTGTGTCAGTTTACCCTGCTCTTCCCACTTGCCCTGTAGTCGTGGCAAGTGGGGTAATATTTGTGGGGTTGATGTCACCTTTGTATTGTCAGGTGACATCAAGCCCACGGCTTCGTAATGGAGAAGCATCTATAAGACACCTATCCATTACTAATCCTATAGTTATATGGTAAATACACAGCCAGAATAAAGTCCTTTAATTGAAATAATGACACAGACTCCTTTAATAGATCTTAATTGAACTATACTTGCTGCATCGCCTATTCCACCAACACCCTCGTTCTCCTGTAAGAGAATTAAAATAAAAAGCAACAATATCCTTATATGTCTGCCAAGAAGATATACATACTGTCCCACGACGAGTCCAGCTCTGCTACATCTGAATGCCTTTTGTTGAACGGTGGCATTATGCCAGCATTCAGCCTGAAATCCAGACACAGCGGAGCTTGAAAATGATCATCGGCGATAGCTCGGTCCCCCGTGGTCACGTGCGCTGCAGTTCTCGTGAGCAGCTGAACGTGAGAACTTGGCTAGTGACTGGAGATAACCCTGTCCCCGGCGGTCACGTGTGCTGCAGTTCTCACGACCAGCTCAGTTCCCGTACTTAATACGCATGTAACTAAGAAGATAATGCAGTTTTACCGCATTTAATGAAAGTGTATGATTAATTTACGCAGCGAAGACTGAGCGTGTCCGCTACATAGATTGACATGCTGCGGTCTGGAAAGATGCTCCACATGTGCGTCTCAGCACGCGTAGTGGGCATAGGAGTTTTTGAAAGCCTATCCACTATGCTGTAACATCTGGACGCTGCGGGTTTGACGCTGCAGAAGTACGCAGCGTCCAACCCGCAGCGTTTACTGACCATGAGAACATACCCTAAGGCTGGAGTCACACTGCCATAATTCTCGTGCGAGAATCTCATCGTAAAACTTGCCCTGGCCGGCACCTCTCCTGACCTGAGCTTGACAACTGCATAGTAATCCATTATGCTGTCATGCTCAGGTCAGGAGAGGTGCCGGCCAGTCCGTGCAGTGCGATGCGATTATCGCATGAGAAATATGGCAGTGTGACACCAGCCTTACAGAAATAAACACTTGAAATAGATCACTCTGTTTGTGATGACTCTATGTAATATATTAGTTTCACTTTTTGTATTGAAGAACTGAAATAAATTAATTTTTTGATGATATTCTAATTTTGTGAGATGCATCTGTATGTTTATGCCTACAGGGGCAGAATGTGCCCTAGATTTGCTGCAAATTTTACTGACACATGGCCATTTGTTCTTAATTTTTTTCTTTTGAATGAGATTTGTTTTAAGTTTTCTTTACTTTGCTATTATAGTAATAAACTCTCAGGAATTTCCATCCGCAAATCTAGATGGAAAATCAGCAGAGTATCCGCCCTTTGTGATCATACTCTAAAACCGAGTGCTAAATGTGTCACTAGTATCCAGTATATCACACAGTTATAGAGAGGTTTAGTGGAGCATTTTTTGTTGACAAACTGTAAGTTATGACACTTGTAGATTACATGATTTGTTTCTGTGACCTCTGAATAATCTGAATTGTAGCCAGTTTGCTGACGTCACGTTCCACTGAGCAGATCTTCGATGCAGAATCCTTTTCTGGTCTCTTCACATGCGTCCACACTAAATCAGTTTTTATATTGTGACTATTGCACTTACCTACAGTCTGTCTTTCCATATTTGGCCAAAATATGCAGAGGTGAAAGCTTACACATCAGACAATCTGTGGCTGTAAAAATTGTGGTTCGTGATTAGATGACATGTAAAAGAGAACAGATTTTTTTCTTCATTTGTGTTTTGTTTTTTTTTATAGGCGATTCTCTCCTACTCTCACACTGAGCAAAATTTGCTTTGAAACAAGCAAATCATCACGATAACTGCCTGGAGTACATGGGAGTTAAAGTAGTTGTTTCTTTCAGAAACGGCATTACATCTGTTCACAGGATTGTGGAATATTGCAGCTCATTGAAGCAGAGCTGTAATACCTGACACAACCAGTTGACAAGTGTGGCACTGTTTTTGGAAGAAAACAGCCATGCCGTTTCTAATCTTTAGCAACTTTTTCAAGATATTCTGCTCAAACATAATTAACGAAGAGTTGCTCTGTTATTTTCCTCCACTTTTGAACTGTCACAAAAACATGTCAGGAGTCATGATTACATTATATACACTATATATTAGTGTATATAATCTTATCATAACTGTGTGTTCTGCCTGTCTGTTCCTAATAATGGAACAGCGAAATGGAATGTCAAAATGCAGGTGTGAACCTAGCCCTAACCAAAGTGTGCAGTGTAACAAACATGGGGGATATTGGAAAGTTTTGAACCGTTCCCTAGTAGGTGATCCTCTCATTTTGCAAAATGCTGATCAAAAATCCGTGGTGTAAAAGTGGCCTTAGGGTACTGTCACACTTAGCGATGTACCAGCGATATGACGCGGTCAGGATCGCTGGTACATCGCTAAGTGGTCACTAGTGAGCTGCCCCACAAGCAGATCTCACCAGCGACATCGCTGGGGACGGGGGTCGCTACTTACCTGTCAGACCAGGCGATCCTGCGTCCTCCCGCCCGGCTCCACGCGTCGCTCGTCGTCACAGCAGGAAGCGCCGCAGGAAGCTAACGACGAGAAACAGTCCAGCCTGATCTCGCGCGATCAGCGATAACCAGCGGGGGAGCGGTCGCAGGTAAGTATCAGACACAGCGATATCGCTAGCAATATCGCTATAACGTCACTAGTTATAGCGATATTGCTAGCGATATCTCTTAGTGTGACATGCCCTTTAAAGTGACTGTCATCAGATTTCCCAATACAAACTGCATACATTATTAAAGGGAACCTGTCAGGAACTCTTACCACCATCTATCAATATGACTGTGTAGAACTTTTAAAGGGAACCTGGCAGTTGATAGATTCTCCTATCGACTAGTAGCATGTCACACACTGGCTGTATGATATCGGTCAGGTTTGCTTGACTCTGAAATGCTGCAGTCTTGCAGAGAAAAACATAGTTTAAAAGGCTCAGGGATTCGGCTGCACGGGAGAGAAGTCAGACAGGTGGGTGCCCGGTGTCGTCTCCCTGCCTGCTGCCCTGGAGTGTCACATCTCTCCCTACAAGTACACTCAGGAAGAAATTGACAGTCACTTGCAGCAGGCAGGGAGAAGCCACCAGGGAACCGCCTGTCTGACTAGTCTCCCATGCAGCTTGGTCTTCGGAAGCTTTTAAACCTCTTTCGTTTTGCACTGTGGTAACTGCAAAATGTAGTAACTCTAATAGCCGCAGCCAAAGCTGAGCTCCGGTCGCAGCTGTTAACCATATAGATGCTGCAGTTAATCTTTCACAACAGCTTGTTGTTTTGCTTGTCCCAAGAGGAGGTTTAATCACAGATGGCATTGCTGCTTCAATGAAATGGAGAAAGACACTGCTATTAGAAACTAACACTCTTCTGGCAGCTGTTTGTGGACCCAAGTCATCGTATATTGCAGGATGATCAACAGCTTACTACAGGAAAATAAGATCTGACTAAAGTAGTAGTTGGATGAGAGGACTACAGGACAACCAAGAGCAAGAGGACTCAGGTCCTGCCAGTGCTGCTGCCACCATATCTTCAGCCTCATCAGATGAGGAGTTTAATTGTGAAAAGTATTTGGATGACATTGAGCCGGCAAAGCGTTACCTCACGGAAAAAGATTCCACTCCAATAGAAAACAGAGTGACCATATATCAGCAACATTTTTCACTTGCTCTCAAAGAAGTAGAAGAGTTCAACCGTTCATCAAATCTGACTGTGCATGAGGCAATTCCTTTACACCCTGAAATTAAGAGATGTTGCCCATCTGGTTACTGCTTTTCCACCAACCTAAGAGGACAGAGAGGTTGTTTTCTAGCCTTATAATAATTAGGTCAGATTTCAGGTAATCTATGAAGGAGGATCTGATGGAGGCAATACTATTTCTCAGAACAAATTCATAGACTGCACAAATGTTATTCAGTATGTAGTAAGTGGGGAAAAAAACATTTTCAACAAAAACATTGTATATTGCATATTTACAATTTTATTTAAGCTTTTTTGTGTTCTAAAGTTGTATTCCAATAAACATATTTAGCTTCTATCTAAAGAACTTGAATATTGTATCATAATGATTAAAAGCCTGATGTTACCATTTTACTACAGTAAATGAATATGAGCCATGTATGAGGGAGTCGGGAGTTTGAGTCAGGGAATTTGAGGAGTCGGAGTGGGAGATTTGGCTTACCGACTCCACAGCCCTGATTGTGGAACACTGATGGGTTACTATGTCTGGTATGGGTCTGCTGAAGACCCTCCATCACTGCCATACTTGCCCTTCTCCAAAGCTCAGCAATTTGAGCATTTCAGGGAAAAATATATTCCTGGGTGCAATTGTGCAGCCAGGCTCTGATTCATGCTGCCCATGGTTTGGGCAGCATTAAACAGATGTCAGATTTCCTATAAACCTTGATTTATTTTATGTACTCCTAATCTGGAATTGTACATTTAGAACATTATATAACAACTACATTACTGCACTACAGTGACGGTCTGGGGCGGACATCTCATTGGTGCAATCTGTACAGCCGCACAGCGGACCAAAAGGTAAAGGGGCCCATTTCTCCCTCCAAAGTAGGTGAAATGATGCATTATGATGAGCTATTGGACTGCAAAGTTACCATATATTGTTCTTGCCCAGGGCCTTCTTCCATCTGTGTCCGGTAGTGTGTGTTTGCATAGTGGAACAGAAATGTAATTTGTTACTTATTTCTGTGTATTTTAGGACTTTACAGCTGTATTCCATCTTAAATGCAGGTATAGGTGTCTGTTCTAAAATCTTTCTACATGAATAAATATATTAGGAGGAGTTTCATAAAATCGCTCACTATTTCTAGATGGAGTCTGAGATGGAATTTTATAAGAAGTGTCTGCTTTCATTTACAGGTCGCATCGCTGCTCTCAACATGCTGAACAAGCAAGAACCGGTGAACTCCGTGCCATTCTTTTGGACATCTTTGTTAGGAAAGAGTATTCGTTATGCAGGTGTGTATGATAATCAAAGTCTTGGGATTAAATTATTTTAACTCGATCTTGAGTTGCTGCTGCCCCTTCGGGTGAACTTTATTATTTTAAGGGGTATGTGGGCAGCTAGTGTTCACATTTCCTTGCAGTGCCAGAGGAATGTTTAAAATAAACAGCTCAAAATGTACAAAAAATACATTTCGGTGACCAATAAAAGTTTCCTTCATTTCAATAACCGTCATGAACCGTCCATCCATGCAGCCTGTCAGGTTTTTAATTTGTTGATAATCAACTTTTCGAGCAACACCAACCACAGCCTCTGAGACTCTGCTCAGAGTGGTGACCGTTTTCCTTTACATAAATCTCCCATTTAAGAAGGACCTCACAGGGTTCAGGTCAGGTGAGGAAGTGGCTACATCATTATTCTTTCATTTTTAAGAACTTTACTGGCAGTCAAGCAGTGGAGACTTCAATGCTGCGATGGAACATTGTCCTGCATAAAAATCATGATTTTCTGGAAAGATGCAGATTTTTGCTTGCAGAAAGTGTCTTCTAAAACAGGCAGTAAGTGTGGGAGTTGATTTTGAGTCCATCTTCAACCTGAAAAGGTCCAACTAGCTCATCTTTAATAACACCAGCCCACACCAGTACCCCACCTCCACTTGTTGGTGGCAAGAGTTGCAATGGCGGTCTCTGTCCATCTGGTATATCAAGTCACTCATTTCATCAGTCCAGAAGACCTTTAAAAAAAAAATCTGTCTTCACATATTTCTTGGCCCAGTCTTGATTTCATTGTTATTATGCTTTGCTTATATAGCATGTCTGCCTATCTCTATTATCTATCGCTATAGCATTCATGGCTGTAAAAGTGTTTTTGTCGTTGCGCATTTCCTGTCAACGTGCATACATTTCTGGATAGCTTTATAGTTCTTGGTATTTTTTCCCCAAATACAGCATATGTTCTAATTGTAGTGTTATTTGTAATTGTTGTTCATACTTCAGCAGGGAAAGTGTTTATAAAAAAACAAACAAATAAAACAAAACCCTAAATGATCTGTGACCTGCAACCTCTAAAAGGGGTGTTATGGCTCACCAAATCCAGGTGAGCAGCAGGGTTGGTGACATGACTTCACGTCTAGATATCTGTCCCTTCCATATGTAAGACGCACTCCACACATACTGTACATAACGGCAATGTTAATGTTGGCCCCACCGTACTGCAAATTTGGGAGTAAGAACCGGATACCCTCACTAAGGTCCATATACACTGCATTCACAAATGCAATGAAGGTCCCGTGTTGACCGAAGCTTCAAAATATTTAGATTGCAAAATAAATGAAATTCCTCTTTCACATTATTAGGTGCACCAGTTATTAGCTTATTATTGGGTGATACACGGCACTCCGGCCTATGCCAACATTGAATGACAATATGTCTTTAACAATTCTGCCAAATCTATATATTAAAGAAATTTGTATCCCGATTTGCTCTCCTCCATTAATGTTGTATGTTTCGTTGTGCAGGATTTGGGGAAGGATACACAGAGATCGTGATGAAAGGAACACTTGACGAGCTGAAGTTTTTGGCTTTTTACTTGAAGTAGGTAGACTGCATTTTTTTTTTTTCTTTGTACAGGTGTGGACAATTTTAATCCATGCAATTTATTTTGGCTCCTTACGCAGGGATGACATTGTGGTAGCGGTATCAAGCATGAACTATGACCCCATTGTGTCCCAGGTAGCAGAAGTCATTTTCTCTGGAAAACAAATCACCAAAAAGGAGGTCCTGTAAGTAACTTTCCCCCAAAATGATATAGACTAGGGAAACATACCTACAGCTTTCTTAAAAAGGTCTGCACTATGCAAATATATCCGTTACAAACTTCCCTTGGCCATTAGGCCTCAAGCACTGGGCTGAATTAGAGCAATAAAAGAGCTTCCATTTTACCTTTGTATACCTCCAAGTAGTTGGATTCTCTAGAAGCAATAGCTCTATGTACAGTATATGGCACATAATGCTTATAGTACATCTACAAATTCTGTACCCCAACCATGGGCCAGTATCACATAGCCCTGTTACTAGCCAAAACCTCTTTAGAAGTAGACCGTATTAAAACTGTATGGTTTATATTCAAGATGGCATCCCCCAAATACAGAAGAAATACAAAGACCAAACCTTTATTTAAGCACAAGCTCCACCATTATGTAAAACATTTATATACTGATCTTTCAGCAACTTTAGGGGAGATGTGATCCCCCAATGTGCCAGTTATCGACCGTAGCGGTTCTGATTTATTCTGCTCACAGCTGACAATAGGGGACAGGATATAAATCGTTTCATTGATCCAGTTACACGAGTAGCCTGGGGAATAGGTGTGAGTTTGTCAATTCATAGAAATTCAAGTGGTTTATGTGGCATTTTTTGTGCAGGGCTGAAGATTTTATTGACATCATTGCAAAATTATGACCAGCGCTCGGATTCTTCCTGAAAGTTTCTGAAGACCAGAAAGATGCAACATCATTCTTCAGGCTAATTCATTGTGCAACCACAACACTACAGCGCTTTGTCAGAGGGCATACTATGTGCACCATTGACCAGGTTTTTACCCCTTTTTTTCCCCATTTATTTTTACGACAATTTTGTAGTTTTTTTTTTTTTAATTGTATGTAAAAACTAGTGAGCAGCTTCCAATCAGAGGCAGAATGGGTCATTCACTTTTTAAACACTTCACATCATTAGAAACCTGAAACGCAAAAAAGTTGACATGGACCTGCCTGAAAAAAGACAGTGTATAAAGCCTAAACACTCATGTGCAGGCCCCCTGCAAAACAGCACACCGAACTACAGGGATGTCCACACATACTTAAATAGAAAGGAAAGATTTACAGCATGCACGACTCAATTTGTTTTTATTGCACAAACTGAATTATAGACAGTGGCTGCCTTAAAGCAAAAAACTGATGCTATACCTACCCTCATCCATTTTTTTTTTAATTTTTTGTAATGGCCAATTACCATTATTAAAGAGGACATGTGATAAGATCAGAAATGGTCTGTACTAGTTTGCATTTTTTTTTAAATTCACTATATAGTTCCTTTTTATTTAGTTGGCTTTAACTGGCTCTACACTATGAGCCACAGAAACCACAAAATTTAACAGTTCTGGCCTGTTTCAGACATCAGTTTTTTTGTGTCAGTCAAAATCCGCCAAAATGGCGGAAAGCGGATCCGTTCACTGATGTGAACGGATGCCACCAGACCGTTTGTTTTTGACGGACGCGCTGAATGAAAAATTTTAAAGGAACCGCTGCCCGGGAAGGAGAGAGAGAATTTTTTCTGTCCGCCAGAAATGATTTCAGGGTTAAATTTCCTCCTGACTTCATTCCTCCGGGCATGCGCACTATAAAAATGCGGATCCTTCAGCACAAAAAACGTTACATAGTCCGTCCAGGCATCTCGGCGGACGCAAAAAAATTGACGGATCCGCAAAAAAAACCAGATCCAACGGGTGGCCATCCGTCAAGATCCACCGGTAATGCAAATCAATGGGGAAAAAAACGGCGGATTTTGACTGATGGTCAAAAACAGAAGTGTGAAACAGGTCTAAAGGAATAACCAGACTGACCACATTACCCTGGGGGCATGTCCTCTAACATAGAAAACTTATTTTGGCCATTTTTTTTTTTTTTTTTAGATTTTATGTAAAAAATACATGTTACAGGGATGTTTTGCATATAGATGAAAAATGGACAACTTTTCATATTGCTGTGCTAAAGGATATGCCCACCTAGATGGGATTAGTGAGAAATAAGTAAGGACTTTTGTATAGTTGCAGGTAAAATTGTCAATTATCCATCCTAATTATTCCAATAACTTTATTAAAACAAGTAGTTAAGGATAGAAAATGTACCGTCATCATTTTACCTGCAAATACACTAACAGCAAAGACTAGATCTAGTCACTGTAAAAAAAAAAAAAAAAATAATTCTTGCAACTGGTCCTGAAGTCATGACATGCTTTGACACTTGGCATCTCTTCGTTATGCACCATGACCTCCTAACAGTTGAGTCGGATCATTCAAAGACTTTTTATGGAAAGGTTTTTCAGACGCTACAGGAATATAGTATTTAGTGTCCCAACACCGGCACGTGACTTCCCCCAATTCCACTTCTTCCTAAATCGTCAGGAGGACCTCTGTGGAATAATAGCCAACTTCAACAGTTCTTCAACTGGCAGCTTTAGCATTGAGCATGAACATAAAGCTTGCCACTGAAGAACTGTTGCTGTAAGCCAAAATGTAGATCACTCCATGTCCTGGGTAAAAAAAAAAAAAAATAATAATTTCATTCACATTCAGCGATTGATCATGCATGACAAAATTATACATAAACTAAAATTTTCTAGGTAAAAAAAAAAAAAAAAAAAATCTGCCATAGGACAATACTTGAGTGCACCAGAGTCCTCATCCCTGGGAAACAATCACTGAAATATAACATTTATACAAGAATATTTAACACATCTGTCACTTAAAAATAGAATATAGGAGAACATAACAAATCCGCGCTCAAAGGCATAATTATTTAATGGGCATCACCAGTGACCAATAAGTGCTGCAACATTACAAATGGCATAAGCGGCCATTTAATACTCAGATCCCCCTGTCCCTAAATGTCGAAATGTTCACCCACGGTAGATCGAAGACATTTTCTTCCAATGGACTATAATGGTTATTAAAAGGTTACTTGTAAGCCAGCTGCATGGGGGTGATGGATGCCAAAGGGAGCCACCACCACAATCAAAGCACTAAGCCTTCTTTGGTTATTTGCACAGTGGGATCATCTTTATGGCACAGACCCCTATATCATAGAAGCTCAACTGTTAATCTTGCTGACAATTCACAGCAACGACCTATAAAATTTGTGAATGCAACTTCCTACAGTTAACTAAAAACAGGGAAATTGAAAAAAAATATGTTTGTAGAAGCTTTGCAATATTTCAGTTATTAAAAATCCTCTGTTCTCGAGATCAGTGGGATTTTTAATTTTAATCAGTTACTGCTTATTGCCTATGTTGACACCTAGCTCTGTAGTCTCAATAATGGTCTCTCTCACTGCCATGAGCCCAGTCGCGTGAATGCCGATGACAGCTGCTGTCCTCGGATCGGCCAGCGGTGTGTATGGCGGCGCAAGAACCCAGGAAGTCTGCTGCAATACACTTCTATTGTGTGTCAGGTGACAGATCCAGCTGAAGTAGGGGCCAGCATCTCTGGGCTCCTCACCCGTCTGCCATAATTCACTGACGCAGCGGAGCACTGATGGCATGTGCCCACAGGGAGCGCGGTGCGTGCCCCAGGTTTGCAACCGCTGTCCTAGGCAAAGAGCGCAAGGCTTATAAACTTTATTATAGAGCTTGTAAGCACTGCTGTGAAGCAAACTAGATCTGGACAGCTTCAGGCTGATGCTATAGTCTAAGATGCTTCTGGGTGCAGTATTGGAAATTGGACAGTTGAGGCCAGCAGTGCAACCATAAGCCTCTGGTCCAAATAATCCATCAGGAGGAGTACACAGAGCCAATGGCAAGCAAAAAAGCCTGGTAGGCTTGTGAGTGGTGAGCTCCTGAAGACAAGAGAAGACGACCCCTTTACGTGAATGTGTCTGAGCCAGACAACTTCATATTAACCCAGGGATGCCGCCTCTGGCTGCTCAGTACAAGACAGACAGGTGTTTGCAGAAGAGGCAAAAACTACAGTCTGGACCCTCCACGATTAAACACTGATGGCTGATCCTAGTCTATAAGCCACAGAGATGCAAACAATCTTCTAACATTTAAGATAAATTTAGTGGGATAATAAACTCTGAAAACACCAATCTACACAAACAAACAAAAAAAAAGTAAGAATGTGACAATCAATTTTACACCAAAAAAAAGAAATGAGAAATTAAAGTATTGTGGGATTACCATACATTTAGGAATACGCTTTCCTCCATCTCCCTGGACAGGGCGGGTAATGCCACCCGATCGCTTTAGTCTTAAGGTTACAAGCAAATGAAGCAGTTAATATGCTTACTGTGGCAAGATCGCACCAAAACACTTGCTAATGTTTCTCCTGACACTTCTTACCCAGACACATCTGTTAAAGTGCTGATCAAAACGGCAAAGCAGATTCCCAGCTACGTGCGCTGCCGGGACAGGGGCTGGGATACCAAACATTCCACAAATGCCTGGTACATATGATCCAAAATTCCAACCCGGCTGTCGGCCCCTCAGTGTCGTATACACTTTGTTCTGCGCCAGCAGCTCCACCTCTCCATAATCTTTTCCAGGGACACAGTCTCCCACCCAAAGACTTAAAGGAGCACTAAATGTTTATAGAACTGAAAAGACTGTCTGGAGGGAGGGAATTGAGAGTAATGATCATGGAAGGCAGACTTTGTCTCAGTCAATGGTCCTCTTCCTCCCAGTTACAAGACTTATCAGATGCCTTCTGTTTAATACATACCCTATGACATACACGTGAGACAGAGGCCTCTGATTGATGCTATACAGTGAGATACCATTATAAAAAAGTATACTTTGTTTCAGATATCAATGGACAAAAGTAGATTCAGCCAGGCGCAGAACTGTGCAGCTGCACAGGACCCAAGAGGTTAGGGGGCCCCCTATCTACCTCCAAAGCAGTGGAATTGTGCATTATGGTGAGATATTGGACTACAAAGGACCCATATATTGTTCTTACACGTAGGCCTTCTTCTGTCTGTCTGCCACAAGTAAGTTTTCTAGCTGGTGTCACATGTGCAGGTTTATTATTTTTCATCCTTCATTCAGAAGCTTTACATATCTTTTGCATTGGTTTCCCAACATATTGGGTAAAATTCAACATACCGGAAGGACAGACTACTGAGATGATGGGTATGGGGGGGGAGATCTTCCGACTTTTCTAATACCTTTATCTGTTGGGTGAGAAAACCATTGGCCTTCTGGAATTTAAGCTCCAGATCCTTATTTTCAGAAGAGATGAGCCACTGCCAGAAGTGCCCTGCAGCGGCTTTCGCTCTCCAAACCCCATTGAAAACACATGGAAACTCTGCCAAGTTGAGTGACCATGGAATTAATAGCGGTCTGGTGAACAAATGTTTGGCCGACAGCTATCTTATATGTATGGCCAGCTTCCGTTGTAATCGGAGGAATTTTGTTTGCCTCCTTTAGGGTTTAGCTTCCTAAATCCTATTCTGAGAATTGGAAAGTAGACGTCATTGCATGGTAATATTTATCACAAAGCTGAAAACGTTTTTTTTGCTTACTGAACGTGACGTGAAGTCAGAATACAATGAACCGAATGCTTTCCCCCAACCACAGAGGCAGGATAGAGAATGATCTGCCTGAAATATCACGCTGAGGAATTTCAAGAGCTACTTTCACCCCTGACCCAATTTGTCACTCGGAAAGCTTAGCTATGTGAACGTCATAGTGTGAGTCACAGTCACAGGATTAGACTGATCAGCCGCTCGCCTGTTACATCACTAATGAAATCACAAAGCCCAATTATTTATTCTTCCATACATGGTAAATATCCATTCTAGATAAAGCCATAGGTCTGGTCCATGCAGTGACCACAGAGAGGAAGTCTGACGTGTACACGAGTCTGGTGCAAGCTGTACATTTGTCCTTTTCTTCAGATTGTCTGAAATGGCCTGAATTTGAAAGTTTGATCTAATCCGGTCACGAAAATTAGGAAAAAAATTCCTTCATTTACATTCATAGAATTGGAATTCTACAGAAGTCGGAAAAGAAATCAGTTGCATAGGTTGGAAAAAAAAAAAAATCTAGGTGCATCAAGTTCATAAAAGCTGTTACAGTGTCTGCCATTACTAGCTCTTGTGGTCGGCATTCCACAGTCTGACTGCTCTAACTGTAAAGAATCCTTTCCTATTTAGCTGCCAGAATCACCTTTCTTCCATCCGTATTGAGTGCTCCTTAGTATGGTCTTTGGGTGGAATAAGTCATGTACCGTCCTTTGTACTGACCACACATTTATACATATGAATAAGATCTCCTCTGAGAGGTCTTTTTCTTCTAAGCTGAACCAAACATCAGATTCCCCTCCAACAGACGTGTTTGGTGGTCTTGGGAATAAGTTACTCTTGGATTTTAGTTTCATGGACTTTTGTAGAAAATAAAAAAAAAATTTCTTACACGATAAAATGAGGGGAAAAAAAAAGTGTCCCCACACCAGGTGGGATAATATGTTCTAAACAAAAAGGGATAATAGAGGAGCAAGGGGAGAATAAATAGAAGTTCAAGGTGTAAGGAGAAAGTACAACAGCATGGCAGAGCGCTGAGGGAGTGTGGAGGGCGAGGCATGGGATTTTTCTTGTATTTCACTTAGGCGTCATTCAGACGTTGCTTTTTTTGCATGCAGGAAAACCCATCGTCCATCATTGTGCTGGATCCAATTTAAATTCACTTTTGATCAGCTGTTACCCTGTAGCCAGATCCCCATTTTTCTAATTTTAATGAGAAGAATTAGGCTGTCAGTGAACAAGGTGACCTTTTTAAAAGTTCTTGAAGATTCTAAAGTGACTGTCTAGCTATAACTTCAAAAATTAGATGCAAGTCAGTAGCTATAACTTCAAAAATTAGATGCAAGTCAGTAGCAAGGCTCCTCGGTTAATTTTAGCTCCTGTTTATTAAGGCACAGCCGTGATCGGTGACTACATTTATCTACAGTGGCCGAGGTAAGTCAGACACGCCTCCAATCTCACTATTGGTCCAGACAGCTGCTCTATCCCTCCCCCTGCAGCTCTGCCTCCTCTGATTGGCTACTGTCTTTAAACACAAGTCTATGACAGGCTCACCTGAATGTCAGTGCATGGAGATGTCTAAATTACAGTGAGAGGACTAAAGGAGAAGGAGCCCCAAGAGGAGGGATGTGGAGGTCACTAGCAGGTACGGACTGGGGCTGAAATTCAGTCCTGGAATTTGAAGACACACAGGCCCATGGTGTCCCCACCCTCATGAACCAGATGGGATTTATTACTAATATTACCCTGGATGGAGGAAAGCAAGCTTTACTACAAGACCAATATTGCTAATGATACCCGTGGCCTGCTGGGGTAAGTGACGGAGTCAGCGCCTTTGTACTCAGTCACAACTGTTAACAGTATGAGAGTCTTGAGAACACTGATTCTGTTAACAACGTAGCAGACAAGGTGGCCCACGACCAGCCAGGCCCTTCTGGCATTTGCCAGAATTGCCAGATTGAAAGTCCGGTCCTGATCACTAGCACTGATATTCTAACACGGGGGATGGGCAATTACTTGTCCTCAGGGGCCACGAGAGACTGTTGTGGAGGGCTGAACCAATAGGCTGAAATACATTATTATTTATTCCATGGCGCTTTACATGTAAGGAGGGGTATACATAAAAACAAGTACAATAATCTTAAACAATACAAGTCACGACTGGTACAGGAGGAGAGAGGACCCTGCCCGCGAGGGCTCACAATCTACAAGGGATGGGTGAGAATACAGTAGGGGAGGGTAGAGCTGGTCGTGCAGCGGTTTGGTCGATCGGTGGTTACTGCAGGTTGTAGGCTTGTCGGAAGAGGTGGGTCTTCAGGCTCTTTTTGAAGTTTTCAATGGTAGGTGAGAGTCTGATATGTTGTGGTAGAGAGTTCCAGAGTAGGGGTGATGCGCGAGAGAAATCTTGTATGTGATTGTGGGAAGAGGAGATAAGAGGGGAGTAGAGAAGGAGATCTTGTGAGGATCGGAGGTTGTGTGCGGGAAAGTACCGGGAGACGAGGTCACAGATGTATGGAGGAGACAGGTTGTGGATGGCTTTGTATGTCATGGTTAGGGTTTTGTAATGGAGTCTCTGGGCAATTGGGAGCCAGTGAAGGGATTGACAGAGGGGAGAAGCTGGGGAATAGCGGGGGGACAGGTGGATTAGTCGGGCAGCAGTTTAGAATAGATTGGAGGGGTGCGAGAGTGTTTGAGGGGAGGCCACAGAGCAGGAGGTTGCAGTAGTCAAGGCGAGAGATGATGAGGGCATGGACTAGGGTTTTTGCAGATTCTTGGGTGAGGAATGAACGGATTTGTGAAATATTTATGCTTAATGTATTATGCTTAGTAGTAAATATTCACTTTCATTATATTTTATATTAACTGTATCACTTAATCTTGAGCAGAATTAAGTATGCAGACTTCCTTTTTTACTGTTCAAGCAACCCCCATGTCCAGCACGAGGCCCTCCCATGTCCAGCATGAGACCCCCATAGCCGCCCACCTTGTAAAGGCCAAAATAAATTACAATACTCATGGGAGCAGCAGGAGTAAAATATGAGCAAAAACTGGCCACTTCTGACCTAGTGACAGGTCCTCTTTAAAAATCAGATTACATTTTCTTTTCTTTAATAATTTTTATTACAGTTACCACAGCAGCGATCTGTCTTGCACTATTGTTAACATTTGGAAATGAGCTTTGCAGCAGAGCCAGCAATTGATAATCTGATTCATTGGCCTTTGCAGCAGAGTTCTAGAGATGCTCTATGATCTGTGCAGAGGTCACTGTGCAGGAAAGGGGAGGAGGTGAGCTGTAACATCACATTGTTAATGACTGATCCTGCCATTGAGTGTTTACGCACGATATAAATAGGTCATAGCCCCTAGAAAGGCATCGCCTAGACTTAAATGGAAACCGGTCTAAATGCGGTTATGTAATAAGTCTACTGCGACATATAAATCAGGGAAGTCCAATAAACCTTGAAGAACTGCTAATTGCTCCGTTACCTAAATATTCTCTAAAACGAGGAGTGACAAGGTACCACCTATTCCAACAAACCTACAACCTGCAGTGACCCTCAGTCTACTGAACCGCGGCACAACCAGCTCTACCCTCTCCTAGTGTACCCTCACCCATCCCCTGTGCACTGAGCCCTCGCGGGCAGGGTCCTCTCTCCTTCTGTACTTGCGTGTGCCTTGCATTGCTCATGTTTATTGTGCTTGTCTATGTATACCCCTTTTTCACATGTAAAGCGCCATGGAATAAATGGCGCTATAAAAATGAACAATAATAAATACTGGCCCAGTCTGGCAGCGCTATAATCGCATGTGTAATGTGCAAATTATTATCACGGTTGAGGTTATGCTTAGATTTTTTTTAAAAATCCATTTGAAAATGGCACCCGCGTATAAGCATCCATCGGTGTACATAGAGGTGATACAATAGCTGCTAATGCACATGCGCCGGCGGCGCTATCTTGCTAGAGAATTAAAAAACCTCCAAGATGGCGTCACCGGCGCTGCACATTAGCAGCTATCAGATCACCTCTAATCAAACGGATTTTTTTTTTTTTTTTTTTAAATATCAAGATAACCTTAACTATAATAATTATATACACAGTACATATGCGATTATGCTGCAAAGCAGGTGCCTATAGAAGGTGTTTTTTTTATTTCAGTATGTGTATATATAATATTCATATAAACTAGGGGGCAGGTCAGTGAGGGATCAGTGACTGTCAGCAGTCTGCATTATGAATATCTAATCAGAGCACCACATGAAGACCCCCCCACAGGCCACCCTGGAGTACAAGCAGATCATTAACTCAAAACTGAAAATAAAGATTAAACAACAACCACTAGACAGATTTCATCACCAGGTATCACTATTCAGTATAACGGCGCCAACCTGACACTGCCTGTAGGTTACTGTGCACAATCCTGCTGACAGGTTCCCTTTAGTTAGACCAAAACCCATTTAAGTTAGGAGGGCATCAGATAGTTGCCTTGGCACCTGTACCACCCCGTGTGGGCTAGCGTCTCTTTGTGGCTGATGGAAGACCAGTTGGGAAAGTATCCCTGGACAAGCAAACTAGCAACTTATTTGGGACAGACCAAACTTGAGGACCCAATTGCGTATCTTTGCTATGGTCATAAACAGGTTGAAAATAGTCCCTTTTGCACAGTCCTCTCATAGATCGTCACCTTTTCTCAAGTATTACTGAATCATGGTAGCATAAACTCCACATTATGATATTCAGATTTTACGTTAATGCTAATGTAAAGAGGACCTGTCATTTGCTTAAGCAAAAAGAAATACCTTGTACAAAAACCCAGAGCTCCCCCGATTCTCGCACTTTGCAGTACGTCACTCCATTGCAGAAACCTATATCCACATTTATTGATACTGGAGCACACCATGTGAAATCTCTGCTTGCAGACCAACTAGACATTTCTTCGGTGTCTTCTCTGGCGGTGTGCACTTTCCCTCCTCCCCTTCAAGACCCTGCCAATCACATATCAGCAGCTGATCTATCAGTTTCTGAGGCTGCTGAGCTGTGATTGGCAGAATCTGGGAGGGAGGAGAAGTGACAGACCTCCAGAAGACACTGAAGAAACAGTCAGTTAGACTGCAAGCAGAGATTTCACATAGTGCGCTTTGGAAATAAATGTAATTACCTCTGCAACGTAAAATGGAAGAGAGGCACAATCAGGGCAACTCGGATTTTTGCATGGTAATAAATTTTTGAAGTGATGGGTTATCCCAAGGAAAAAAAATTCAGATAAACTTAAACTTTGTCATGTAACAGGTGAGCGCAAAAAAAAAAAACTTGCACGAGACTGGCCAGTTGTCCATTTAGGCACCCCAGACAGCCAATCCAGGGCAGTGCGAGTCTCCTCAGCTGACACCTGGATGCCAACATCCTGAGAGCTGTTCCCCATTAGCAGGCCCCCATGATATCACAGATTGACGCATGTTATGACTAAGGCTAGTTTCACACGAGTTCGTCAGGGCTGCGTACTTCCTCCGTTAAAACCTCAACAAAATGTAACATGTTGCTTTCGGCGCAGGCATCTGCATACATTTGCATGGCCTGCGTGCCCAATGTTGAAGATAGGTACGCAGGACGCATGCCATCATAGGTGGAGCAGAATGGTAGAAGTGCGGCAGTGGGCAGAAGAAAGGAGGAAGTACAAAGCCCTGCCAAACGCTAGTGTGAAACCATCCCAAGTCTGGCAATGTCATGGGGGCCTTGCAAAACGCACACAGTATGCCACCAGCATTCAAGTGCCAGTTTGCACGGCCCTAGTCTGGCTGCCACAGAGTAGCAAAATGGACAATGGGACCAGAGTATTGAGAATCTTTACTCATCAGTTATATAATAAAATACATTTACATTGTAAGAAAAATACTAATGTGTATATATTGCCATATAACAGGAGTAGGAAGATCGATAATAAAGAGCCAGGTCACAGCAGTACACCAAATACACAGACTTGCAGATCCACCAACAGCAGCTTGTTGATGTATTTTGTGAGACAGGACGTTCTGTTCTGAAAAATGTAACTTAATAAATGTAACTGGCAAAAATAATACACACACTGGATTGTATATTCACAGTGTGTGGATTAGTAACATGATCTAGTGAAAGTTACTATAGCAGGGGCTTCAATTTAATGTTTCATATAGAAATGGGGTTTTGATGTTTTACTACTAATTTCCACAGTATTTTTCTTGCGTGTATACATTTTGTGTGTAATGTGGGTGTCATATATACATATGTATACATTGCGTTTTTCATATGGACTTGTACAGCCACTACCCGTCACATAAAATGCTCCGTACACAAGGTCTGTTCCAGTCAAGAAAAATCTTAGGCCACGTCCACACGTCCAGTATTTGGTTAGTTTTATACCTCAGCATTAGGCCACGTCCAGTATTTGGTTAGTTTTATACCTCAGCATTAGGCCACGTCCACACGTTCAGTATTTGGTTAGTTTTATACCTTAGCATTAGGCCACGTCCAGTATTTGGTTAGTTTTATACCTTAGCATTAGGCCACGTCCAGTATTTGGTTAGTTTTATACCTCAGCATTAGGCCACGTTCAGTATTTGGTTAGTTTTATACCTCAGCATTAGGCCACGTCCACACGTTCAGTATTTGGTTAGTTTTATACCTCAGCATTAGGCCACGTGCCCACATTCAGTATTTGGTTAGTTTTATACCTCAGCATTAGGCCACGTGCACACATTCAGTATTTGGTTAGTTTTATACCTCAGCATTAGGCCACGTGCCCACATTCAGTATTTGGTTAGTTTTATACCTCAGCATTAGGCCACGTGCCCACATTCAGTATTTGGTTAGTTTTATACCTCAGCATTAGGCCACGTGCCCACATTCAGTATTTGGTTAGTTTTATACCTCAGCATTAGGCCACGTCCACACGTTCAGTATTTGGTTAGTTTTATACCTCAGCATTAGGCCACGTCCACACATCCAGTATTTGGTTAGTTTTATACCTCAGCATTAGGCCACGTCCACACGTCCAGTATTTGGTTAGTTTTATACCTCAGCATTAGGCCACGTGCCCACGTTCAGTATTTGGTTAGTTTTATACCTCAGCATTAGGCCACGTCCACACGTTCAGTATTTGGTTAGTTTTATACCTCAGCATTAGGCCACGTCCACACGTCCAGTATTTGGTTAGTTTTATACCTCAGCATTAGGCCACGTCCACACGTCCAGTATTTGGTTAGTTTTATACCTCAGCATTAGGCCACGTGCCCACGTTCAGTATTTGGTTAGTTTTATACCTCAGCATTAGGCCACGTGCACACGTTCAGTATTTGGTTAGTTTTATACCTCAGCATTAGGCCACGTGCCCACGTTCAGTATTTGGTTAGTTTTATACCTCAGCATTAGGCCACGTGCCCACGTTCAGTATTTGGTTAGTTTTATACCTCAGCATTAGGCCACGTCCAGTATTTGGTTAGTTTTATACCTCAGCATTAGGCCACGTGCCCACGTTCAGTATTTGGTTAGTTTTATACCTCAGCATTAGGCCACGTCCAGTATTTGGTTAGTTTTATACCTCAGCATTAGGCCACGTCCACACGTTCAGTATTTGGTTAGTTTTATACCTTAGCATTAGGCCACGTCCAGTATTTGGTTAGTTTTATACCTTAGCATTAGGCCACGTCCAGTATTTGGTTAGTTTTATACCTCAGCATTAGGCCACGTTCAGTATTTGGTTAGTTTTATACCTCAGCATTAGGCCACGTCCACACGTTCAGTATTTGGTTAGTTTTATACCTCAGCATTAGGCCACGTGCCCACATTCAGTATTTGGTTAGTTTTATACCTCAGCATTAGGCCACGTGCACACATTCAGTATTTGGTTAGTTTTATACCTCAGCATTAGGCCACGTGCCCACATTCAGTATTTGGTTAGTTTTATACCTCAGCATTAGGCCACGTGCCCACATTCAGTATTTGGTTAGTTTTATACCTCAGCATTAGGCCACGTGCCCACATTCAGTATTTGGTTAGTTTTATACCTCAGCATTAGGCCACGTCCACACGTTCAGTATTTGGTTAGTTTTATACCTCAGCATTAGGCCACGTCCACACATCCAGTATTTGGTTAGTTTTATACCTCAGCATTAGGCCACGTCCACACGTCCAGTATTTGGTTAGTTTTATACCTCAGCATTAGGCCACGTGCCCACGTTCAGTATTTGGTTAGTTTTATACCTCAGCATTAGGCCACGTCCACACGTTCAGTATTTGGTTAGTTTTATACCTCAGCATTAGGCCACGTCCACACGTCCAGTATTTGGTTAGTTTTATACCTCAGCATTAGGCCACGTCCACACGTCCAGTATTTGGTTAGTTTTATACCTCAGCATTAGGCCACGTGCCCACGTTCAGTATTTGGTTAGTTTTATACCTCAGCATTAGGCCACGTGCACACGTTCAGTATTTGGTTAGTTTTATACCTCAGCATTAGGCCACGTGCCCACGTTCAGTATTTGGTTAGTTTTATACCTCAGCATTAGGCCACGTGCCCACGTTCAGTATTTGGTTAGTTTTATACCTCAGCATTAGGCCACGTGCCCACGTTCAGTATTTGGTTAGTTTTATACCTCAGCATTAGGCCACGTGCACATGTTCAGTATTTTACCTAAAAATCTATAAGCCAAAATCAGGAGTGGGACAATCAGAGGAAAAGTATAATAGAAACACGTCACTACTTCTGTATTACCCACTCCTGGTTTTGGCTTACAAATACTGAGGTAAAAAAAAACTCACCAAAATACTGAACTTGTCCTTACAGTGAGGTATATATGGGCAGTGGAGTACAGCAATTGAGATTATCAGTCTGGAAAAGGTTAGAAAGCCATTTCTCAAGCTTTTGGACTCCTGCGAACCACAGTGAGAGCCATTATCCACAAATAGCAAAAACATAAAACAGTGGTGAACATTCCCATGAGTGGCCATCCGACTAAAATTACCCCAAGAGCACTGCAACGAACCATCCAAGAGGTCACAAAAGAACTTCCAAAGAACTGCAGGCCTCACTTGCCTCAGTTAAAGTCAGTGTTCGTGACTCCACCATAACAAAGAGACTGGGCAAAATGGCCTACATGGCAGAGCTCCAATACATATATTTATTGCTGAACAATGAGAACATAAAGGCTCCTCTCAGTTTTGCTAGAAAACATCTTGATGATCCCCAAGACTTTTGGGAGAATACTCTGCGGACTAATGAGACAAAATTTGAACTTTTTGGAAGGTGTATCTCCCATTACATCTGGTGTAGAAGTAAGAGCATTTCAGAAAAGGAACATCATACCTACAGTAAAATATGGTGGTGATAGTCTAGGGCTGTTTTGCTGCTTCAGGACCTGGAAGCCTTGCTGTGGTAAATTAAGCCATGGATTCTGCCATCTACCAAAAAATCCTGAAGGAGAATGTCCGACCATCTGTTCGTGTCCTCAAGCTGAAGCACACTTGGGTTATGCAGCAGGACAAGGATCCAAAACAAACAAGCACATCCACCTCTGAATGGCTTAAGAAAACCAAAATTAAGACTTTGGAGTGGCTTAGCCAAGTCAAAGACCTGACCTTAATCTGATTGAGATGTGGTGGCCTGATTTAAAAGGCTGTTCATGCTCGGAAACCCTCCAATGTAGATAAATTGCAACAATTCTGAAAAGAGGAGTCAAAATTTCTCCAGAGCGTTGTAAAAGACTCATTGCCAGTTATTGCAAATGCTTGATTGCAGTTGTTGCTGCTGATCGTGGTCCAACCAGTTATTAAGTTTAGGGGGCAACCTCTTTTTCACACAGCGCCCTGTAGGTTTGTATATCATTTTCCCTTAATAAAGACCTTCATTTAAAAACTACATTTTGTGATTACTTGTGTTATCTTTGTCTAATATTTAAATTTGTTTGGTGATCAGGAACATTTAAACGTGACAAACATGCAAAAGAATAGGAAATCGGGAAGTGGGCAAACACTTTCACACAACTATATTTTACCCTTCAGGGGGCAAATATATACAGACTGGAGTATGAACACAACATTTTTTTCCATCATATCGAGCTGGGCTGCCCCTAGTGGTTAGCTTAGAGTAGAATCCAGCAACAAGAAGCCAGCCTGAAGATAGAAATTTGTTTTCCTGTAAATTTGCAAAAATAAAAATACAAGATTGTTTTACATTTTTTCGATCATATAGCCAATGGTAATTCTAAAGTGAAGCTACTGTGTGTTCGAGCCAGGGTCTGGTTTATACACTAGAAACTAACAGGCAGATCCACAAAATGGCCTCCTGCACTGTAAGCAACAGGTACATTTCAGATTCCCTCTTAAGGCCGGGAGTCACACTTGTGAGTGTGATGCGAGAAACTCACGCGAGTCCCTGGCATCAATAGCCGGTACTCAGAGCGGAGTGTGCGGCTGCATGTATTTCTTCTGCCAGGTATTGACGCGAGGGACTCGCACAAGTTTCTCTCACCACACTGACCCCGGCCTGCACCGTATTCACACAGGTTTTTTTCTTTTATGCACCAGTTTCCATCTTTGGTCCGTGTGTCTGTTTTTACCATCTGTGTGTCAAGTTCTCATATGGGCTTTAAGAAAGAAAAAAAAAAAAAAAAACTGTGGGAGGTCCCCAGCTTTTTCTAGTATGAGGCCGGTTTCACATTTGCGCTAAAGGGCGCAGCGACGGCCTGCGCGTGGCCGCCGCTAAGCCACGCCCCCTGCCGTGCCTCCGGGCGCATGACGCTGCATGCGTCCCCTATCTATCACTGAGGACGCAGGCCGTGCGCAGTATGCATTTGGCGGCGCCTGCGTCCTTTTGACGGTGCGCCGACCAGCACCAAACACAACCTGTTGCAATTTGGTTGCGCTCGGCGCACCGTCAAAAGGACGCAGGCGCCTCCAAACGCATACTGCGCACGGCCTGCGTCCTCAGTGATAAAGATAGGGGACGCATGCAGCGTCATGCGCCCGGAGGCGGAGCTACCGGCAGAGGCGTGACAGGGGGCACGGCTTAGCGGCGGCCGTGCGCAGGCCGTCGCTGCGCCCTGAAGTGCAAATGTGAAAGCGGCCTTAGTTGGTGAAAAACAGACAGTGCTCAGGTGCAACATGGACGGCATTTGTGTGCTGAGGGTGTTTTTTTTTTGCAGACCTAGTCAGGGAATGGGTTACGTTTTGGCTCACAGACTGGACCAAACCCAGATACCACAGACATAAGAATAGACCCATAAACTAGAACAGGTCTGTGAACAGTTGGACATGTGACCGAGGCTTTCATGGCATTTCTGACCCTGAGGGGAATCAAATCTCCTTAAGTCACGCTGACTGCAGATTGTTGAATCGTGACAGTGTGCAATGTGCGCACTGTCTGGATACCCCTGCAGTCATATATTACATACATACTGTATTTTGCGGATTATAAGACACACCCCAAATTTTGAGGAGAAAAATCAATTTTTTTCTCAATAAAATGGTGGTGCCTCTTATAAATCCATGCGTCTTATCGATTACCGGGGGTGGTGGCTGCGTGAAGCGGGGTCCCAGGGTCGCTGCTGGAGGAGGCAGGAGTGGCATGTTGCTGCAGGCTGGGATGAAGGGGTGTTCTCCAATGTGTGCTGCTGCAGGTGGAAATGGCATTTTGTGAAAGCCCTGAGCCCCCCCCCCCACACACACATCCATTACTGCGATGCGGTGGCCTCTGGGAAAAAGGCCACCGGGGGCAGCGCATGCTCAGGTTGAGGTAACGAGATCTCAGTCTGAGCACGCGCTGCCCCCAACGGCCTTTTACCTGGAAGCCACCGCATTGCAGTAATGGATAAGTGAGGGGCTCCGGGCTTTCAAAAGATGCCAGCAGAGCCCCCCCGAGCCCTGCAGCCATTTTCACCCGCAACGACACACATCGGAACACCCCCTGATCCCAGCCTGCGGCCTGCAGCAACCCACCACTCCTGCCTCCTTCAGCAGCGACCCCAGGACCCTGCTCCACTGCGGCCAGTAGGGTATATCCGCATTATAAGACGCACCCACATTTCCCCCCAAAATTATGGGGAAATAAAGCGCGTCTTATAATCCGAAAAATACAGTATATAGTTTTGTTGAAAGCTGCAACTTTATGTTTGACTAAACATTTCCAGATATAATTTACAGTCATGCGTTTACACTGCTAGTTAGTGGTTGTATGATGTTGGGGAAAAAAATGGCGGCTTTTTCACCCACACCAACATCCAATTGGTTTCCAAATGTTGTGTTTTGGTTTTGCTTTTCAGCTTCATTCAAGTGACTGAGGAGCAGTGGTAATACCAGACACAACCTGTGTACCAGAGGGGCACAGTTTCCCAAAAGCAAGTAGTCTTGTATTTTAGTGACAAATGCTGACATTTCAATAACAGGGATTTAGAAAATTATTCAAGGACAGTCTGTCATAGGAGAACAACTGTGGTGACCCCCAACCCTTCTGCTAAGCTCCACCCAAACGTGGCAGGCCTGGCAAACACAGGGCAGAAAGTGACATTTAGAGATAAAAGTTGCCCAGACGTACGTTAACCCTAAACGGTCGTTAGTCTTTAAAACTTGCTGCACAAAGAGATAAGATCCCAGCCCCCCTCATAAGCTGTAATGGGGGCCATACTGGCGTCATCTAGGCGATATGACTAAGGAAAATAACTACAGAAAAAAAAAAACAAAAAACAGCCGAAACATGCACATCAAATGACCCAATCCAGGAGCGGAGGGCTAAATACAGGGCTGTGATAAACACCAGAGCAATAAATCAAGGACTGGAGTCAGAAAACCAGATCAAGTAGGAGTTCGAAAGAGAATCAGTCGTGTTCAGCCTGATCACTGGTCTTAGCCATTAGGACTCTGCTGATCCTTTAAGAACATGGGATGGGAAAGCAAAAAGTTAGTGCTCCCCTTCCCTCTCCAGGGTATGACCTGCAGAGGAGTGACTGACATCCTACCGCCCCCAGTGGTGACATGTGTAACAGCAGGTTGCATAAGCGTGAATCAGAGCTTCTGAACGCAGGGGAAGCAAACAGGATCCGATCTATGTGGAGGGAGACAGCATATGGGAGAAGTATGGAGGGAAGTAATGAGAAGCGGGCTGGAAAGTGAGGAAAAAGGGGCGAGATCTGCAGGTCAAGAAGAGAGCAGACGGCGTAGGAAAGAAAAGGGAAAGCCCACCCAGAGATCACAGGAGGCATAAGACAGCAGAGCCGGCAGCCCTTACCGGGAGCAGATGTCATCCTTCCTCAGCTGAGCTCTCCTTCTTGGGGTGTGGTCACCACCAGCCTCCCCGGATCACTACATCCACCTGCAGGATCTCAGCAGCCACAGCGACCGTCACACCCACCATCCTCAGGGGCCAAGGCCTGGAGACACTGCCTGGTACCCACCCAAAGAGCCTGAGCAGTCAGCCCCATCCCCTAGGGCTGTATGTTACCCCCCCCACCCCACCCAGGGCTGTACCCCCCCCACCCAGGGCTGTATGTTATCCCCCCACCCCACACATAGGGCTGTACCCCCCTACCCCGACACACACACAGGGCTGTACCCCCCTACCCCGACACACACACAGGGCTGTACCCCCCCCACCCCGACACCCCCCCACACAGGGTTGTATGTCACCCCCCACCCCGACACCCCCCCACACAGGGTTGTATGTCACCCCGACACCCCCCCCACACAGGGTTGTATGTCACCCCCCACCCCGACACACAGGGCTGTACCCCCCCCACCCAGGGCTGTATGTTACCCCCCCCACACAGGGCTGTACCCCCCACCAAGGGCTGTATGTTACCCCCCCCACACAGGGCTGTACCCCCCACCAAGGGCTGTATGTTACCCCCCACACACAGGGCTGTATGTTACCCCCCCCACACAGGGCTGTATCCCCCACCAAGGGCTGTATGTTACCCCCCACCCCACACAGGGCTGTATCCCCCACCAAGGGCTGTATGTTACCCCCCCACCCCACACAGGGCTGTATCCCCCTACCCCGACACACACATAGGGCTGTACCCCCCTACCCCGACACCCCCCCACACAGGGTTGTATGTCACCCCCCACCCCGACACACACAGGGCTGTACCCTCCCCTCCACGGCTGTACCCCCATCCTCCCCTCCACCACACATAGGGCTGTACCCCCATCCTCCCCTCCACCACACATAGGGCTGTACCCCCATCCTCCCCTCCACCACACATAGGGCTGTACCCCCATCCTCCCCTCCACCACACATAGGGCTGTACCCCCATCCTCCCCTCCACCACACATAGGGCTGTACCCCCATCCTCCCCTCCACCACACATAGGGCTGTACCCCCATCCTCCCCTCCACCACACTCCCCCCCCCACAGGGCTGTACCCCAAACATCCAGAGCTGTACTCCATCCCTCCCTCCTCACACAGCTGTACCCCATCCTCCCCTCCACCACACCCAAGGCTGTACCCCCCACCCAAGGCTGCACCCCCCCCACCCCTTCACACACACCCCCAAGGCTGTACCCCATCCCCCCTCACACAGGGCTGTACCCCCCACCCCCTTTACCCCACACACAGGGCTGTACCCCATCCCCCAGAGCTGTACCCCCCACCCCCTTTACCCCACACACAGGGCTGTACCCCATCCCCCAGAGCTGTACCCCCCACCCCCTTTACCCCACACACAGGGCTGTACCCCATCCCCCAGAGCTGTACCCCCCACCCCCTTTACCCCACACACAGGGCTGTACCCCATCCCCCACCCCCTTTACCCCACACACAGGGCTGTACCCCATCCCCCATCAAATATAGTGGGCTGTACCCCATCCTCCCCTCCACCACACCCAAGGTTGTTCCCCCCCACCCAAGGCAGTACCCCATCCCCCCTCACACAGGGCTGTACCCCCCACCCCCTTTACCCCACACACAGGGCTGTACCCCATCCCCCAGAGCTGTACCCCCCACCCCCTTTACCCCACACACAGGGCTGTACCCCATCCCCCAGAGCTGTACCCCCCACCCCCTTTACCCCACACACAGGGCTGTACCCCCCACCCCCTTTACCCCACACACAGGGCTGTGCCCCATCCCCCAGAGCTGTACCCCCCACCCCCTTTACCCCACACACAGGGCTGTGCCCCATCCCCCAGAGCTGTACCCCCCACCCCCTTTACCCCACACACAGGGCTGTACCCCATCCCCCAGAGCTGTACCCCCCACCCCCTTTACCCCCCACACAGGGCTGTACCCCATCCCCCAGAGCTGTACCCCCCACCCCCTTTACCCCCCACACAGGGCTGTACCCCATCCCCCAGAGCTGTACCCCCCACCCCCTTTACCCCCCACACAGGGCTGTACCCCATCCCCCAGAGCTGTACCCCCCACCCCCTTTACCCCCCACACAGGGCTGTACCCCATCCCCCAGAGCTGTACCCCCCACCCCCTTTACCCCACACACAGGGCTGTACCCCATCCCCCAGAGCTGTACCCCCCACCCCCTTTACCCCACACACAGGGCTGTACCCCATCCCCCAGAGCTGTACCCCCCACCCCCTTTACCCCACACACAGGGCTGTACCCCATCCCCCAGAGCTGTACCCCCCACCCCCTTTACCCCACACACAGGGCTGTACCCCATCCCCCAGAGCTGTACCCCCCACCCCCTTTACCCCACACACAGGGCTGTACCCCATCCCCCAGAGCTGTACCCCCCACCCCCTTTACCCCACACACAGGGCTGTACCCCATCCCCCAGAGCTGTACCCCCCACCCCCTTTACCCCACACACAGGGCTGTACCCCATCCCCCATCAAATATAGTGGGCTGTACCCCATCCTCCCCTCCACCACACCCAAGGTTGTTCCCCCCCACCCAAGGCAGTACCCCATTCCCCCCTCACACAAGGCTGTACCCCAGACACGGAGCTGTACCCCCCCACATACGGCTGTACTCCCCCACCCCCTCACACATAGGGCTGTACCCCCCATCCTTTCACCCCCCACCCCTTCAAACATAGGGCTGTGCCCCATCCTCCCCTCCATGGCTGTACCCCATACCTCAGATGTCATCTCCCGCTTCAGTCTGGCACCGCTGCACCCATCACTCCCTTGCCCTTCAGGACCTCCCGCTCGTCCTCCACCCATCGCCATCTACATTCGATCATAAAACCTTTAAGTACCCCATTGTTAACCTGTCACTGACCGTCCCACCCTGCACACCGTGTACAAGGACGCCCCCTCCTGCCGCACAGTGGGGTAGCCACCCTGCACGCTCCTCCGATCCTGTGTGTGCCCCACCCCCGACAAGTCCTTCCTGCCTGCACCCCACCCTGACACTGCGGCACCTCCACTCACACTCATCCCCGAGCGCTGCTCTCACTCACCTCATCAGTCCCAGATTACAGGGAAGTCTGCGCCCACCACACCCTAATCAGCCATCCCTGCACCCCGCGCTCCGTGCCCCCACAGCACTCAGTGCAGCCGGGATCCCCGCAATGTGCCCAGCAGCTGAGCGGCACAGCCCGCACCCCAGCCTACGGAGCCCGCACCCCCCTCAGCCCGGTCCTCTCTGTCTGCGGGCAGTGCAGCATTCACCAGCTCCAGCTCTGCTCCCGTAGCACAGACCTCCAGCCTGCGCCCAGGGACCGCTCCCTCCCGCTGACCCGTCCTGTCTCCCCGCAACTCCCAGCAAGCCGGCTCCAAACTCCGATCAGCTGGCAACGTGATGACGCAAACGGACTCCTGCAAGCCGCAGCCAATCAGCAGGCAGGTACTACGCCCTTCTGAATAATCAATTAGGACTAGAACTTCATTAACCACGCCCACTGCATAAAGCAGCTTCTTTGCTCCGCCCCTTGTCGATAACGCCCTCTTTTGCCGGTGATTGACGTTGCATTTTGTACAGTGACGTGTCAGCTTCGGAGAAGTGCCCGCCCCCTCAGCGCCAGTATAAGAACCTACTCGTCAGCCTATGGATGACGAAAGGGAAAAAAAAGGCAGCATTGCCCGACGGGAAATGTAGTTTAGGACGTGTCCCAGTTCGCCCTGCGCTCCCGTGAGTTGGCAGTTTTAGCTCGGGCTGTGACAGGGGCAGCGCACCCTGCAGTCGTCACACAGGGCGGGGCGCGGAGGCAGACTGCCGGTACGGCTGTGGTAGTGTGAGCTATGGGGCAGGGGCGTGTGACGTCACGTAAGTGGCCCCCGGCAGCACGTGACGTCACCTAAGTGGCCCTTAGGCTGCAGGAACACCCATGCACTGAGCGAATCAGTGGACGTTACTGACATCCGTGAGCTGTCAGCAGCAATGATGGCAGCTGGAACAGGGCCGGATTATCGGGCTGGACCTGTCACTGAGCTGCAGCTGGATGGTTATGTGAACAGCGCCCCCCAGCCCCTCTGCCTGGTAGTGACTGTGACCCCACACTCAGAGAACACAATTCTGGAGCATCTTTCTATTTGTTGTGCTGTTATTCCTCCATGAAGTATGTGAGAGCGTTTCCAACCCAGCGTCAGCCGACTCCATGGGCTGTGTATGGCTGCGTTCACACACAGCGGCCGACAAGTACAGCAGCTGTGACCTGTTTATGCAGTCACTTAGGGTATGTGCACACATTGCAGATTTGCCTGCGGAATTTTCTGCGCCAGAGGGGGCAAGCTGACAGCCGGGCCAATATTTCTAGCCTGGGAAGGGGTTAATACCCATGGAGCTTCCCATGCTATGACTATCAGCCCGCAGCTAGCCTTTGCTGGCTATTAAAATAGGGGGACCCCCCCAAAAAAAATGACGTGGGGTCCCCCTATGATTTGTAGCCTGAAAGGCTACGCAGACAGCTGCCGGCTGATATTCATAGCCTAGGAAGGGGCCATGGATATTGACGCCCCCCCCCGGCTAAAAATACTAGCCCGCACCCACCTCAGAATTGGCACATCTGTATGATGTGCCAATTCCGGCACTTAGCCTTGTAGCGGTGGCATATGGTTAATGTCACCTTGCTATTGTCAGTAAGACACCTATTCATTTTTAATCGTATAGTTTGAAAGGGTTAAAAAAAAAACCACACACATAAGAATAAAGTATTTTAATAAAATAAAACATGACACAGTTTTTCATATTTTTATTGCACGCCCAAATCCAAGCAAAGCCCTTGTTCTCCTATAATAAAAAGTAAAATAATAGACCAACCGTATACTCCCTGTCCGACCCAGTCCAATTAATAACGAGGGTCCCGCGACGATCTCCCCTATAGAACAGTGACATCAGGTGATGTCACTGCTCTATGGGGCCTCCCAGTGATGAACTGACAGGAGATAATCCTGCAGTGCATCACTGAGGTTACCTGAGTTCGTTCTCTCACTTTACAGCAATGCTGCGTGGGAAATTTCTCACACAGCATTGCCGGTGAGAGAATGAACTTGAATGACCTCTCTCTCCCGGCAGCGGCGGAGGGATATACACTGCGGAGGATTACCTGCGCTGTCAGTGCGTTGCAGTGGCCGTGTAGAGCAGTGACATCACCCGATGTCAGTGTTCTACACCGGAGATCGTCGTGGGGGCCCTCGTTAATAACTACTATGGCGGAAAGGTAAGTATAGGTTGGTTTATTATTTTATTTTTATTAAAGGAGACGAGGTGTATATAGTGAGTATGTACTCTTTGTTATGTGTTGTATGCTATGTGTATGTGCTGTATGTTATATGTTGTATGTTCTGTATGTTTTTTTTTTTACTACTGATCACAGCCATTGTCTGATGGGACTACTTTCCCATCAGCGGCAATGCTGTCATTGTGAGCATTCATTGCCGGATGGGAGCAGTAGTCCCATCAGAAAATGGATGCCTACAAAGACCCGCACACAGGGACAAACACACACACATACAAGCAGTGCCCCACACACACCATAGACGCACACAGTCACCACCCACACACCATACACGCACACAGTCACCACCCACACACCATACACGCACACAGTCACCACCCACACACCATACACGCACACAGTCACCACCCACACACTATACACGCACACAGTCACCACCCACACACTATATGCGCACACAGTCACCACCCACACACTATACGCGCACACAGTCACCACCCACACACTATATGCGCACACAGTCACCACCCACACACTAAACGCGCACACAGTCACCACCCACACACTATACGCGCACACAGTCACCACCCACACACTATACGCGCACACAGTCACCACCCACACACTATACGCGCACACAGTCACCACCCACACACTATACGCGCACACAGTCACCACCCACACATTTCCCTCCTCCTGGTCCGCAGCGCTTCATCCGCAGCAAAATCGACAGATCTTTTTTAGACCTGCGGTTTTGCTGCGGAGGTGCCCGACGCAACGCAAGTCAATGGGTGCAGAAACGCTGTAGATCCGCACAAACAATTGACATGCTGCGGAAAATAAAGCGCTGTGAATCTGCACGTTTTTTTCCGCAGCATGTGCACAGCAAATTTTTTTTCCATTGGTTAACATTGTTTTGATACACACTTGCGGATTTATAGCGAATCCGCAGCGGAAAATCCGTTGCAGATCTGCAATAAATCCGTAACATGCGCACACAGCCTTAGGCCACATTCACACGTTCAGTATTAGGTCAGTATTTTACATCAGTATTTGTCAGCCAAAACTAGGAGAGGAACAATCAGAGGAAAATATAATAGAAACCCGTCACCACTTCTGTATTTTTCCCCATTCCTGGTTTTGGCTTACAAATACTGAGGTAAAATGCTGACTGTGTGAATGTGGCCTTAGGGATCCTGACAGGTGACCAGAGACTGGGCCCGTCCTTGTTATTGCTGTCTGATACGTCCTACTATGAAATGCTGCAATGTTTCAAGACAAAAAATCCTCTTATGTATGACCCGTCTATGGACTGTGCGGCCTTGTATGGCTAGTCCCGGAGGCCGGTGCCCGGGCGCTTCACTCCGCTCTGATCCCCTAGACCAGGGGTGGGGAATCTTTTTTTCTCCCAGGGGCCATTTGGATATTTATACTCGCCTTCTCGACTGTGCAGAATTACCAACTTAAAATTTATCCTGCAATATTTGGTCAAACAATGAATTCACCCCTAATGTAATGGCTGGAGCTGCTGTCCTTTGCTGCGGCTGTGATAGTAATAATTATGTTGCTACTTGTAACTGATTTTCCAGGTTTACTGCAGTCTGGGGCACAGGCGACTCTTTACGATGATAATGTCATCAAATAAACTTGGCACTCAAGTGGAATAGTGTTGAAAATTAAAGTTCCTTTTATTTTTCATACAATATTTCTTTTTTTGAACGCTTTCGGTCTGAACGCAGAGCTTCATCAGAACTGAAGGTCTCAGTTCAGACCAAAAACATTAAAAAAAAAAAGAAATATTGTATGAAAAATAAAAGGAACTTTAATTTTCAACACTATTCCACTTGAGTGCCAAGTTTATTTGATGACATTATGTATGGGCTGGATTCCCTCCTTGTGCACCTCTCAAATTGTCTTATGAGGATCTTTACAATGATAAGTTAGTCGTTCTGGATACATATATATTACATTATGTTAGAGTGCCAATGACCAGTGTCTGCATTTTAACCCCTTACCAACCGCCAATACGCCTTTTAATGGCAGTAATTAAGGGTGCTTAAACCACAGCGCCGTGAGTTGTCGGATTTTCTCCAGGGACTTGGCTGCAGGGGGTAGCCGAGACCCCAGAGAACATGAATCGGGTCGGTTTTTACCAACCCCGCTTTTGCGATCGCCGTTATTAACCCTATAACGACGACTGCAAAAAAAAGAAGCCGCGATTACCTCTCCGTGGTCCAGGGTCCCCTCCCTGTGGTCCTGCGTCCCGCCGGCGTCCTCCGGTGGGCGCCGCCTTTTTGGATCCGGAAGAAAATGGCGGGCGCAAGCGCAGTGCGCCTACCGGGAATCTGTAGGCTACGGCTGGCAGATTCCATTCATTCATTTTGATCACTATGATAAATTATCATAGTGATCAAAATAAAAAAAATAGTAAATAACCCCCCCCGTTTATCATCCCCTTAGTTAGGCAAACATAATGAAATAAAGAAAATATTTTTTTTTCATTTTTCCATTAGGGTTAGGGCTAGGGTGTTAGGAGTCAGGTTCCTGCGTCAGCTCTGCAGGAATCTAGACCCTTACATTCTGCGGTCTTTTGCTCTTTACCGCAGAGGAGATTGCCTTGCAGCAAATCACTCCAGGGGCGAAGTCCCTCTGTCCTCCTACTGAGCATGCTCATGAGACGGTTTCCCATTGGAGATCTTGAGTCATGTGCTCAGGTCCTGCTCCAGATCTCATTGGTCCATCTCGGAGATCTGGAAGCTTCCGGAAGGTCCCGGCTGCTGTAAAAAGCGCGCATGGCCGTTCCGCCAGGCACTAGTATAGACTATACTGCTATGTGTGAATGGTGACGGATGTATGATTCTGGTGACTGACTTATTATGAAACCCCTTCCCTCTGATACTACGCATGTGGTTAGGGAATTAGTTTAGTAGTCTGAGCCAGTCTATGGCAAGCCTTAGGCCACTGTGCACACCGCACCTCTGCGCTAGCGTCCGACATAGCGCCTGCTTTGTAGCTGTGTCGTCCAGCGGCAGTGTCCTGCGCCGCGCTGCAGTTGCAGTCCTTGGCGTTCGCAGTAGCGACGCTGCACACACGGTAGGTCTAGACGGACGCAGCCCCTCTGTCTTTAGTTCCTGCTCCTGTGACCTTATACCGTGTGTGCATTTACCTGAGGCCTGTGACTCAAACAGGCTCAGCCTTTTGTATGTTTTTGTTGCGGCGCCTCTGTGTGTGAACAGAGCCCGCTCTGCGCACTTCGGGTGAAGTTGAACCCGTGCGCTTTATATCGCCATATTGCTCGTCTGCCATTACTCAGCAGCGGTTGTAACACCTACTGCACAGTGGACCCTGAGCGGCGAACGCACATTATTATTATTTTTATTTAGTGCGTTCCGCCGTTCCTAACATTATACTAGCGCCAGGGTCTGGCTAGTGATGGCAGATCAGCAGCAACTCCTTCAGTGCATTCGCCAGCTAGAGGGCCGGTTGGCTACTCTTGAGAGTGTTATCGCAGCGGCGAAGTCTTCGAAGGCTGCTGTACAGGCGATCGCAGAGGCGGTTTCTCGTATGTCCACGTCCTCCCACGCGCCGACAGTTACCCGCCTCCCGTTGCCCGATAAATTTTCTGGCGATGGCGCCTCCTGTATTGGTTTTGTCAGCCAGTGCTCTATCCAGCTGGAGTTACTGGCTGTGCGATTCCCTACAGAGCGGGCCAAGGTGGGGTTTATTATTTCCCTTCAGTCGGGCAGGGCGTTGGAGTGGGCTACGCCACTATGGGAGCGTGGTGACCCAGAGGTTCGGACCGCTGCTCAGTTTTTAACAGCTATTAATCAGGTCTTTCTGGGACCATGGGTCACGCACGACACCTCTCTACAGCTACTGGCTTTGACTCAGGGATACCTCTCGGTTAGTCAGTATGCCGTTCGTTTTCGGACACTGGCTTCCGAGCTGGAGTGGTGTGACAAAGCCCTCATCCCTGTGTTTTGGAGAGGTTTAGCTGAGCATGTTAAGGATGCTCTTTCTGCCAGAGAGGTTCCTACAAGTCTGGAGGAGCTGATTGCCATTGCCACCCGTATTGATCTCCGTTTTTCGGAGCGTGGGCTGGAGCGTGCTCAATCCAGATGGAAGGTTACTATGGCTCCCAGCCTCTTTGAACCTCTGGAATCACCCGAGCCATAGTGTTCACTCCTAGAGCCCATGGAGGTGTCTCGCGCCAGTCTCGAGGCGCATCCGACACTAAGTTCCACTTGCGGTTGCCACTGTCAGCACTCTGTTCACAAGGATAAAGGGTCCCCGCAATGGCCAAACCCTGTGCCGCCGGGCAAGACCTTTGTCTCCCCTCGCCTTCGGCCGAAGCTCCTCGCGTGGGCACACGGGTCCAGGGCGTGTGGTCACAGTGACTACATGCAGACCACAAAACTCCTGGCAGGGTCGTATTGGTGGCCGCACAGGGCTCGGGACATTAAGAAATATATTCAGGCATGCGCCTCGTGTGCTCGGGTAAGCTTCCTTAAATAGAGAGTGGAGACGTTTGCCGACACACCGCGGCGTCCCACTTCAACTTATGCTCCAGGCGGTTTTGCCGCTCCCATTGTCTCCTACGTGTCCCTTCTTAAACCTGGCGATCTTGCCGCCTCTGATACTTTCCACGTGTCCCAGTTTTCTGTGTCACCTACCGGGACATCACACTTGCCTTCGGATGAGTCTGAGGCCTATGCCTCTGATGGGCACAGGGTGGTGGATTGGAAGGCTCAGAGAGGAGGGGGGGTAATGTTAGGAGTCAGGTTCCTGCGTCTGCTCTGCAGGAATCTAGACCCTTACATTCTGCGGTCTTTTGCTCTTTATCTACCGCAGAGGAGATTGCCTTGCAGCAAATCTCTCCAGGGGCTAAGTCCCTCTGTCCTCCTACTGAGCATGCTCATGAGACGGTTTCCCATTGAAGATCGGGAGTCATGTGCTCAGGTCCTGCTCCAGATCTCATTGGTCCATCTCGGAGATCTGGAAGCTTCCGGAAGGTCCTGGCTGCTATAAAAAGCGCGCATGGCCGTTCCGCCATGCGCTAGTATAGACTATACTGCTGTCATGATCCAGCGTGGATCTGACAGATTAAATGGATAAGTGAACTTTTTTTCCTTTGGCTAGGTTCCAAAGTGATGTTTGCCCCCGATGGCCATTAGAATTATTACACGTGGTGTCGTTCATTCTAAGTTGCCCCGGTGGTGGTGAGCGGTAGTGCACTTTAGTTTCTTTGGTTTAGTGCACGTAATTATAAATCAGGTGTGAGGCTCTATAAAAGAGTTCAGGTGTATTGTGTTCATGATTTGGGAAGCAAGCCTGGGTGAGGAAGGAGCTGAACATGAGTCCTGCGCAGCTCAGCCAGAGGGGACGAGTGGCAGCTATGTGGTCTGCAAGAAGGGCTGGCATGGCGTGGTGGAGTCACAGTTTATGGTGTCGGCAGGAAGTGCTTGCATGGCTTGGTGGAGTGACGACTATGGAGAGAGTTGCACTCAGCATGCGGGACTTGGTTGCTGAGAGCTGGACTCAAGCATGCTTGACTTTTTGGGCAGGAGCTGAACTCATCTTTGGGACTCTGTTACTGGTCTTCTGCAATTGGTGGTGGACTCTGCTCCAAGGCTGCACTATGGTGAAGGATCCAATTATGGTGATGGATCCGGGTGGAGGAAAAGATGCACACAGGTGGTGGGCTCTGTTGCTAGGAGCGTACGCAACAGAGCAAAGCTAAGTGGTGTTTCCCCTGTATTGTCATTCTCTCTTGTGTGTTTAGTGCAGTGGTGGGATTAGTTTCCACATCGACCAATTCCCTAGTGAGGGTTTAGTTTCAGGGCGAGCTAGGGTTTATAGGTTCCTGTGCGTCGCCCGGTGCGGAACCGGCATAGGGAACGTTAGGAGTGCAGGGACACTGGCTCAGGGGAGTTCAGGAGGTCTCCACTGCCCTATTCCCTATTGCAGGGCCCACCATTGTTAATGTTACCCAGGTTCCTCCTTTATTATTTAAATTCGCCTTACTGGAGGTGGGGTTTCCAGACTACTGTATGTATAACGTGTAATACCTAAATTCGCCAGTTGGAGGCGGCATATCCAGCTGCACGTTTTATTATTTAAATTTGCCCCACTGGAGGCGCTGTATCCAGGGTCACGGGTGTCTTATGGGTACGCCTTGCGGTACTCGCTGCGTCCAGACACACGAGACCGTGACAACTGCTATGTGTGAATGGTGACGGATGTATGATTCTGGTGACTGACTTATTATGAAACCCCTTCCCTCTGATATTACGCTTGTGGTTAGGGAATTAGTTCAGTAGTCTGCGCCAGTCAGTGGCAAGCCTTAGGCCACTGTGCACACTGCACCTCTGCGCTAGCGTCCAACATAGCACCTGCTTTGTAGCTGTGTTGTCCAGCGGCAGTGTCCTGCGCCGCGCTGCAGTTGCAGCCCTTCTTGGCGTTCACAATAGCGACGCCGCACACACGGTAGGTCTAGACGGACGCAGCCCCTCTGTCTTTAGTTCCTGCTCCTGTGACCTTATACCATGTGTGCATTTACCTGAGGCCTGTGACTCTAACAGGCTCAGCCTTTTGTATGTTTTTGTTGCGGCGCCTCTGTGTGTGAACAGAGCCCGCTCTGCGCACTACGGGTGAAGTTGAACCCGTGCGCATTATATTGCCATATTGCTTGTCTGCGATTACTCAGCAGCGGTTGTAACACGTACTGCACGGTGGACCCCAAGCGGCGAGCGCACTTTATTATTATTTTTATTTAGTGCGTTCCGCTGTTCCTAACATAGGGTTAGGGCTAGGGTTAGAATTAGGGTTAGGGTGACATAAGATTAGAGATTAGGGTTGGGATTAGGGTTAGGGGTGTGTTGGGGTTAGGGTTGGAGCAAGAATTGAGGGGTTTCCACTATTTACCAACTTTGGGGGTCTAAAAATTGGGGGCTAAAAAAATCAGTTTTGTGGAAATAAAAAATATTTTTTCTTTTCACGGCTTCAAATTGCTCACAACACATCTAGATAAGCTCCTTGGGGGGTCTAGTTTCCAAAATGGGGTCACTTGTGGGGGGTTTCCACTGTTTAGGTGCATCAGGGGCTCTGCAAACGCAACATGAGGCCCGCAGACCATTCCGTCAAAGTCTTCATTCCAAGATGGCGCTCCTTCCCTTCCGCGCTCTCCCATACACCCAAACAGTGGTTCCCCCCCACATATGGGGTATCAGCGTACTCAGGACAAATTGCACAAAAACTTTTGTGGTCCATTTTCTCCTGTTACCCTTAGGAAAATAAAAAATACCGGGCTAAAAAAATCATTTTTGAGGAAAAAAAAATGATTTTTTATTTTCACGGCTCTACGTTATAAACTTCTGTGAAGCACTTGAAGGTTCAAAGTGCTCACCACACATCTAGATAAGTTCCTTAAGGGGTCTAGTTTCCAAAATGGTGTCATTTGTGGGGGGTTTCCACTGTTTAGGAACATCAGGGGCTCTCCAAACGCAACATGGCATCCGATCTCAATTCCAGCCAATTCTGTGATGAAAAAGTCAAATGGTGCTCCTTCCCTTGCGAGCTCTGCCGTGCGCTGAAAAAGTGGTTTACCCCCACATATGGGGTATCGGCGTATTCAGGAGAAATTGCTCAACAAATTTTGTGGTTCATTTTCTCTTTTGACACTTGTGAAAATAAAAAAAAATTGGTTCTGAAGTAAATTTTTTTGCAAAAAAAAAGTTAAATGTTAATTTTTTCCTTCCACATTGCTTTAGTTTCTCTGAAGCACGTAAAGGGTTAATAAACTTCTTGAATGTGGTTTTGAGCACCTTGAGGGGTCTAGTTTTTAGAACGGTGTCACTTTTGGGTATTTTCTGTCATGTACACCCCTCAAAATGACTTTAAATATGATGTGGTCCCAAAAAAAATGGTTTTGTAAATTTTATTGTAAAAATGAGAAATCGCTGGTCAACTTTTAACCCTTATAACTTCCTAACAAAAAAAAATTTAGCTTCCAAAATTGTGTTGATGTAAAGTAGACATGTGGTAAATGTTATTTATTAAGAAATTTGTGTGACACATCTCTCTGATTTAAGGGCATAAAAATTTAAAGTTTTAAAATTGCAAAATTTTTGCTATATTTCCGCTTTTTTCATAAATAAACACAAGAGTTATCGAATAAATTTTACCACTAACATGAAGTACAATATGTCACGAAAAAACAGTCTCAGAATCAGCGGGATCCATTAAAGCGTTCCAGAGTTATAACCTCATAAAGTGACAGTGGTCAAAATTGTAAAAATTGGCCTGGTCATTAAGCTGCAAACTGGCTCTGTCACTAAGGGGTTAAATATTCCAGTATCAACATATCAAATTGTTAGCAGACACAATAGGAGACCAATATGGACAATCGCAATTAAAGAGGAAACCTGAGCTATTGCTCCAAAGGAAGCGACCAAAAAATCCAAGATGATTTTTATTACACTTATTAGGACAAATCCAGATACAAAAAGGGCAGTGGACCATGAAGTGCGGGTATCTGCAAACCGCATGGGTATACAAGGGGTTACTGGACAGTTAGACCCAATACATCATACATATAAAGTGCATAAAATATTACATAGTGCATATGGTACATACATATGTATGATCAAATAAAGGTGCACCACCAGAGAAATTATAACTCCACCATCCTAAATGGCCGGCTGAATAAGTTAATCTTTACCATGTAATAGGTATACACGTCACCATGGCTTGAATGCATAAAAGACACCTAAGGACGGATAACAAATACGGAGCATGTGTATTTACCTAATAGGTGGAGGGCACAAGTTCCAGCAGTCCAGCGACCCACCCCAACGCATGCTTCGGTGCAGAGTACTGCAGTCAGGGCTGCCACTAGGAATTTCGGGGCCCCATACTGGCAAAATTTATGGGGCCCCCTTGAGACTCCGCCCAGGCTCCACTCCCAGTTCCGCCTCCACCCTAGCTCCTCCACCACGCGAACCTTCCAAAATCCCTCCGCCCTTTCACTTCTAAGCTACTGGATTATCCTGAGCACTGCTGCCTTATGTTATCATTGGCCATTTGGTTTTCCAGCAGGTCAGGATCATCCAGTAGCTTATATATACATTGCTATTGGGGAGTCGAAAGGGGAGGGGGAAGGAGTCATTATACAATCATTATACAATCATCCCTCCCCCCTCCCCGTTCGACTCCCTAATAGCGATGTATATATACGGTAAGTACAATCACATACTGAAATGGTGGGCAAACAAATACAAGGACTTGTTACTCACACAGCCGGTGTTGCCGCCGCGCCCACCACCCAGTCAAGAAGAATCTAATGGTCGTCTAAGCCTGCCCACCGCTGCCGCCTCATCCTGCCCACCAAATAAATGGAAAGTGTATATTATTGCATATACTGTATAATCACTGATTATACACTACAAAAAATCTTTATTAAAAATTAAAAAATTATTAAAAATCGATAAATTATAGAACGTAAATACACCTCAAAACATAACTGTAAGTGATTATGTAAAAAAACAAAAATAAATAAAATAGGAGTCAAGAGTAAAGGGCTGATCACCTCATTTAGTTTACTAACTTTTATACAGTCAGAATTCAAAAACTCTTTAGGGTATGTTCCCACGGTCAGTAAGCGTTACGCTAAAGTAGACCCCTTAAGGAACTTATCTAGATGTCTGGTGAGCACTTTGAACCCCCAAGTGCTTGACAGTTTATAATGTAGAGCCATAAAAATAAAAAATCTAATTCCCCCCCCCCAATGTTTTATTTTCCCAAGTGTAACATGAGAATTTGGACCCTAACAGTTGTTCTGCAATTTGTCCTAAGTAGGCTGATACCCCATATAGGACTATGGGCTGAGCTACAGGTGGAGACAGTCAACATGCTGGTACTGGTCATCACAGTCTGTGCTGACTGAAAGGATAGAACTACGGGCTGAGCTACAGGTGGAGACAGTCAACATGCTGGTACTGGTCAGCACAGTCTATGCTGACTAAAAGGATAGAACTACGGGCTGAGCTACTGGTGGAGACAGTCAACATGGTCATCACAGTCTGTGCTGACTAAAAGGATAGGACTACGGGCTGAGCTACAAGTGGAGACAGTCAACATGCAGTTGGGTTGCCCTCCCAGGGCCGTGGGGTACTCGGTACCGGGCCTGTCTCTCAGAGGGAATTGTCACAGCAGCGGTGACCCGGTCCGTGGCCCTGGGCGCCCAATTAATAGGGGAGATTGAATGGTGGGATGTGAATAGTTCGTGACGCCACCTGTGGTGTTCGGCAAGTGAGATGTTGAGCCGACGCTGCATGCAGTTCCTCTGGGACTGGTGTTGTGTTGCAGCCAAGATGGTGAAGCTCCCCACAGGTGGAGCTGTAGCCCCAGGGCAGTGTAGATGTGGGTGGAGCGGAGAGACACAAGCGGTGTAGAAGCTGGTACCCAGATGTAGCGGGGCTGGATGCGTTGGCGCAAGAATGAATGGAGGACACCAGGGCTTGCAGTTCCAAAGCTTTACTCACAGTCTGTAGTACACACAGGTGACTGCCTCCGTGCCGTGTCCTCCGGGTCAGGGACTCAGTCAACCTCCAGGCAAGATGGAATGCTCCTTTCCAACGCTCCGCCAACATGTGCCTTTCTGAACGTCTCCTCTATAGCGCCTTTAAGTGTGAAGTACTCCCAGTACTGAGATATACTGGAGTGCCTCCTGACAGATGTTCCCAAGAACTCTACTTGTACGGCAGACAGCTGTAGCTTGCTTCGGGGACTCCCTACTCCGGAGTCCCGGCTCACTATCCAAGTTGCTGTTGTGCCCCCAAGTCTTAGATGGGAGTAGTGCATTTACAGCCCACTACTCCACCGGTGTCTGCTGTAGAACCATTAGTGTCCTTACAACCTCGGGGACCAGGCCCCGGCCTTGCGCTCAGAATATCTATGCAGGGTTCTTCCTCTAACCCACGTCCTCTCTGTTCCATTTTACTCCTTCGTTCTGTTCTAATCTCTCTCTCTTATGGAAGATCAGGTTTCAGTTCAATGTCTTTCTCCTTCTTTCCTTTCCCGTGCCAGCAGACCCAGGTCACTCAGGTCTGCTGCAGCACCTCCTTCCTCCTTCCCTCTCTCAGGGATCTTCTTTCCTCACTCCTCTCTGAGTGGCTTCCTCTCCTAGACTGACCTCCCAGCACGTTTCGTGTTCCAAGCAGGGAGCCACCAAAGGTGCTCTGCTACACTCCAAGCAGGGAGCCGCAATGTGGCTTTGCTGAACTACTGTGTTGTGTGGGGTGCGAGTATTGGAGCATGGTCAGGAGCCTCCAACTTACCTGGATGGTGGGGCACCACACCTCAGGAGGAGGTGCAGTACCTCTGTAGCGGCTGAGCCTCAGGGGCGCCACACTGGTACTGGACATCACAGTCTGTGCTGACTAAAAGGATAGAACTACGGGCTGAGCTACAGGTGGAGACAGTCAACATGCTGGTACTGGTCAGCACAGTCTGTGCTGACTAAAAGGATAGGACTATGGGCTGAGCTGCAGGTGGAGACAGTCAACAATGTGCCTTCTAATCATGGATGCTGGAGATTTGTCCCCCTGGGCCCTGGCTAACCCCATCAGCCCCCTGGCTCACTCCATCATCAGCCGTGCTCCCTGGCTCCCCCCCATCATTAGCCGGGCCCCCGGCTCCCCCATGAAAAGCTGCCGGGCCCCCAGCTCCCCCCATGATCAGCCACCGGGCCCCCGGCTCCCCCATGAACAAAAGCCAGGCCCCCGGCTCCCCCATGTACAAAAGCCGGGCCCCCGACTCCCCATGAACAAAAGTCGGGCCCCCGGCTCCCCCATGTACAAAAGCCGGGCCCCCGGCTCCCCCATGTACAAAAGCCGGGCCCCCAGCTCCCCCATGAACAAAAGTCGGGCCCCTAGCTCCCCCATGATCAGCCGCCGGGCCCCTGGCTCCCCCATGATCAGCCGCCGGGCCCCTGACTCCCCCATGATCAGCTGCCGGGCCCCTGGCTCCCCCATGAACAAAAGCCAGGCTCCTGGCTCCCCCATGAACAAAAGCCAGGCCCCTGGCTCCCCCATGAACAAAAGCCAGGCCCCTGGCTCCCCCATGATCAGCCACCGGGCCCCTGGCTCCCACATGATCAGCCGTCGGGCCCCTGGCTCCCCCATGATCAGCCGCCGGGCCCCTGGCTCCCCATGATCAGCCGCCGGGCCCCTGGCTCCCCCATGAACAAAAGCCGGGCCCCTGGCTCCCCCATGATCAGCCGCCGGGCCCCTGGCTCCCCCATGTTCAGCCGCCGGGCCCCTGGCTCCCCACAGGACTTCCACAGCCAGGACCCTGGCTCCCCCGACCCCCATGATCAGACCAGACGGACGACAACCGGGTCCCCAGACTCCCCATGATCAGCCGCCGGGCCCCGACAGACAGAGACATAAAAAGAATACAATACTCACCTTACCTGCTCGCAGCTCGCTCGCCGGGTGCCGCCTCGCCATCCACCGCACCGGAGACCGACGTCTTCTTCTGCTCTGCTACCCGGTGCACACCGCTCTTCTTCCTGCTCAGGAATGAGGAAGTGAAGAGCAGTGTTTGACGTCACCTGAGCCGGGAGCGGTGCTGGAGTCGGACCATGGTGCACTGGGGGGGGAGAGAGAGAGGAGGAGCCAGGCGCTGCGCCGATATCCTTCCCTCCTGGCTGACAGTGAAACACATAGAGGGAGAAGAAACCAGGGCAGGCTGAAGGGGGGCCGGGTGGACCCGGGATGCTAAACAAATTGTAGGGGGGGGCCCGGCCGAGACCCGAGCGGCGAGTGCGGACAGCGTGCTCGGGCGCTGCCGGGCCCGGGCTGGCGCCCCTGATTCATGGGGCCCCATACAGCTGTAATGCCTGTCATGCCCTGATGACGGCCCTGACTGCAGTGCACAGGCGCCGGGAAAGGTCAGAGAGCTCCTGCGCACTGCAGTACTTTACTCTGCCCTCATTAGGGCAGATAAGGTACGCCTGCACAGGAGCCGCGGCAGAAGTAAGAAGGAGGACGTCATCGTTAGAAGATGGGAGATGCCGGACCGGACCGCGACACCCACCGCACCGGGCCACGCCCCCCGGTGAGTATAATCTAACTCGTTTTTCTTATCTTTCAGGTTACATAGGGGGCTTATCTACAGCATTACAGAATGCTGTAGATAAGTCCCTGATGGCGGTGGCTGCATCTCATAGGCGAAAAATGAGGTGACAGATTCGCTTTAAAGCGGTGTGTGGGACTGTTTTATTTTTTTTTACTGAGGCCCTAAGAGCTAACAGGCTGGTAGTTGCTAACTTCTTGGTTGTTGTGCCCGGCGCCGATCTGGGCACAGAGCAGTTACTGAGTGTTCCTGCAGGTAAGTCTGCTTCTTCCGCTGACATCACATGGATGGAGTAGCGGCTTCTCTTCTGCTCTGCGCTGCTCAGGATAAGTGCTAACTTTTTGATTGGTGGGTGTCTCGCACCGATTGGCGGACCATAGAACTTGTACACCTGTTAGAATTGCGGCAATGCATATGCTCGTCCTCCCATCCATTTATTCCTTATGGTGCTGTTTAGTGCTGCACGTGGCCTGTTGCCCCATTGAAACTTATTGGGGCGCCATTCATCCATGCACACTGACACTCTACTCTAACAGGAATTAAAGTGCCCTATTCTGAGACCACCACAGATCTTTAAGTTGTCATCTATCTTGTAGGTAGGGAATACCTTGTTTTCACCAAAGAATCCTTTTATTCCTGCTTGATAAACAATGTGGTAAATAGACAAATAGTAAACCTATTACTTTAAAAATTATGTTTCCTTAACTCCAAAAATCACTCCATAGTATCGGCCACTACACTGCGTGCAGAATTAATGGCAAATGAGTATTTTGATCACATCATCCTTTTTATACATGTTGTCCTACTCCAAGCTGTATAGGCTTGAAAGCCAACTGCCAATTATGTAAATCAGGTGATTTGCATCTCTGTAATGAGGAGGGGTGTGGTCTAATGGCATTAACACCCTATATAAGGTGTGCTTAATTATTAAGAACTTCCTTTCCTTTGGCAAAATGGATCTGAAGAGTCAAAAATTGTGAGATGTCTTGCAGAGGGATGCAGCAGTCTTGAAATTGCCAAACTTTTGAAGCGTGATCACCGAACAATCAAGCGTTTCATGGTAAATATCTAACAGGGTCACAAGAAGCGTGTTGATAATAAAAGGCACAAAATAGCTGCCCATGAATTGAGGAAAATCAAGCATGAAGCTGCCAAAATGCCATTTGCCACCAGTTTTGCCATATTTCAGAGCTGCAACGTTACTGGAGTATCAAAAAGCACAAGGTGTGCCATACTCAGGGACATGGCCAAGGTAAGGAAGGCTGAAAAACGACCACCTTTCAACAAGAAACATAAGATAAAACGTCAAGACTGGGCCAAGAAATATCTTAAGACTGATATTTGTAAGGTTTTATGGACTGATGAAATGAGAGCGACTCTTTATGGGCCAGATGGATGGGCCCGAGGCTGGAACAGTAAAGGGCAGAGCGCTCCACTCCGACTCAGACACCAGCAAGGTGGAGGTGGGGTACTGGTATGGGCTGGTATCATCAAAGATGAACTTGTGGGACCTTTACGGGTTGAGGATGGAGTGAAGCTCAACTCCCAGACCTACTGGCAGTTTCTGGAAGACACCTTCTTCAAGCAGTGGTACAGGAAGAAGTCGGTATTGTTCAAGAAAAACATGATTTTCATGCAGGACAATGCTCCATAACATGCTTCCAAATAGTCCACAGCGTGGCTGGCCAGTAAAGGTCTAAAAGAAGAAAATATAATGACATGGCCCCCTTGTTCACCTGATCTGAACCCCATAGAAAACATATGGTCCCTCCTAAAATGTGAGATCTACAGGGAGGGAAAACAGTACACCTCTCAGAACAGTGTCTGGTAGGCTGTGGTGGCTGCTGCATGCATTGTTGATGGTAAATAGATCAAGCAACTGACAGAATCTATGGATGGAAGGCTTTTGACTGCCATGGTAAAGAAAGGTGGCTGTATTGGTCACTGATTTTTTTTTTTTTTTTGAATGTCAGAAATGTCTATTTCTAAATTTTGTGCTTACCTGGTGAAAATAAACAAGTGAGATGGGTATATATTTGGTTTTTATTAAGTTGCCTAATAAATCTGCACAGTAATAGTTACCTGCACCAACAGATATCCTCCTAAGATAGCCAAATCTAAAAAAAACCCCACTCCAACGTACAAAAGTGTTAAGCTTTGATATTTGAGTCTTTTGGGTTGATTGAGAACATAGTTGTTCAATAGTCAAAAGAATCCTCTCAAATACAACTTGCCTAATAATTCTGCACACAGTGTAGGTGTCTCCCTTCTGTCTAACTTGCTATTTATTGCCTATGCGTAAGTCATCTCAAGCATCAAACAAGTGGATATTTGTCTCCCCGCACTACTTTTCTGTTTATTCAACTGCATGCAAGCAGCATAACAGAGAGGTGGGCTTTCAGTCCTGAGCAGACAATTGGCAAGAGCAATGAATAATGGCAGAGCCGCAGAAGAAATGCAAGCTGGGAAGTGACAGGATATTCCAGCTCCTATAGTGCTGGTAGAATGCTGAATGAGAAAAACTGCCTACTCAAAAAGAGTAGATATCATGTTACAGAGCATACGGAAGAAGACAGTTACGGGACATAACAGATTGGTACTAGTATCAAAAACAGTTTTAACATAACATAGGGGAAAGGATCATCAAGAGCAAGCTTTTCTTTTCTATAGATTTTGTGTGTATAGGCAGGTACAATTTCATTAAACAGCCCATGACATACACTGTGTCCAACTTTCAGATTCCATTCTGGGTTTTAAAATAAAAATGTAGGAAACACACCGCTTTCTTTGCTGCACTCACCATTGTTTCCTGAATATTACAGTCTAGTGGCAAAAATCATCCGCACTGGAGCGAAGCGCGTTATTACCCACAGTAATCAATTAGGAATAGTCTTTCATCTACAATAACTTATATCCCACGATCTGACATTGCTATGGATAGACGCTGCTGTGCCCTAGACAGTACAGTTGCTGTAGCAATCAGATGATCACTAGAGAGAAGGTTTGGACTTGGGAAATTGAAAAAAAACTCTCCACAACCAGATAATATACCATACATATATTACAACTTATAGAAAAAGGTAAGATACCACAGTGTCTCCATAACAGAGGAGAAAATGGAGAGGTGCTCAGGCCTGATCATCATCTGCAACTTTACTTTCTTCTGTGGCAGCACAATCAAGGTCGACAATTGGGCTTCACTGGTAGGGCTTCACTGGTAGGGCTTCCCTGGTAGGGCTTTACTGGTTGGGATTCACTGGTAGGGCTTTACTGGTAGGGATTCATTGGTAGTGCTTTACTTGTAGGGCTTTTGTGGCGCCCCCAGGAGTATGGTCGCCACAGTGGCATTACCTTCCTCCTAGGAAGTGTGATGTCATGCTTGGAAGCAATAAAGGGTCTCTATCAGTTACAACATACAGCACAGTTCCCACTCCAGGCGAGCAGAGGGGGTTCTGAACCAAAACTGGGGGAAGAGCTGCTCTCTGGGAACCAGGAAGGGGAAATTGGTGAGTTCGTGTTAGAAGGGCAATGTGTGTGGACGTGAGGAGAGGAGCTGGAAGATTGAGCAGAGTTCAGAGCTCACTTCTGGCTATAGCGCATGATCTGGAGCCCGGTCTCCAAGGTTGTACGGATACTGATGTTCCTGCAATAGAAACTGGAGGAATAGGAAGCTGTAAATGCTCTGTTCCCATATAAGACTCGGAGGCACAACATCAACGGGTGAGCCAGAAGAAGAAGAAGACTACAGCTGTCTGCCATACGAGGGAGTTCTAAATGAAAATAAGCAAGTGGAACTTCAGTGTAACACAGTACTGCAAGTAGCTAAGATAAGCGCTAGAAAGGAGACTACACAACCCATCTGATAGAGAGATTCCTAACTTGTTTCCAGGCCGGCCAGCCTCTGTTCCATCTGTAATCTGGAATTCTGGACTGCATTTACCAAGCAAAGTAAAGGTAAAAGAAACTGCACCCTATTGTGTCCTTGCCTTTTTCCTGCAAACTCTCCAGCACTGCTACATCTCTGTACCAAACACTACACCTCTTCCTCAACACCTATCCTCTTCATCTTTTCTGCCCTGGGACTACAGCCCTGCCTGTGGAGGGCTACACCATCATTGCTGCACCACACCATCTGTCCCAGAGGATCTGTCCGCAGCGTCGGCTTAACACCTTCCTTGCCGAACACCACAGGTGGCGTCACGAATCATCTACTTATAAACTTTAACCAGCCACTCCTAACCCCTTTTACATGGGCGCCCAGGGCCACGGACCAGGTCACCGCTACTGTGACACTTCCCTCTGAGATACTGGCCCGGTACTGAGTACCCCACTGCCCTGGGAGGGCGACCCACTTTACTGGTAGGGATTCACTGGTAGGGCTTTACTTGTAGGGCTTTACTTGTAGGGCTTTACTGGTAGGGCTTCACTGGTAGGGCTCTACTGGTAGGGCTTTACTGGTAGGGCTTTACTGGTAGAGCTTCACTGGTAGGGCTTCACTGGTAGGGCTTCACTGGTAGGGCTTCACTGGTAGGGCTTTACTGGTAGGGCTTCACTTTTAGGGCTTTACTGGTAGGGCTTTTCTACACATCAGTTTTTTGGAACTTGTATTTAATGATACAGGAGGTGAATGTGAAGGCTTCCCTAATGAGACTACTTTATCCCCTGATGAATCCTGAGCATGGAAAAAACGTGTCGGGAGGTAGTCGGAATTAAAAAGTAGGACCCCTTACATGGTGCCATAAAGAGGATGATGAATGTGCTCATTGATTGGCCTCCATCCTGATGGACCTGGGAAGGTTTGGTACCTGATACCTGTTAAACCGTTAGCTTTGGGTGAGATTGTTTCATTTTATATTACCCTCTGACATTTGGTAAAGCTGGCTATCATTTTTGTTGGTTTGTGTTGATGTGTTAAAGGGGTATTCCCATCTTCAAAATTCTATCCCAATGTGTAGTAGATATAATAATAATATTATCAAATCCCTCCAATTAGAAATGTAGTATAGTTTTTCTGATTCGCTATGTCTCTTTTCCCATGTGCAGGCATTGCAGGACCTTAGGTATCAATGGTTATGACCACTAGCAACTAACTAACTGATTGTCCCTATATACCCTGGATACCTAAGGTCCTGGAATATCTGCACATGGGGAAATAGACCTAGTGAATCAGAAGAACTATACTACATTTCTAATTGGAGGTATTTACTAATATTATTATACCTATTACATATTGGGATAGGATCTTGGAGATGGGAATACCCCTTTAAACTGAACTGATGTATCTCACTCACTTTTGATGCTTTGAGGAATTCCCTTAAATATGCTTACATTTTTATAGCATCTCAGTGCAGAGTAACGCTCATATCTACTTACCTGTTTTCTAACTCAGGTGTATTTATATGTTTGTGTGCATCATGGTTTTATATTTATTTAGTGGTATTTTTAATTGATCTAATTAAAAGCTATGTTTCAAATTCTCACATTTTGCGATACCTATAATTCGTGTTTAGGTGAAGATCTTGGCCCCTTTACAATCATTGTGCCCTTTCAATTTTTTTTATGTAAACCAATTGTCCACATGAAACAAACAAGCAAAAAAAACTCCCCCCAAAAAACGGAGACGTTCCTATTTTAATCTGTTTTGCAGATCAAACTTTCCAATCCAAGTCAATGGTCCTAGGGAAAAAAATTGACAGCACCCAGATGTGATCATGTGCTGTCCGCATTTTAATGTATAGTATGTAGGAGAAGCTAAGATATTTTTTTCATAGTAGAAAAATGGATACAAGAATAGTAAAAACCAATGCACAAACTAAAAATGGATCCAACACACTGAGGAATAGAAGAAAAAAATAATATGTGAAAGCGGCCTTATACAGAGAGGTAATATCAAGAATGCATGTCATATGTCATTAATCGTATGTATAGAGCTGGTAGGTGGCTCAGGATACTCAGTGTAATGGAGCACTGTGCGTTCCAGCGCAACGGACTGACACAGACCTACAAGTGTTGTGAGACTGTGTCTCATTCAGACGATCCAGACTTGATATTCAACAAAATCTGAATGGACTTTTCCTAACTATGAATCATGCTGGTGACTGCTTAAAGTGCTTTCCTTGTATTCTTGAATCCATTGCCAGAAATGTTCCCTTGAAGAAATTCATTTATGTGTATGTTGGTGCACCAGCAATCTGTAGCAAAAAACAAGAGTATTAAGGGCATTTAAATGACTTTTAAGTATAATTAAAATGAAAAACATAAATGTCCCTTTAAGGCCACCTTCACATGGTCAGCATTTGGTCAGTATTTTATATGAGTATCCGTAAGGAGGAAAAGTATAATAGAAACACGTCACCACTTCTGTATTTATCACCCACGCCTGGTTTTGGCTTTGCATTGATGATCTGGGACCAATGAGTCTAACATGATATTATGTATGAAATCTGAAAATGTCTTCTATCTGTTATGAATCTTCAGCATACAGTCAGGTTGGACAGATAGATGACAGTATATTTAGACACTAAGGCTAGTTTCACACTTGCTTTTTTTTGCAGCGCGTTTTTCCCGCAAAAAAACGCATTGAAAAAACGCATACATAAGCATACAACTGCTGCGTTTTTTTCAAGCATTTTTATGAGCATGCATGAAAAAAACGCAGCGTTTTTATGCGTTTGTATGCGTTTTTAGCGCGTTTTTACCGCGTTTGCGTTTTTTTCCAACATTTTTAGGTGGCCCCTCACACTACCCAAACCATGACTTTACTAACCCTAACCCTGACCCTAACCCTAACCCTGACCCTAACCCTGACCCTAACCCTTAACCAAATCATACTTAACCCTAACCCAAACCCTAAACCCTAACTAACCCTAACCCTGACCCTAACCCTAACCCTGACCCTAACCCTGACCCTAACCCTAACCCTAACCCTAACCCTGACCCTAACCCTAACCCTGACCCTAACCCTTAACAAAACCATACTTAACCCTAACCCTGACCCTAACCCTAACCCTGACCCTAACCCTAACCCTGACCCTAACCCTAACCCTGACCCTAACCCTTAACAAAACCATACTTAACCCTAATCCTGACCCTAACCCTGACCCTAACCCTTAACCAAACCATACTAAACCCTAACCCTGACCCAAAACCCAACCCTAACCCTGACCCTGACCCTAACCCTAACCCTAAACCCCCTTAACTAACCCTAACTCTAACTCAAACCCCTAAATTCCATGGTTAAAAAAAAAAAACGCATATGCAAAAAAACGCTTACATGAGCATGCCAGTGCGCACATATGCGCATCCATAGGCTATAATGGCCATTTTTAGCGCAAAACGTGCGCATATGTGCGCATGCGCTTTTTTGCAGGGCCAAAAAATGCAACATGATGCGTCTGGAAAATCCAATCGCACACCCCAAAAAAACGCAGCGCATGAAAATCGCATACATGCGCTTACAAGCGCGCAGGTATGCGCACCCATGTTAAATATAGGGGAAAAAACGCATGCGCAGGTTAGCGTTTTTTTCCAGCGCTAAAAAACGCAAATGTGAAACCAGCCTAAGAAAAACGCTCGTTCATTGGGTGAAGTGATCGTCCTGAACATATGTGCCCGACACTGATCACAACTGTAGTGTGGACCCAGCTTTACTTCCACTCGAAGGCTGCACTCACATATCTGTTTCTATTTTTATATCCGTGTAAACTGATTATTTTTCTTTCAGGGGTCATACATATTACCTTCGCTTTGCTTTCATGGCGCATCCTTTTTTTGTCTACTCCATTTTTAAAAACTGAAGGAGGAAAACTTTCTGAACTTTTATTTATCCATTAATAATAAATCAGTGATGAAACACGGATGGATCACTGAAGGAGAAAGTCTGTCTTCTGTTTTTTTTATCCGTGTCTAACAGATCTACTGTACAAAGGCTTTATTGGCCAATTCTCATCAGCAAAACTGATGAAAACAGGACCTGCCCCGAGTCTCACTATCTGGACCCACTTTTAATACTGATGTGTATAGATCAATGAAGCGCTAAGGGTCAGTGTTTAAAAGCGGGCAGCACACAACCAGGTACAATGGATGTGTGAATGTAGCCTAAATCTTGAAATCACTTTAATAACCTAGAAGTGACACCCACATTGGTCTGCAAACTGTATGGGTTAGAGATGATCTGATGAAAGTCAAATTTACCAAATCACACGGTTTTTATCAGGAAAATCTGTAGTCAGTAAGTGAATTCTCTGCGAACTGAATGACCCTTATGCTCTGCAGAGACCACAGGGCATAATGAATGTAAGATGTAGACAAAAGCAAAACAACTAATACCTCACCGCTGCTCCCTGTCCCATATACGGTCTTTGGCACCTCTTCTTACCGCTGCTTGCTGAAGCCCTGGATATCTTCATACTAGTGTAATGACCAGAGGTTCGAATAACATCCAGTGGGTCACAAACCAAGATGGAGGCAGAAAAAACAACACGGTGTTTACTAAAATGACGGAGTGAGGTTTAGTATTGAAGGAAACAGACTGAAATACCCTTTCAATTACACTCAATGTGCCATCCCAAAGTTCCTCCCTGTGAGCACAACCCCCATCTGTGGACCTCTGGCTCTCAGACCATCCTCATGGAGTCGGTTTCTAGCCGTTTGTGCAGACACATGCACATTTGTGGCCTGCTGGAGGTCATTTTGCAGGGTTTTGGCAGTGCTTCTCCTGTTCCTCCTTGCACAAAGGCGGAAGTAGCGGTCTTGCTGCTGGGTTGTTGCCCTCCTACAGCCCCCTCCACGTCTCCTGGAGTACTGGCCTGTCTCCTGGTAGCACCTCCAGCTTCTTGACACTACGCTGACAGACACAGCAAACCTTCTTGCCACAGTTCGCATTGATGTGCCATCCTGGATGAGCTGCACTACCTGAGCCACTTGTGTGGGTTGTAGAGTCCGACTCATGCTACCACGAGTGTGAAAGCACGACCAACATTCAAAAGTGACCAAAACATCAGCCAGAAAGCATTGGTACTGAGATGTGGTCTGTGGTCCCCACCTGCAGAACCACTCCTTTATTGAGTGTGTCTTGATAATTGCCAATAATTTCCATCTGTTGTCTATTCCATCTGCACAACAGCATGTGAAATTGATTGTCAATCAGTGTTGCTTCCTAAGTGGACAGTTTGATTCCACAGAAGTTTAATTTACTTGGAGTTATATTCTGTTGTTTAAGCGTTACCTTTATTTTTTTGAGCAGTGTATATATATATATATATATATATATATATATATATATATATATATAGTTGTGGCCAAAAGTATTGACACCCCTGCAATTCTGTCAGATAATACTCAGTTTCTTCCTGAAAATTATTGCAAACACAAATTCTTTGGTATTATTATCTTCATTTAATTTGTCTTAAATGAAAAACCACAAAAAAAATTGTCCTAAAGCCAAATTGGATATAATTCCACACCAAACATAAAAAAGAGGGTGGACAAAAGTATTGGCACTATTCGAAAAATCATGTGATGCTTCTCTAATTTGTGTAATTAACAGCACCTGTAACTTACCTGTGGCACCTAACAGGTGTTGGCAATAACTAAATCACACTTGCAGCCAGTTGACATGGATTAAAGTTGACTCAACCTCTGTCCTGTGTCCTTGTGTGTACCACATTGGGCATGGAGTAAAGAAAGAAGACCAAAGAACTGTCTGAGGACTTGAGAAACCAAATTGTGAGGAAGCATGAGCAATCTCAAGGCTACAAGTCCATCTCCAAAGACCTGAATGGTCCTGTGTCTACCGTGCGCAGTGTCATCAAGAAGTTTAAAGCCCATGGCACTGTGGCTAACCTCCCTAGACGTGGACGGAAAAGAAAAATTGACAAGAGATTTCAACGCAAGATTGTGCGGATGTTGGATAAAGAACCTCGACTAACATCCAAACAAGTTCAAGCTGCCCTGCAGTCCGAGGGTACAACAGTGTCAACCCGTACTATCCGTTGGCGTCTGAATGAAAAGGGACTGTATGGTAGGAGACCCAGGAAGACCCCACTTCTTACCCCGAGACATAAAAAAGCCAGGCTGAAGTTTGCCAAAACTTACCTGAAAAAGCCTAAAATGTTTTGGAAGAATGTTCTCTGGTCAGATGAGACAAAAGTAGAGCTTTTTGGGCAAAGGCAACAACATAGAGTTTACAGGAGAAAAAAAGTGGCATTCAAAGAAAAGAACACGGTCCCTACAGTCAAACATGGCGGAGGTTCCCTGATGTTTTGGGGTTGCTTTGCTGCCTCTGGCACTGGACTGCTTGACCGTGTGCATGGCATTATGAAGTCAGAAGACTACCAACAAATTTTGCAGCACAATGTAGGGCCCAGTGTGAGAAAGCTGGGTCTCCCTCAGAGGTCATGGGTCTTCCAGCAGGACAATGACCCAAAACACACTTCAAAAAGCACTAGAAAATGGTTTGAGAGAAAGCACTGGAGACTTCTAAGGTGGCCAGCAATGAGTCCAGACCTGAATCCCATAGAACACCTGTGGAGAGATCTAAAGTTTGGAGAAGGCAGCCTGCAAATATCAGGGACCTGGAGCAGTTTGCCAAAGAAGAATGGTCTAAAATTCCAGCAGAGCATTGTAAGAAACTCTTTGATGGTTACCGGAAGCGGTTGGTCGCAGTTATTTTGGCTAAAGGTTGTGCAACCAAATATTAGGCTGAGGGTGTCAATACTTTTGTCTGGCCCATTTTTGGAGTTTTGTGTAAAATGATCAATGTTTTGCTTTTTGCTTCATTCTCTTTTGTGTTTTTTCATTTAAGACAAATTAAATGAAGATAATAATACCAAAGAATTTGTGTTTGCAATCATTTTCAGGAAGAAACGGAGTATTATCTGACAGAATTGCAGGGGTGTCAATACTTTTGGCCACAACTGTGTGTGTATATATATATATATAGTACAGACCAAAAGTTTGGACACACCTTCTCATTCAAAGAGTTTTCTTTATTTTCATGACTATGAATACTGTAGATTCACTATGAAGGCATCAAAACTATGAATTAACAAATGTGGAATTATATAATTAACAAAAAAGTGTGAAACAACTGAAAATACAGTTAGGTCCATATATATTTGGACAGAGACAACATTTTTCTAATTTTGGTTCTAGACATTACCACAATGAATTTTAAACAAAACAATTCAGATGCAGTTGAAGTTCAGACTTTCAGCTTTCATTTGTGGGTATCCACATTAAAATTGGATGAAGGGTTTAGGAGTTTCAGCTCCTTAACATGTGCCACCCTGTTTTTAAAGGGACCAAAAGTAATTGGACAGATTAAATAATTGTAAATAAAATGTTCATTTCTAGTACTTGGTTGAAAACCCTTTGTCGGCAATGACTGCCTGAAGTCTTGAACTCATGGACATCACCAGACGCTGTGTTTCCTCCTTTTTGATGCTCTGCCAGGCCTTCACTGCGGTGGTTTTCAGTTGCTGTTTGTGGGCCTTTCTGTCTGAAGTTTAGTCTTTAACAAGTGAAATGTATGCTCAATTGGGTTGAGATCAGGTGACTGACTCGGCCATTTAAGAATATTCCACTTCTTTGCTTTAATAAACTGCTGGTTAGCTTTGGCTTTATGTTTTGGGTCATTGTCCATCTGTAGTTTGAAACGACGACCAATCAGTTTGGCTGCATTTGGCTGGATCTGAGCACACAGTATGGCTCTGAATACCTCAGAATTCATTGGGTTGCTTCTGTCCTGTGTCACATCATCAATAAACACTAATGACCCAGTGCCACTGGCAGCCATGCATGCCCAAGCCATCACACTGCCTCCGCCGTGTTTTACAGATAATGTGGTATGCTTTGGATCATGACCTGTACCACGCCTTCGCCATACTTTTCTCTTTCCATCATTCTGGTAGAGGTTGATCTTGGTTTCATCTGTCCAAAGGATGTTCTTCCAGAACTGTGTTGGCTTTTTTAGATGTTTTTTAGCAAAGTCCAGTCTAGCCTTTTTATTCTTGATGCTTATGAGTGGCTTGCACCGTGCAGTGAACCCTCTGAATTTACTTTCATAATGTTACGGGCTGGCGGAACGCACCAAATAATAAAGATGGTATTTAGGTGCGTTCGCAGCCCGGGGTCCACCATGCAGAGGTGTTACCTTCTGCTCGGTAATGGCGGACGCTATATGGCGGTATAATGAAGGGACACACGGGGTTAACCTCACCCAATGTGTACACAGGCGGACTCTTACCTCTCAGAGCCGCACAACCACCAAATAATAAATGCCGTAGCCTGTTATTGCTCACAGACCTCGGCAGTGTGAGCGCTAGCGTATAGTCACAGAACTCAGCCCTTAGACCGCAGGACTAAAGTCCCTCTAGACCGCTAGCGCTCAGCACGGCGACTGCGATGCCAGCAAGGGTTAAATCATGTGTGCAAGTGTGCACAGTGCCACTCAGGTGGACGCCACTAATCGCCATGGGTTGGGCCAGGTAAGCGCGCAGGTTGCGCAAGGCGTTGCACCGGCGTGACTGTCACTTGCCGCGGTTCAATAGTGCCCTGCATTGGGCGACATCATCAGATGCTAGTGTGCAGATGGCTGGTATGCACTGTGGCCTATAGACTAGCCACTGACAGGCACTGACTCAGACTCTAAATCCTACCAACATTCGTATTATCAGAGGGAAGGGGTTTCATAATGAGTCAGTCACCAGATACATTTATCAATCATCATACACTCCAAACTATTTCAGTCTATACTAGCACATAGGCGAGGGGCCATGCGAACCTTTTATAGCCATGGGCGTCCGGGACCTTCCTGGCTTCTCGGATGGGCCAATCCGAACACGAGCAGGACCTGAGCATGTGACCCTCGATCTCGAATGGGAGATCACTCCACGGACATGCTCAGTGGCCCGACATGAGGACTTAGTCCCTGGAGAATCTCGCTGCTGAGCAGCATGCATTGTCATAGCTGTGCCAGAGGTGACAGCAGCAAGCAAACCCACGGAGTTGGCCTGGGCAGAGCGCCGGGACTGATGAATCTGCTAAGCAGGCTCCACTGTGGCCGAAGAAGAATGGGAGACCGCTGGGTGCAAGACTCTGGATTCCTGCTGTGCAGTGGCAGGAACCCGAAGCCTAACACATGCAGTCTTCTCTTTATGGTAGATTTGGATATTGATACGCCTACCTCCTGGAGAGTGTTGTTCACTTGGTTGGCTGTTGTGAAGGGGTTTCTCTTCACCATGGAGATTATTCTGCGATCATCCACCACTGTTGTCTTCCGTGGTCGCCCAGGTCTTTTTGCATTGATGAGTTCACCAGTGCTTTCTTTCTTTCCCAGGATGTACCAAACTGTAGATTTTGCCACTTCTAATGTTGTAGCAATTTCTTGGATGGGTTTTTTCTGTTTTTGCAGCTTAAGGATGGCTTGTTTCACCTGCATGGAGAGCTCCTTTGACCGCACGTTTTCTTCACAGCAAAACCTTCCAAATGTAAGCACCACACCTCAAATCAACTCCAGGCCTTTTATCTGCTTAATTGAGAATGACATAACGAAGGGATTGCCCACACCTGTCCATGAAATAGCCTTGGAGTCAATTGTCCAATTACTTTTGGCCCCTTTAAAAACAGGGTGGCACATGTTAAAGAGCTGAAACTCCTAAACCCTTCATCCAATTTTAATGTGGATATCCTCAAATGAAAGCTGAAAGTCTGAACTTCAACTGCATCTGAATTGTTTTGTTTAAAATTCATTGTGGTAATGTCTAGAACCAAAATTAGAAAAATGTTGTCTGTCCAAATATATATGGACCTAACTGTATGTCTTATATTCTAGGTTCTTCAAAGTAGCCACCTTTTGCTTTGATTACTGCTTTGCACACTCTTGGCATTCTCTTGATGAGCTTCAAGAGGCATTCACCAGAAATGGTCTTCCAACAGTCTTGAAGGAGTTCCCAGAGATGCTTAGCATTTGTTGGCCCTTTTGCCTTCACTCTGCGGTCCAGCTCACCCCAAACCATCTCAATTGGGTTCAGGTCTGGTGACTGTGGAGGCCAGGTCATCTGGCATAGCACCCCAACACTCTACTTCTTGGTCAAATATCCCTTACACAGCCTGGAGGTGTGTTTGGGGTCACTGTTCTGTTGAAAAATAAATGATGGTCCAACTAAACGCAAACCGGATGGAATAGGATGCGGCTGCAAGATGTTGTGGTAGTCATGCTGGTTCAGTATGCCTTCAATTTTGAATAAATCCCCAACAGGGTCACCAGCAAAGCACCTCCACACCATCACACCTACTCCTCCATGCTTCTCGGTGGGAACCAGGCATGTAGAGTCCATCCGTTCACCTTTCTGCGTCGCACAAAGACACCGTGGTTGGAACCAAAGATCTCAAATTTGGACTTATCAGACCAAAGCACAGATTTCCACTGGTCTAATGTCCATTCCTTGTGTTGTTTAGCCCAAAAAAGTCTCTTCTGCTTGTTGCCTGTCCTTAGCAGTGGTTTCCTAGCAGCTATTTTACCATGAAGGCCTGCTGCACAAAGTCTCCTCTTAACACTTGTTGAAGAGATGTGTCTGCTGCTAGAACTCTGTGTGGCATTGACCTGTTCTCTAATCTGAGCTGCTGTTAACCTGAGATTTCTGAGGCTGGTGACTCGGATGAACTTATCCTCCGCAGCAGAGGTGATTCTTGGTTTTCCTTTCCTGGGGCGGTCCTCAAGTGAGCCAGTTTCTTTGTAGCTCTTGATGGTTTTTGCCTTTTGCCACTGCACTTGGGGACACTTTCAAAGTTTTCCCAATTTTTCAGACTGACTGACCTTCATTTCTTAAAGTAATGACGGCCACTCGTTTTTCTTTACTTAGCTGCTTTTTTCTTGCCATAATACAAATTCTAACAGTCTATTCAGTAGGACTATCAGCTGTGTATCCACCAGACTTCTGCACAACACAACTGATGGTCCCAACCCCATTTATAAGGCAAGAAATCCCACTTATTAAACTTGACAGGGCACACCTGTGAAGTGAAAACCATTTCCGGTGACTGCCTCTTGAAGCTCATGAAGAGAATGCCAAGAGTGTGCAAAGCAGTAATCAAAGCAAAAGGTGGTTACTTTGAAGAACCTAGAATATAAGACATATTTTCAGTTGTTTCACACTTTTTTGTTAATTATATAATTCCACATGTGTTAATTCATAGTTTTGATGCCTTCAGAGTGAATCTACAATTTCATAGTCATGAAAATAAATGAAACTCTTTGAATGAGGTGTGTCCAAATTTTAGGTCTGTACTGTATATATGTATGTATATATATATATATATATATATATATATATAAAACTTATGTTTATTTTGTGTGTGTAAACATTTTATTTGAACATGGTATGTAACAATATTATGGTCTTCAATGGAGAATGTAAAATAGGAAGATGGACAAGGAAAACCGCAGACAATTCCACATGAAAAATTTGCACGAAAATCTGCATCAAATCCGCATCAAAAACGCGTGGATTTTCAACTGCGTTTTCTGCCAAGAGAGGAAGAATCCGTGCAGATTTTTACAAGAGCAAATCCACAGTGTGTGCACATACCCTAAGGCATTTTCATACACACAATTTCCTTCCACTGTAGTCTATTCCATGGCCAGTGAAGCACACTGTTTCACCTTACTTCGTCACAGCCTAGCTTGTCGCCACAGCCCTGATCAGCAAGCTTCTCTACTTGTTCAGCGGTTCTGTGTCCTATTCTTCCACTACTGGTGCCCTGGATCTAAAGCTTTGGACCCCCACTAGTCCTCCAAACTCAGTCCTGTTTAGGTCTGCTATCTTTGGCGTTTTGCCAGCTCAGCATTTCTTGTGACTCATCGTCCTATCCAAGGACCCCTTTCTGAAAGGCCACCCTTGTCCCTTAGTCAATAATTAAATAAGATAGGGTCATTAACAGCTGAATGGTGGATGTCCTAAACTGGCATCCTTACCAACCAGCTGTTTTCATTCTGCTGGCAGCTCGATGCAAGCAGTGAACAGCGCGGGTATAACTCAGCTCCCATCACTGTGTAGTGGCCGATGCTGAGAACTACAGCTCAGCTCAGTGGGGATGCCTAGTAGTGATGAGCGAACATGCTGTGATAAGGTGTTATATGAGCATGCTCGGTTGCTATGTGAGTCCACGCGGCTGCTATTCGATAGTGCCTAGTAGTTGAAAATAGAAGAGATCAGCATAAAATGCTGCCCACTGATCCAAGTTTACATTTTTATCACTAGTATTCGTATTCCTATACATCATAACAAGGTTAGAAGCTGGTGGCGGAGCGCGCATCGGGGTGAGGGGACGCCACGAGCACTTACTTCCATCATCGGTAAATATAGTTTACTACTTACCTGTTTTATTGGTTTGATTGTGGGCCTTGTAAACTCATTCATATTGGGATTGTAATCCTATTTAGAATTTCTATGTGTTACCATACACTGGAGTTTTGTAATCATAGTCTCCTATCTCCATACAGGTGTTATATTTACCACTGTGGCCCCACTTTTTATATGATAAATAAACTGGGCTTTGAATATTGTATACTTGGGCATATTGGGCATTTATCTATTATATATGCTTTAGATTGCATTAGGTGTTATACTATCAGCTCATTTGAGCATTAATGCATATGCATATGAATGCTTTTTGTTTACATTGTGAGGAATGCAGTTTTCAGTCTGCCTATAGCTTGATAATATTGTCCATTCCATAGTGGTTTTTCCATTTTTTGTATTTCATTGTATTGTGAGCTCTAGCGTCCCCTATACAGCATTTTGCTTTTTTAATTTTATGGATTTTATTGGATAAATAAAATAAAATTGTTTTTACTATATTTGGGATCTCTTCATTTTTCCTATATCGCGGTATATGGGAACCTTGTTATCATATTATGTGAAGTGCCCTTTGCACTTATTTGGACATTTGTTGATTTATTCCTATACATGTATATACATATGAGGAGAGAGAGGACTCTGGCATTGCTCTTCTCCAGCCGCACGAGTCCACCCCTCCCTGCAGCTCCCGGATTTGTTCTAAAATACTTACAAAATGCCATCCTGTGCTATCATCTAAATTGTGTTTGTTCATTGAAAATAGTTTTTGGCCTCAGCGCAATGATGTCAGGAACTCCCAGAAATCCAAGCCAACTAAATATCATTGTCTCCAGCCCTACATGACGTCCTAAATCTTTGGAATATTTTGTAATTATCTATGCATACTTACGTGCAGATTGAAAGTGACTCATCCTGACCTTTCGATGCCTTATTATTCCTTTCCATCATACAGCGGTTTGGCCCGCTCTGCGCTTCTGAATTAGACGAGACAATGGACGTGCTATTTTAGAGGCCCATGTATTCATGCCACTTGCTTTCATTTGCTGGCTACACATAAGTGTATTATAGAGGAAAGATACAAGACCATTAACCCTTAAAGGGAATCTGTCACCAGGTTCTCTTTACTTCATCTGAGTTCAGGATGATTGCAGCGATGGGTCACTTTCTGGGCTGCTTGCTGTAATTTTAATAAAATGACTTTTTTATCTGATGCAGATCTAGCAATGCTCTGAATGCTGAGCTCTGTAGAACCCTGCCCACATCACTGATTGGCAGCTTTCTGTGTACACTGTATATTAACAGAAAGTTGCCAATTAGTAGTTGGCGCAGGGTTACACAGAGCAGTTGACTGGCAGGCATGAGACACCTAGTCCTGCAGTGATAAATCTCCTGCTGATAAAACACTTATTTCATTGAAACGGCAACACACATAGCAATACGTGTCACGTCATTGGAATCAATAGTAGAAATATACACTATTTCTACTATCTGGGATATATGGATAACTCTCCTGCGCTGCTGGATATTGGCATAAACCTGCCATTCAGTGGTGGGATTGGGGTGTAACAGAGCTCATAACTATGGAGGACTACATGATAGCAGGTTTACAAGTCCTTTAGTGATAATCTCCTGCTGATAGAACAGTGATTTTATCAAAACTACATCAAGCAGCCTAGTAAGTTACACATCACTGGAATCCGGATATCTGCCTCTTCATTATACTGCTCTCAGATTCACATCGCTGGAATCAAGGACATCAAGCAGCCCAGTAATTGACACATCACTGCAATAAGGATATCTGTCTCTACATTATGCTTGTCTCCGATAAGGTGGTAAAAACTTGGTGACAGATTCCCTTTAACCCCTTCACCTCAAGCCTATTTTCACCTTCGTGACCAGGCCAGTTTTTTTAATTCTGGCCAGAGTCACTATTTTAGATTATAACTCTGGAAAGCTTCAACATAGCCCAGTAATTCTGAGTTAGTTTTTTCATTGCACTTCATGTTATTGGTAAATTATGGTCAATATGATTTAGGTTTACATATATGAAAACATCTAAAATTTGACAAAAAATTTGAAAATGTTAAAATTTTTACGTCTTTAAACCAGATAGTTATATCACATAAAATAGCTAATAAATAAGATTTATCACATGTCTACTTCATACCAGCATCATTTTTGAAATTTTATTTTTGTTACACAGTTAGAAGTGTTTAAAGTTGATCAGGAAAGATCCAACTGGGGGTCTGTATGTGGGGGAGACAGGGCAAAAGCTTAGAACAAGGATGAATGCTCATCGTCACACAATAAGAGAAAAAAGAATGGATCTACCTGTGGCAAAACATTTCTGTATCCCTGATCACAGCAGCATGGATATGAAATTACTGGTATTGAAAGGTAACTTCACATCTCAGAGAGAGAGACGAGTTTGGGAGTACAAATTTATGACGAACTTTGACACTCTCAGTGCTGGAATGAATGTGTCGCATGGATTTATGTCTTTTTACATCAATTAAGGAATTTCCTTTTAAAACCTTGCGGGGCAACACAGAACTAGACCCCAATCAGAGGACCATAAAACATCCAGACTCCTTATCTATGAACTGGTCCAATGTTTATATTTATGTTTCTCCCTCTCCCATATTGATAGTTCTGCTTCACGTCACTTGTCTTATCTATTGCATTTTTTCTAGGCTGTATTGTGCATAAATATGTGACTTCAGATTTTGTATTAGTCTAGCCTGATGAAGAGACCTGAGTAGTCTCGAAAGCTTGCAATGTGTTACCATCTTTTCAGTTAGCCATTAAAAGGTATCAACTACTGAGGACTCTCAATCCTGAATATTTTTCTAAAGTTGATCAGTAATTTCTCATTTCTCCAACAAAATTTACAAAACCAATATTTTTAGGGACCACATCCCATTTTAAGTGACGTTAAGGGGTGACAAATACAGTACCAAAAACTGACAACATTTTAAAAAGTACACCCTTCAAAGTGCTCAAAAACGTATTCAAGAAGTTTATTAACCCTTTAGGGGCTTCAACAGAATTAAAGCAATGTGGAAGGAAAAAATGAAAATTTTACTTTTTACAACTAAAAATATTGCTTTAGCCCCACATTTTGTATTTTCAAAATGGTTACAGGAGAAAATGGACCATACAATTTGTTGTACAATTTCTCCTAAGTATACCGATACCCCGCATGTGGTGCAAAATTACTGTTTGGGTGCACAGCAGGGCTTGGAAGGGAAAGCGTGTCATTTGACTTTTGGAGTGCAAAATTGTCTGGAATAAATAGCAGATGCCGTGTTACTTTTGCAGAGTCCCTAATGTGCCTAATCAGTGGAAACTCTTCACAATGACCATATTTTGGAATCTACACATCTCAAGGCACTTATCTAGATGTCTGGTGAGCACCTTGAACCCACAGATGCTTCACAGAATTTTATAACGTTGAGCTGTGAAAATGAAAAAATAAAATTTTCTTACACAAATGTTGTTTCAGCCCCAAATATTTCATTTCCACAAGGGTAGCAAGATAAAATGGACTGTACAATTTGTTGCACACTTTTTACTGAGTACACTGATACCCAGTATCTAGTGAAAAACTACTGTTTGGGTGCACCACTGTGCTTGAAAGGGAAGGAGCGACATTTGACTTTTGGAGTGCAAAATTGTATGGAATAGATAGTTATGCACGCCATATCACATTTGCAGAGCCTTAATGTGCCTAAGCAGTGGAAACCTCCTACAAGTGACCCCATTTTGGAAATTACACCCCTCAAAGCACTTAGCTAGAGGTGTGGTGAGCACCTTGAACAAACAGGTGCTTCATAGAATTTTATATCGCTTAACTGTGAAAATTAAGAAATAAATTTTTCCTGCAAAAATGTTGCTTCAGCCCCAAATATTTAATTTCCACAAGAGTGGTGGACAACTACTGTTTGAGTGCATGGCAGGGCTTGGAAGGGAATGAACACCAAGTGACTTTTGGAGCGCAAAATTGGCTGGAATAGATGGCTGACACCATGTTGCATTTGCAGAGCCTCTGGTGTGCCTAAACAGTGGAAACCCCTCACAAGTGACCCCATTTAGGAAAAGGAATTTATCTAGATTTGTGGTGAGCACCTTGAACCGTCAGGTGCTTCACAGAATTTTGTAGCGTTGAGCCATGAAAATGAAAAAATCCATTATTCCTACAAAATGTTGCTTTAGCCCCACATTTTTCTTTTTGACAAGGATGACAGGAGAAAATGGACCCCAAAATCTGTGGCATTTCTGTTGAGTACACCATTAACACATATGTGGGGGAAAACTACTGGTTGGGCCCACAGCAGGGCTTGGAAGGAAAGGAGTGCCAATTGAATTCTAGAGTATAATTTTGGCTGGAATAAACTGAGGATACCATGTTACAGTTGAAAAGCCCCTGACATGCTAAAACAGCAAAAAAAAAAATAAAACACACATGACCCATTTTGGAAACTACACTTGTTGAGGAATTCATATAGGGGTGTAATGAGCATTTTTAACCCTCAGGCGATTCACAGAATTGAATAACACTCATCTGAGTCATTGGAAAATTAACATTTTTCCACTAAAATGTTGTGTTGGCCCCAAGTTTTCAATTTTCAAAATGGATTATTGGAGAAAATGGACCATACAAGTTAATCTGAGAATGCTAATACCCCATATGTGGTCAAAAAACTACTTCTGAGGGACAGTGCAAAGCACCTTGTTGGAGTCCAGATTTTGCTGGAATGGTTTAAGGGTGCCATGTCACATTAGTAGAGACCCTGAGTTGCCAGAACAGCGGAGCCCCACATGAGTGACCCCATTTTACAAACTACATCTCTCAATGATTTCATCTAAGGGTATGTTTCCACAGTCAGGATTGGCTCAATATTTGCTCAGGATTTGACGCAGGTGAAATCTGCATCAGAGGTCACTGGCAGGTCACCTGCGTTTTTGATGTGTTTTTACATGCGTTTTTTTATGCGGATTTGTATGCGTTTTTTGCAAGCTAAGTAAAGATATATTATTTAACAAAAAAAAGAATTGTGATGTCATTTCCTTGTCCAACCTCTTCTTTTACATACTCCATTGAAGAATGTTTACACACACAGACAGACAGACAGAGAGATAATAGATAGATAGACAGATTATAGATAGATATGGGATAGACGGCACTCAGGACCAGAGCTGTTATGAATGAGTCACCGAGGAGGAAAAAACAAAAAGCAAGCTAAGCCCAGAAAACCGGAGAGGTTGGTAACTAGCGGATTGCAGACCCCTGATCCTATCCACAACAACTAGCAGTAGCCGTGGAGCGTGCCTACGGTGGTCCTAGATGCCTCGTCACGGCTGCAGAACTAAATAAGCCTAAAGAAAGAAAGGGAAAATCTAAACTGCCCCAGAGCAGACCCCAAAGCAATAGACAGCCCCCAACATGTATTGTCGGAGAAACAAGATGAAAACACAGACACAGGTAGAAAGATAGGCTGAGCAAACGATGGGCCCCTCGCTAACTAGAAAGGACAGGAAAGAAAAGCTGCTGTCTGCAATCACGCAAAAAACCCTGCCAAAAAGAATGTCCAACACGTCTGATAGAAAAAGGCCCTGAAGTCGCTAGACTTCAAATCACTATATCAGCACTCAGGTATATTCTGAAGACAGAGCAAAAGAGATCAACTGATCAGAGACAAAAATGGGGATTCAGCCCAGTCCCAGCCAGGGCTGGCTGAACACAAAAACTAAGTAAAAACTAAGTAAACCAGACAAAAACTCATATGAACAATAGCAGAGAAAACTTAGCTTTAGGAAGGCAGGAACCAAACTGGAAACCAGGAGCCACAGTCAGGAAAAATCACCAGCAAGAAACTAGGGAATCGGTTGCCTTAAATCCAATCAGAAACTCCTAATGTCCAATCGCAGTCCTCTTCCTTAGGTGGCCGGTCTCACCAGAAGCCAGAGGCAAACCCGAAAATGAGCTCACAACACAGAGCGTTCAGCTGCATAGAAATACATGCAGCCGCACGCTCCTGTCCGAGTGCCAGCGGCAGTGCCGGGTATTGATATGCGAGACTCGTGCAAGTTTCTCTCATATCTGTCCCCAGCCTAATATGCAATGTCCTTTCCTTTTTTTTTTAATAATTTAAAAAAAAATGGTGTGGGCTCCCACTCAATTTTCTGCGCCAGAGAGGGAAAGCCAGCAACTGGAGGCCGATGTTTATAGCCTGGGAAGGGGTTAATACCCATGGATCTTCCCATGCTATGAATATCAGCCCACACCTGTATATTTAGCCTTTACTGGCTATTGAAATAGGGGATTCCAAAAAAGATGACGTGGGGTCCCTCTATAATTAATAGCCAGTAAAGGCTATGCAGACAGCTGCGGGCTGATATTCATAACCTAGGAAGGGGCCATGGATATTGCCCCCCCCAGCTACAAACACCAGCCCGCAGCCACCCCAGAAATGGCTAGCAGGATGCAGCAGACCCCCACTGATAAAGGCTGGAGCAGCACAGGTGCACTCCACTGATGTGAACAACCACCCACTCACCTAGATAATGGAGGGGTTGGCTGCCTAGTAGAAAAAAAGCACACAGATAAGGCTTGCATAGAACATAGAATCATAGAATCATAGAATCGTAGAGTTGGAAGGGACCTCCTGGGCCATCTGGTCCAACCCCCTGCTCAAAGCAGGATTCGCTAAATCATCCCAGTCAGATGTCTGTCCAGCCTCTGTTTGAAGACTTCCATTGAAGGAGAACTCACCACTTCTCGTGGCAGCCTGTTCCACTCATTGATCAATCTAACTGTCAAAAAGTTTTTTCTAATATCTAATCTGTGTCTCCTCCCATTCAGTTTCATCCCATTGCTTCTAGTCTTTCCTTGTGCAAATGAGAATAAAGTTGATCCTTCTACAATGTGACAGCCCTTTAGATATTTGTAGACAGCTATTAAGTCTCCTCTCAGTCTTCTCTTTTGCAAACTAAACATTCCCAAATCCTGCAACCTTTCCTCATAAGACAGGGTTTGCAGACCGGTCACCATTCTGGTCGCTCTTTTCTGAACTTGCTCCAGTTTGTTGATGTCTTTTTTAAAATGTGGTGCCCAAAACTGGACACAATATTCCAGATGAGGTCTGACCAAAGAGGAGTAGACGGAAATAATGACTTCACGTGATCTAGACTGTATGCTTCTGTTAATACATCCTAGAATTGCATTTGCCTTTTTTGCTGCTGCATCACACTGTTGACTCATATTCAGTCTGTGATCTATTAGTATACCCAAGTCTTTTTCACATGTGCTGTCACTTAGCCCTATTCCTCCCATTCTATATATGCTTTTTCCATTTTTATTGCCCAGATGTAGTACTTTGCATTTCTCCCTGTTAAAAACCATTCTGTTTGTTGCTGCCCACTTCTCCAGTTTATTTAAATCTTTTTGAATCCTCTCTCTCTCTTCTCTAGTATTAGCTATCCCTCCTAGCTTTGTGTCATCAGCAAATTTAATCAGTTTACCCTCAATTCCTTCATCTAAATCGTTGATAAAGATGTTGAACAATACAGGGCCCAGGACAGAGCCCTGTGGTACCCCACTTGAGACATTCTTCCAACTGGATGTGCAGCCATTTACGACCACTCTTTGGGTCCGATCACTAAGCCAGTTATGAATCCACCTAACAGTTGCCTTGTCCATTCCATACTTAGTCATTTTTTCAATAAGGATTGTATGAGAGACTTTGTCAAATGCTTTGCTGAAGTCAAGATATACTATATCTACAGCATTTCCTTGATCCACCCAATCAGTGATACCGTCATAGAAGGAAATTAAGTTAGTCTGACATGACTTATTAGTTACAAACCCATGCTGACTCTGTTTAATCACTTCATTCTTATCCAGGTATTGACATACATGTTGTTTAATAATTTGTTCAAAGATCTTTCCTGGTATAGAAGTCAGACTCACCGGCCTATAGTTACCTGGGTCCACCTTCTTCCCCTTTTTGAAGATAGGAACAACATTTGCTCTTCTCCAGTCTTCTGGCACTTCTCCTGTTCTCCAAGAATTTTCAAAGATTATAGAGAGGGGTTCAAAAATTTCTTCTGCTATCTCCTTCAGTACTCTGGGGTGTAATTCATCTGGACCTGGAGACTTGAATTCATTTAGGCTAGCTAAGTGTTTCCTCACTATCTTTCTGTTTATAGATATCCTGGATTCTTCTATTCCCTTAATAGGACAGTGAATAACAGTTGATGTTACATTTCCTTTCTGAGAGAAAACAGATGCAAAATAGGAATTTAAAAGTTCAGCCTTCTCAACATCCTGTCTTACCATTTCATCATTTTCATCCTGTAAAAATCCTATAGCATCTTTGACTTTTCTTTTACTTTTGACATATCCCCAAAATCCTTTATTATTGCTTTTGACATCTCTTGCAAGCCTCAATTCATTTTCAGCTTTAGCTAATCTGATTTGTGCCCTGCAGGTTCTGCAGACAGCATTATATTCTTCTTTAGATATGCCTCCCTCTTTCCATTTTATAAACATTTTTTTCTTCCTTTTTAGCATGTGCTTAAGTTCTGTGTTCATCCATCCTGGTTTCCTTAACTGCTTCCTATTCTTCCCTCTTTTCGGAATTGTTAACAACTGTGCTTTGAGAATTTCATTTTTCAAGATTTCCCATCCTTCCTGGACATTTTTGTCTTTAAGGATATCCAGCCATTGGATTCCTCCAATTCTCTTTCTGAATCCCTTAAAATCTGCCTTTCTGAAATCTAACCTTGACGTCTGAGTCTTCACAGGTCTTCCGCCTCTAGTTATCCAAAATTCTAAAATAGCATGGTCGCTACCTCCTAGGGTCCCAGCCACTTTTACCTAACATAAGTCACAAAGGTATGTGTGATGCAAAGTGTCTGGATAACAGCCTATTTATGACGTCCATAGTATTAGCAGGCGGGCTGTCCAGCACTATATATGCATCAAACAGAAAAACCAAGCCAACATAAAGAGGTCTACCTGCTTCCTGCTAGTGCATTTGTCATTTGACAAGGTTTTGGTGAGGCTGTTTTTCATGATATGTGTTTTTCTTTCCAATACAACTATAGGATTAGTAATGGATTGGTGTCTTATGGGCACCTCTCCATTACTAAGCTGTGGGCTTGATGTCACCTAACAATACAAAGGTGACATCAACCCCACAAATATTACCCCATTTGCCTCTGCTACAGGGCAAGTGAGAAGAGCTAATGGATGCAACTTTTCTGGGCAGCTGCGGGCTGCTGTTTTTAGGATGTGGGGCTATATCCATGGCCCCTAACCAGCCTGAGAATACAAACCCCACCCTCGCATTCAGTGATAGCCACTCAGGAGGTCTGTGCGGGCTCGGAAGCAATTACTGCCCGTTTTGGAACTCACTGCACTGCTGCAGATAATTACAGTAAAAGAGAGAGACATGCAATAATGTGCTCTTTGAGTCACAAGACCGCTGCAGTCAGTCACTTTAATTGTGACTTCCAAATGGTCACAATTAAACAGTTACATTGGTGTAGAAAAATGTACAATTTCATTGATTATTTATATTATTAAGTCACATATTTTTCCATTTTTTTCAGTGGATACATCCATGGTGGAAGTCATTTATTGCTTTGCGAGTGAGAGTACAATATGAAGAGAAACAGCCGTGATCGGTACGCGAGCCCTTACATGTGTCTCACTCATAAAATAGAGGCAGCTGACAAATACAGTCACAATACGTGTCAGCTTGCTTCACTAATGACCCACATTTTGGTCTTATTAACCCCTTCATGACATAAGACATATATTTACCTCTTATGTCGTTTCCCTGACTTTGATGCGGGCTTAAACGCTGAGCCCACATCTTTCCCCACACATGATGACTGATTTAATCAGTCATCATGTGCCTTTGACAGCCGCGGGTGGAGATCGTGATTTCTGCTATACATAACAGTGCTGAAGCCCTGCTATGTACAGCACAGGCGATCGGAAGATCACACACATCTTCAAGTCTCCTAAAGAGACTATTAGATGAAGTAAAAAGTAAAAAAAAAGAAACTATTTAAAAATATGAAAAAAATAAGAAAAAACACAAAAGTTCAAATCACCCCCCGTTTTGCTGAATTGAAAATAAAACAGTTTAGAAAAAATATATATTTGGTATCAATGCATTCAGAAATATCTGATCTATCAAGATATATAATAACTTGATCCGATTGGAAAACGGCGTGACTACAAAATAAATCAAAACTCCAGAATTACAGAATTTTGGCAGCTGCAACAATGTGAGAAAATGCGATCAAAACATAATATCTACACCAAAATGGTGTAGTTAGTAAAAATGTCAGCTCAGGGCGCGAAAATTGAGCCCCTACCCAGCCCCAGATCATCAAAAATGAAGACATTACTAGTCTTGCAAAAAGGTGACGAAATAAAAAAAAAATTTCATTCAAATTTTCAAACATTTTAAAAAAAAAAAACTATAAATGTTTGGTATCTGCGATCTCGTAATGACCTGGAGAATCATATTACCAGGTCAGTTTTACAATATCCTGAACACGGTAAATAAAAAACAATTGCAGAATTGCACTTTTGTATTCATGGAAAAATAAAAAAGGTTATGGCTACTGGAAAAAAAGGGGAGCAAAAAAAAACGAAAAATGGAAAATGTGCCGAGGGTGAAGGGGTTAAGCCACCTCCACTAATGTATTTTCAGATCACCCCAATATATAATGTAATGTTATTTGTAATTACATGATCCAATGAATCACTCCTCTACAGATGAGAACAGAGAATGCTTTAAAGTAAGATGATGATTCTTCGAGCTGGCTTCATAATGAGTCAGAGAGAGCAATATTGAGCAATATGCAACAGGAAGGTGAATGGTCTCATAGGGAAAGGGAAAATGGTTTGTGTCTAAGGAGTCGCAGCCTGTAATAATATACATACATATATTATATATACAGTACTGGTCAAAAGTTTGGACACATGTTCATGCAATGGTTTTCCTTGTTCTTATTGAGATGCGCACATTGTAGATTCAGATCGAAGGCATCAAATCCACAAACGCACATATGGAAAGGAAACAAGGAGTAAACAAACAAAGCAGAATTTGTGTCATACCTTATATTCCTCAAAGTACCCCCCTTTTACTGTGATGACAGCTTTTCAACCCCATGGCATTGTTCTTACCAGCTCCCTTTAGTTAGTCAACTAAAATGGCCTTCAAACAGTATTGAATGAGTTCCTAAAGACACTGAGAAATTGTTGGCCACTTTGCCTTTACTCTGCATCCAACTCATCCCAAACCATCTCATTTGGGCTGAGGTCATGTGATTATGGAGATCATGTCATGTGATGCCTGGCTTTATCCGCTCACCTTTTCTGCGTCTCACAAAGAAATGGCAGTTCGTATCAAAAATCTCAAATTAGGACTTATTAGACCACAGTACAGATTTCCACTGATCAAATATCCAGCCCCTGTGTTGCTTAGCAAAAAACAAGTCTCTTCTTCTTGCTTGTGATTTGCAATAGTGGCACCTTTGGAGCTATTCCACCATAAAGGAATTACATGAATAGACAGAAGGATTTGCACAAAATTACATTAACAGAAGATCTGTGGTTAGTTCTCCAAGATGTTTGGAACAATCTCCTCGCCATATATTGATTAGATTATGATTTCCCTTTTGTCTATTCACTTGAATTAGGTTAATAAAGACAAACTAGCACCTCCATTTTTAAAAGCATTATCATTTTGCAGCATTTTTTCCACACCTGATGAGAAACTCTCTGAACGTCATATAAAATCATGAGATAAACTAAGTACCCCCTTTTTGAATTCTATGTTTTTACATATAATAAGAAAAACTTGTGGTCTTCATAAGGTTTTAAACTTGGATCACTACATTTTCAGATGAACAACACATGACAAGTTACACCATGTCATTATTTATTTAATAAAAAAAATACTGTAGGTTAAAATGCAGAAACATTACGTGAAAAATTAAGTACACCCTTACTGTTTCCATATGAATTTAGAGGTTCACTTGTAGCTCTATAAAATCAGGAGATTTGGCAGTTTGCTGGTCTATAGCATTCAGATGTGTATTAACAGAATGCAAAGAAGGAAAGACAGCAGCAATAATCTTAGAGAAGGAGTTGTTGCTGCCCACAACTCTGTGAAGGGCTATAAGGACATTTTGAAACAATTTGCAGTTCATCATTTTACAGTGAGAAAGATTATTAGCAAGTGGAAAACATTCAAGATAGCTGATAATCTTCCCAGGAGTGAAAATAAATTCACCCCAAGAACAGACCATGTAATGGTCTTACAAATTACAAAAAAAAAAAAAAAACAACACAAGAGCTACAGCTCAGACACTAAAGGCTTCAGCATGCTAAATGTTCAAGTTGATGCAAGCACAATTAGAAAAATTCCAAACATGTGTTGCTTGTTTGGAAAAGCTGCAAGTAGAAATGAGCGAACTTAAACTTAATAGTTGCTAAACCCCAAACACTAATTTCTCCTGAAAGTCAGTTGCAATGTTCAGACTCCTGGGGAAGTCCAGCAGGAAGGAGAGGGAGAGAGTGAGAGAATTTTCCATCCCAAAAGTTCTGGTAACCATTGTTTTCAGTGGGGTTTGGGTTCTTTTTCAAGTTTGTGGTACAGTTATGGTACCAGAACTGAACTTTGGAAGAAATTTCGGGTTGGGTACCAGAACCTAAACTACCACAAGTCCACTGTTCCCTAGTGTCACAAGATTACCACGACAGAGCGGAGCCAAAAGACTGCAGCATCTGATTGCTCCTACTCCTGCACTTAATAGAAGCATTTCTCCTTCTTTTAAACAGTGTAAATTTCTTTTGGCAGTACAGGGGTTAATCTGCCATGTTGAGAGCTCCAGGAGCTAAGGATCTCAGCTGAGCATGGTTAGCCACTCCTATTCCCTATATAATCTGGGTCATGACTGACACACATTGTTAGAGCTATCATATGCTGCATGGCTGGGAGGATAGTAGTTGGTGGTTATAAGAGTAGGCATTTGGTGTGATAATTCCCTTTCTTCTACTACTTTGGTTTTACCCCATGCTTCACTCCGCCAGTGCATTCCTCTGTTATATGTGTTTATTTGTATGTGTTTCCTTGTTCGTCTGGTTGGTGTAGTCCGGTGCATTGCTACACACCCTCTTCCCAGAGTGGGGGAAGGGTACATATCGAGGGCGGATTCAGGAAATAAGGCAAGTTACATGGCCCCGGCATCTTTACCTTCACAAGTATATCTATGATTCTATAGATATTAGAAAAAACTTTTTGACAGTTAGAGTGATCAATGAGTGGAACAGGCTGCCACGAGAAGTGGTGAGTTCTCCTTCAATGGAAGTCTTCAAACAGAGGCTGGACAGACATCTGACTGGGATGATTTAGCGAATCCTGCTTTGAGCAGGGGGTTGGACCTGATGGCCCAGGAGGTCCCTTCCAACTCTACGATTCTATGATTCTATGATTCTAAGTAGCTCGGGGAAGAGGGCGAGCTAGGGCGCACCCTAGCATTAGGGACAAGGAAGAAGCCCCTGGTCCTGGGTCACCCTACAACAGAGTCGTGATACCTACTTGCTAGGAGAAAGCTTCTTATTTCTAAAAAGAATAGGGCAGCACCATTAGGGCAGCACAAATAACAATTACAAAGTGCTACCTGAAGAAGCTATAAGGAGCAATGTCCACTGAACATACAAAGTGGAGGTGCATCAGCAAATCATAATGGTTGAAAAAAAGTGAAACAAAGTGCTCCAATGGTCCAGTCAAAGTTATTGAAAAGCTATGGTGAGAATTTTAGTCTTTATTTAGATGTCCATGAAACATGGGCTGAGTACACTCGATATCTGGGCCGAACGCAACAAGTTGCATTTTGGTGCAGTCGCCGCACCGTCAAAACGACGCATGCGGAGGCATCTGCATACATCCGCACGGCCTGTGTACCTAATGCTAAAGATAGGGTATGCAGGCCGCATGCCGACGGAGTCGTAGCAGACCGGAGGAGGTGCGGCCATGGGCGGAGCTTCACAGAGGAAGTCCGCATCCCTCCGCAGCTCCTCCATATGCTAGTGTGAAACTAGCCTTAGTGGGCTGTGCATAAACAAATGAGGACAAACAAAGCTCAATGAACTTAAGCAACGTTGTAAAGAAAATTAAGACAAAATTAATTCAGAACAATGTGAGAGACAAAGTCAAAACAAAATGATTACTTCAAGTAATTTCTGCTAAAGGTGGTTCTACAAGTTATTGATTTATGGGATGTACTTAATTTTCTAGACACTTGTGTTTTTGCTAATCAACAATGACACAGTGTAATTTATGTGTCATTGTTTATGTGAGGTTGTGCTTACCTAATGTTAAGACCTTTCTAAGGTCCAGCATATCAGTGTATCTTTATATCTTTTTTTGATCTTGTCTTTACATTGCACCAATATCCTGCAGTGCTGTACTCACTATAGACGTAAAGGGAATCTGTCATCAGGTTTTTGCAATGAGAGCAGCAGGACTTAAGGACAGAGACCCTGATTGCAGCAATGTATCACTTACTATTTTGATTAAATCATAGTTTTCTCTGCTGCAGATCTAGCAGTGCTCAGAATGCTGAGATGTATAGAACACTGCCCATTCCAGTGATTGGCAGCTTTTCTGTGTACATTGGGCACAAGATTACATAGAGCAGAAGTACTAGCTGGCATGAGACACCTAGCCCTCTAGTGATAATCACTTGTTGGTAAAACAGTGATTTTATTGAATCTACAAACAGCAGCCAAGTAAGCGACACATCATTGGAATCACGGTCTCTGTCCCTCTATCATGCTGTACTCAGATTACATAGCAAAACCTGCCGAAGGATTACCCTTAAAATATTTTGTATCTGCAATGGAGCACACTGGGGCCCACTACGCTGGATATGTCTCTCAGTAAGTAAATGCAGAACAGAACAGCTGAAGAATAGAAAAGAATTGCTAGTCTGACACATATGGATTTCTTAACCCCAATATGTATTCAGAATTTTGCATATATACTTCTCCACCCTTGCTTGAATCAAAAGTTTCTGGATGACTGTGCTTAAGTGATATAAGGCCAGTACTGTAAACCCCATACTGGGGTGATCTGACCAGTCACTGCTAATAAGCTGCTTTGGAATGTGATGAATATATAGAATTGCAGCATATCAGCCATCCACTACAAGTCTTCAATATCCTCGGCACCTAACAAAGAAGAAATCAGACTGTTCTGCAGAGTGAGAAGGATCATTTTACTTTCTACTAGACGTGTGCACCTAATAAAATGCATAAATAGAAAGACATTAGATAGCAAGTTACTTGATTTAGAGTGACTTAAAGAGAAACCGTACTTTGAAGTAACTTTTCAGAATAAACTGTCCTGTGCCCATGTATGTATATGGACGATAGCACAATTTCTGGCTACATGTAACTTGGAGTTTTGCACCCTTCAGACTCTATCTTTAATTTTCAATCTACTCGGAGCTGTTGGGGGGGAGACTCGCTGCTGTTTTCTTCGCCACACACAGCACAGTACACAGATGGATTCTTGTTCCTTATATTTACTTTTTAATTTACATAGTCAAGTGGTAGCAGCATGGAGGATATTTCATAGCAGTAGTGAGCAGTGTAGATATGAATCCAGCACTGGAGTGAGGTAAAAGACTCATTAGAAAGCTGAGCACAATATTTCTGTGTCTCCCTCTGTTTCCTCACTGTGCTACTTAGTCCCCCTTTCTACCCTACAAAGAGTAGAGTGAGCTGTGTCACATAACACCACAAGGAGCTGTCAGTCTATCTAAGGGTCCCGTTTCACATAGCGACGCACCAGCGATCCCGACAACGATATGACCTGGTAAGGATCGCTGCTGCGCTGTCACACAGCAGTTATTCTGAACGATTCCAGCCTGCGTCCCTGAGTTGTGTGTTGCCAACGAGGTAGCTTGCCGGCGTCAAACACAGCGATGCATGCTGGCAAGCGGGACCCTGACGATGAAAAAATGGTCCGGGACATTCGAGCACGATCAGCGATATCCAACGGGGGGTCGGTCGCCGCTATGTGACATATGTAGCGAGATCGCAGGCGAGATCGCTGTTGTGTCACAAATTCGGTGACGCATCAACGATCTCGCTAGCGATCTCGCTATGTGAGACGGGCCCTTTAGTCATCATTTGAGCTGTTTATTCAGAGTGGAATGATAAGTTCAGAAAGCAGGTGGGTAAAAGATTAAGTAGATTTCTCTGACAAGAAACAGTGCAACGTTTCTTATACTCAACTCTTCTATTGAAAGTACTGTTCCCATTTAAGTACACATTATTGGAATAACTGAAAGCTTTGGGCAATCTGTTCATCATAATTCATATACAGTACTTCAATATATAGGACACATTGTTCCCTTTCCATTATTTGTAGAAAGATTTCTTAGTGATCCTGCTTTGGTGAGAAGCCCGAAGACCAACACACCATGAAATGTAATTATACAGATATATTCAAGGCCAATAGAAATTCCCAAGAGAACTTCCACATTCAAGGACTTGGCAACATTTACTGCATGTGTGGTTAAAGGGGTTGTCCAATGTCAGAAGAAAATTCTGCATTAACTCTATGTGACTACAAACTGCAAAATATTGCACACTGTCACAAGTCCAAATTTTAGTGTGTCTGAATGCAGTGAATTTACTACCTGCCATTCAATCTAGGGCAGGGTGTGTTGAGCGGTCAGCATTTGGTGGGCAGCTGAACTGCCCAATCGAATGCTGTGGTCTGTTGGGCTGTCAGTGTCTTGAATGACAGCTTAGATGTTCAATCAGAGTGGAGTGCTGTCTGAGCTTCTTCCATGTGTCTTGTGTTGAGATAATTACCTTGCTATTTAGTCAGCTTTCTGCCTCAGACTAGTGCCAATTGTAGCTTCTTGCTCACTATGATTAACCCCTTAAGGACCAAGCCACATACCTATAAAGAGAAAAATCAGACAAACTAAAAATTTTGCAGTGGTCTCTTAATTTTTGCCAGAGCTGTAGTATAATGCACTCCCCATAGTCCTCCATGTAGCATAACACACTCCCCATAGTCCTCCATACAGTCTAATGCTCTCGTCATAATCCAGGATATAGTATAATGCACTCCCCATAGTCCTCCATACAGTCTAATGCTTTTGTCATAATCCAGGATATAGTATAATGCACTTCACACAGTCCTCCATAAAGTATAATGCACTCCCCATAGTCCTCCATATAGTATAATGCACTCCCCATAGTCCTCCATATAGTTTAATGCACTTCACACAGTCCTCCGTATAGTATAATGCACATCCCACAGTCCTTCATATTGTCATGATTCTTGATTCGAACCCTTGATTTTATGTTCTGTGGTCGGCATCTCTTTCCGTGGAGCCCCAACAGATACTCTTTTTCTATGGGTGTTTGTAACAACCCTGCTGGCATCACTGCATGGTCTCCCATCCCCTGCACACCAACTTACTTTCTGCTTCAAGCCATGCTGTGAATTCTGTCTGTTGCCAGCTCTGTGCCTCTGCTCTCCATGTTTCCAGACTGTGTGTATAGGGGGGCGGCGCATGAACTCTCTGGTTCTTATGCAGTCTGGGTGCACCTGGGTAATCTGTCCCTGACCAATCACCTGGAGCCCTTGACTATTTAGTTTCGCCACTCCCACTGAAACATTGCCTGTGCAATGTCTAATCTCAGTTAGTATCTTGCTACTGAGGAAGCCAGGCCCTGTTCTGTGTATCTCCTTCTCTGGAGGTTTACTCCTAGTCTTGCTTTGTACCTTGTCTGCCTGCCAGGAGGCTGTATATTCTGGCCCTTGAGTCTCTTTCCCAGTGCCTTGTCTGTTCTCTGTCCACTTGCCAGGAGGCAGAATATCCTGGTCCTTGTGTCTTTGTCCCGGTGTCTCTGTCTGAACTCAGTCTTACCTCTGTCTGTCAGTCTCCTTGTCTGTGGTTCCTTCTCTGCCGTGTCTTTCCTTGTGTCCTCCCTATCTGCACGGCTCCTTAGCCGCTCTGTCTGCACGCCCCCTTAGCCGCTCTGCTTTGCTCCATTCCTGCTGCCGCTGCAGAACCCCTTGCTGCAGCTTCTCTCCACAGACCTTGTGGTTCTGCTTTGCTCCAGTCCTGCTGCCGCTGCAGAACCTCTTGCTGCAACTTCTCTCCACAGACCTTGTGGTTCTGCTTTGCTCCACTCCTGCTGCCGCTGCAGAACCTCTTGATGCAGCTTCTCTCCACAGACCTTGTGGTTTAGCTTTGCTCCACTCCTGCTGCCGCTGCAGAATCTCTTTCTGCAGCTTCTCTCTCCACTCCTGCCTTCACCTGCACCCCCTGTGTGAACAGGTCCAAACCTGTTCCTTCTTATTTCACTCCTGCCTGCATCCATACCTGCACCTCCTGTGTGAACAGGTCCAAACCTGTTCCTTCATATTCCACGCCTGCCAGCATCCATACCTGCACCTCCTGTGTGAACAGGTCCAAACCTGTTCCTTCATATTCCACGCCTGCCTGCATCCATACCTGCACCTCCTGTGTGAACAGGTCCAAACCTGTTCCTTCATATTCCACTCCTTCCTGCCTATATCCATACCTGCACCTCCTGTGTGAACAGGTCCAAACCTGTTCTCTCATATACCACTCCTGCTTGCTCTGTGTCTCAAGCCATCACCTACCTGCCCAGTGTCTCCAAGCCGTGCCCGCTTGCCCAGTGTCTCCAAGCCGTGCCCGCTTGCCCAGTGTCTCCAAGCCGTGCCCGCTTGCCCAGTGTCTCCAAGCCGTGCCCGCTTGCCCAGTGTCTCCAAGCCGTGCCCGCTTACCCAGTGTCTCCAAGCCGTGCCCGCTTGCCCAGTGTCTCCAAGCCGTGCCCGCTTGCCCAGTGCCTACAAGCCGTGTCTCCAAGCCATGCCTGCCTGCCAGTGTACCAAGCCGTGCCTGCTTGCCCAGTGTCTCAGCCTGCCTGTTAGTCACACCTGTCCAAGTGACTTGTCCCCGAGTGGGATCAGCAGCCACAGCCAGACACCACCCTGGAGTGGCACCCTTGGCTGTCTGGCGTGAGCCGGGGGGGTTTGTGGCACCACTGTGCCACAAACCAGACTACCCTGGAAGGGGCGTGACTACGACAGCTACCTCGGTCTTCACTGGAGCTTCTGATGGTGAGTTCAGGCTTGTGCGGCAGGTAGCTGTCGGGTGCCACTCCAGGGTGGTGTCTGGCTGTGGCTGCTGATCCCACTCGGGGACAAGTCACTTGGACAGGTGTGACTAACAGGCAGGCTGAGACACTGGGCAAGCAGGCACGGCTTGGTACACTGGCAGGCACGGCTTGTAGGCACTGGGCAAGCGGGCACGGCTTAGAGACACTGGGCAAGCGGGCACGGCTTGGAGACACTGGGCAAGCGGGCACGGCTTGGAGACACTGGGCAGGTAGGTGATGGCTTGAGACACAGAGCAAGCAGGAGTGGTATATGAGAGAACAGGTTTGGACCTGTTCACACAGGAGGTGCAGGTATGGATATAGGCAGGAAGGAGTGGAATATGAAGGAACAGGTTTGGACCTGTTCACACAGGAGGTGCAGGTATGGATGCAGGCAGGCGTGGAATATGAAGGAACAGGTTTGGACCTGTTCACACAGGAGGTGCAGGTATGGATGCTGGCAGGCGTGGAATATGAAGGAACAGGTTTGGACCTGTTCACACAGGAGGTGCAGGTATGGATGCAGGCAGGAGTGAAATAAGATGGAACAGGTTTGGACCTGTTCACACAGGGGGTGCAGGTGAAGGCAGGAGTGGAGAGAGAAGCTGCAGAAAGAGGTTCTGCAGCGGCAGCAGGAGTGGAGCAAAGCTGAACCACAAGGTCTGTGGAGAGAAGCTGCATCAAGAGGTTCTGCAGCGGCAGCAGGAGTGGAGCAAAGCAGAACCACAAGGTCTGTGGAGAGAAGCTGCATCAAGAGGTTCTGCAGCGGCAGCAGGAGTGGAGCAAAGCAGAACCACAAGGTCTGTGGAGAGAAGCTGCAGCAAGAGGTTCTGCAGCGGCAGCAGGACTGGAGCAAAGCAGAACCACAAGGTCTGTGGAGAGAAGCTGCAGCAAGGGGTTCTGCAGCGGCAGCAGGAATGGAGCAAAGCAGAGCGGCTAAGGGGCCGTGCAGACAGAGCGGCTAAGGAGCCGTGCAGATAGGGAGGACACAAGGAAAGACATGGCAGAGAAGGAACCACAGACAAGGAGACTGACAGACAGAGGTAAGACTGAGTTCAGACAGAGACACCAGGACAAAGACACAAGGACCAGGATATTCTGCCTCCTGGCAAGCGGACAGAGAACAGAAAAGGCACTGGGAACAAGACTCAAGGGCCAGAATATTCAGCCTCCTGGCAGGCAGACAAGGTACAAAGCAAGACTAGGAGTAAACCTCCAGAGAAGGAGATACACAGAACAGGGCCTGGCTTCCTCAGTAGCAAGATACTAACTGAGATTAGACATTGCACAGGCAATGTTTCAGTGGGAGTGGTGAAACTAAATAGTCAAGGGCTCCAGGTGATTGGTCAGGGACAGATTACCCAGGTGCACCCAGACTGCATAAGAACCAGAGAGTTCATGCGCCGCCCCCCTATACACACAGTCTGGAAACATGGAGAGCAGAGGCACAGAGCTGGCAACAGACAGAATTCACAGCATGGCTTGAAGCAGAAAGTAAGTTGGTGTGCGGGGGATGGGAGACCATGCAGTGATGCCAGCAGGGTTGTTACAGTGTTTTAGTTCTGTTATCTTTGTTTCCGTCGGTTTTGGGTTTTTCATTTACTCTGTTTTTCTGTCTCATCACTCTTTGGGTGCAGCTTTTAATATCTTTCCCTACGGGTGTTTCCTGCTGGTGATAGACGTTCTTGGATTCATTCACTTTGCTGTAGACTGTGTTGGTTGCAATAGTTTATGATTCATTTACTCCTTAGGCAACTGTGACTCTAATGATCCAAATAGCAGCTAAGGACATTCAGAGTAAGACGCTCTCTAGTGGGAGTTCCATTACGTTATCTTAGGGTGCCAACCTCTGTGCTCAGGCAGGGACAGACCAGGGTCAGAGAAAGTTTTTTCCTAGTCTGAACAGTTATCTGTCAGGTTCAGATATTTGTCTGCCTTGCTTGTTATGTGCTTTTGACAGTCATAACACATATTGTATAATGCACGACAAAGTCCTCCATATAGTATAATGCAATCCCCATAGTCCTCCATACAGTATATTGCACCCCCACAGTCCTCCATATAGAATAATGCACTTCCCATAGTCCTCAATATAGTATTCTGCACTCCCCATAGTCCTCCATATAGTATGCTGCATCCCATAGTCCTTCATATAGTATAATGCACTCCTTATAGTCCATCACATAGTATACTGCACCCCATAGTCCTCCATATAGTATAATGCACTCCTCATAGTCCTTCATATAGTATAATACACTCACCATAGTCCTCCATACAATATAATGCATTTTCAATAGTCTTCCATACAACATAATGCAGTCTTCATAGTCCTCCATATAGAATAATGCACTCCCTGTTGTCCTCTATATAGCATAATGCACCCCATCTGGTCTCTGCAGCGAGCATTCTTAAACGCTCGCGCATCTCTGTAGCCAGCGTCATCAGTGACGTCAGACACCGTGGGAGAATGATGGGAAAGGGAGAGTCAGCTGACGTTCCTTCTTTCATCATTATTTTCAACTGTATTGATATCCGGGATGCAAATATAGTTGAACTAGTGATGACGCCTGGGGGCCCAGTGGTGACGCTGGCACCGGGACCCCAAACAGGTTAAAAGTATTGTAACTCTGGGTGGGCACCTCCAAACACGGGGTCCAGGGCGACTGCACGCTCTGCCCCCAATAGCTATGCTACCAGTATGTCACATAGAGTAAATGCAGACTTTTTTTCTGAGATAAGTCTACCACTTTAAATTTTATAGCATTGTTTTCTTTCTTTGAAGGAATCAGGCATAACCATTTTTATATTAAAGCCACACGTTACAAATTTTGCTGTGAAACCTAGCCTGACGAAACATTTCCCTTGGATTATCTGAAAATAAAGAGCAAGCTTCTGTATATGAAAGATTGAAATACATACAGTAAGCTGAAAAAATATTCATACCCAGTAAGCTTTTCTAAATTTTTTGATGTTACACCCACAAACTTAAATGTATTTTATTTGAATTTTATGCCATTTAACAACACAAAGTGTTTGTGAAGTGTAAAGGAAATGATGCATGGCTTTCTAATTATTTAAAAATATAAATCAGAAAATTGTGACGTGCATTTGTATTCAGCTCCCTGTAGTCTGATACCCCTAAATAAAAGGTTTTAAGAGAGGTTTTAAAATGCATTTACTCTGCAAGATTATTATGAATGCGCTTTTATTGACAGTCTTGCAGTATCATTTATTATATTTACGGTATTACATTTATTACGTCGGCTTAACTATTCTCGGCAGCGCATTTTCCTGTGTAAGCAGACATGCTGCCGAGAACAATGGCAGTCTATGTGCACTGAACGGCGTATTACAGTGTACATTGGAACTGCGTTCTGCCTGTATAAACATGGAATTAAACATTACATGCTGCACACTGACGAATGTAAACTGACCCTTGCTGTATATTTCAGAACAGGGGGAATCCTAAAGTTAACACTTTAAAGTGACCCTCCGCACTGGGACTGAAAAATTATTATACATTTCACATGAATCGCTTTCTAGCTACTCAATGTTTGCTTGCTGCTGCCTCTTGTGCTCAAATTGGCAATCCATTCCTCCTGCTCCCAAAATGGTCTTGCAGTGGTAAGTCTAAACCCGACCTAACCAGGCCTTTTACTGCTGTGGGTTAAAAAAAGGCATGTTTAGATTTTTCACTGCACTCCCCGCGTCACTGCACCGGCCATTTTGGAAGCAGGAAACGAAAGCTGATTTTAGCAGCAGAGGCAGCGGGAAGCAAGCGCAGCGTACCAGGGAGAGTATCTATCAGGGTTGGACTGGCCATCTGGCAATTCTGGCAAATGCCAGAAGGGCCTGTCTGATCATGGGCTGCCTTGTCTGCTATGTTGTTAACAGAATTGGTGTTCTCAAGACTCTCATACTGTTAAGAGTTGTGACGAAGGTATCATTAGAAATATTGGTTTTGTAGTAAATCTTGCTTTCCTCCATCCAGGGTAATATTAGTAATATATCCCATCTGGGGTACAGCATGGGCCTATGTAATTTCAAATACCAGTGCTGAATTTTAGCCCCAGTCCATAGCTGGTAACTTTACACAAATGTATAGTAACGTTTCGGTCCCAAGTTTGGTCACTTGAAGTGAAGATCCATATAGGATGCGCGGATTTCATTGTGGAAATGCTGCGAATTTGCACTGATTTATGCAGTGTGTGGATGAGATTATGTAAAATCTCCTAAACAATGCTGCAAATCTGGGATTGAAAAACAGTATATTCACTAAGAAAACACCTTAAAGCATGCAAATGCAGTATTCTCTGCAAGCAGTTAAATCATAGCCGTCATATGAATGTCCTTACTCAGCATTTCCCTCAATAAGACAATTAGACTTTATTTTCATGCTACATGTTTTGTGGTTTTCAGCCTTATTCTTTACATTGCAAAAATACCAGCTGCTCCTGTTACAGCTGAAAGCGAGTTAGTCTCATCAGTCGGAATCAGATGTCTGGTTGTATAAACCAATCACAGTGCGAGAGGGGAGAAAATAATACAACTCAGATGAACCCAATGACTTGACAAATCCTGCAGCATGCAAGATGACTTAACACATTCTTTCAGGGCAGTCTGGTGAGAGGGTTCGGATCTATTCACATTGGCATTTCTCCCAGCCAAAATGCTAGGACCAGTTACTTACGGCTGAAGTTTTATATATTTGGCAGCCCTACCCAGATATATATCTATATACCTAACGATTTTATTTATGATGCCGAGCAGGAAACGTTTAAAAGACTGTGGGTAGACTGAACATTTGCACCAGTTTGCATCATCCATTTTACATAATTAAGAATATTGACAATTAGAGATGAGTGAGTATTTTGAAGTTCTAATTCACCATCTAATTTTTCCCCAAAATTTGATTGGCTGTGAATAAATAGTGCAAAATCTCTAATTGCCTGGAAAAGAGTTGTTTAACATCCTGAGGTCTCCTTGACATATAATGAACCATTTTTGAGTTCTTTTTATCTGGCTAGGGGAAAACAGGTGGTAACCAGTGGCAACCAACAGCCTACTTGACAACACACTGCATTAACATTCTTATGGCTACGTAAATTGTAAAAATGGTCCAAAATTCATCACTTTTTGAGGAAAGATGCTTGTGTGGCGCCCCTGAGGGTTCAGTCGCCACAGAGGTACTGCACCTCATCCAAAGGTGTGGTACTTCGCTCTCAGGTAAGGTGGGAGCACTACCCAGAACCCAGACACTTGCATCCAACACCAGACCTCTCAGGCGCAGGGAGGGACTGGGTAGAGGGTGTGGGTGGAGAAAGTAGCAGGGGGAGAGCTGAAGGAAGTGACAGTGAGAGGAGTGAGGCAGTTTGTGCTGGGGACTGGAGCTGTGAGGAGCTCGTCCCTAGACTGGACTAGAGAAGAAAGAGAAGTGAACAGAAGGGGTCCTAGGGGCACGGGAAGTGAGGAACCCACCCATGGTGCCCGAATCCACACTGACTTTAGTCAGATGGAGGGACCAGTTTGCAGAAGGGGACCGGCCCCAGAATATTGTAGAAACTAAGGACTCAGCTAGAAAACCGGAGGTTGAAGTATCTACATGTGCTACAGCCAACTCCAAACACATTAACTGAAAATGCAGCCGTATAGGATCAAGGGGACCTAGAGTACGCTGCCCGACAGGATCCAGGGCTGCTGGCTCAGGACACTGTGTGTGAAGGCGCAGGGCAGGAGAGGAGGGAGCCAGCACAGTGGTTGGCCAGGGAAGGAATATCTGAAGGGGGTTCTGACACGGTGTACCCCAAATTACCTGAGAGCTGGCTGGACCACCGACCCAGAGGACACAGCACTCCGGCTGGGGATTGTAACTGGAAGAACTGTGAGTATAAGTGTGAAGACTGCACACCACTGTGTCCTCTGACTTATTTACAGCATCACCTGCCTTGCACCATGACTAAAAGCACCATCATCATCTCTAAAACCTATAACTGCCCTGGGGCTTAGCTCTACCCGTGGAGAGCTGTAACAACTCTGCTGCATCACCAACAGCCCCAGCGGTCTCTTTTGCAGTGTCGGCTATCACCTTCCTTGCCGAACACCACGGGTGATGTAACGAATTACCCCCATCTTTATTCCCTAAATTCATCATCTTCATCATTTTATTGCACACCCAAGGTCACGGACCAGGTCAGTGCTGCCGTGAAATCCCCTTTAAGAACTGACAGGCCCAGACCGAGTAACCCTGGCCCTAGGGGGCGCTGCAAACTTGGCGTCACGAACAGGATCTACCGACTCAGTACACCGGGTCCTGTGTGCCTAAAGACTGTGACAAGACGCGCCATGTTTGTGCAAGTGGAAGTGCTCAAGCTGCCCATCATGGGCTGAGTTATTGGAAGGCGCGAAAATCATGCCCGCCCACTGGAAAGACTCTGGAGCTGAAGGAACATGTCAGTCGGTGAGGGGGACCCGCCTTCTTGCCTTGGGTGGCGGAAAAAGAAGGACCCACCCACGGAAGAGGAAGCAGAAGAGACAAGCGGGAAAGTGTGTGGCAGAGAGGAAGGCAACGAACCCGGTGGATGCTATGGCAAGCGGTGGTCAGAGGCCTTGGATGCACGGGGTGAAAGCAAAGAACTCCCCCAGCCAGCAAGATGAAACTCCAGACCGACTGCCTGCGGTGTACCCGGAGCACCTCGGAGTTGAAGTAGAGGAGCTCACATGCCAACTTCTTCAGTTGCAGCTTGCCACAGTGTCATCATGGATGGATGTCCTGTTAAAAAGGGTGACTGGGCAGAGAATGGCCTCGCAACCAGCGTCCTCAACCCCAGAGATGAAGGAGGAGAAGACCAGCACCGGAAAAACAACAGGAGCAGGTACTGTCATCAACCCTGCCCCGGTGGCCGAAGGGACCCTGCTGGGCCCATTAAAGCTCCCGTCAGCACTTCCAACTGGCCGAGTTTGTAGTAACCTGGACTGGGATCACATCTCTGACCTCAGGGACCGACTGGCGGCCCCGGTACAGCCCAAACAAACACCTCAGGAGGTGTATGGAGAGAAGGTGGTGTTCCGCACCCAGGGACTGATTTGATCGGGTTCCCTGGGGAGATTCAGCAGGAGGGGGCCCAAATACAGACCATCAGCTGGGACGAGTATTGTCTGCAGCAAGCTGGGGGAGAAGGAGGAGAGAAAGCGTGAAGCCCAGCAGAGGGCCATAAAGGACCGGAACAAGCAGGCAAAGGCCCAGGCCCGTAAGGCCAGACATATAGAACAGTGTCCGCTGAGACAGGGCACCGTGGTGGCCTTCCGGCTGAAGAAAGGCTGGGGGCTTATCAAGGAGCCTGGAATGCTTGCAGAGATCTTTGTCACCTGGTGGGATGTAGAGTCGCATCTCCTGGAAGGTCATCCGGATCGTGACCTGTACCCGGGAGATCAAGTGACTTACACCTGGCATTGGGGTGAAAAAGGGTGGTATGCCCTGAATATAAGGAAATGCAGGCATGCAGCTCCTGGTTCAATGGCTGCCAGTTCTGAAAGACAATCAGAGGCCTCAACATCAGAGGCTGCACCGGTCTCTGCTACTCCAGTAACATCGACAGTACGCACCCAAGCTACTCAGTAGGTCCTGAACAGTTCATGTTCTCAGTTATAACACAGGACACAGAACTTTCCAGTCCAGGAGGATGCAAGCCTGAGGATCTACCCAGGAAAAGAAAGCAAAAGTAAGCAGTGGCATCATGTGACTGTAAATAGTTAAAAGTTTTGAATAGTAATTTACCTCGTTAGGTTTCGTTAAAGACAATGTGATTAGGTCTTGTTGATAAAGAAAGTCACTGTTGTCATGGACAGTGAATGGCCAGAACTTTTCTTGTACATAGTTAGCACTTAATGTGCTCCTTATTGGTTTTACAGAAGACCTGTAGAGTGCAAGTGGGACACTCTACATTTTACAGCAGACCACAGAACAAAAACCGCTTGGCGTGGCTGGAAAGAGGTCCAACGAGTTGACCAACTATGCCCAGTAGCCACGCCCTGGGCCTACATTGGGGGTTTGAGACTGGTTCCCCCATATTGCACTTAGAAAAAAAAAGACTACCCTGGTTCAGGATTACACTGAACTCTGTTACACTTGATAAGAAAAGTTTTATTGATAATAAGGTTATATTTCATGTCTCAGATAGTTTCTACCTACAGTATGATAAAGCTATTTTTCATATTTGCAGATAGTAAGTAATGTCTCAGATAGTTTCTACCTACAGTATGATAAAGTTTTTCTTTATATTTGAAGATAGTAAATAATGTTATTAAACTTAGAATCATAGAATCATAGAGTTGGAAGGGACCTCCTGGGCCATCTGGTCCAACCCCCTGCTCAAAGCAGGATTCGCTAAATCATCCCAGACAGATGTCTGTCCAGCCTCTGTTTGAAGACTTCTATTGAAGGAGAACTCACCACCCCTCGTGGCAGCCTGTTCCACCTATTGATCACTCTGTCAAAAATTTTTTTTCTAATATCTAATCTGTCTCCTCCCATTCAGTTTCATCCCATTGCTTCTAGTCTTTCCTTGTGCAAATGAGAATAAAGATGATCCTTCGGCAATGTGACAGCCCTTGAGATATTTGTGGACAGTTATTAAGTCTCCTCTCAGTCTTCCCTTTTGCAAGCTAAACATTCCCAAATCCTGCAACCTTTCCTCATAAGACATGTTTTGCAGACCGGTCACCATTCTGGTCGCTCTTTTCTGAACTTGCTCCAGTTTGTTGATGTCTTTCTTAAAATGTGGTGCCCAAAACTGGACACAGTATTCCAGATGAGGTCTGACCAAAGAGGAGTAGAGGGCAATAATGACTTCACGTGATCTAGACTGTATGCTTCTGTTAATACATCCTAGAATTGCATTTGCCTTTTTTGCTGCTGCATCACACTGTTGACTCATATTCAGTCTGTGATATATTAGTATACCCAAGTCTTTTTCACATGTGCTGTTGCTTAGCCCTATTCCTCCCATTCTGTATATGCTTTTCTCATTTTTGTTGCCCAGATGTAGTACTTTGCATTTTTCCCTGTTTAAAAATCATTCTGTTAGTTGCTGCCCACTGCTCCAGTTTATTTATATTTTTTTGAATCATCTCTCTCTTCTCTAGTATTAGCTATCCCTACTAGCTTTGTGTCATCAGCAAATTTAATCAGTTTACGCTCAATTCCTTCATCTAAATCGTTGATAAAGATGTTGAACAATACAGGGCCCAGAACATAGCCCTGTGGTACCCCACTTGAGACATTCTTCCAACTGGATGTGCAGCGGATTGTGTGAGATACTTTGTCAAATGCTTTGCTGAAGTCAAGATATACTATATCTACAGCATTTCCCTGATCCACCCAATCAGTGATTCTGTCATAGAAAGAAATTAAGTTAGTCTGACATGACTTATTAGTTACAAACCCATGCTGACTCTGTTTAATCACTTCATTCTTATCCAGGTACTGACATACATGTTGTTTAATAATTTATTCAAAGATATTTCCTGGTATAGAAGTCAGACTCACCGGCCTATAGTTGCCTGGGTCCACCTTCTTCCCCTTTTTGAAGATAGGAACAACATTTGCTCTTTTCCAGTCTTCTGGGACTTCTCCTGTTCTCCACGAATTTTCAAAGATTATATATATATATATATATATAGTAGTTATTTGTAATGTTAAAGAAAAATGCCTCCCATAAAGGGAAGAAGAGTTACCGTACTTGTTTAACTGTTTTACTGATTGAAATGCATTTCAGGAAAATTTTGCATGTTGTTGCAATTGTTTGCTCTGTTCCAGCCTGAGGACAAGCTGTGTTTAACGGGGGAGTTATGTGGCACCCCTGAGGGTTCAGTCACCACAGAGGTACTGCACCTCATCCAGAGGTGTGGTACTCCACTCTCAGGTAATGAGGGAGCACTACCCAGAACCCAAACACTTGCATCCAACATCAGACCTCTCAGGCGCAAGGATGGACTGGTTAGTGGGAGTGGGTGGAGAAAGCAGCAGGGGGAGAGTTGAAGAAAGTGACAGTGAGAGGAGTGAGGCAGGTTGTGCTGGGGACTGGAGCAGTGAGGAGCTCATCCCTAGACTGGACTAGAGAAAAAAGAGAAGTGAACAGAAGGGGGTCCTAGGGGCACGGGAAGTGAGGAACCTACCCATGGTGCCCGAATCCACGCTGACTTTAGTCAGATGGAGGGACCAGGTTGCAGAAGGGGACCGGCCCCAGAATAGTGGAGAAATTAAGGACTCAGCTTGAAACCGGAGGTTGAAGTATCTACATGTGCTACAGCCAACTTCATACACATTCACTGAAAAGGCAGCCGTATAGGATCAAGGGGACCTAGAGTACACCGCCTGACAGGATTCAGGGCTGCTGGCTCAGGACACTGTGTGTGAAGGTGTAGGGCAGGAGAGGAGGGAGCCAGCACACTGAGATGGCCAGGGAAGGAACATCTGAAGGGGGTTCTGACACGGTGTACCCTAAATTACCTGAGAGATGGCTGGACCACCGACCCAGAGGACACAGCATCCCGGCTGGGGAATGTAACTGGAAGAACTGTGAGTAAAAGTGTGAAGATTGCACTCCACTGTGTCCTCTGACTTATTTACAGCATCACCTGCCTTGCACCACGACTACAACCACCATCATCATCTCTAACACCTATAACTGCCCTGGGGCTTAGCTCTACCCGTGGAGAGCTGTAACAACTCTGCTGTATCACCAACAGCCCCAGCGGTCTCTTTTGCAGTGTCAGCTATCACCTTCCTTGCCAAACACCACGGTAACGTCACGAATTATTCCCATCTTTATTCCCTAAAATCAATATCTTCGTCATTTTATTGCACACCCAGGGCCACGGACCAGGTCACTGCTGCCGTGACATCCCCTTTAAGAACTGACCGGCCCAGACCGAGTAACCCCCGGTCCTAGGGGGCGCTGCACTTGCCTTGCTGATATGTACATACAGGCAGTGCAAACATAAGAAGCAGTGACTTTTTCACACAAAACGAAATGAAAAATTATCCTTTTGGGATTGTCAAGAGCTTTGATCTTTGCTAAATGAAGAAACATTAGACTTTTCACAAGTTGTCCAAAAATAATCCCTTTATTTTGGGAGAAAAAACAGATATGTTTTGAAATTCAGAAAAGCAAAGACTTCTCAACTAGGAATGAAAAAAAATCTAAATTTTGGGGGGATTTGCTATAGGCTTGCTATTTTTAAAATGACTAAACAATTACAAAGGCTTTTAACGCCATCACAACCTTTGAAGTACATTTATCTCAAAGGTCTTGTCCTTGCCTTTGATGTGGTCTCAGACTCCGAGCCCCATCTCCCCCGCACATGATCACTGACAGTGGGATTTAACAGCCACCGGCAGGAACCATGTCATTTATCCTGTCCATCAGCACCCCTGCAACGTGATCACGGTGCACCAGTGGGTTGTCATGACAGCCAGGAGTCTACTGATGACCCCCCTGCCTGTCATTGTGATCCTGCTGTGAACATCGGCCTGTGGCTGGCATTCATAGGAGATCGTAATTTCTGCTATACATAGCAGCAGGTACGGACTAGGACTAAAACTCAGCCCTGGCATTTGAAATCACACAGGTCCATGTTGTCCTTGCCCCTAAGCACCAGATGGGGATATAGTACTAATATTAACCTGGATGGAAGAAAGGAAGATTTACTACACGACCAATATTTTTAATTATACCCGTGGCCTGCTAGGGTAGGTAACGGAGTCAGCGACTTTGTGCCCGGTCACAACTATTAACAGTATGGGTGTCTTTAGAACACCAATTCTTTTAACAACGTAGCATATAACACAACCCACAACCAGACAGGGCCTTCTGGAATTTGCCAGAATTGCCAGAATTGCCAGATGGCCAGTTGGGCCCTGAATAGCAGTGCTGAAACACTGCTGTGTATAGCACAGATGATTGGATCGTAGCTTCAAGTCTCCTGAGGGGACAATTAAAGTGAGTAAAAAGTGAGAAAAAAAGTTTTTTAAAAAATAAAAATAGCTCAAAAGTTAAAATCACTCCCTTGTTGCCCCATTAAAAATAAAGCAATTTAAAAAAATGCACATATTTGGTATTGTTGTGCTCAGAAATGTAAAATCTAACAAAATATAAAATAAATGAATCCAATCAGTAAACAGCATAATGAGAAAAACAATCAAAACACCAGAATTATCGTACCTTTTTTTGGCTTCTGCAAAATTGCAATTAAATGCAATAAAAGGTGATCAAAACATCTCAGAAAATGGCAACATAAACTAAATATTCTTTTTTTGCTTCAAATTTCCGATATTTTTTCACCACTTATGTAAAAAAACAACAACAACTAAGCGTGTTTGGTATCTGAGTACTCGTACTGACCTGGTTGTGTGCCTCTCCACTCTTCCTCCAGACTCTGGGACCTTGATTTCCAAGGGCTACTGTGAAGTTTCCCCAATCAGTGATGGTTTGGAAGCCAGGTCATCTGCTGGTGTAGGTTCATTGTGTTTTATCAAGACCAAAGTCAGTGCAGCCGTCTACCAGGAAATTTTAGAGCACTTCATGCTTCCCTCTGCCGACAAGCTTTTTGGAGATGGAAATTTCATTCTCCAGCCGGACTTGGCAACTGTCTACACTGCCAAAAGTACCAATACCTGGTTTAAAAACAAGAGTATCACTGTGCTTGATTGGCCAGCAAACTCGCCTGACCTTAACCCCATAGAGAATCTATGGGGTATTGTCAAGAGGAAGATGAGAGACACCAGACCCAACAATGCATACGAGCTACAGGCTGCTATCAAAGCAACCTGGGCTTCCATAACTCCTCAGCAGTGCCACAGACTGATCGCCTCCATGCCACACCGCACTGATGCAGTAATTGATGCAAAATGAGCCCCGACCAAGTACTGAGTGCATTTACTGAACATACATTTCAGTAGGCCAACATTTTGGATTTTAAAATAATTTTTCAAGCTGGTGTTATAAAGTATTCTAATTTACTAAGATAATGACTTTTGGGTTTTCATTAGCTGTAAGCCATAATCATCAACAGTTACAGAAATAAACACTTGAAATAGATCACTCTGTAATGACTCTATATAATATGAGTTTCACTTTTTGTATTGAAGAACTGAAATAAATTAACTTTTTGATGATATTCTAATTTTGTGAGATGCACCTGTATACTTGTATGTTAGTATATTAGCCCCAGCCTATTGTTCACTTGAACATTTATATTATGCTAAAGGTGTTTGGTTCCTATTTTTGTTTTTATGTAGGATGCTTTTTGGAGGTGAGGTGGAAGAAAGGCCCCACCCGGGCTCAGCATGCTAATTAAGAGCTTAGCCTGCATCACATTTCTTCTCCAGTTCACATGAGGTCTGTTTGGACACATTGAGAGGTGACTCATTAGACTTAGGGACAATCCAAAATTCAAGTACACCATGTCATGGTTGGATGGCTTTTCAGTTCTTGAGCCACTCACCACCCTCTCTAGGTCCAACACCGGGTTTCCTACCAGTCCTACTTTATGACTAGAGCAATGCTCAGTGACTGGCTGACTAGAGTGTTGACTAAAGTGGATGCTGGTCTAAAGCCCCTGTTACACATAGCGATATCACTAGCAATATCGCTGTAACGTCACTGGTTTTTGTGACGTTATAGCGATATTGCTAGCGATATCGCTGTGTCTGATACTTATCTCCGACCGCTCCCCCGCTGGTTATCGCTGATCGCACGAGAAGGTCCTGGACCGTTTCTCGTCGGGCGCTTCCTGCTGGGCTTCCTGTGGTGCCGACGAGCGACGCGTGGATGCGGGCGGGAGGACATCAGGATCGCCGCGTCTGACAGGTAAGTAGCGACCCCCGACCCCTGCTATGTCGCTGGTGAGATCTGCCTGTGTGGCAGCTCACTAGCGACCACTTAGCGATGCACCAGCTATCCATATCGTTGTCGGGATCGCTGGTGCATCGCTAAGTATAACGGTACCCTTAGACCCAGGGAAGGTGAGCACCTCATGATTATATCTAATAAACTTTACACACATTGGGGACAGTTTACTAAAAGTGGACATCCCCTTCAATGGAAATTGAGCCTGGCATATTGAGTTGCGGCATGGTTTATGATTAAACACCATGTGCCACATTCTTTGCAGGTCGAGAAGATGTTTTCAGTGATACCATTTTTTTTTTAAAGTCTTTGGGACTGTAACTTGTAAATGATCATATGGCACCACTGTAGGAAGTAGGCTAGATTTTTAAGGCATCATTAAAGGTAAAGAATGCCTTCTCTCTGAATTGGGAATGATTGAACCACAGTTGGAAATGTAATTTTATTAAATAGTCTTTAATTCACAATTTTATGTCCACACATGGACGCCTTGATCCTTTCATATCTTTAATGCTCACAGTCTATTTCCATCTTGTTAATGGGTTCCAAAGACTAGTATGCAGCATACCAAGGGTAAAAAAGGATCCGTCAGAAATAAATGTGTAATGTACCATACTGAGAATAAAAAAGGTACTACAGAAATAAATGTGTACCGTTTCATGCCAGATAGACCAAAGTGTCTGCTGTGCTCAGCTCTCTAGAATGGTCTCAGACATTTCCTCATCTATTCTCAGTACTCATGAATTACTTGTGACACACAGACCCAGGAATTAAACACTGGAAATGAATCACTGTTTGTGTACATTTTAATCACAGAAGATGATCAAGGCTTTTTTTTCTTGGTTCAGTAAAAAAAAAAGTTGTGTGATTCATTCATTTAGAATTTTCTAAAGGCCTCATGGAAACCAACAGCAAAGATTTCCCGTAAATAAAGAATGAGTGTGTAATCTATGAATGGTACAGGTATGAGGCTTTAACCCCTTGAGGATGCAGCCATCAAGAGCCATAGCCTTTTTATTTGTTGACTCAGATATAAGAGAGTTTATTTTCTGTAGTATATGACATATACGAATCACAAAATGGTAAAAAAAAATCTGGGGTGAAATGCATAAAGAAAAAGTCATTTGGGTTATATTTTTTGTTTTTCTTTCACAAGATTCACTGTGTAAACAACATTTTAAAGGAAGCCTATTTATGCCCTGTCAATCAAGGAAAATGGGGGTAGGGATACAAATATGACAAATACAGTAGGTGAAAAAGTGCACTAAACCACTGAGCTACACCCATGGTGCACAGACTACCTGTCACGCTATGACGGACTTTGATAAGGAAGGGGGCCTCAAACTGTCTCTGGAACTGGGATCCTCACTATACCTGTCCAGAGGGTACTCTTGATGGTAGAGCAACCTGAGTCTTCGACCTTACTATGCTCCTGATATGCCCTAAGCTATCCTCTCCCCCTTCCCAGGATGTCTGGGACAGATATGTTAGTGTATAAACACAGGATAACAAAAATCAACTTACATTCAAAAACACTCACCAAAGGTAGAGAGGAATATAGGGAAGGATAGGTATATACACACTAAATGGGAATAAGATAATGGAAAGAGTGTACACCCAAAAACAGCATATAACAAACTCCAGGAGCAACTACAAACTCCAGCGTCAGCACACCAACTCCAGCAAGCCAGGAAGTAAACTTTCACAGGAGGGGATGAGAAGGTCTGGCCAGGTTTTATAGAAGGAGAAAATGAGCAGGTCAGGAGCAGCTGTGAGATGGAACTGCTTGTCTCCAACCAGCATACAAAGAGTCGTTAACTTCTTCAGCGCCAAAGGAAACAAAGTCCATTTAATATGAGGAACAAAACACACAGGCTAAATGGAAGACCAGCGATTCATAATACATATAGATTGCCTATCCCCAAATCTCCCAGGAGGATGTGACACACTCGTGACACTACCTCATTAACATATTTGAATAAAAAAGGATTTGAGGTAAACAAAACAAGGGATTAAAAAACTGCAGGTATGATTTTAATTACCAAGACATGGCTATAACTAAGAAGCATTCAGACACATCCATTGCTTTTAAACGCATTGGTTCTAAACATATAGTCCAGTGTTATTTTTTTTTTAATTATTTGGATCTTTTTAGCTTTATATGGATTGAACAAAGTGTTATTGTTTTTTCCATACCCCTTCTGAAGTTTAAGTGCCGGACTATCCACCCGTTGTTTCTTAGGGACAAACTTTGAGATTATCTGATTCCAATACAGATTCTGTCATCCATGCACCTCTTGTGGATCTATCAGTCCGCTCTGGAACTGGAACGTGGTGAGTTGAACATACATAACATATATTTTGGTAAACAATTTTTATTACAACTGTATTCCATGTAAGGTTCTGTACTCAGTTTGGACATTCATTTTTTGCTGATAATTCTCCCGTTAAGTATGTTCTGTGGGTCAATAGAATTGTATCAGGGTTTTTTATTTTTTTGCAGGGTAAGCTGTACCATTTTATGGTACATATGATTTTTTGACATTAGAAAAAAATATCATATGGAGCCATAAGCTTATTCCGAGGTCATAACTCAATATTCAACATTGATGTATAACTGCGGGCATAAAGGAAAACCCAAACACCGAAGAATATATTAAGCCACAATAAATCTTTATTAGTTCAATTAATTAAAGCATAGTAAAGTAATTACAACTAAGTGCTGCTATTTAAATGTGGAGACATACAACATACATTTATACAAGCCAGGAGAGCATAACATAGAAATTCAGTTAGCATCTAGTAAGACTATAAAGTGACTATTTGCAACATTGTTCACTTGATAGATAATTATACATTTATACAAACTAGGTCCACATAACATCTAGCAGTATAGTTAGTAATAGTAACCAAATTAAGGCACAAAAAAACAGTATTAGAATAGTATATGGTACCCATAAGATTATAATGGATAAGGCATTACATGTAATGCTGCTGGTTTAAATTACTTCCCCGCTGCCACAACGTGCGTTTCACCCATTCATCATCAGGAACCTCCTGCACAGCACAGCTTCGTCATCTCTATAGTGTCTGCGGTCAGGTACTGCACATCCACCTCCTATTCAAATCTATAGGGGTCGAATGTGTAGTATCTGGCCAAGCCCACTATTCTGTAAATGGAGCTGTGCAGCTCTGTAACTGAGCAGTTCTGGTCGCCACCAACACCGGGAACAGCTGACCGGCAGGGAGCACTGGATAATGGGTTCCTGGTTGCTTCACGATTAATTATTCTCAAATATTTGGCAGTTCATGTGCGTTTGACTAGTCGCAACAAAACTTTTGTGGTTCTATGATCATGCCCCAATATTTTAGCAATTTCTTTTTTTTTTTTTTAAGTTCTTTATTTTCAAATTTAAACCACACCAAAAGACACAACACCATTTTACAAGTACAATTGGCGAAGTATTGCTTAGGAGTCGGTCCAAGGTGAAAGGGAGGGAAAGGGGGGAGGGAAAAGTGGGTGGGGAAAAGGAAAAAGAAAGAAGGGAAGAGTAAAGAGGGATACATAATATTGAACAATAACAAAAACATCAACAAAAAGTAGTCGTCGGCATGAACACTAGCAGTTGATGGGTGTATTTATGAAAATAGAGTAGATGGGCTGTCCTGTAAGCAACCGTGGGACCAGCTACCCTAGTATAAAGGCCATCAGGTCCAAATAAGACTTCATGTGGTATTAGATTTCTCACCCAGAGGATCATCCCCCAGATATCCAGTCCATGGGGCCTAGGTCGACACATAAGATTTATGGTTAAAGATCTCCCAGCTAGACAGCTCCTCCAGGCGAGAAATCTGATTTATCTTAACATGCCACTCCTCCAATGTGGGGGGGGGCAACATCTTTCCAGTGTACAGCTATCAGCTGTTTTGCAGCACTTAGCATCAGTGGGAGTAGACCATGCTTTTTTGGTAAGAAATCCTTTGACGGGCACGAAATGAGAACTTCCGTAGCCCTGAGATTAGACTTTATTAGTTGCAATTTCTTAAGAACTAACTCAACACCGTCCAAAAAATGTCTCAGTTTGGGACAATCCCAGAATATGTGTGTGTGATGTCCTCCAGAGTTGAGGCATCTCCAACAAGCATCATTATCAGCAAGACCCATCTGAAAGAGCTTCGCTGGAGTCCAATGCCACCTGGTCAATATTTTATAAGAATTTTCCTGCAAAAGTACACACCTAGAGAATCCCCGTGCACTAGACAGCATTCTAGATACTTGTTTCTCTGTGAACGTAGTGTTAAGTTCCATTTCCCAGGAGTAAATAAATGAGGGCTTAAAATGTACTCCCGGAGAGATCAGGTGTGAGTAAATACGAGATAAGATTTTTAGCCGTGGAAGCGGAAGTTTGACCATAATATCTAGCCAGGACCAATTGGATTTGGTCGGGAATTTCTTCCTAAACTGCAGAAGCGTACGTCGAATGTGTTGGCTCTGAAGAAAATTAGTTGGTTGAATCATTGCACTTGGTGGCCAAACTCCTCCCTGCAATATTTTATTACCATAAAAGCTATTCAGTGTATCTCTAGGGAGGGTAGACCATAGATTATAAGGATCTTGAAAATCAAAATCTATTAGATAAGGTATTGAGCCAATCGGCGTTAACGTCGAGGGAAAAGTGTCCTCCGGTAGTTCCCCCAACATCAATCTTTTGATACGTAATGTAGTAGAAGTTATCTCGTCTAGTCTAAGATCGACCGGTGGTTTAGCCCTAGTCCAGAGATAAGGCAAACCCCTCGGGCCCAGTAAAGCCAGGTCGACACAAGTTCCCTCCCCACCTTCAGCGCAAGACACCACCTTTAACCATCTGCTAAGGTGGATTGCTTTATAATATAAAAGGGGGGCTGGGACTCCCAATCCACCAGAGGAGACTGGATAAGTAAGAAGCCTATAAGGCAACCTAGCCGGTTTAGATTTCCAGATAAATTTTCCTATTAGTGACTTTAATGACCCGAAAAAGGTCAGGGGTATCTGAATCAGTACCATATTCATGGCATACAAAATGATAGGCATGATATATGCCTTAAACACATTGATGCGAACCATCCAGGATAAAGTGGGTAGGTTATATTTATGCATCAGGTTGGTAACTTTTTTCATTAAGGGGATGAAATTACTTTGAAATAGGTTAGTGGGGTCCCTAGTTATGAATATTCCTAAATATTTAATAGAGCTATTAGCCCAAGAGAAGGGAGTCTGTGTACGAATAGTGGAAAGTTGAGAATGAGGGAGAGTAATATTTAACGCTTCAGATTTGGTTAGATTAATTTTAAAATTGGAAAGGGAGCCAAACTGTTGAAAAATTTGGAGGATGATCGGGAATGCCTGAGACGGGTTGGATATGACGAAAAGCAGATCGTCTGCGAAAGCTAGCGTTTTAAGTGTCCCCGGACCCACCGACAGCCCCTCTATGCGTTGTTCTTGTCTGATGCTTTGTATCAAAGTTTCTATGACTAAAATGAGCAAGGATGGGGACAGAGGGCATCCCTGCCTAGTCCTGTTGTGAATCTCAAAACTGTTTGATAGGGTGCCATTTATCCTGACCCTGGCCGTCGGTTGAGAGTAGAGAGAGAGAACTGCTGTTATATATTGAGGAGGGAAGCCAAATTTAATCAATACCTGTTCCATAAATCTCCAGCACACTCTGTCAAAAGCCTTCTCGGCATCCGTTGACAAGAGTACCAAGGGGACCCGCCGGGACTTGGCAAACATTATAGACTGTATGGCCCTAGTGGAGTTATCTTTCCCTTCCCTACCCCTCACAAAGCCCGCTTGATCCTCATGAATTAATTTGGGTAAAAAGTTGCTTATTCTGCCCGCTAGTATTTTAGCCCACAGTTTTATGTCAGCATTAAGCAATGATATTGGTCTGTAGCTGGTGCACAAATTGGGATCCTTACCCTCCTTCGGGAGAACCGTAATATATGCCTCCAGGGATTGCTTAGGGGGAAGCTGGCCCTTCAAATAGGAATTAAACAAGGTCACCAAATGGGGTAAGAATGATTTTATGAACTTTTTATAGTATATAATGGGGAGACCATCCGGGCCTGGGGCCTTTCCATTTGGAATGGTGGAGAGGGTGTCCAAAATTTCTTTAGGGGTAACCGGAGCAGTTAATAAAGTTTGGCCTTCCGGGGTTATTTTAGGTAGATTTAGTGGAATCAGGAACTCTTTGATTTTTTTCTATAGCTGTTATTGGGTCTTGCATGCTATCTGGTATGCTTAAATTGTATAAACTGTCATAAAAGGATCTAAACTCCTCGGCAATGTCAGCGGTCTCGAAAATTGAAGAGCCATCCAGAGCTTTGAGTTGCCTAATAAACGTCTTGTCCTGCTGCTTTTTAAGCAGTGAAGACATAAGCTTACTACTTTTATTGCCGTGGAGATAGAACCTCTGTTTGCATCTCATATAGGTTTTGGCCGATTGGATATTTAAAAGATTTTTTAGCGAATTCCTTAGGTCCGTCAGTTCAGTTTGTATCTTATTTACTTGAGATCTCTTGTGCAATCTTTCCAAGGAATTAATTTGGTGCAAAATAGACACAACCTGTTTTGTTCTTTCTTTTTTGAGATGGGAACTCAAAGCTATAAATTCTCCCCTCATTACCGCTTTATGTGATTCCCACACCACAGGTATGGGCGGGCCAGAGTGTAAATTTGTCTGAAAAAAGAATTCGAGAGTGTCAGTCAGTTTCGTAATGTGGGAATCTGAATCTAATAATGTCTCATTAAGTGACCATGACTTGGCTGGCCGCGGAAGGGTTACTATACCTATGTCAAGGAAAATAGGAGCATGGTCCGATAGAGAGATAGTGTCTATAGTCGCATTTTTAACTAATGAGAGATTAGTTGTTTGTGTCAATAGATATTCAATTCTATGATAGCTACCACACGGATGGGAATAAAAAGTGTAGTCTCTACCCGAAGGAAAGAGTGTCCTCCAGGGGTCTATCAAGTGTAATTCTTGGAAAGAAAGGTGTAATTTTCTCAGTGCCCTTTGAGAAAGGGTCGACTTGCCCGTGGAAGTATCCAGGGATGGATTGAGTGATATGTTAAAATCTCCCCCCATCAGCAACAAACCCTCAGTAAATAGTTTTAAGGTATTCATTGTTTTGCACAGCCATCCAATCTGATTCCTGTTTGGGGCGTATAGGTTACATAGAGTAACTTTAGTATTGGCAATAAGACCCTTTAGTATAATATACCTTCCTTCGGAATCTGAGAGGCAATCATGCAAGACAAAAGGAACATTCTTTTTAAAAGCAATACTCACTCCTCTAGACGCCGACCCACCCGTACTATGATACCAGGTCGGGTAACGGGATCTAGACATATTCGGTACTCTCCCCACTTTAAAATGTGTCTCCTGTAGGAAGACCACACTGGCCTTTTTTGTATGTAGAAGGTTCAATACCTGACTTCTCTTACACGGGGAGCGTAAGCCTTTTACATTGTATGAAGCCACTACTATAGTGGCAAAATTTTCCTTATCACCCATAGTAAAATAGATGGAGCAAAAGAAAAAATAAATGATAAAGTGACCTATGCCGACGGGCTACAAAAAATACAAAATACAAGGTAAAGTAACAGTAACAGATAGATAACAATAACCAACTACCTGCCTGCGGCAGGAGTAGGGGGTCAAACATACCCCCCATGACAGAGCAGGGAATTACATCCCCAACACACGAGTGATATATGTTAGCTTATAAGGCAGTTAAATGAAAACAGCAACACATTAGTAGATGCCAATCAAGACAAATTAAAGTGATCTAAAACATTGCAGGGTTATACAGAAATTTCCGGTTCCATATGCAAGAAAATACGGCTAGACCGAGTACAACAGAATTCAGGGGGGCATCTCTTTCCTCGCCCCAGATTTCCCTCGTTTAGGGGGCATGCGTCTCTTCACTGAGGCCCAATCCCCCTGACCTCCTGTATAAGCATTGATAGGAGGAGGCGTGCGAAGATCCATATCTAAAGGTAACCATGAAGGAATATCAATAGGAGCAATGTCAAAAGTGTCCCATATTTTGTTTAAATCTTCGGGACTCCTCACTGTTATTTGTTTGCCATCCCCATTTACCGATATTCCAAACGGAAATAGCCATTTATAGAGAATTTTATGCGAGCGTAGTATTTCCAATAAGGGTCTTAGAATTCTTCTCTTTGCAAGAGTCGACGGCGCAATGTCCTGGTAAAGTTGGATAGCAGATCCTTCATAGGTGAGATTTTTGACGTCCCTTGAGGCAGACAAAATAATATTGGTGTCCACATAGCTCAACAAACCACAGATCACATCCCTCGGGGGTTCAGAAGGCTTAGGCTTGGGTCTGAGCGATCTATGGACCCTCTCTATTACAATTTGGTCGCATTTTTCTTGCGGAATTAGGAGGGCAAAGATTTCTTTCGTGGATTTTTCTAGTATTTCTGCAGAGACACTTTCAGGCAGGCCTTTGATCCTTATATTTTTTCTGCGACTCCTATTCTCTTGATCTTCTAAGGCCAGAAGAGAGTTATTAAGCTGTGTTCTGTGGTAGTCCAAATGATCTCTCATGGCATTGGAGTGGCTAATGAGAGAGGACTGGGATGATTCAAGGGACTCCACTCTATTACCAATGTGTGACAAATCTGCTCTCATACCAGATATCTCCGTAACCAAAGGCTTTAATGCTTGGGCCAGAAGTTTTTTGAATACTGATCTAGAGAACTTCCCAGAGTCTGAATGGGTAATATCGCTGCCTGAGACATCATCACTTGAGTCCGAGTCCTCGACCTGTTCCTCCACCTCAGCATTTGCATGCAGCTTTTTTGGTGTGGGCCTAGCCGACCCAGGTTTATTTTTCAGAAATTTCTCCATTTCGCTTTGCCTGCCCTGATGTACACTAGTAGCCAGCGGTTTTGCACGCTCTTTATTAGATTTAACCATAATGCTGAATTAAAGCGTGCATTTGAATCACTCCTCGTGCATTCAGGGAAAGCCTCCTAATGCATGTTCATACATGAAGATAACCCCATGCGTCTTGAAAGGTGGAGCACTGGCATGAGTGAATAAGGCGGTATCCGTGCCCTGATGTGGTGCACTATATATAAAGTCTCACACTGCTGTGGTATAAAATTAGGCCGGTCTTAGCGTCTCTGAAAGGGGGGAGCGGTACCCCCAAACCCCCAGTCGCTGTATGCAGCAGGCGCGACCGTCTCAGATTCCCTAGGCAATGCACCAGGAGCACCCAGCACTGCGGCCACCCTCTGTTCACCAGCCACGCACTTGCGACCAGCTCACCTCCCTCTCCTCCGGTAAGCTAATCTCCTTCCTTTCCTTGTTAGTCAGCGATCTCTCCTCCAGCATAGGCCACGGCCCTCCACCACCTCCAACGGCTCTCCGCAGACTGCTGACCTGCCCACCTCAGGAAGAAGCAGCAAAGATGGCGCCTGACCGCCTCTGGCGCCAAGGCCCGTTCCCCGCGACCGCTCTCTTCACAGAGAGCCGCGGTTCCCTCCTCGCCGTCCTCCACCACCTTCTCCAAGCCCAACTCTCTCTGGGGGGCACACAGACACCCTCGTTGGGGTCCGAAGAGGGCTCACTTTGTGGCTGGCAGCGGGAGCTACAGCAAAGCACGTCCTCCCCACAAGCGATCCAGACCACGCCCCCATATTTTAGCAATTTCAAGCATGCTGCATCCCTCTGTAAGAATTAACAATTTTTGACTATACAAAGTCAGTTATATCTTTTTTTGTCCCATTTTGCCTGAGGAATACAAGCTGCCTAATAATTCTGCATACTTTTATTACGGATGTTGTATCATTAGGCCTCATCTTCCATCATTACACCAAAACACATCTCCTGATCTGCTTCATCCAATAAGCATTCAAGTTTATACAGCTTGGAGGTGGAGAATTTTCAGAAAAACTATGAAATGGTCAAAATGCTCAATCGCCTAATAATTAACATTTAACCAATCATGTTTGTACAGATATGGACAAAATTGGTTGCACCCTTCTGTTACAGTAAGAAAAACCCACAATTCTTATTGAAATAACTTGGAGCTGGGAAAAGTAATTTTCAATTTACATTTACTGAATATCAACTAATGGAAATCAGATATTGCTTTTAAATTGTGGTTCAATAGAAAAATGTAAAAAAAAAAAAAAACTAATGAAACTGGTCTGGGCGAAAATGACGGTTCTCTTAATATTTTGTTGCACAACCTTTTGAAGCAATAACTGCAAACAAACAATTTATTTAACTCTCATTGAGATTTCTGCACCTGTCCACAGGTATTTTGGCCCACTCCTTGTGAGTAAACAGCTCCAGCTGTCTCAAGTGTGAATGTGCTTTCTCCAGAGTGCATGGTTCAGTTCTTTCCTCAGTCGTTTAATAAAATGTAGATCAGAACTCATAGGAAGCCACTGCAGAATAGTCCAATGCTTTGCTCTTAGCCATTTTTGGATGATTTTAATGATTGTAGCTGTGTTGATTATCCTATTGGAGGACTCATGACCTGTAGCGCAGACCAAGCTTTCTGACACTCGGTAGTACACTTAGATCCACAATGCCTTGAAAGTATTGAGATTTTATTGTAACCTGCACAGATTCAAGATATATAACAAGATGTGATTTCTTTGGAAAACATTTATCACATTCTGAACAAGAAAATGTCAGATGGAGCAAAGCAGCCCCAAAACTCAACTAAGCCTCCTAAATGTTTCACAGTAGGTACAATGCTCTTTCCTTTGTATGCTTAATTTTTGCATCTGTGAATATAAAGCTGTTGTGTGACTTGCCAAAAAGTTAGCTTTGTCCAACTGACATTTACCCTGAAGCTTTGTGACGTGTAAAATAGTCATTTTGACAAATTCCATTTTTGCTTTTTATTATTTGCTTTTAACAGTCGTCTCCTCATCAGTCATATTCCATGACGTCCAGTTTGGCCAAGACCGTGACAAATATACAATCTGACACTGATGTACCTTGACCTTGGAGTTCACCTCTAATCTCTTTGGAAATTGTTTGGGCTCATTGGTTACCATTCTTATTTGCGGTCTATTCAATTTGTTTGCTATCAATTTTCCTCTTGCAGCCATGTCCAGGGAGATTGTCTACAATCCCATAGACCTTAAATTTCTGAATAATTTGTGCAACTGTAGTAAGAGGAACATCAAACTGTTTGTACATGGTCTTATTTCCTTTTCCTTTAACATGTTTATATATTATTTTCTTTCTAATCTCTTGAGACCACTCTCATATTCATGTGGTACACACCATGATACCAAACTGCACAGTGACTATTTTTCACTCTTGTGTGTAGATAAAAACTGGAATTACAATAGGTGCAATAGGGACTTATTCAGATTGCAAGAAAAAGAGTGAAATGGGATTTGCTCACCTGGGGGTGTTGTGAAGGTCACAACTCGTTTGTTAGCTTGTAAAAGCCCCGTTACACATAACGATGTCCCAGCGATCCCGCCAACGTTTCGACATGGATGGGATCGCTGGGACATCGTTAGGCTGATCGCTGGTGAGCTGTCACATAGACACCCCCTCCAGCGATCAGGACCACCGAGCAAGCTGGTTTCCAATGTAAACATCGGGTTTCTAAGAGCCGCGCGGCTCTTAGAAACCCGATGTTTACATTGGAAACCAGCGTCCAGCGTCACTGATCGCTGGTCTCTCGCTGCCACATGCAGCGATGTGCGCTGGCCAGCGGGAGATCAGCGATCAAAAAACGGCCAAGGACGATAGCGCACGATCAGCGATACCCGGCGGGGGGGGCGGTCGCTGCTCCCCATCACACACAGCGATCTTGCTGGCGACATCGCTGTGTGTGATGGGGCCTTAAGTAAAGACAGCTGCTGCAGATCCACCAAACAGATAGTCAGCAAACTTGGAGATGAATATGGATGCAAAACTGTGCTGCTGAGAATTCAATATACTATAGGAGACAAGATGCGGTATGGATGTGGTTTTATTTGTCAATGCATTTTGAGGTGATCATACCTCTTCATCAGGACAAACCACAATGATAGGGTACAACTTGCAGAAATGCAAGGGTACAAGGGTAAATGATAGGGTACAACTTACAAGAGTGAAAAATACTTTTCACTCTTAAAATAGGCAGACTGGCTGATTACATGTTTGTATACACCTGTGATACAAATTACAGGTTACACCTTAGTTTAAAATATCCCTATGTTTAATAGATAGGACAGGCAGGGAGGAGAGCCCCATGTGTATCATGTCGATCGACACCAAAAAGGCTTTCGACAGTGTGCATTGGGAATTTATATTTCAGACGTTGGATGGAATTGGGCTAAAAGAAAAGATGCTTCACAGGATTTCAGCCTAATACACTTCTCCTAGCGCGCAAGTAAAAGTCAATGGCTCTTTATCTAATTCATTCCCAATCCGGAATGGTACAAGACAGAGCTGTCCGCTTTCACCCCTCTTATATATTCTAGCGATGGAGATATATTCTAACGATGGAGCAATTTGCAATCGCAATACAGAACAATTCCTCAGTCAAAGGTATACAACTCCAATCGGAAGAACACAAATTGGCACTATTTGCAGATGACATCCTCCTTTACATCACATCCCCTTCCACAAGCTTACCAAATATTATCTCGGAATTGTATAAATTTAGCCTTATAAGTAATTTCAAAATGAATTCCCATATATCTGAGATATTAAACATCACTGCAGCCAACAGTGGCAGATTGTCTGGGTGTCTCTTTCACATTCAAATCGCGTTTTGAGTCTATCACCTATCTCGGGGTCAAAATAACAGCTAAAGTTTCCCAGTTATAGGAAGCAAACTTTAAGGTAGCTCTACACAAAGCAGAATGGGACCTAGACAACTGGCACAGACTACAGCTATCGTGGTTTGTCAGGGTGAATGCAATTAAAATGGACTTACTACCACGTCTCCTATATTACTTCCAAACAATTCCTCTACATTTGCCTGCCTTCTTGTTCTCCTGCCTCAAAAAGCGATCACTCGATTTGTCTGGTCACATAATCGAGCACATATTTCATACTTTTCATTAAGCAGATCCAAGCAAGTGGGTAGAATTGGCCTTCCAGATTTCACAGCTTATAATCATGCCTCACTGGGAACATGCATATTAGATTTACCGTATATACTCGCGTATAAGCCGAGATTTTCATCCCATTTTTTTGTGCTGAAAGTCCCCCCTCTCGGCTTATACGCGAGTCTTATACATCAGGGGGTCAGCAGGGGAGGGGAAGCCGGGGTGTCAGATCATACTGACCCCCCCAGCGCGTCTCTGCAGCCCCTCTGCTTGTCCCATGGTCTCAGGGGCCTGCCTTCAGCGGTTACGTGGTACCGCTCATTAAAGACATGAATATGTGCATATTCATGTCTTTAATGAGCGGTATCACATGACCACTGAAGGCAGGTGCCAGAGACCGTGGGAGAACGGGGCTGCAGAGACGCGCCGGGGGGTGAGTATATGCGATATTCACCTGTCCCTGTTCCCACGCTGCTCGCTGCTCTCTGCTGCATCCTCTGTCAGTGATGTTCAGGTCAGAGGGTGCGGTGATGTTGTTGATCAGGCCCTCTGCTGCCTGATCGTCATTGACAGACGATGTGGCAGACAGCGGCGAGCAGCGAGGGAACGGGGACAGGTGAATATCTCAGGTGCCGGGTCCTGAGCCAGCAGCAACATCGCCACCTGGCCCACAACATGGAAAGTATGTCTTTTTTTTTTATTTGTGGCAACAGCATATGGGGATTATGCTATGGGGCATCTTATGGGGCCTATTCTATGGGGCATCTTATGAGGGCCTATTCTATGGAACATCTTATGGGGCATCTTATGGGGGAATATTCTATGGAGCATCTTATGGGGCATCTTATGGGGGCATATTCTATGGGGCATCTTATGGGGGCCTATTCTATGGAGCATCTTATGGGGGCATAATGTATGGAGCATCGTATGGGGGTATTCTATGGAGCATCTTATGGGGGTATTCTATGGAACATCTTATAAGGGCCTATTCTATGGAGCATCTTATGGAGGCATATTTTATGGAGCCTTATGGGGGCATATTCTATGGAGCATCTTATGGGGCATCTTATGGGGGCCTATTCTATGGAGCATATTATGGAGGCATATTCTATGGAGCATCTTATGAGGGCATAATGTATGGAGCATCTTATGGGGGTATTCTATGGAGCATCTTACGGGGCAGCTTATTCTATGGAGCATCTTATGGGCCCATAACCTTTATGGAGAAGCATATGGGGCATATTATTGTATGGAGCATCTTATAGGGCCATAACCTTTATGGAGCAGCATATGGGGCATATTATTCTTTGGAGCATCTTATGGGGCCCTATTAACATTTATGTAGCATTACATGGGGTGTATTTTGTGTGGAGCATTTTATGGGACCATGGTAAACTGTATGGAGCATTATATGGGGCTCCTGATTCAATAAGGATATTCAAAAACATTTAACCTACTGATGTCTCAATTAATTTTACTTTTATTGGTATCTGTTTTTATTTTTGACATTTACCAGTAGCTGCTGCATTTTCCACCCTCGGCTTATACGCGTCAATAAGTTTTCCAAGTTTTTTGTGGTAAAATTAGGGTCGGCTTATACTTGGGTCGGCTTATACTCGAGTATATATGGTATTCCATAGTAAAAATAATAAGAAATGGGTCAATTTAGAAGATTACCTTAACGGTCGTGATTCTAATGTGGTTCTTAGGATCACAAAGGGAGATGAGGGAAGAGGACCTCTTTACCTTTTCTTACTAGGAACATCATACTTTTTATCAAACGAGGTAATAAGGGTCTTCAAATCTCAACGTCTCCTGGTCCATTAATGCCAGTTTATGATAATCCAGCATTCCCTGCAGGGATGGATAGGATGAACTTTTTGAACAAACACAGAGTCTCGCGACCTATAATACATGACTATGTAAATCAAAACGGAATAAAATCTCTTCGTGAAATATTTTTAGGCGAGGAGCCACTCACAAGTACCTGGTTCTTCTAAGAACAATTGAAAAGCTTTATCATTACAGTAGCTAAACAAACTAACATTAGTAGACCACTAACTCCCTTTGAGGCGCTCTGCGTATCAGATGGCCCTCCAGACCACACAGTCTCTTTTTTTGTATAAGCTTTATCAAGAGGGACAAAGTCCCCAACACGTTTTTCCAGTATTTTTCTCAAAGTGGGAGACTGACTTGGGGAAACCTCTATCACCTGAGGCAAGGTCAAAGATACTTCTATTTACATTTAGGTCATCGGGTGTTCGGTCTCACAGGAGAGGAGCTAAAAGGTCATGTTATCAATAATTAGATGTTTGCGACTAAGTAATATTTTTGTTTACTTTTAAGAATGTATTTCTGTATTATTTCTTCAATAGAATTGATTTATCCAAAATGGCCCTATGTTCAAATTATTTTCAATAATTTCTAGGGGTACCATCATTTTTGTCCAAACCATTCTCGTTAGTTTGCTGCTTTATTTTTTTTTTCATTTGAACCACAATTCAGAAGTAATGTCTGATTGTCATTAGTTGATCTTCAATAAATTTAAACTGAAAATTACTTTTCAGTGTTAAGGTATTTCAGTGAGCATTGTGGGTTTTTCTGACTTCAAAGCCATGTTCACATGTTCAGTATTTGCCAAGGTATAAAACCAAGGTATACTGTGGAGACGCAGAAGGCTAGCACTCGACTCTCGTGAATGTTACGGTGCTAGTGAACGGAGCCAATGGTCCCATAAACAGTAGAGTATATCATCACTGCACTCGTACAATTTGAGAAGATTTGCTTCAAGTGGATAATTTATTAAAGGTGACAGGTGAAGCGACACCTGTCACCTGTAATAAATTATCCACTTGAAGCAAATCTTCTCAAGTTGTATGAGTGCAGTGATTATATATTCTACTAAAACCAAGGTATAGCGCTGTCTTTGCCACCAAGTTAGGTCAAGGTGAAAACATTTTTTATCCAAGTTGCTTGAATAAGAAATATTTTTGCACTAGTATAAAACAATAATAACCTATACACACAACGCGTTTAGACTGCTCACCGCCTTCTTTGTTCAGTATTTGGTCAGTATTTTACATCAGTATTTGTAAGCCAGACCCTGAGCGGGTGAAAAATGCTGAAGTGGTGCTTGTGTTTTTTATTATACTTTTCTTCTGATTGTTCCACTCCTAATTTTGGCTTACAAATACTGATGTAATATACTAACTGAATGCTGAACGTGTGAATGTGGCCTAACAGAAAGGCACCAACAATTTTGTCCACGTCTGTGTTACATTTGTATTAACTTTTATTATGGGTTTAATGGGGATAAAAAACAATCCCAAAAAGTATTTTACTCCATTGACCGATTACCATAAATTGCTGATTCTATTGTACGGGTTTCAATTACAGTGATACCAAATATGTCCATGTTATTTTACCCCTTCCTCACATTTGAAGTATATATAAGAAAGGAAGGACTTCCCAACCAATGCAGTATATATATGTAATGGCGATCGCCTGCGCATAGTCCCACTGTGGTGTTCAGCATACATCACAGCTGACACCCGACTCTCACTGCCATATACCGCTCCCGGCAGTTTAACCCCCTAAATGTTGATATCGAATGCAGCATTTAGAAGGCAGAGAGGCAGAGGGGGCTTTGCAATGTGACACGGCACCCTCAAATTATTCCATCAAAATCTGAACTCCAATATGGCGCTTCTTATCTTCTGAGCTTTTCATTGTGCCTAAAAAGTAGTTTTCGACCACATATGGGGTATCAGTGTACTCATACGAAACTACACAACAAATTTTGGGATCCATTTTCTCCTGCTACCCTTGTTAAATTGGGGCTAAAACAACATTTTTGTGGGAAAAACATTTCTTTTTTCATTTCCACAGATCATCGTTGTAAAATTTTGTGACGCACCTGTGAGTTCAAGGTGCTCATCACACTTCTAGATAAATTCTTTGGGGGGTCTAGTTTCCAAAATGGGGTCACTTAAGGGCCGTTTTGTTTAGGCACATCAGGGGCTCTTCAACATGACACCCACAGACCAATCATTCAAAGTGTGCATTCCAAACCGTCACTCCTTCATTTCTGAGCCCTGCTGTGCGCCAAAAACAGTAGTTTTCCCCCACACATGGGGTACCCTCGTACTCAGGAGAAATTGCACAACACTTTCTACTGTTTCCCTTGTGAAAATAAAAAAATGGGGCTAAAAGACCATTTTTGTGGGAAAAATTAGATTTTTTTAAATTTTCACGGCTCTACGTTATCAACGTCTGTGAAGCAAATGGGGGTTCACAGTGCTCACAACACATCTATATAAATTCTTTGCAGATTCTAGTTTTCAAAATGGGGTCACACATGGGGGTTCTCCAAAAGGGTCATGGTGTCAGTTTTCCATTCCAGCAATTTTTGCATTCAAAAAGTCAAAGGCTATGTGCACACGCTGCGGTTTTTTGCTGCGGTTCCGCTGCGGTTTTGGCCCTGCGGAACCGCAGCAGTTCCACAGACATGGTACAGTACCATGTAACCCTATGGGTTTTCAAAACCGCTGTGCTCACGTTGCGTTTTTTTCCGCGCGGTTTTGCTGCGGTTTTTTTCCGCAGCATGTCAATTGTTTCTGCGGATTCCGCTGCGGTTTCACACCTTTAACATAGTAGAGGTTTGAAACCACAGGCCAAACTGCAGGCCAAACTGCAGCAAAACCGCAGGTCGCTTTACCCGCAGGTGAATCTGCAGCGTGTGCACATAGCCAAACAGTGCTGCTTCTCTTCTGAGCCCTGCCATTTGCCCAAACAGTAGTTTTCCCCACGTATGGGGTATCGGCGTACTCAAGAGAAACTGCACAACAAGTTTTGGGGTCCATTTTTTCCTGTTACCCTTGTGGAAATAAAAAATTTGGGGGTAAAGTAATTTTTTTGTGAAAAAAAGTAAAATGTTCTATTTTCCTTCCACATTGCATTAATTCAATGACAAATCAGCCATTCAGGAGTGGTCACCTACATTTTTATAAATGTGGTTTAAAACTACAAAAAAAAAAAGAAAAACAAAAAACAGCTGAGTAAAATAATGACCAAATTAACAAAAGTGGAATGAATTAAGTGAAAGAGAAAAAGTTAGATGTGAATGTATAATAATAGCAAAAATGAGTTTTTCCTTTGACGTAATGTTTATCTCCTGTACAAAGGAAAAGTTAACAGTGCAAGGAAAATATTTTGGATCTGTCTGGTGGGGATCTCGGACTTCATGCGGTGTTGACTTCATGATGTGATTCAGCCCTATGTAAGAAGCTCTGACATGCCCTTGTTTCCATGGAGACATTAGCTGACACTGTGTGAGGGAGGCCTTCATACAGGGACATTCCTGCAGCCCTGCTTACCTTGGGCAAGCATTCCCCCACACTGTAGCTGTCTGCTAGAGGGATGATTGCATAATGGTGGAATGAGAAACATTTCCTCTTCCTGCTGTCAGCAAGAAGGAATTCCACCCACTTCCAAGTGCTCTAGAAGTAGCAGGGAGGGAAGGGTCTGCTTCATATGACAGACACAGAGCCGGAGATTAGTGAAAGAGACTGCTCTATAGGATATGTGTCAAGAGAGCAGCGATTTACCTCAGAGAATTCGTTCATTATGTTGCTTCTGTACACAGTTCTGTTCTAGGTACTATAGATGGTGAAAGAATAACCAATACCCGTAAAGTCCAGCGTACTACCATCAATATTACTTCTATTTCTGTTTGAAAATCCAGAACATGTTCTGATTTTCCCGTATTTGGAAACCCCCCATTCACTTTTATTGTACTGTAAATTACTAGAGATTTGCCTTACTGAATCCACAGCAAATTCTGAATGTGTGAACAAAGCCCTATGTGCACACACTGCGGATTGGTCTGCGGATTCTTATCTGCGGAACCGCAGGTAAAACCGCAGGTAAAATGACCTGCGGTTTTACCTGCGAGTTTGCTCTGCGGTTTGCCACCTGGACAATGGAATAGGTGGCAAACCGCAGCAGAATCCGCAGAAACAACTGACATGTCATTTCTTTCTGCGGATTCAAAACCGCAGCTTTTCCGCAGTTATAAATCCGCAGCATGTGCACAGCAGAATGTAAATCCCATAGGATAACATGCTACTGTACACTGTCAGCAGAACTGCTGCAGTTCTGCTGCGGCCCAAACCGCAGCGGAACCGCAGCAAAAACCGCAGCGTGTGCACATAGCCTTAGGCTGGGGTCACACTGCATTATGACAGTCCGTTAGACGGACTGCGTTACACCACTGCATAACGCGATGTAACGCAGTCCGTTAACGCTGCCATTAACCCCCATTATCAGGCGCATCGCCAACGCATGCCATAATCGGCATGCGCTACCGATGTGCCATCATTCAGTGACGGACCCTCGGACGCGGGCTGCAGCATCCGAGGGTCCGTCACCGCTAGCTTCTGCGCTAACGGTATAGCATAACGTGATCGCGTTATGCTATAGCGTTCACACAGCCCGTCAACGCTATGCGTTGAACGGGCTGTCTTAACGCAGTATGAACCTGGCCTTACACTGGATATTCCTTCTATAGCTACAGAATAACATCCCAAGGGAAGGGAATACAAATTAATAAATTTTTTTTACATTTTTGTCTAACATTTCACCCCCTGTTAACTTACTTTTAGACAAAATTTTGGTGTACATTGGCAGATCGTATTCAGGACCTGTGAGACCAGTTTTTGCTCATATTTTATTCCTGCTGCTCTCCTGAGTAATCAATTGTTCAGTTTTTTTTTGCCATGCATTCCAAATGTTATGGGTCTAATTTTTTAGTGCTTATTTTTATGGTCCTTATCAAGGGGGTGTAACTCATTGCATTCTCCGTAGGCATGGTTTTAGTCTGCTCTGCATTATTACCCTGTGAGCCATACCACCTTCATAAAGACCATAAAAAATAGCAATAAATAACCCCAACATATTTGGAACTGTGTAGCGGATTTATAAAAAATAAAAAACAGATGTGAGGGACAAGGGAGACACCATTTTGGATTATAGATTCAGGACATCTCACTCCACTCCTGGAATGTGCCTCCCACCCTTGGCATTCCACAGGATCATTGTTTTTCTTTAATTAAAACTCCCTGAACAAGCTCTTTGAAGCTGGGTGATTAGCAATTACCACAAGGGTGTGAGCTCTAGTGCAGGCACAGCCAAACTGGATTCCTTTTGTCTAACTCACGCATCACAGGTCACAGCAAGGCTCTGAGCTATTGAATCTGGAAAATGCCTATAATAACAGAATGCAATATCTCTGAAACTAGCTGAGGACATAATCAGAACCGGCATTCCTTCCCCCACACACCCCTCCCGGCAGCCACCTGTAGCACTCTGCGTTATGAAATTATGAAGCGTCGCTACCAGGGATTACAGACAGTAGGCATATTTGGCCTCCCTGCACAGATAAAATCTATCAGAACCCAGTGGTGGCGCCCCTGACCCATTTGGAGCTAGAGGTGAAAAGTTATGGGTCATCCACGGTTCTGCCTGTAAAATCATATTCTCAGAAATGGGAGGAGAGAGGCTGCACAAGCCCAGGGTTGGGCATAGAGTGTGGGAGGGAACAGCCTTCATTTTGAGCTTAGTTTTTCTACTGGCAGGAGGATCTGTTAGCTGACACAGCCAGGAAAACCATGTAACTATGATTTGGATCTGTGATCCATCAGCACCTCCCTGTGGTCACATGCTACATAACACGGTAATTGCAACCTATCTATACCCTATCCTTGTACTACACTCTTGACTGTATACCTGTATATTGTTCTTGTAAATATATACCTGTATATTTCAAGTGCGCCTTTTCGGCGATTAAATAGAAAATTAATCTTGGGCTGCTCCTTTATCTCGATACATGAATCCCCACGTCTGCACGCTTCATTGATTATTACACGCTACCCGGTTTGGTTTCTGACCTGATATAAGCCTGCTGTCAGACAGGGTTTATTTCATACAAGGAACTGGTGGCAGCATACGGTACTTTGTTAGTGAGGAGCCCTAACAGTGACGGCCGAGAGCTTTATATATATATATATATATATATATATATATATATATATCCCCAGCCTGGACTGGTGATGTATATCCCCCCTCACTGGGAGCACCTCAAAAACTCGTACCTATAAGGGAAGCCTTTCCGACGACTATTTGCCCTCAGTGCAATTCACTGACTGATCTGGGGCAAGTGGTAGCGCCAGAGAGCCGATCCCTGCTGGGTACTTCTCTTCCCTCCCCCAAGGTGACCGAAATCGACACCCCCTTCCCCTGTGCGATCCATCACAATAGAATATTCAGGAAAGCAGCAAAAATAAAAGTAAAGCATCTGTCCCCTTTTTACCTGATGAAAAGTCCTCTTTAAGTCACTCTTCCTTTCACACTAAGCAGTGCTTCCTACCAGAAATCCACAATCCCTTGTTGTCATCAGGACAAAAAGTTACTAAAATGCCTAATTAATGTAGCAGAATTCTCGCGTAGGCTAAAGTCGCTCGAGCATATAATCGGTCCTATTCTCATCCAGGAAAGTGGGATGATTTTTTTCTCACTTTTTCTCATCCGTGTACAATCCGTTTTTTTGATTCAGTGGTATTTAATAATTTACAGGACTACTTACAGTTTCCCATTTTACAGAATTGCAATGTATCCATAAATATTAGATGCCATATTTTTTTTCTCACACTCATCTGATTTTGAAGTCAAATTGTAGCATGCTGCGATTTTTCCCTCATTCCGAATACAGCTGAGAAAAAAAAATATGCACAGTGTAAGGGGTGTACCGGGTCCGCGTGATGCTCCACTCCCTTTCCTCATGTTGATATTACCTTGTTCTTTTAATTGTATATAAACATATATAGGTTGTGTAGATAGGAACAGTGCAGTTATAGAATTAGCCACTAGAGGGGGCATAGTAGAATAGGGATAGGAGATTAGTGTAACAAATAGTTAACTTAAGAGGGGCCTACTGTGGGTAAGCCAGGAGTATTTCCTGATTGTAGTCAGTAGGGCCAGGGAGAGCCCAGACAGTCCTTAGGGCTTTAGAGCTTGGAACAGTACATTGACCCGGCAAAGTTTACAAGACCAGGGCTTGGGTACTGGAGGATTCAGCAACAGTGGAATGCAGGGTAAGATGTGGTAACTTACTACGTGGGCAGATGCCCTTATGTCTGGGGTGGAACAGACAAGGAAACTCCTGAAGGCAGCAAAGCTGGACAGTCAAAGGAACGCTGCGGTACCGGACGAAACAGTACAACCTGGGAGCATTCCAGAAGAAATTCCAGAAGAAATAGGGAAAAGTACAGGAATAGACAGCAATATATACTGTGCTGTTCCCTGTGAAGTTGCTGTAACTGAACTGGACGTACTGCGAAACAATACAAGTAAAGCTGTCCATTACAAGTTGAAACTGGACTCTGTCTCTCTTTGTGTGAAGCCAATAGGAGTGAACCAACAGCAGACCAGATGGGACCATGATGGTACAGAAGGCGTTACAAAAGGTACCCTGCAAAGGGGACATTGTATATATGTGGCGGGAGACCAGGGCGCGTTTAAGCAATCTGTCAGCCACAACTATGGCCCTGGCTCACCTCACACAATGCATCATTGAATAAGATTGGTCCGAGTGCGATCCATTTTTTTTCGGATTACACTGGTCTGATTTATACACTTGTAAGTTAGCTCTTTCAGTAGTAAGTCTGCCCAAGTTTCTTTTCATGTTTGTATTTATAGATGCAAAAATCCCAAGTTCAATGAATGGCTGATGTCAGGTTCACACAACTTGTTTTTGGGCTATTTTTTAGGAAAAAAAACCCCAGGGTATAGACCCATTTGTACACTTAATGTACCCTAAAATCACTAAGCATCTGCCTTGAAAGGGATAACGCTAATCTGTCCTTACATGTTTCTATTTAATCCTATAGCCCTAGGATACTAACATTAGACACTATAAAAAGACATTACGCCATAGTGTTGAAAGAATAAAATATATTCTCCCAATGTTTTCCCACCATGGTTTCCTGTGGCTTCATCAGGTAGCTACAATTAGGTAATTCACAATACATACAGAAAAACAAATTAGATATCAGTTGCATGTAAGAGATGGCTAAGGCTATATGGTCTCCTACATGCGTGTGGCGGTCCCTAGTTAGACCGAGTACTTCTGTCATTTGACAGTTGTGCTGGCAATCGTAAATCCAACATTCTCAGGATCTACTGGGATCTTGGCACTCAATCATTACAAATCATAAACTGACAACACATTGTAGGGATTTGCACAATGGAAGGCTGATTTTATGGTCAAAAGTGAGAACACTGTTAGTGCTAACTTTTGTCAATAAAATTTTCATTTCCACTTGTGTCCTGCCTCAAGGATTTCCAATTGAAAGTCAAACGAAATACAACTTAAAACAAAAATTAAGAATATACCTATAACTAAATAATTCTCAGTGCACTCTATTTAACCTAACAACAGTGCTTTACTGAGACCAAGTACCGTAATGATTGTATGTACATTCCAAATCTGAGTGGCATGTAGTTCCCAAATACCCTGGACATAACTGACACCACCATATCATTTCTGAATTAGCAGTCATCTCTACATTTTATGTTAATGGAGTCCTGAAGATTAATACAGTGGCGGCTAACTACTTCTTCATCAGGAAAAGTTCTGGTGGAGAAATGGGATCCGCTCGATCTTTTCCCTTAGCAATAAAACTGAATGAATCACCTTAAGGTGAGACATTTTGGGAATACATGAGTTTTGGAGTTGAGAAACCTTGTCCTAGGTGATGAAGTCTCTGAGGCTCTCGCTCTATGTTCCTCTGTGTGCATCCAATCTTCAGGCTACCTCTTCTTGTCAACCGGTAGACTTTAGGAAGACCACATCTTGTATAGTGTAGGCACTTCCAGGCGCATGACCACTCTTTCTGAATGAGACATCTAAGAATTCTAACATGGTTTCTCTAACTAAAAACTTGCAAATGATGCACTGTCAGAGCCGTGATGATATACAATGGCACCTGTCCTTACCCCAGCCTCTGCAGTATTTATGCTCAGTGTTTTATTCATTTTGGAGAGAAGTGGAAGGATTGAAAATATATAAGACTTACAAATAGAGTTGAGCGAAACGGGTCGAAAAATTTCAAAAGTTGCCGACTTTTGGCAAAGTCGGGTTTCATGAAACGAAACCCGACCCTAGGATGAGGTCGGTGACTTAAGCGCCAAAGTCGCGTTTCAAAAGTTTGTTTTGCTCTCTTTTTCAGCCAATCAGGATCCACGGACACTGTGGGCAACGTGATGACATAGCCAGGGGTCACCACCATCTTTCAGAAGGGCATGCATGTGATTGGCTTGCTTTGGTGGGCGTCACAGGGGGTATAAAAGGGCGTGCACGCCGACCGCCATGTTACTTATGCTGATCTCAGAATAGGGAGAGCTGCTGCTGCTGCTGATTCTGTAGGGAGAGCGTTAGGCAGGGAAGAAGACACCAAAAACTGCTTCTGCTGCTAGCGATTTTGCCTGTACAACACACCAGTCACTGTGTGTGCAGTGCAAGTGGAGGCTATATTTTGCTGGATCAGCGGTGTTGGTTGTTAGGCTGCCTTCTAAGGCTTCCTGATGGCTGCATTGCTGTTTACCCACTGCTCTGCAAACTGCTTTTTTAAAAGCAATCCCAATTTTTTTCTTTTGTCCTGGTGAGGTACTGAGCATGCATTTTTTCACACCATACAGCGGTGCACACTCCTCACACAGTACCGTGTAACGGCTGTTATCACAGCCACAGTGAAGCTATCTGTGTGTCACTCTGTAAGAATAAGTCGAGGACATGTTCCGTTCTTACAGACCTGCACCTTCTAGTTTTGTCTAGCTTTCAAACAGTTAAATATATTTGCTGTTTGATCACATTCAAAACTATAGAGAGACAGCGTGTGTCAGTCCGTATACTTAAAAAACACGGAGCTTGACAATTTTACGTACACCGGACAGCCGTGTACGTGCACGCTCCTCTCTCAGTACCGCGTAACGGCTGTTATCACGGCCACAGTGAAGCTATCTGTGTGTCGCCCTGTAAGGATAAGTCGAGGACTTGTTCCGTTCTTACAGACCTACACTCTAGGGAGATTCCTATTCTGCCCAATTCTATATACACCTTGTAGTTTGTCATACACTAGCCAATTTCTGCCTGTGACATAGCGCTGTGATATTCACTGGGCCTCACACAATCCAAAAGTGTCCAGTGTCCACAAGTGTGTGTAGAAATTCAAAATCTCCGTTATCCTCTAGTGACATTTTTCACACCTGCGACATCGAGCCTGTGACATAGCGCTGTGATATTCAGTGGGCCTCACACAATCCAAAAGTGTCCAGTGTCCACAAGTGTGTGCAGAAATTCAAAATCTCCGTTATCCTCTAGTGACATTTTTCACACCTGCGACATCGAGCCTGTGACATAGCGCTGTGATATTCAGTGGGCCTCACACAATCCAAAAGTGTCCAGTGTCCACAAGTGTGTGCAGAAATTCAAAATCTCCATTATCCTCTAGTGACATTTTTCACACCTGCGACATCGAGCCTGTGACATAGCGCTGTGATATTCAGTGGGCCTCACACAATCCAAAAGTGTCCAGTGTCCACAAGTGTGTGCAGAAATTCAAAATCTCCGTTATCCTCTAGTGACATTTTTCATACCTGCGACATCGAGCCTGCGACATAGCGCTGTGATATTCAGTGGGCCTCACACAATCCAAAAGTGTCCAGTGTCCACAAGTGTGTGCAGAAATTCAAAATCTCCGTTATCCTCTAGTGACATTTTTCACACCTGTGACATCGAGCCTGTGACATAGTGCTGTGATATTCAGTGGGCCTCACACAATCCAAAAGTGTCCAGTGTCCACAAGTGTGTGCAGAAATTCAAAATCTCCCCTGTCCTATAGACACCTTGTACCTTGTTTTACATTACTATATAGTTTGTTGGATTTTGTCTACATTTCTACCAAAAATGAGGAAGGCTGGTGGAAGAGGCCGTGTAATTGGGCGGGGGTTGGCAGCTGGTAATGATGGTGTTGGTGGTGGATCTGATGGTAGTGCCAAATCAAAATAGGACTGAATGCAGGAGGTGTTGAGCCTGCGTCATCGTCTGGCTCCACAAGGCCTCGAAGGCTTAGTTTTCTAGGAGTTAGCAAACCGCTTTTAAAGCCAGAGCTTCAGGAAAAAGTTTTGTCTTACATTGCTGACTCAGCCTCCAGCTCTATTGCCTCCTCTTCTGAAGTTGTAAAAAATAAAAGCACTGAGTCGTCATTGGAGGCTCATGTTCATGAACCACACCTTTCCTTGTGTCCTTCACCCCAACCAAGATTGAAGGATGACGCAGGCCATACTACTGATTACTCCATGGAGCTGTTTTCACATACCATGCCTGGATTATCAAGTGAAATGGTGAATTACCCAGGCCAAGATGAATCTGACATGGAGTGCACTGATGCACAGCCACTGATAGATGATTCTGCTGGTACATTCACTCAGAGCACTACATTGTCCTCACAGTGTACAGAGCCAGATTCTGACCCTGATGAGACTCAGGTGCCCCTTCCCGCACACTATACCACCATACACGGTGACACAGAGGAAGGTGCACATGACATTGAAGAGGAGGTGATGGATGACCCAGTTGTTGACCCAGATTGGCATCCATTGGGGGAAGAGGGTGCTGCTTCCAATAGCTCAGATGAGGAGGAGGAGCATCCACAGGAGACATCGACATCGCAACAGCTGTTATCTGGCAGGCCCGGAGCACTCCAAAGACAGGTCCCAAAAATCAAAAGAGTTGCTGGACAGCTTGTCCAGAGGGTCAAAATATCACAGCGTGCTAGGCCACAAAATGTCTGCCAAAGTAGGAAGAGTGCAGTGTGGCACTTTTTTGAACAAAATCCTCATGATCAGGCCAAGGTTATCTGTAAGAAGTGCGCAAAGACCTTTAGCCGAGGGAAAAATCTGAAAAATTTGAATACCAGTTGCATGCTTAGACATTTAACCAGCATGCACTTGCAAGCGTGGACACAACACCAAACCTCAAGTACCACATGTGCAACTGATCACAAACAAGGTAGTCAGCAACGCTACATTGTAAGCCCACCGGTTAGCACAGCAGCAAATGTTGAGGTGTCGTTGCAAGGCCACAGCAGTCAGGGAATCCCACTGTTATATCAACGAAACACTGAATCTAGGCCATCAGAAAGAACACCAACTCCATCATCATCATCAACCCACTCTCAGTCCGCCCTGTCCACCGCTACTTCCACCATATGCAGCTCTCAAGTCCAGCTCACCCTCCCAGGCACTATGAGTAGGTCAAGAAAGTACTCAGTCTCTCATCCGCGTACACTTTGTTTGAACGCCCATATTGCCAAACTAATCTCGTTAGAGATGATGCCCTATCGGTTGGTGGAAAGTGCAGCTTTCCGCGAACTCATGGCCTATGCAGTACCACGCTATGACCTACCCAGTCACCACTTCTTCTCTCGCAAAGCCATCCCAGCCCTGCACCATCATGTGAAAGACCGCATTGTCCATGCACTCAAGCAGTCAGTGAGTGGAAAGGTACACCTCACAACTGATGCATGGTCCAGTCGGCATGGCCAGGGCCGTTACGTGTCCATCACTGCGCACTGGGTTAATGTGGTGGATGCAGGGTCCACAGGGGACAGCGGTGGTGGGACAGTGCTGCCTAGCCCACGGTATAGGAAACAGTTGGCTGTAGGCGTTCGACCCTCCTCCTCCTCCAGAAGCGAAAGCTCGTCCACAGAGCGCAGTCGTACGAGCACTCCATCTGCAGCTGCCACTGTTGCACACGAGGTGTCCCCCTATCGAGCAGCTAGTGGAAAGCGTCAGCAGGCTGTGTTGCAGATGATGTGTTTGGGTGACAGACACACCGCCGAGGTGCTGGCCGAGTACTTTCAGCGACAAACTGAGTCATGGCTGGGCAGTGTACATCTTGAGGCAGGCAAGGTAGTTAGTGATAACGGCCGTAATTTTGTGGCAGCCATAGCCCTTTCAAAACTCAGCCACATACCTTGCTTGGCTCACACCTTGAACCTGGTGGTGCAGTGCTTCCTCAATAATTATCCGGAGTTAACAGCCCTGCTCCAGAAGGTGCGAAGACTGTGCGCGCACATCCGCCGGTCGCCTGTACACTCCATTCGTATGCAGAAGCTGCAGCGATTGCTCCACCTTCCCATCCACCGCCTCATTATCGACATTGCAACAAGGTGGAACTCCACCCTGCACATGTTTGAGCGGCTGTGCGAGCAGAGGCAGGCCATAATGCATTTGTGGGAGGATACACGGCCAGGCACTTTGAGAGCAGACATGGTGTTGACAGGTGTGCAGTGGTCGAAGCTGAAAGACCTCTGTAAAGTCCTTCTGTGTTTTGAGGAATGCACACGGCTGGTAAGCGCAGACGACGCCATCCTAAGCATGAGCATCTCACTTATGCGTCTGCTCATGCAAACTTTGACGCACCTTAAGGAGCAGGCGTCTGCAGCCAATGTTGACGAGGAGGAAGAGGTGGAGGGAATCCTTGATGACATTCAGCCATTGTCTGCTCTGGGACCTCTCCGGGACGAGGTGGAGGAAAAAGAGGAGGAGGAGGATGATGATGGGGATGATTACTTAGGGGAGGAGGATGCATCTCGTGGGGCAAGTGAAAATGTTGGCGTGGCAAGGTCTGGTACAGGGTTTGTGCGTGACTGGAGGGATGTGGATTTGCCAGAAAGTGCTCCTCCACCCAGCACTCGCAGTGCATCATTGACACCGGGAACATTGGCCCACATGTCAGATTTTGCCTTGCAGATCCTATAAAGGGACCCACGCATTGCCAAAATGATGAACGATGACGACTACTGGTTGGCCAGCATCCTGGATCCACGCTATAAAGGCAAATTACAAAACATCATGCCACAGGAGAACCTTGACCTAATATTGGCTACTAAACAAGCATCTCTGGTTAACCGGTTGGTTGAGGCATTCCCAGCACACAGCAGTGGTGATGGTTCTCACACGAGCCGTATGGGCCGGGGGCAGCTTGACAGAGGTGTTCGTGGTGCACACAGCAGAAGTGGCGTTGGAGACAGGGGTTTCATGACAATGTTGTGGACTGATTTTTCACGGACCGCTCACACAACTGTTAATACAGCATCGATGGAAAGTGACAGGAGACAGCAGTTGTCAACTATGGTTAACAACTACTTTTCCTCCCATATTGATGTTCTCCCGCACAGGTCATTCCCCTTTGACTATTGGGCCGCTAAACTGGACACCTGGCCTGAATTGGCACAATATGCCTTACAGGAGCTCGCTTGCCCAGCTGCAAGTGTGCTATCGGAAAGAGTCTTCAGTGCAGCTGGATCAATCCTGACAGAAAAAAGGACCCGTCTGTCAACCCAAAATGTGGATGTTCTAACCTTCATTAAAATGAACCATGCATGGGTTTCCAAGGATTTTGTCCCACCTTCCCTTGATGACACATAGGTTGCCAGAAAAATGGCTTGCTTTGGTCCTCCTCCTATTCCTCGAACTTGACCTATTTCGCCCTTTGCAGCAGCTGAATGACCCACATCTACATATGCCACTTTGTAAACCTCCCTAAGTGGGCGGCCCCCCCCATGGCCGGGGTCACCACCTAGCGCACAAAACCGTGCGAGTGCCGTTGCCCTGGACAGGTGGGTAGGCCGACTCTTGGGTGCAGGCACTGGCATAGGGTCCCTCATAGTGCAATCAAGTGTCTCTGACAGTGGTGGTGCACACCCGCCGTCAGACACACCGCCGTACTATGAGGGGCCCAGTGCCAGTACCGACGCCCACGAGTGTGCCCCCCTTGCTTGGGCAGTGCCCCAGCATTTGTAATGTTTACATCTCCCTGCTCCTCCGCTGTGTAGTCTGGGCTGTCAAATCCTTCACTGGGACTGCCAATACAAATTGATTGAACTGAAAGATGATGGTTAAGATGTAGCTATGCCCTGTCCTGCTGGCCGGGCTCTAGCTCCAGATGATCAGTGGCTTCCATTTCTTATGGACGTCGACTCACAATTACATGCAGTGGTGGTTTATCATCAGCTTTCACAGTTTTCCTACTCACAAGCATGTGACATTCCGGCGCACATTTCAAAGTGTACCCTCTCATGCCAATCAAATAGAATCGCCTACGGCCTGTGGCTTCTGTCTTTTGCACTCCAAAGTTACGTGACAGATCATGATAGCCAGTGAGCACCATGTTTACATCGCTCCCTGTGATAAAAATTGGATTGAGATGAGTAACAGTGATGGAATCAACGGAAGTGCGATACAGCAAGACTTTATTCACAAAAAAATGTTTTCACTATCTCAACACACAAATTAATTGAGGGTCAGCATCGCCTATGAGAATTGTGATGGAAGTTTTTCCCGTGAAAAATAATTCCTAGATTTCTGCAATCAATAGCCTTTATGTCACTAATTGTATGCATCTCATTTCCTATTGCGGAGAGGCTGAACTGTATTACTGAGACAGAAATATATATGAAGATTTAAAAATAACACCAAAAGTATATAGTTGTGTACGCCTCAAATGCATTTCCTTTTTTCCACTTTTTAGATTGCTATGTAATCCATACTGAGAACACGGAGATTTTACATGTTTAAACTATGCTATATATACCTGCTATCCAGTGATAAAGTACCCTTTCTCAACTTTGTACAATCTGGTCAAATCCATACTGGGCCTGAGAACATCTGAGTCTGCCTCCTGATCTATAGACATATATTTTTAATGTGTAAACTAGGCTACATATATACGTGTTATCCGGTGAAACTGTACCCTTTATCAACTTTCTACAATGTTGTTGAATCCATTCTGGGCTTGAGAACGACTGCCGAGCTGTTAAGCAAGCTACAGCACCTGTGGTTTGGACACGTAATTTTTTCAGGAATGACGGTTAGGCCTAACTCCGGAATTGCGGTTGACCTGAACTTACTGGGAAATCATCGTTCGCGGGGAATAATCTGAATCCCAGATCCCCATCACTAACGGAGTTCAGCAGGTTATCTGCACCTGTAAGAGACAAAAGCTGGTCCTTTCAGTGTAGCGTGCATGCAGCCCCGGACATGTACTGGAATGCTAGACCTGTTATTGCTCGATCTCACGTGCCACAGCCTCGCGTATCCCTCTAGTAAGCTTGACGCGTACCGCGGGGCCATGCCGGAGTCTCGGTCGTTAACGGAATAAAGCTGAGAAATCGCTAGCACAACTACAAACGGACATACCACACCACACACAGAATTGACAAAGCTTGCAATCTGTCCATCTTTTCTGTAGCTTGTATGGTAGTGGTTTCCCGGGTCCAGTCCAATTAAGGCCTCTTTCACACATCAGGTTTTCGCCGTCAGGCGCGATCCGGCGCTTTTGACAGAAACCGGATCCGGCGAAATGCAATGCCGGATCCGGTTTCCCCCCCATTGACTTGCATTTGCGCCGGATCGCGCCGGATGGCCATGCGTTTCATCCGGTTTTCGCCGGATCCGGCAATGTGTCGCGATTCGGCGTCTGGAAAAAACGGTGACTGTAACGTTTTTTGTCTCCGGCGAAAAAGCCGGACACGCCGGATCCGGCGCGTCCGGCTTTTTCACACAATGAAAGCCTATGAGCGCCGCAATGCGCCGTATCCGGCGAAAGCCGGATCCGGTGGCCGGATCCGGTTTTTTGGTCTGAGCATGCTCAGTAGCTCTGCCCACAAGACATATATAAAAGCAAGACAGTGGGACCCACAGCCACACCCAACATGCCACCCAAGACAGCAACCAGGCGCAGGAGAAGGCAGGAGACCACTGCAGCACCATCCGCACCACCACCACCCCAAATGGAGCAGCAAATAGAACATGCTGAGGAGGGGAGGCCAGCAGCAGATGAGAGACGGTAATTATCAAATAACCCATTCCTCCAAACTAGGGCTATTGAATATCAAGATATTCATTGGCTCTTTGTTTCTCTTTATTCAACAGCCGCCCAATAGATGCAGCAGCAGCAGCAGCAGCAATGGCAGCAGCTGGTACACCACCCACAGGCATGGAGTGTGGCCACCAGGAAGACAGCACATCATCTTCTGGGAGCCCTCCCTCGCATCGTCAGCGTTTGACGGTAAGTTTTTATTTCCAAAATCCATCTTCTCTGTAATATACAGTGGGGAAAAAAAGTATTTAGTCAGTCAGCAATAGTGCAAGCTCCACCACTTAAAAAGATGAGAGGCGTCTGTAATTTACATCATAGGTAGACCTCAACTATGGGAGACAAACTGAGAAAAAAAAATCCTGAAAATCACATTGTCTGTTTTTTTTTCATTTTATTTGCATATTATGGTGGAAAATAAGTATTTGGTCAGAAACAAAATTTCATCTCAATACTTTGTGATATATCCTTTGTTGGCAATGACAGAGGTCAAACGTTTTCTGTAAGTCTTCACAAGGTTGCCACACACTGTTGTTGGTATGTTGGCCCATTCCTCCATGCAGATCTCCTCTAGAGCAGTGATGTTTTTGGCTTTTCGCTTGGCAACACGGACTTTCAACTCCCTCCAAAGGTTTTCTATAGGGTTGAGATCTGGAGACTGGCTAGGCCACGCCAGGACCTTGAAATGCTTCTTACGAAGCCACTCCTTCGTTGCCCTGGCGGTGTGCTTTGGATCATTGTCATGTTGAAAGACCCAGCCACGTTTCATATTCAATGCCCTTGCTGATGGAAGGAGGTTTGCACTCAAAATCTCACGATACATGGCCCCATTCATTCTTTCATGTACCCGGATCAGTCGTCCTGGCCCCTTTGCAGAGAAACAGCCCCAAAGCATGATGTTTCCACCACCATGCTTTACAGTAGGTATGGTGTTTGATGGATGCAACTCAGTATTCTTTTTCCTCCAAACACGACAAGTTGTGTTTCTACCAAACAGTTCCAGTTTGGTTTCATCAGACCATAGGACATTCTCCCAAATCTCCTCTGGATCATCCAAATGCTCTCTAGCAAACTTCAGACGGGCCCGGACATGTACAGGCTTAAGCAGTGGGACACGTCTGGCACTGCAGGATCTGAGTCCATGGTGGCGTAGTGTGTTACTTATGGTAGGCCTTGTTACATTGGTCCCAGCTCTCTGCAGTTCATTCACTAGGTCCCCCCGCGTGGTTCTGGGATTTTTGCTCACCGTTCTTGTGATCATTCTGACCCCACGGGGTGGGATTTTGCGTGGAGCACCAGATCGAGGGAGATTATCAGTGGTCTTGTATGTCTTCCATTTTCTAATTATTGCTCCCACAGTTGATTTCTTCACTCCAAGCTGGTTGGCTATTGCAGATTCAGTCTTCCCAGCCTGATGCAGGGCTACAATTTTGTTTCTGGTGTCCTTTGACAGCTCTTTGGTCTTCACCATAGTGGAGTTTGGAGTCAGACTGTTTGAGGGTGTGCACAGGTGTCTTTTTATACTGATAACAAGTTTAAACAGGTGCCATTACTACAGGTAATGAGTGGAGGAAAGAGGAGACTCTTAAAGAAGAAGTTACAGGTCTGTGAGAGCCAGAAATCTTGATTGCTTGTTTCTGACCAAATACTTATTTTCCACCATAATATGCAAATAAAATGAAAAAAAAACAGACAATGTGATTTTCTGGATTTTTTTTTCTCAGTTTGTCTCCCATAGTTGAGGTCTACCTATGATGTAAATTACAGACGCCTCTCATCTTTTTAAGTGGTGGAACTTGCACTATTGCTGACTGACTAAATACTTTTTTTCCCCACTGTATGTCTATTCATTGCCTTTTATTTCAAAACAGGAATCACAAGATGAAGAGGAGCTCCCAGAAGAAGAAGGAAGGGGTGGACAGACACCTGGAGTGGGTTCACAATTGGTAAGTTTTTTGCATCAAACGCAGAAACACAACATCACACTACACACAACACATAGAAAACAATGTTCTGCAGACCACACACAGCAAACAAATGCCTACATCCAAAGACATAACCTTTTTTGTTTTCTTCTCTAGTCTTCCCAATCTGGTGCTTGGCCAAGAGGTCCTCGCAGTGCCTCCCAGGGTCGTCGGCGACAGCAACGCGGCGGTCACCAGCGTGTAAGTATAAATATTTTTGCTTTGTTTTTTTGCACTTTTTATTTCATTTCTTTTGTGGAGGCTAATTATGTTATTTTTGTCTTTTTCTTTAACAGCCTTCACAGCGTGCTCCCGACTCTGACGGTGAGGATGGAGGGATTGATGTGGACCGCCTCATCGATCTCGTCAGAGAAAGGGAGCCGCTCTGGAATATGGCTGACCGCCGCCACGCTGACCTGATCGTTACCCGACGACTCTGGGAGGAAATCTGTTCGCTCCTTGTGGGCCGCTGGGAGGACCTCGAAGCTCGGGCCCAGATTAAAGAGCGTAAGTATATACAGTACCGGTTGCTTGATGTAAACCAGTGTTTCCCGAACTCCAGTCCTCGTGGTCCCCACGGATCATGTGTTCAGGATTTCTATTTACTATGGAAATCCTGAAAACATGACCCCTGGGGACCATGAGGACTGGAGTTTGGGAAACACTGATGTTGTATACTAACCACTCCTTTCTCGTTTCAGGGAACAGAATTGTGAATCGGTGGCGGTCTGTGAGAGATCGTTTCAAGAAGGAGTTCAATAAAGAGATGCGGGCCCCGAGTGGATCTGGAGGACGCAGGAGCAAGTACAAGTACGCAGAAGCCCTGTCGTTCCTCCGGGAAACAATGGTCACCAGAAGGTAAATATTACACACCACATGTGAAAAAAAATGTTATATGTAAATTTTTTTTTCAGCCAGGGCCATACCATGTCAGTATTTTAATTGTTTTTTTTTCTCTTTATTCCACAGCACGGTGAGCAGCACTCGGGAGCCGGCACGATTGGACCCTTCTGAGGCGATCCCTGAGGAGACCGGCACCGAGGGACACTTCGACCGCCCCGGTACATCTGCACCTTCCCAGCCTTCCCACACATTCGACCCATCTGTCCCATCCACCAGCACAGGAGCATCGTGGCCGCCTACATTACATGAAGCTGCTGGTGAGGAGATCGCTTTCCCTTTACCCCACCCTTCTGCCCCTGCCACCTCTAGTACACCTGCGGGTACTGGGCGGCAGCGGCAGAGGGGTCAGGAAAAGACTTATGCGCCAGAGTTCTTGCATCTGAATGCATCTTTCCAGAACTGTCTAAAAGTCTTGTCAGAGCAAATCTCCGCAGGCTATCAGCAGATCAACTCCAGCATTCTGGAGGTGAAGACACTTCTGCAAACCATGCATTCAGAAGCAAGATCTTCGCCAAACCACACCTTTTTCAGGTCTGTTGTGGAGCGCATGGAAACGCTCTCTCCTGCCCAGCAGATGCATGTAATGCATTCATGCCACGCTGCTCTCCAGCAAGTTACCTCCCAACCTCCTCCTCCTCCCACCACAGTAGTTCCTCCACCTGCACCCCCTCCAGCCACTTTCCATCCTCCCCCTCCTATTACATCTACACCCCCTCCAGCCACTTTCCATCCTCCCCCTCCTATTACATCTACACCCCCTCCAGCCACTTTCCATCCTCCCCCTCCTATTACATACCATCCACCTCCAGCCACTTTCCATCCTCCCCCTCCTATTACATACCATCCACCTCCCCAGCACCATCCACCTCCCCAGCACCATCCACCTCCCCAGCACCAGCAACCTCCCCAGCACCAGCAACCTCACCAGTACCAGCAACCTCCACAGTACCTGCAAACTCCCCAGTACCAGCAACCTCCCCAGTACCAGACATCTCCCCACTTCCAGCAACCTGCCCCGTACCAGACATCTCCCCACTTCCAGCAACCTGCCCCGTACCAGACATCTCCCCACTTCCAGCAACCAGCCCCGTACCAGACATCTCCCCACTTCCAGCAACCTGCCCCGTACCAAACTCCTTCCCCATACAACTTGCCATCAACATCATCTGCTCCTACAGTCCCTGCCCAACCCTCCACTCCACCACCCACCACCTCTTCTGCTTCCCACATGTCCACCCATTCTGTAGTTTTTTCCACACCTTCACCTCTAACTGTTCCTTCCCCACCACGATCCCAGTCCTCTCTCCACACTCCCAGTGTCGAAGTGTCCCGCAGCCCCTACAGCAGTATTTCCACCACACACTACACAGAATTATAATGTGTGTATTTAAATAAAAATGACCAGTTTTATGGTTTCAGTTTGTTTATTAAACAAGTTTATTAAAATTTTAAAAAAGTTTACTAAAAAAACATTTTTCAATAAAAGTTAAATTATTTTACACTGGTTGTCTGTCATTTCTTTCTGTGGCGAAAAAGGTTAAATACAGGGTATTTAAAAGGTGAAATGGTATTCAAAACTAGGTATATAACTGTGGGTAAATTTTAGCTTTTTGCCACAGTTGTGTTCCTGGTTGTGTTTGAAGCAAAGTATTTCACCTAAAAAGTTGTGTTTATTGTTGGTGATTTCCTAACAATGTACACAACTTTTGTTAAAAGGTGAAATACTTTGCATAAAACACAACCAGGTACACACCTGTGGCCTAAAGCTAAAAATAGAGACCATGACAAGATAGCCAACTTTGGTTGGCAAAGGTATATACTGTTGGTACAGAAGGTACACAAGTTTGGTTAGGGCACAAATCTTTCACACTCTGTCATCCTGCCAGTGTACTCTGCCTTGAGGTGACATAAAGTATAGTGCAAAATTGTCCCTCATTACTGAAACCGTCACAGAACTTCTAGTGGTAATGTCATGGTAATCTTGCAAGGTGGTTTCTTCAGAGGTGTCCTCAATGGAAATGGGTTCCTTGCAGATAACAAAATTGTGGAGTACCACGCACGCTTTGATCACCTCGTCCACAGTTTCTGTCTTGAGGTTGATCGCAGTCAATAGGACCCGCCATTTGGCTGTCAGAATACCAAAGGTACATTCAACCATTCTTCTTGCTCTTGTGAGGCGGTAATTAAAAATGCGTTTTGGTCTTGTCAATCCTCTGCTAGAGTACGGTTTCAAAAGGTGTTCTGACAGCTGGAAGGCTTCATCCCCTACACAGACAAATGGCATAGGTGGACCAGATGTTTGCGGCAGCGGTCTAGGTGGTGGGAACTGGAAGGTGTTTCCATACAGTTTACGCCCCATGGCAGACAGTTTGAAAACTTGAGAGTCATTGGAGCGGCCATAGGCCCCAATATCAACCGCAATAAATTTGTATTCCGCGTCAGCGATGGCCATGAGGACAATTGAAAAATATTTCTTGTAATTGAAATATTCCGATCCCGATCCAGCTGGCTTTACAATGCGGATATGTTTCCCGTCCACAGCGCCCAAGCAGTTTGGAAACTGACATATCTGTTGAAACTTGTCAGCAATTTCAATCCACCTCTCTGTTGTGGGCTCTGGTAAAAACTCTTCAGCTAAGGAGTCCCACAGTGCACGGCATGTGTACTTCACAATTCCAGGTATGGTGGAAATCCCGAGTCTGTACTGGAAATGCAGTGACGAAAGGGATTCTCCAGTTGCAAGAAATCTGTGGGGAATTAAAAAACAATAAATTAGTTTTAAATCACAGCATTACATACCAAAACTGACCTATAACACTTGGAGATACAAATTACCACCAACAAGATTGCAGTGAAAGTGTGCTCTGATGCGATCATATCCAATAAATGTGGCTTACCTTAAAGTCACCATCAGACGCTCTGCGGGTGAAACAGAGAAGCGGCAATAGGTGTCCTCTTTTCTTATGAGGTGTGCAATGCGCTCCACCAAGTAATCAAAATTCTCCATTTTCATCCTAACATATCCAAAAAATTTATCCGTGTTTCGTCGAAGGTCCATGCATAGTGTAGAATAGACCCCACGCGTCATTCTCTTGGCTGTGATGGGGTGGATCCACAAACGTCGTCTACGATGCCTGATGCGCTGCTGTCTCGCTCTCTCCTTCTCCAGAACAATCACCCTCAAACGATTTGCCTCCGCTGTAAAATCCGCCAAATTCTTCAAAATATTTCCAATGACAACATCCATCTTCGCCAGTAACTTGCTCTTCTCTCCAACCTGCACTTTCTCCTCTACAACCTGTCAAAGAAGGGCTGTAGGAACATGCTATATATAGTTTTCCAGTAGCCAATCCCGTTCGGAAGGCCACAAGGGTCAATTTTAAAAACCGGATCCGGCGTAATCCGACGAAAAACGGATAGAAAAACGGATGAACCGGATGAGACGGATCCGGTTTTGTCTGTCCAGAAAAAGACGGATCCGCCAGAAAACCGGATCCGTCACATCCGGTTTTACGAAACATTTGCCGGATCCGGCGTTCCGGCACGACGCCGGATCGCGCCTGACGCCGAAAACCTGATGTGTGAAAGTAAGCCACAGGCTCCACTCCTGGTGGTGCCCTTTTGGACATTCCTTTAAGGTTCAGCTTTGCAATCATACTGCCCCCGGAAACCAAAAACTTTGCCTTCAGGGACGCTGTTTGGAGGTTCGTGGGAATAACGCCGCCCGATCAGCAGTCGGCATATGGGTCGCCCTCCCAGGGCAGTGGGGTACTCGGTACCGGGCCGGTGTCAGTGGGATGTGTCACAGCAGCGGTGACCCGGACGGTGGCCCTGGGCGCCCATGTAAATGGCGTGGTATAATGGTAAAGAGTTTAGATAGATAGTTTGATGCCACATGTGGTGTTCGGCAACATAGATGTTAGGCCGACGCTGCATGCAGATCCTCTGGGACTGATGGTGTTGTGCAGCAAAGATGGTGAAGCTCCCCACAGGTGGAGCTGGAGTCCCAGGGAAGTGTAGATGTAGTGATGGGGAAAGGCACAGGCGGTGTAGGTGCTGGTACCCAGATGTAGCGGTGCTGGAATAACTGTAGGACACCAGAGCGTGCAGTTCCAAAGCTTTACTCACAGTCTGCAGGTTACACAGATGCCTGCCTCCGTGCTGTGTCCTCCGGGTCAGGACCTCTGCCAACCTCCGGGACCAGAATGGAAAGCTCCCTTCCAACACTCTGCCAACATGTACCTTCCTGAACGTCTTCTTTCTAGCGCTTGTGTGGGAAGCACTCACCGGACCGTGGTTCACTGAAACGCCTCCTGTCTAACAGATGTTCCTCAGACTTTACTTGTATGGCAGACAGCTGTAGCCTTTTCCTTCTGCCTCGCACACGTCGATGCTGGGGCCTCCGAGCCTTAGTTGGGTACAGAGCATTTATAGCTGCTACTTCCCCCGGTTTCTGCTGCAGGAACGTCAGTGTCCCTACAAACTCGGAGACCGGAATCCGGACCATGCGCTCCAGCTAGGAGTGAGCCTTAACTCTGCTCATCCTCCAGCTCCCCTTCTCACGTCCACACACTTCCCCTTCCCTGCACAGAGTGCCCTAACTTACCTCCTCCCGACCATAGAGAGCAGCTCCTCAGCAGTCAGGTTCAGAGGTCTCCCTGCTGGCCTGGAGTGGGAAATGTGTTGTGCGTTGGTTTCACTGCTAGAGAGATCCTTCGTTGCTCCCAAGCTTGACAACACACTCCCTAGGAGGAAGGCAATGCCACAGTGGCGACCGTACTCTTGGGGACGCCACAAGTGCACTGAGGCCCAGCCACTGCTGGATGTTGCTGCTGGTACATTGACCCAGACCACTACATTCCCCTCGCACTCTACACAGCCAGAATCTGACCCAGAGGAAACTCAGGTTCCCCTTCCCGCATACTATACCACCTTACACGGTGACAAAGAGGAAGGTGCAGATGAAAGTGCAGGTTCCTTGAGCAGGTGGGGAGGCATACTCATGGGCGATGGCACTGACACAGGGCACCGCATAGTACGCAAAAGTGTCTCTGCCGGTGGGAGGGCCTAAACAGCCAAGTGCAGTGAGATGGAAGATGGGGACGACAAGGAGTTCAGAGTAGTGCAGGGATTCCCTATCAAGGAGACTTATGTAATTGTTTTCAATGTTGGGACAGCAATTTTTGGGGAGCACTATACTCTGGTGAATGATATATGGGGCCCACCATACACTGGAGCATTCCAAAGGTGGACATCAGACACTGGAGCAGCATTTACAGGGCCCATTATACACTAGAGCAGTAGAAATGGGGCCCATTATATATGGAGCATTATTTGGGCCCATAAGACAGTGGAGCTTCATCCATTGGGACCAACATATACTGTAGCATTAGGTGGAGCTCATCATATACTGTATGGTTTGAAACATTATATGGGAATAATGATTCCGTATGGAGAAATATATGGGCCTCATTACTCTGTATAGCGCACTAAGCGCTGGCCATAATACTGTATGGAGTTATATACTGTCCGTTTTTGGAGGTATTGGAGAACTTAAAATGGATATCAGTCATGAGATGTAAGAAGTGAAGTATTTTTCATTGTACTATACTGCTATTTCTCTGCCGTATCGGAGCATCATGAGTTGTGGTATGTGTTAAAGGGGCGCTCTTTGGCCCTGGGCCCACGAAAACCTGGAGCCAGCCCTCCCCCCCACAACTGTAGCCAAATAACCCCCATTTTTCAGTGCGCAACTAGTATTATGAAGTTAATTAAGGTTGACAAGCTTCAGTAACAAGAATTTATGCTTTTGGCATTCAAATGGGCAGTGTTGGTGTGTTTCCTGTCCTCCTCTCACTGCCGACTTTAATTCTCCATTGACTTACATTGGGTTTCGTGTTTCGGGACGACCCCGACTTTTCCCTATAGTCGGCCGATTTTGCTCGACCCGACTTTTGGAAAAGTCGGGTTTCATGAAACGAAACTCGACCCTAAAAAACCAAAAGTCGCTCAACACTACTTACAAATGCTAGTTAGTCAAGGACAGTATGGCCAACTACCTGTCATTGTGTAACTTTATGGGAAAAATGAAAGTTTTTGACGTTCTTTCCTGATCACTAAGCCTCTTTATTACTCCAGTTACACCTGGCTTTTCTCTCTATCACTGGTTTACTAAAATTAGAGGTCATACTCACACATTGGTGTGTGGAGGAGACAGATCACAGCATACCAGCTAAATATAAGTCTAGGCTAAGGACACCTGACGCTGCTGTTCCAGCACAAGTTGCAACCTTATCAAGAATTAATATACTTGGCAGAGTTTGTCAAGGAAAAAGTCTTCCCATTGAGACAAGCAAGGATTTCTTTGTCTTCTAGCTACATAAAAATTGACATTGAAGCATCAGATTATTCATCCCCTCAGGGTTGCTTCTTTTGGCTTCTCTTTGTGCAAGAAAAAAAGATGCAGTTTTGTACAGTGAACACTCATTCAGGATGATTTAGAGAGAGCACCCATGTCATACCTGTATGTATGAATGCACATATGTTTTGAAAAAGAAAAGAAAATTTTTCTGTTTTGTATGCAAAGAGTTCAAACCCAATGTTTATCATAGATCTCCTGTACAGTACCAAATTATATATCCATCAAACATTCCACTTGTATGGAGCCATAATGCTGAAATTATTAAAGTAGATAGACCCCTACATTATGTACTACATTATAGCCTTCATATAGTGTCATACCAATTTTTTTGTAGTATTCCCTATAGATCAGAAAAAAGTGTGCTGTCTTCGATCAGATACCTTATCATAGCAATATTATTGCTTTAAAGTTTGGAGCTGCAGGGGCTTCATATAGTTTCGTGATCTGTTATTTCTGATTTTTTTGCTTATCTTAAGTCAGGTTAATAGGGCTGAGTTGTGACACATCGCATATGCACACGTGGTGCCGTTTCAGGAGAAAAAGAAGACCATTTCTATGTACTTCCAGATAAACCCTTTAAGACTCTGGTAGAATAGAGTGGCTATGCATGGACTACATGTCACAGGATATCATGATAGATAGGGGCCAGAACATTGCGGCATCTGATTTCATGAACTCCTACACTGGTTAGAAGTACTTCACCATCTTATTAAACAGTGCAGGGGTTAATCTGTTCAGTTGAAGCTACTGAAAATTTCCTCCCTGTATTGTCTTAGCTGTTCAGTGCTGGACACTACCCTCTGCACTTAGGAATTGCCAGTGTTAGTTCTTACTGCCTGATTTGTAGTTGTAGGTGTAGTTCGTAGTTGGAATGAGTGTTTGGTGATTTGTTCAGGAGACTGTTGCTTGGAGTTTTGTTTGTGTGCACATCCTCTTTTTCTCCTATTTGGTTTATCCTTCCTTTAAGTCCCCCGTGTTCATCTCTGTTGCTTGGTGAGTGTATTTTGTATGATTATTATTTTCATTTATCCCTGTCCATCTTCCCTTGTTTATCTGGTTAGGGTAATTCTATACACTTCAGCTTCCCATATCTCTGAGTGGGAGAGGGGACAGATCAGGCTTGATATAGCAGCATAGCAAGGCACGTGAACCTGGCATCAGTAATCCGGGCGGCAATGATAGAATAGGTCCCCATTGGTTGCGCCCACAGCTCCAAGTCACTGTGTGACACTACACCAAGTTCACGGGGTATTCTGGTGTAAGCAAATTATCCATTGGGTAGGTGATAACTGTTAGTTTGATCTAGGGCCCACTCCTGGAACCCCCCTCTGATTGCCAGAAAGGGATCTTTTGTCTATCCTTCTACCCTTAAGGAGTAGCTGAATGGAGCGATAGGTGCCACCCTGCAGTCTTATTTAAAGTATATGACCATATGAAAATAGTTGACTTTTATGGCATGGTATCTTTCTCAGTGACAAAACTCCCTCTAGAGTCTAGGTGCAGTCTTGTATCCAATATAGAGTGAGGGCACCAGTTCCTCATTATAGCATTTGGTGGGCAGCCAACCAGTGGGGAACCACATAGATCTAAGAGTATAGGTGAAAATTTGCTTAGATTGGAATATCTCATTAATAACTACTCTATTACCAAATGGGGTAATCTGGATAATAATACCATATAATAAAGAATTGATCTGTAAACAATTCTGTAACTTACACAATTATCGAGAGGACAGTATTTTTACAATCCGTGGTTTTGTAATGGATATTGCAGCATATAATCATAACTAATACTTATACCGTATAAAACAAATCTGATATGCTTTCCCTTTTCCTTGCTCAAAAAGCAACGTTCCATCAGTGTAAGCCTCTTGCATTCTCTCTTTGCATCCTGCCTGTTTCTTTACATGATCTTACATCACATGAGTTACAAGCAGTGACATGGGGTGTTATTCTTAGAGCAAGGTGATATAGTGCATAGATTTTATAAAGTACCAAAAATAGAAAAAGACATCAATGAAGTAAAAGTGCTTCCCACTTGCATGATCACAATCAGCTGCTGTTTCACAGAATCCTTTCTTATGTCAGTACTAGTCTTCTTCTGTTTCGGGTGCCATCACCCCTTGTAAGGGCTGGGTGCCTCTTCAGCTCGGATTGACGGATTTCAGCTGGCAGCTTTGGGCTCTCTTGACGTCATTGTGACCTCAGCAGGGCTTGCCAAATGATCGCAGCCTTCTCAACTCTGCCACTGCTGCCTGAAATAGCAACAGTCTTTCCATGTATAGAAGGCCCTACTCCCATAAGCATCTCACATTTTACATAACTAAGGCTTACTGCCGGAGACACAGTACACGACGCTGTATTCTTTATAGATTAAGTTTTATTTATGGAGTTCCCTACCCTGCAAATACATTCATATTATCAGATAAATGGGATAATATGTAGTTGTAAAAATATAATATTTATAAATATTTCAATTTACTGCTATTTAGAGACTGTGTCAAGTGCTTAATGTGGCCCCAGTGCACATTACATTAGAGACTGCATTAGAAATACTCTGCAAAAGAGCAAACTAAACACTAAAATTGTTCAGCGACAAATGTCATGTCTGTAGCAGTATAACAATCTGTTCACAAGTTGGAACATTTATCAAACACTTCAATTTATTCTGTTTTATATTGATAGTACTTAATTGGTTTGTCTTACGGTCCATTTTGTTATAATGGTTCTTAAACACTATTACAGGTTGAAACCCCCAGCGATTAGTTGCAATCTGTTAATAACATGACCACAACTGATTGATTTTTCAGCAGTGCCGCCGCATTTGAAATGAGGTACTATATGGTGCCAATTAGAAATCTCTGGGCTGTCTGTGTATTCGGTCCTATAGGACAAGATATACTCTTTGTAGTTCATGTCCACTCTGGCTAATGGATTGAGAAGTGAAATGAACGTAACACACAATCATTCAAGGGTAAGGGAAAAAGAGACTTACTACAGGGAGATGCCACACCCACACCCTCATCCCTGTACAGACTAAAAAGACCCTAGCCACACAACTCAAAAACACCACCTCAGACCTGGCTTCCTAAAAGGCCATCATTGGGTTTCTCATACCTCCTGAGGAACCAGAGGGGAGGCCACAACTCATTTCCAACAAGAGGAGAGGAAAATGTGCAGGAAGATATTAAAACCCAGGGTAAGAAAATTATAACAAGATCACAAAAGGTAGAGAGGGAAAGTTAAGGAGAGTCAAAAATAAACAGAACAATAATAACCTCACAGAAAGCTAAAGAGGTGAATGGAAGAGAAACTGGGAAGGAATACAAACATACTCACTGCAGGAACTGAACTAGTGTTTACTACAAAAGGTAAACCACCTATCTGAATGACTGGAATTCCTAATCCCAAGTCCACTTGGAGCAGTGTTTCTGAACTCCAGTCCTCAACACCCACCAACAGGTCATGTTTTCAGGATTTCCTTAGTATTGCATAAGTGATTTAATTAATTAAATCACCTGCTCAAGCATTATCACCTTTGCAATACTAAGGATATTCTGAAAACATGACTTGTTGGGGGGGTGTTGAGGAGTGGAGTTGAGAAATAATGACTTAGAAGTATGGATTGTAATGGAGTGTTATATAATTCTCATAAATATTGCCATGTTGCATGTCATGTTCTTTGTTGTCCAAAATGCATGGCTTTTTCTACAGTATGAGGTTATAAAAAGTCCCTGATACTGCTGTTCGGGGCCACACCATCATTAGACCATAGCCACACCATGGCCAGACAATCGCCAGATCGCCCACCTTTGTTGTACTCATCTGGACATCTGTGCATTTCTGTGTGTTGTAACTCACTGTCCTCTGTACTTTGCTTTGTTGCTCTTCTCTACCAAACCTCAGCCTCTGCTTCAAAGAAGTAATGTCTACAGTGTCTTCTGGGATCTTTCAGCTCTCAGTAAGGACTTTCTTACACACATCAAAATGGCAAAATGGAAAACATCTGGAAAAGAGCAAACCAAGATGGGGAACAAAGATAATTGGAACCATTAGTATTTGGTGAGGAAAGAAAAGTCAATAGCTCAGCAGACACAGGAACGACCATGGAGCCAACAGATCAGTGGATCGAGTTCTCAAACCAAGCCATGACACCGAGTCAGGTAGATGACAAAGATAATTGTGTAATGGACAGGAGCTGCAAACCTGATTGGGATGACAAGAAGGTGATGTCATCACCGGAACAGGGTGGTGAAGATGGTGATAAACAGCAGAGCCGATGCCTGGCCATGGCAGATCTGCTTATTTGGTGGTCTGCTCAGGAGTAAATATTGCGGCAATTGCTTTTGGCGGAGGAGGTTCAACAGCACCTGAAAGCTGTGATTGTGGTGATGACAAGTCCTATGTGTGGGCATCTTTGTTGTAAACATGCTTTTCCATGTTGCCAGCTAACTAATCTTTAGTGTCTTAATGTGCATGCTCTCCAGGAGGTAAATAAGACATGAATATCCAAGCTTAAACTTGCTAGGAGTTATGGATCTCCATAAGTAGATGACATGGCATCACTTGCTGATACGGGAAAAGCAAGCTGGCCTGTGATATCGGCAAGGCTGCAGTTTTCCTCATACTATGTCTTCTCATCTTGGTGTTTCTGGTTCCCAGGCCACATCCTCAAGTAGTACCATGTTGGTGTTATAATCATCTACTGGTTGTTGTAGTCCTTCAATTTTTCCATTGGACGTTCAAACATCCATACCGGATTGCGTGGTCAGGAAACAACAATATGCACCCAGTCATTAGCTTGTGTGGTAATTCGTCTTCCACCTGATCAACTTGCTAGTGGTGTAGTTGCTGCTGAACCACTTATTGTTTTCCACTCTGTTTTGACAAATGGTGGCATGCATTCAGCCTGCCTGGAAGTTGCCCGATAACTATTATATCTCGCAAAAAGAAGTGCTCGCACTATGTTCACATGTGTAGGAGAAATTGGCCATTTCTTTGCATTGAGCTTGAAAAAATGCACCATCGACACATAGAGCAGCAATTATGGATATAAAGAATACTTGTCTTTCACAGCCCAGTAGGTCGATGTATTGTGAGGCAGTGATTGATGCACTACTGAAACCAGGACAGTAGGATCCTCTATGGTTGGGTGCTAGTTCTGGTTCCAACACTGGTTACATCTCATCCTGCACTTCCTCAGCATCTTCCTCAATGGACATCACCCCATTACCAACAGCAATAGGGTAGACTGCTGCATCCATTTTCCATCCTCAGTCTGTTCATTCTTGTAAGCTTAAGTGCTACTAAGCTATTTTACTGCAAGACAACAAGAGCCATACAACAGCCACGTAGCTCCTCTTCATTGACCAGCAAATCTCATGCTGGATGGTTCCTCATCATCCGAAACTGGACATATGCTTGCTGGGTCTTGTTTTTGGCTTTGCTTTAGATTCTTTTACTCAGTACATTTTGGGGGTGTTCCCTCCCTCTGTGATATGCGCCAATATATACTCATCTTTGCCCAGACCCGTCCCATCACATTTAGACACTGGTTCTGCTCTGCCCCAGTCTATTTTGAAGGTAAAGTCAGGAAGGACAGTCTAGGTGGGTACATCAGAAGAGGAATAGACGAAGTGAGGAATAAAACCTGGTCACAAGGGAGCGCAAAGGACACAGATGAGGAGGTTATTTAAATCTTCATTTATTGGTATCCACAACGCGTTTCGACGGTGTATATCCATCTTCATCAGGTGGCAATATACATAAAATTGGCAGGGATGGGTATATAAAAGAACAACAACCAATGGGAATTGAGGAGCAATAATTCACAGCACATGATTGATTAAAAATGCAAATTACAGGCACAATTTAAATAAAATACGAATGCAAATACCTAAAACAAGATAAAAATTACAAGCACAATTTTAAATACGAATACCTAAAAACAAGATAAAAGACATAATATAAGAAGGAAAGGAAAAATGAGGAGAACCATAAAAATAAAAAGCATAAATTTAAGTATTAGGTGACTTTTTCAATAGTAAGGTTTAACCCCTCAGGAGCCAACGTGCCAAGTTTAAAAATCCAGAAACTCTCTCTTATTATTAGATTACGGTAACGGTTAGTAATATCATCTGGTCTCTGATCTATAATAGTAAGTTTTAATGAACTCAGACTCTTATGGTGCACCAAAAGGAAGTGTTTAGAAAGACTATGCAACAAAAAACCGTTCCGGATGTTTTGACGGTGTTTATTAAGCCTAGCGTGCATAGTCTGTATCGTCCTCCTGACATATTGCAGCCCACAACCACGTTCAATCAAGTAAACCACGTAGCAAGATTGGCAACTGACATGACAGTTAATTTTAAAACTGGTGCTCGTGGTGTAAGAATGGAATTCTTTTGCCCCATTTTTAACGGAAGCGCAACATAAACATTTAGCAACCCTACATGCAAAACAATGTGGATTGGAGTGCGTTCGGGTTGTACACGGAGATGAGGACCTAAGAGTTATGGTGCTGGGAGCAACAAGGTTTCTGAGAGTACGGTTTCTCCTGAAGATCGTTCTGGGTTGCGTAGGAATGAGTGCTGACAAAACGGGATCCCCTCTCAAAATAAACCAATATTTTTTCAAGAGGTTCCATATGGCCATATGAGACTGGTTAAAAGTGGTGGATCATCTGATTTCACGAGATGGAGTCTTATCACCACTTTTAACCAGTCTTATGTGGCCATACGGAACCTCTTGAAAAAATATTGGTTTCCTTGTCCAATCACCTGAATTACTTAATGTGTCAGCGAGGTGAGAATGTCAGGTTTTAAACCAGTTTTTACAGAAGATAGACCTGACATGTGCTTTATAAATGTTGTTAATCAATTACTTAAAAAGGTCTTGCCATCTGCACACAAAGTTTACTTTCTTGAGAATTAATGAAAAGCAGCTGAGGAGAGCACAGTGAGATTTTAAGATTCCAAAATCCCATGGGGTCAATGCACCTGTGAAATAATGTGTTTATATAGTGCAATTCTGGCAGCCAGTGTGTCTGGATGGCAGAGCAATATCTGCTGAGCCAGCTGGAGTCACAGTTCATTTTCAAAAACAATAGTTGTGGAGGCCATATCTATCTATCTATCTATCTATCTATCTATCTATCTATCTATCTATCTATCTATCTATCTATCTATCTATCCATTTGTCTGTCTGTCTGTCTGTCTGTCTATCCTCCAAGGGTATATGCAGACGATCAGGAACTCGCAGCGCTTTGAACGCAACGCATGTCCACAGCGCTGCCATCTATTGAATGCTGGTGAATCCGCACGTGTTCACTGACCAGTGCGGATTCACCGCGTCCAATACATTGTATAGTTGAAATTTCTCTTGTGGAGACTCATGTTCGTCTCTGCGGGTGAGCCTTGGGTGTCTGTGGACGCATAGTGGGCATGGGAATCCTGACATCCCATCCACTATGCTGTAACATCTTGACGCTGCAAGTTGAACGCTGCACAAGTATGCAACATCAAACCCGCAGCAGTTCCTGATCGTGGGCACATAACTTACGAGGGAATATGTCAGTGTGTTTTCACACCCCAAACTATTTTTTACAATAGGTGCATGTAGCACTTTCAAAGGCAAGTCCAGCAATAAATTTGAACATGTATTTTATATCTGAAGCTTCTGTCACCCCAGCTCTATTTCCTGCCTAGCACTGCTTTCTCCTGCTTGACTGAAGTCACACAGTATAAATTCTGTCAGTGAAGCAGGATGAGGCAGCACTGGACGGGGAATAGAACCGGAGTAACAGAGACTTCAGATCTATCATAGCTCCTCAGCCTTATTTGGATATCAATTCAAACAGGTATTTCTCAGTCATGGAGGAACAGACTGGCCATGTAAAGATATTGCTGGACTTGTCTTTAGAAGAGTTATATGCAGGACCAGACTAGCTCACTGGGACAGTGGGGAAATGCCCAGTGGGCCCCAGAGAGAAAAGGAGGAGGAAGAAGAAAAAAAAATTTAGGGACTCGGGCCCTTTAAAAGTGCAGGAGGTTAGAGGCGCGCACCAGTGCGCGCAGGCAGACCTAACCAAGTGCCTCGACCAGTGCCAGTGGCACCACCCGATGAACCCAGGTAAGTGCTAGGGCCCTGGACGAACGAGGGGGTACACACCTTATGGGGCTCGTGTGTCAAGGGAGTCCAGTGCCAGCGTTGGCACCTGGCCCCCCCTAAAATATGCACCTCTTCTGGTTCCTGGCAGCCTCAGTGTCTTCAGGGCCCTCTGACTCTTTGATCAATGTCTCAGGGCAGAGGACGCGATGACATCATCACAGAGCTCTCAGCCTCTCTGTCCTGAGCATTGCAGAGTCAGACAAGATGATGAGTATACTGGACTTGTGGCCGTAATGGGAGAGGTTGAGTATTTGATTTTTTTATGTATGCAGCTTTATTTCCATGATATACTGTATGAAGGAGCATTATATGGGGCCCATGATATACTGTATGGAGGAGCATTATATGGGGCCCATGATATATTGTTTGGAGGAGCATTATATGGGGCCCATGATATATTGTATGGCAAAGAATTATATGGGGCCCATGATATACAGTATCGAGGAGGTTTATATGGGGCCCATGATATACTGTATGAAGGAGCATTATATGGGGCCCATGATATATTGCTTGGAGGATTGGAGGAGCATTATATGGGGCCCATGATATATTGTATGGAGGAGCATTATATGGGGCCCATGATATATTTTTTGGAGGATTGGAGGCGCATTAGATGAAGGAATTGAGGGTAAACTGATTAAATTTGCTGATGACACAAAGCTAGGAGGGATAGCTAATACTAGAGAAGAGAGAGAGAGGATTCAAAAAGATTTAAATAAACTGGAGAAGTGGGCAGCAACTAACAGAATGGTTTTTAACAGGGAGAAATGCAAAGTACTACATCTGGGCAATAAAAATGGAAAAAGCATATATAGAATGGGAGGAATAGGGCTAAGTGACAGCACATGTGAAAAAGACTTGGGTATACTAATAGATCACAGACTGAATATGAGTCAACAGTGTGATGCAGCAGCAAAAAAGGCAAATGCAATTCTAGGATGTATTAACAGAAGCATACAGTCTAGATCACGTGAAGTCATTATTTCCCTCTACTCCTCTTTGGTCAGACCTCATCTGGAATATTGTGTCCAGTTTTGGGCACCACATTTTAAAAAAGACATCAACAAACTGGAGCAAGTTCAGAAAAGAGCGACCAGAATGGTGACCGGTCTGCAAACCCTGTCTTATGAGGAAAGGTTGCAGGATTTGGGAATGTTTAGTTTGCAAAAGAGAAGACTGAGAGGAGACTTAATAGCTGTCTACAAATATCTAAAGGGCTGTCACATTGTAGAAGGATCAACTTTATTCTCATTTGCACAAGGAAAGACTAGAAGCAATGGGATGAAACTGAATGGGAGGAGACACAGATTAGATATTAGAAAAAACTTTTTGACAGTTAGAGTGATCAATGAGTGGAACAGGCTGCCACGAGAAGTGGTGAGTTCTCCTTCAATGGAAGTCTTCAAACAGAGGCTGGACAGACATCTGACTGGGATGATTTAGCGAATCCTGCTTTGAGCAGGGGGTTGGACCAGATGGCCCAGGAGGTCCCTTCCAACTCTACGATTCTATGATTCTATGATTCTATGATTGTATGGAGGAGCATTATATGGGGCCCATGATATACTGTATGGAGGATTGGAGGAGCATTATATGGGGCCCATGATATATTGTATGGAGGAGCATTATATGGGGCCCATGATATATTGTATGGAGGAGAATTATATGGGGCCCATGATATACTGTATGGAGGAGCATTATATGGGGCCCATGATATATTATTTGGAGGATTGGAGGAGCATTATATTGGGCCCATGATATATTGTATGGAGGAGCATTATATGGGGACATGATATACTGTATGGAGGAGCATTATATGGGGCCCATGATATATTATTTGGAGGATTGGAGGAGCATTATATGGGGCCCATGATATATTGTATGGAGGAGCATTATATGGGGACATGATATACTGTATGGAGGAGCATTATATGGGGCCCATGATATATTGTTTGGAGGATTGGAAAAGCATTATATGGGGCCCATGATATATTGTATGGAGGAGCATTATATGGGGCCAATGATATACTGTATGGAGGAGCATTATATGGGGCCCATGATATATTGTTTGGAGGATTGGAGGAGCATTATATGGGGCCCATGATATATTGTATGGAGGAGCATTATATGGGGCCCATGATATACTGTATGGAGGAGCATTATATGGGGCTCATGATATACTGTATGGAGGAGCATTATATGGGGCCCATGATATATTGCATGGACGAGCATTATATGGGGCCCATGATATACTGTATGGAGGAGCATTATATGGGGCCCATGATATATTGATATATTGTTTGGAGGATTGGAGGAGCATTATATGGGGCCCATGATATATTGTATGGAGGAGCATTATATGGGGCCCATGATATACTGTATGGAGGAGCATTATATGGGGCCCATGATATATTGTTTGGAGGATTGGAGGAGCATTATATGGGGCCCATGATATATTGTATGGAGGAGCATTATATGGGGCCCATGATATTCTGTATGGAAGAGCATTATATGGGGCTCATGATATACTGTATGGAGGAGCATTATATGGGGCCCATGATATATTGTATGGATGAGCATTATATGGGGCCCATGATATACTGTATGCAGCTGCATTATATGGGGCCCATGATATATTGTTTGGAGGATTGGAGGAGCATTATATGGGGCCCATGATATATCGTATTGAGGAGCATTATATGGTGCCCATGATATACTGTATGGAGCATTATATGGGGCCCATGATATACTGTATGGAGGAGCCTTATATGGGGCCCATGATATACTGTATGGATGAGCATTATATGGGGTCCATGATATACTATATGGAGGAGCCTTATATGGGGCCCATGGTAAATTGTATGGAGGAGCATTATATGGGGTCCATGATATACTGTAAGGAGGAGCATTATATGGGGCTCATTATACTGTATGGAACACTATATGGTGCCATTATACTGTATGGAACATTATATGGGGCCCATTATACTATATGAAGCAATATATAGGGCCCGTTATACTGTATGGAGCACTTTGTGGGGCCATTAGTCTGCATGGAGCATAATGTGAAGCCACTAAACTGTTTGGAGCACAGTGTGGAGCCATTATACTAAATGGAGCAATATATGCGGCCCATATACTGTATGGACGACTATGTGGTGCCCATAGTCGTCCATACAGTATATGGAGGACTATGTGCTGCCCATAAACTGTATGGAGGATAGTCGTCCATACAGTATATGGAGGACTATGTGCTGCCCATAAACTGTATGGAGGACTATGTGCTGCCCATATACTGTATGAATGACTATGTACTGAGCTGCCCAGCTGCAACAAGGGAGCACCTCGCACCTGCGCTCTTATTCATTTTGTTCTGACAGACTCTCTTTAAATTTGGCAATATAGTATGGTTATAGATTTATCAAGTCAAAAGCATCCTTATTTTATTCCATTTGCTCCCCTGAATATTCCATTTTTTGTTGTTGCCTTTTTTCAATCCACCATTGAAGTTCATAAATATCATAATTTTTATGTAGTGCATATTTTTTGGTCTTTATAAGAGGTCGTAAAATTTTCTGGGGGAGTGTCTTTAGGCTGCTCTGTTTTTTTGTCCCTGTGAGCATTGTCCTCTTGGTAAAGACCATACAAAGAAGTGCTAAATAAAAAGACCCATATCACTGGAGCCATATGGCAGATTTTAAAATAATAGAAATAAATAAAAATGGAATACCGAGTCTAGCACTGGGAATAAAATAACAGGAAACACTGGACACTTTGGACCTGACGACAGGTCTATTTTAGAGGAGTTTAAGTGTGTAACATGTGACTGCTGGGAGCACCACTAAATGGACACCAAAGATCACTGTTACTGGGGTCCCGTGTCCACTCTTTCTCCTCACCTGCGTAAGTACTTTGTGGGCAAGCTTTAATGGCAGAGCAGTTGAGAACTCTATGGGTGCCATGAAGAGAAAAATTAAGACACCTCCGGAGAGGGGACATATTATGCACAAATTGAACATATGGGATTAATTATAACTGGGGAAGTGGGAAAGAGCTGACACTTCCACCTCTATTGAAGCAGAACCTCTTCCAAAGGTCTGCTCTGAGAACTAGCCACCAAGACTAGGATTTGTGTATTCAGATTCTGAGAAGTATAATTCCGGGGCAAGAGCTTCCTCTGCTCAAAGGACAGGTCTCAAACTGTGACGGAGTCAGATTTCGCTGAGTCATTTTCTAGAGCGGACCCTCTCGGTCGCGGCACCCACCCACCGAGGGCGAGCTGACCTTGTGAGGAACCACCCCCTATACAGGGACTGTCAGGAGCAAGACCAAGGGAGTGAGCCACCACGACTGCTGGAACCAGACGGCCGGCTCAAGGAAGACACGAGTGTCTGACGATAAGGGACGTGCAAGAAACAAGACAAGACGAGATTTCAAGGTATCTTCATTAAGGCAAACGCAGGGTAACATCAGGTACAAGACGTGAAAACAGGAAAACACAGCAAGGTGCGTGCATGGGCACACCAAGGTCCATGGCATGGTACGTGCCAGGTGGCACGCCTGGATACAGGCAAGGGCTCGATGGCATTGGACTCCGGACAGCTGGCAATGATCGACAGGATCAGGGCATCAGGCTGCGGACATCAGCTCCGGACATCAGGCCGCAGTCGTCAGGCTTACGATCTCTTGCAGTGATCGGCAGGTTCCCGGGCATCCGGCAGGCAAACCAGGGTTCAGACAAAGAGGCACGACAGAGCTCCAAACATGGTGCGTGTTAGGGAACACGCCAGGGTCTAAGGCAAAGTTCAAGGCAGGGTGCATGCTAGGGGCACACCAGCATACAAGGCAAGGTGCAAGGCAGGGTTCAACACACTAGGCATGGTGCGTGTTTAGCGGACACGCCAGGGTTCAAGGTCCAAGGTCCTGGGCGCGCTAGAGAAGCCGCCAGGATTCAAGATTCAAGGTCCTACGTGTGCTAGAGGCACGCCAGGGGAACGGTACAAAGAATGGCCCTGGCTGTGCTAGGAGGCACGCCAGGGTACATGGAAAACGGCAGGTCCCACACGTGCTAGGGAACACGTCGGGCTTTGAGGTTCAGGACATGGTCCTGCGCGTGCAGAGGGGCACGCCGAAGTTCAGGCTAAGGTCAGGCGCGTGCAGAGGGGCACGCCAGGGCTCAGGCTAAGGCAAGGACCTGTGCGTGATAGGAGACACGCCATGGTTCAGGTTGAGGCAAGGGTCTGCGTGTGCCAGGAGGCATGCCAGGGTACAGGCTAGGGCATGTGCGTGCAAGAGGGCACGACAGGGTACAGGCTGTCACGTCCGCCATGTCCGCCATGCCTGTTTTGCCTCATGACCCTGGAGCGGTGTGCATGCGCATCTCATGTCTGCTATCCTGCTGTTCCTTAGAGCAGTGTGCACACTCACCTCATGACTGTTGAGCTGCAAGATGCCTGCGTTTCTGCTTTGCCTTCTGTGATCTTCTCGTCATGTCTAGAATCCCTGATCATGTGACGTTTCCTAGGATACTGCACTGTCTGGTTCTGCAATCATCTCGTCATGTCTGAAACTCTGATCATGTGACCTTTCCTAGGATCCTGCACTGTCTGGTTCTGCAATCATCTCGTCATGTCTGTAACCCTGATCATGTGACTGCACTCTGTGATCCTGGAGCATCTGAACTGGAAGTTCTCCCCTGGTCCTGACCCGGAAGAGGAGGTGCTATGCTCTATATTAGACCACCCCTCCCTATACTCAGGGCCTGATTATTGTGCTTCTTCCCTGCAGGGCAGTATGTCTGCTCGGTCGCTCCCTTTGTCTTGTGCCATGTCTTGTCTTTGTCATGATTTGATTTGTAGTCCTTCCTGTGTTCTCTGCCTTGCCTGTTTTGCCATGTCTTGCTTTTGTTATGCTTTGACTTGTAGTCCTTCCTGTGTTATCTGCCTTGCCTGTTTTGCCATGTCTTGCTTTTGCTATGCTTTGACTTGTAGTCCTTCCTGTGTTCTCTGCCTTGCTATTCCTTGCCTTGTGTTCCTTCCTATGGTCTCTCTCTTTGCTTGCTCTGCCTCGCTCTCTCCTATGGCGCCCTGTAGTGCTCCCTGGCACACGCACCATTTCTCCTCTCTTTAGTGCTCATTTCCAAGTCTAGTCCCAAGGTCTTTCCTTGGCCCGGCTCTGGGCTTCTGCCTACGCACCGCTGCTAGACTCTTTCCTATTATGCTCTCTTGCACGTTTCTAGGCTAGTCCCAAGGTTCTTCCTTGGCCCGGCTCTGGGCTTCGGCCTACGCTCCGCTGCTAGCTCTGTTCTCGCTCTGATCTGATTCTCTGTTTCTGCCTATGTTCTGCTCTGTGTTCCGTGCCTTGTCCTTGCCTTGAACCCCGGCGTGGGTTCCCCTTGGCCGCCTCCTGTGCCAAGGTCGTGCCTCGTGCTGGCGTTACAGCCGTGTGCACTGGCCAGTGTGGCGTGCCCCCTGGCGTGGCTCCTAGCACGCACCCTGTCTTGAACCCTGGCGTGGCTCCTACCACGAAGGTTCCTTTGCCCGCCTCCTGTGCCTTAGTCGTGCTTCGTGCTGGCGTTACAGCCGTGTGCACTGGCCAGTGAGGTGTGCATCCCGCGTGGCTCCTAGCACGCGTCCTGCCCTGTGCCTTGGTGTGTCTCTGCACGCACTCTGTCTTGTACCTTGTGCCTTGGCGTGTCTCTGCACGCACTCTGTCTTGTACCTTGTGCCTTGGCGTGTCTCTACACGCACTCTGTCTTGTATCCTATGCTTTGGCGTGTCTCTATACATGCACCCTGTCTTGCTTGTTACTTTGTGCCTTGGCATGTCTCTACACATGCACCCTGTCTCGTTGGTTAAACCTTGTACCTTGGCGTGTCCCGTACACACGCACCTAGCCTTGTACCTTGGTGTGTCCCCTACACACGCACCTAGCCTTGTACCTTGGTGTGTCCCCTACACACGCACCTAGCCTTGCACCTTGGCGTGTCCCCTACACACGCACCTAGCCTTGTACCTTGGCGTGTTCCCTAACAAGCACCATGCCTGGATATCTGTCGTGCCTCCTTGCCTGAACCCTGGTTTGCCTGCCGGATGCCCAGAACCTGCCGATTGCTGCCAGAGATCGTAAGCTGGATGACTGCGGCCTGATGTCTGGAGCTGATGTCTGCAGCCTGATGCCTGATCATGTCAATCGTTGCCAGCGGTCCGGAGTCCGATGCCATTGTGCCTTACCCATACCCAGGCGTGCCACCTGGCACGTGCTATGCTATGGACCTTGGCGTGCCCACGCATGCACCCTGCACGTTTTGTTTTTACGTTTGCACTGAATGTATCCTGAAGTTCTCAATGAAGATATCTTGCACTTACCTCTTGTCTTGTCTGGTTTCCTGCTTGTCCCTGGTCGTCATTCACTCACATAGTGTCCCCTGAGCCGGCCGTCTGGTCCCAGCAGTCGTGGTGGCTCACCCCCTTGGTCTTGCCCCTGACACACCCTGTATAGGGGGTGGATTCTCACAAGGTCAGCTCGCCCTCGGTGGGTGCCACGACCCAGAGGGTCCACTCAAAAAATGGGCTCAGCAGGAGCTTAGTCCGTCACACAGGCTAGGGCCTGTATGTGCAAGAGGGCACGACCGGGTACAGGCTAGGGCCTGTGCGTGCTAGAGAGCACGACAGGGTACATGGCAATACCTTTGCGTGCTTTAGAGAAGCACGGGGAGGTATGCCAAGGAGCAGGCTAGGGTCTGCGTGTGCTAAGAGGGCACGCAATGCACAGTGCAGAGACAGCATGGGTGCAAGGAAGCACAAAGCACGGCTGGGGCATTGGCTAGCTGGTTGGGCTGAGGCTCAGACAGGCGGACAAGACTGAGGTGAGCACGGCTGAAGCACAACAGGTGGACACAGCTAAGTCACTGGCCGACGAGCACGGCTGAGGCACAAGCAGGCGGGCACGGCTGAGGCACAAACAGGCAGGCGAGGAAAGGCCAGGCGCGTGCAAAGGGCACGCTAAGAGGCAAGGCAAGAAACAAAGCAAGGCTAGGCAAAGTACAGAACAAGGAGCGGAACGTAGGCAGAAGCACAGAGTCGGGTCAGAGGGAGTATAGGGCTAGCAGCGGAGCATAGGCCGAAGCCCAGAGCCGTGTCAAGGGAGAACCTTGAGACTAGCCAGAAAATGTGCTAGAGAGCACCATAGGACAGAGGCTAGCAGCGGAGCGTAGGCCGAAGCCCAGAGCCGGGTCAAGGCAGAAACTTGAGACTAGACATGGAATGTGCTAGCAAGCACCAGAAGACAGAGTAAGGAAAACCAGGCAAAGACAGGGAACATGGAAGTACTACAAGGCTCAGAATAGCAAAGACCAGACATGGCGAAGCAAGCAAAGGCAGAGAACATAGGAAGTACTACAAGTCCAAGAATAGAGACAAGACATGGCGAAACAGGCAAAGACAGAGGAAGTAATACAAGGCAAAGAATAGCAAGGACAAGACATGGCACAAAAGACAACACAAGACATGGCACGGGACAAGAGGCAGAATGCAAGCACAGAGCGTGTGCAGAGGCGCACAACAGGGCAGAATGCAGGGGCACAAAATACAGGGAGTGACTGAGCAGACCAAGCAGCCATGCAGGGAAGCAGCACGATACTCAGGCCCCGACCATAGGAAGGGGCGGTCTGATATAGGGCATTAGCACCTGCACTTCTGGGTCAGGCCCAGGAGGACTTCCGGTTCAGATCCTCTAGGATCATAGAGAGGATTGCTGGATCAGATTCTGCTGAACCATAGAGAGGGTCACATGGTCAGGGCCTCCAGGACCATAGATACGATTGCTGGATCTGATTCTGCTGAACCATAGAGAGGGTCACATGGTCAGGGCCTCCAGGACCATACAGACGATCACAGCAGGCAGAGCAGGGACGGGGGCGCACACAGCAACAGCATGCAGCCATGAGGTGAGGTGTGCATGCACACTGCTCCAGGAGTGACACAGCATAACAGTCATGAGGTGCACGTGCACACTACTCCAGGGATCATGCAGCATAATAGCCATGAGGTGCGTGTGGACACTGCTCCAGGGGTCATGCGGCATTACGGACATGACAGATATAACAGTGAGGTGCGCGTGCACACTGCTCCAGGGGTCATGCGGCACGCAAGACATGACGAGCAAGACAGATAGGTGCGCTTGCACACTGCTCCAGGGGTCATGTGGTATATCAGACATGGCGGGCATGACACAAACTTTATAGAACCAGTGGTCAGTGATGAATATTATGGATTGCATCGATCTGATATTTATAGGAGATATATTTTCGGGGTTGTAGCAATGGGATGAACATAATACATTAACGCAACTCAAATCACCGTAAGGCCAGCCAAATACCTCCACTTAATATCAGTAAGAGGGATGATACTATCCATGCCATGTTTCATCTCTTTAGAAAGGTAAAATCATGACAAGAAACATGATGAAAATATTTCCTGCCTGGGACCTCCAGGGGCGAAGATATCCTGAAAGTTGGGGATCATATAATCTTTGAAAGGCTTAGCACATCCCACGACCATATGAGCTCACCAAGGGGAGGTATGCGGGCATAACCTTGATCTAATAAATATAAAGAGTTTGGGTTTCTGTCATTGTTCATTTCCTGAAAAACACAGTTCGTTGTGAGAGTCTTCCTTTTTTCTAATTAGAGCGATTCCCTCCATAAAAGTAAAAGCCATTCCCCATTCCTGCAAAATCAGGTTTAGTACTTCTCTTTTGTTATCCTTTTTATTTTATGTAATTGTATATACTGCATTGTTTTATTCCCATTAAATAAATAAAATTTAATAGCTCTGTTCCTCTTGCTCTGTGAACCGTACCGAGGTATGTATGTGTGTGTGTGTGTGTGTATATACAGTGGGGCAAAAAAGTATTTAGTCAGTCAGCAATAGTGCAAGTTCCACCACTTAAAAAGATGAGAGGCGTCTGTAATTTACATCATAGGTAGACCTCAACTATGGGAGACAAACTGAGAAAAAAAAATCCAGAAAATCACATTGTCTGGTTTTTTTTCATTTTATTTGCATATTATGGTGGAAAATAAGTATTTGGTCAGAAACAAAATTTCATCTCAATACTTTGTGATATATCCTTTGTTGGCAATGACAGAGGTCAAACGTTTTCTGTAAGTCTTCGCAAGGTTGCCACACACTGTTGTTGGTATGTTGGCCCATTCCTCCATGCAGATCTCCTCTAGAGCAGTGATGTTTTTGGCTTTTCGCTTGGCAACACGGACTTTCAACTCCCTCCAAAGGTTTTCTATAGGGTTGAGATCTGGAGACTGGCTAGGCCACTCCAGGACCTTGAAATGCTTCTTACGAAGCCACTCCTTCGTTGCCCTGGCGGTGTGCTTTGGATCATTGTCATGTTGAAAGTCCCAGCCACGTTTCATCTTCAATGCCCTTGCTGATGGAAGGAGGTTTGCACTCAAAATCTCACGATACATGGCCCCATTCATTCTTTCATGTACCCGGATCAGTCATCCTGGCCCCTTTGCAGAGAAACAGCCCCAAAGCATGATGTTTCCACCACCATGCTTTACAGTAGGTATGGTGTTTGATGGATGCAACTCAGTATTCTTTTTCCTCCAAACACGACAAGTTGTGTTTCCACCAAACAGTTCCAGTTTGGTTTCATCAGACCATAGGACATTCTCCCAAAACTCCTCTGGATCATCCAAATGCTCTCTAGCAAACTTCAGACGGGCCCGGACATGTACAGGCTTAAGCAGTGGGACACGTCTGGCACTGCAGGATCTGAGTCCATGGTGGCATAGTGTGTTACTTATGGTAGGCCTTGTTACATTGGTCCCAGCTCTCTGCAGTTCATTCACTAGGTCCCCCCACGTGGTTCTGGGATTTTTGCTCACCGTTCTTGTGATCATTGTGACCCCACGGGGTGGGATTTTGCGTGGAGCACCAGATCGAGGGAGATTATCAGTGGTCTTGTATGTCTTCCATTTTCTAATTATTGCTCCCACAGTTGATTTCTTCACTCCAAGCTGGTTGGCTATTGCAGATTCAGTCTTCCCAGCCTGGTGCAGGGCTACAATTTTGTTTCTGGTGTCCTTTGACAGCTCTTTGGTCTTCACCATAGTGGAGTTTGGAGTCAGACTGTTTGAGGGTGTGCACAGGTGTCTTTTTATACTGATAACAAGTTTAAACAGGTGCCATTACTACAGGTAATGAGTGGAGGAAAGAGGAGACTCTTAAAGAAGAAGTTACAGGTCTGTGAGAGCCAGAAATCTTGATTGCTTGTTTCTGACCAAATACTTATTTTCCACCATAATATGCAAATAAAATGAAAAAAAAACAGACAATGTGATTTTCTGGATTTCTTTTTCTCAGTTTGTCTCCCATAGTTGAGGTCTACCTATGATGTAAATTACAGACGCCTCTCATCTTTTTAAGTGGTGGAACTTGCACTATTGCTGACTGACTAAATACTTTTTTGCCCCACTGTATATACACATACGGTATATATATTTAACGTGTTGAAATCGAAGGTGGATACATCATACGCTCACTATGAGTTCCCCAATAATTGACCTAGTGGGAAAAACAGCCACAGCCTCATCCATCACTCGTCAGTCAATTGTGTAATTTCCAGACGATTGGAGGCAGCGGAATTGCGTTCCCTGACAAATTGGTGGTAGCAGTGGGATCTGCATGATCTCACCAGTGTCCTCCATGACAATGGGCATTATGGAAAAAGATCACTGCGCTGTGCTAGTACCTTGCGTGCCTGTCAGTTAGAATTACTATGGTAGTTTGATTAGTAGGGTTTGGACTGCTGAAACAAAGCGTCCACGTTCTCAGTGTAAATGAAATGACAGGTCCATAACCCATATCTATTCAAGCTAATCAAGGATGTGGTAACAGGTAAATAAGTGCCAATGAATCAATATTAATTCATTGTAATTGCCGTAAAATCCATGCAACTTTAGCGTTTGACAGGTACGTCTGTAATGATTATAAGGTGTAATCCAGCACATTTCTGGTGTATAATAAATTGTCACTTGTGATTTGCAGCCTTTATAACCGAAAAGAATCTTTGGATATTTTACCACTGCCAAGTCCTCCCACTCTTTATAAATCCAAAGGTCAGGTGTTAAGTAACCAAGGCCCATTGCACAAGAACCATTGCATAATTCTAAACTTGGAGCAAGGAAAGACCTTGTAGCTGGAACATAGCAATGATCCAGCAAAAAAAATCATACTTTGTAATGGATACTATCTATGTCATCCTAGAGGATGGCATCCTGCACTCAGGGTAATTTCATGGTGGTTGTTACAATGGAAACAATGACTCATTCACAGAGGCATCGAATATTGTTAATAAAGGATCTGTTTGCTAAAGGCCTTCAGAATGTGGAACGTTTAAGATGACAGTCTTGGAGAAATCAGTCTGAATTGGATACTTCTCAGAGATTTTAATTGAAAAAACAAGGTTTAAATCCTCTAAGGAAGCCATGACGTGGAAATACTGATATAGACCCTTATTACCCTTGCATAGCTTTCATAAATGTAGTTTTGGGATTTCCTGGGATTTTTTTTGAAAAATTAGGTCTAAAATAACAGATACTATTAAATACCTGCTCAGACGCTACAACGCTGCTCTGGTGGTCCCCTCCAGCCTCTGCTTCCCTAAAACAGAAATGTGTAATACCACAGAGCTTTACAGACATTATTGGCATTGTCCCCATTGGGGCTCATAATCTGCATTCCCTATCAGTAAGTCTTTGGAGTGTGGGAGAAACTGGAGTACCTGTAGGAACTCACACAAACATGGGGAGAACATACCAACACCTTGCAGATGTTGTCCTTTGTTGGATTTGAACCCAGGACCAGAGTGCTGCGAGTCTGCAGTGCTAACCACTGAGTCACCGTGCTGCTTTCACACTAACCTCCTTGCACCCTAACTTACACTCACCCTGTCTGGCATTTTCACAATTTTTCAGCGCCACTCTGATCCCATAGCACTATCTTGTGACTGCAACTTCTGGCTGGCCAGAGGTCAGACGCTATGTCACAAGCTCTCGATGCAAGTCTATGAGAAGCAGAACAAGGCTTGTTCTGAACAAGACGTGCATTGAAGAGTGATTACCGGCTTGTTCCATGAAATACTTGAGCAGTCGGTAGGTCACAAACTGCCAGAGATCGATGTGAGTGGTGGTGATAACAGATGAATACGCTGAAAGATGAGTATAAGACAGGGGGCAGGGGACTTGGATTTGAATAATAATAAATTTTATTTCTATAGCGCCGACATATTCCGCAGCACTTTACATTTCAGAGGGGAGTTGTACAGACGATATGATGCGGGGAACCTGGTTATGGTAAAACTTTTGGCTGTGCCACACAAGGATAGATTAAGTTAATGTGTTGAGGCGGTAGGCCAGTCTGAATAAATGCGTTTTCAGGGTACGCTTAAAATTGTGGGGATTGGGGACTTATCGTATTGACCTGGGAAGTGCATTCCAAAGAATTGGTGCAGCACGTGTATAGTCTTGGAGACAGTAGTCGGAGGTTCTGATTATTGAGGATGCTAACCTCAGGTCATCAGCAGAACGAAGGGCACGGGTAGGGTGGTAGACTGAGACGAGGGAGGAGATGTAGGGTGGTGCTGAGCCATGGAGAGCTTTGTGGGTGAGGGTAATAAGTTTGTACTGGATTCTGGAGTAGATGGGTAGCCAGTGTATTGACTGGCACAAGGTAGAGGCATCGGTGTAATGATTGGCGAGGAATATGATCCTGGCTGCAGCATTCAAGACAGATTGGAGAGGGGAGAGTTTGGTAAGAGGGAGACCGATTAGAAGAGAGTTGCAATAGTCCAGACGAGAATGAATAAGAGAAACAGTAAGAGTTTTTGCGGAGTCAAAAGTAAGAAAAGGTCGAATTCTAGAAATGTTTTTGAGGTGCAGATAACAAGAGCGAGCCAGTGATCGGATGTGGGGGGCAAAGGAAAGCTCAGAGTCAAGTATGACCCCAAGACAGCGGGCATGTTGCTGGGGAGTAATATTGGGACCACACACGGAAATGGCAATGTTGGGTATAGGTACATTAGTAGCGGGAGGAAACACAAGCAGTTCAGTCATTGACAGGTTCAGTTTCAGATATAGTGAGGACATGATGTTAGACACAGCATTTAGACAATTGATGGTGTTTTCTAGAAAGGCAGGCGTGATGTCAGGAGAAGAAGCGTATAATTGGGTGTCATCAGCATAGAGATGGTACTGGAAACCAAATCTACTGATTGTTTGGCCAATAGGAGCAGTGTAAAAAGCGAAGTGGAGGGGGCCTAGGACTGATCCTTGAGGAACCCCAACAGTAAGGGAAAGATGAGAGGAGGAGGAACCAGCAAAAGATACAGTAAAGGAGCGGTCAGAGAGATAGGAGGAAAACCAGGAGAGAACGGTGTCCTTGAGGCCAGTGGAACGGAGCATAGTGAGGAGGAGAGGATGATCCACAGTGTCGAATGCTGCAGAGAGATCCAAGAGAATTAGCATGGAGTAATGACCATTAGATTTAGCTGTTAGTAGATCATTGGAGACTTTAGTGAGGGCAGTTTCAGTAGAGTGTAAAGAGCTGAAACCGGATTGGAGAGGGTCGAGAAGAGAGTTATCAAAGAGATAGTGGATAAGACGGGAGAGGACCAGGCGTTCCAGGAGTTTAGAGATGAAAGGAAGATTAGAGACAGGTCTATAGTTAGCGGTACAGTTTTGGTCGAGGGATGGTTTTTTAAGTAGTGGATGTATGATGGCATGCTTAAGTGAGGAGGGAAAGATACCTGGAGAGAGAGGTTAAATATTTTAGTTAGGTGAGGGGTGACAGCAGGGGAAAGGGACTGGAGGAGATGCGACGGAAATGGGTCACTGGTGCAAGTGGTTGGGTGAGAAGATGCAAGGAGCCTGCTTACTTCTTCTTCTGTGACTGGTTCAAAATCAGAGAGTGAGCTAGATGCAGTGAGGGAGGGAGGACAGTGCATGGTATGAGGTGATTAGGAGATAATTTCCTGTCGGATCTGGTCAATTTTTTCTTTGAAGTAATTGGCCAGATCGTCAGCTCGAATCTTTGAAGCACCACTCCAGCAGTTAAATTAATTAAAAAAACAACACTGGAGTGGTGATTTAGAGAAGCACTCCATCAAAGTTTTTCTCCTCTTAATATATTACAATCTTCATATTATATAGCACTGTGTTCTTACAATTGTTCATTTTGCCTTTCTACCCAGTTATTTCTTCTCTTTTCCATTAGATCTCTGACATCACATGATTAAATACAGACTAGCTGAATTCTTCTAAGCTCTATTTAGAAACAGGAGGTATCTTTTCCCTGCATGAGTCATCATTAAATCTACAATTCCACATCACTGCAAAGTTCCTGGCCGAAGGAGGAGCAGATCAGCTTGGTCAAGAGTTAAAGAGGTAGTGGAATTGTACTTCAAGGGACTTTGAAGTGATGTAGTATCATAGTTCCAATGATGACTTATGCAGGGAAAAGAAACTTCCTGTTTCTAAATAGAGTTTACAAGGATTCAGCTAGTCTGTTTCAGTTGCAGAGATTGGTCTATGGCACTTTTATCTCATAAAAGGGATGGGAAAGGAGGGCAGGTTCTGTGTATTTTTTTAGAAGTGTAACGGTATAAATGAAAGGCATTGTCCACTACTTAGATATTGATTAAGTGAATATGAGGTGAGTTGCAGTACCTGAGAATGTCCACTTCACAGTGAATGGAGCTGCGCTGTTCAGCAACATACATTTTTTACATTCAGCCACCACATGGGCAACAAAACAACTTATTTGTGGGAGAGCCAGATGTCTGACTCCCACCAATCTGATATTGATGGCCTATCTTAACCCCTTCATGACCCATGACATATAGGTACCTCCCTGTTTGATGCAGGCTCCGTTGATGAGCCCACAACTTTTCCAGCACATCAGCTGGGTTCATCAGCTGACATGTACCCCTGTCAGCCACGGGTGGACTCATGATCCGCCAACGGCTGTTAACATGTTAAATGCAGGTTTCAATCTCTAACAGTGGCATTTAACAAGATTGTGCTGGAAGCACATCACAAACCCCTCCCATCGTCAACCGTGTCACATGACCGTAGGTTGCCGATGGGTTGGCATGACAACCCGGGGTCTGCAGGAGACCACTGTGGTTGTCATTGCTGGATCGCTATGAACGCCGCCCTGTGGCCGGCGCTCATAGCAGATGAGCATTTTAGCTACACATAGAAGGGCTTCCATGGAGACTATTGAAGCCAGTAAAAAGTAAAAACAAAAAGCTTTTAAAAATATATAAAAAATAAAAGTTTAAATCACCCCCCATTTGCCCCATTCAAAATAAAACAATTAAAAAAAACCCAAAACACATATTTGGTATTGCCGCATTCAGAATCCCCCAATCTATCAATATATTAAAAAAATTATCCGATCGGTAAATGGCGTAGCAAAAAATAAAAAATCAAAATGCAAGAATTACAATTTTTTGGTTATCACAACGTTGCATTAAAATACAATAACATGCGATCAAAAGAACGTATCTGCACCAAAATGGTATAAATAAAAATGGCAGCTCAGCACACAAAAAATCACGAAAAATGGGTTTTGGAAAATTGCGACTTTTTTCACCACTTAAATAAAAAAATAATTTATACATGTTTGGTATCTACGAATTCATACTGACCTGGAGAATCATAATGGCAGGTCAGTTTTAGCATTTAGTGAACATGGTAAAAAAAAATTAATTGTGCAGTACAATATATTGTAAAACCAATGGTGTCGTTCAAAAGTACAACTCGTCCCACAAAATAAAAAAATAAGCCCTCACATGGCCATATTGACGGAAAAATAAAAAAGTTATGGCTTTGGGAAGAAGGGGAGTAAAAAAAAACGAAAATGCAAAAAATGGGAAAAACTCACGGTGGTGAAGAGGTTAAAGGGGTTTTCCCAAAACAAAATATATTTTAATCAACATTTTAACCAATAGATCTTGGAATAATAATAATTTCCACGATGTGTTTAAAAAAAAATGCTCCTGTGCTGATATCTTATAAATGTGCCCCTGCTGTGTACTGTGTAATGGCTGTGTCTGACCGTACAGGGACATGGTCTGATCATACCACAGCTCCTGGGCAGGGGAGGAAGCAAAAGAGAAGATACAGACAGGACAACATTGGGATCACAGCTGATTCTTTCTGTGAAGTAAAACATTGGTTAAAAAAAGGCAGTGAAATGTTTTGCCCCACAATAAGAATCAGCTGTGATCACATCCAATAGTGGAACTTATTTTTATTCCAAGGTCTAGTAATTAAAATGTACTTTGTTCGTGGTAAATAATATCTAAGTAGTGGTAGCTCCTTTAACTTTAGGAAGAGGCACCATTTTAGCTTTTATTAGGAGGATTCCATCTGCTCTATGCATGCTCTTACCTCATTGGGAACTGCCAACCCTATAACTTATAAGTATGGGTTACATGGGTGTATGAATTTGGACTTCCAGTAAAATTTAGATGAAAATTGAAAAGCTTTTATTCCAGAATATATAATGCCAGAGAATCTCTTCAGTATGTGTTTTTACACCCATACAGAAAACTCCCATCTGATATTTGGAATTTCATGCATGTTATTCATTGCCTAAGACAAACTGAGGTTGCTTGAGTTCAAAAGTATAGCGTCCTGCCTCCACCCTAGAATATCTGTAATCGGCTGAGACCAGGGCTTACCGGCATGTTACCAATCTGTGTATAATGCAGTGATTGCAGGTAGAGGCTGGATTCATTACAAGTTATTATTGTTGCTGATCATCAAACATTACTTTTGCAAGAAGTAACATCAAATAGTCGGTCCCACAGTTTGTTACCCACTTTGTTTCGAGCTCACATAGTGAAAAAGTTCTGTTTGGACAAATGGCAGAGCTTGGAGCAGAAGGAGCGATATTTGAATTTTGGAACACAAATTTGGCGGAAAGAGATGGCGGGCACCATGTTGATTCTTCATGGTCCTGAGGAAGCCACAAATTGGTGGCGATATATGTGGGGTCTCTTTTCCCACTTCCTTTGCCTCTTTTATCTTTCGTGGACTGTCTAGTATTTCCTGAACCTTTAGGATTGTCTGTCACATAGTGCTGGCAGTATATATCTCTTTGTGATTTCAAGTGTGGTTTATAGACCTTTTGGGCATTATCATGTATGTTTATATATGATTATTCGATTTTGCATTTACACTTTGTGTGTCTGGTACACACTTGCAAACATGTGACCGTAGGCTGTATGCTGTCTGTTTATTCATTCTTCAGTGCTCTGAAAAATTATATTTACAATTGATATCATTATATGCACATGGATGTATTGTAAAATATATTTTTTCTTGAATATTGCTAGGCACTTTAGGTTATACCTGTTGACATATTTTGTACTGGCACTGGAAGTTTGTGACTTTTTGCTTTATTGTAAGCAGGTCATAGATTGTGATTATGATTCCCAACTTTTGGGATTTAAATTGTTTTTAATATGTTTTTGTCTGTTCTGACATTTTTGATCAATAAATATTTTGTCTATCCCAGGTGTATCCCCATTCTAGCATGTCTTTTCTTTTTCACTTTTATTCTTGCTTAACTTTACATGCTTTGGGCTTATCCATGTTATATTATATGTGGCAGTGCCCTAGATGTCTCTTTTTTCATACCATTGGATCATTGTCCTGCTGCATAACTCATGTGCGCTTCAGTTTGAGGTCATGAACAGATGACCAGACATTCTCCTTCAGGATTTTTTGTTAGACAGCAGAATTTATGGTTCCATTTACCACAGCAAGTCTTCCAGGTCATGAAACAGCAAAATAGCCCCAGGTCATCACACTACTACCACCATATTTTACTGTTAGTATGATGATCATTTTCTGAAATGCTTGTTACTTCTACACCAGATGTAATGGGACATATACCTTCCAAAAAGTTAAACTTTTGTCTCATCAATTTTCACAAAAGTCTTGGGGATCATCAGGATGTTACCTGGAAAAACTGAGGAGCCTTTATGTTCTTATTGCTCAGCAGTGGTTTTGTCTTGGAACTCTGCCATGCAGGCCATTTTTGCCCAGTCTCTTTCTTATGGTGAAGTCATGAAATAAGACCTTAACTGAGGCCTGCAGTACTTTGGATGTTGTTGTATTTTGTGACCCTCTTGGATGAGTTGTTGTTGTGCTCGTGGGAAGGTTCACCACTTGCTTAATGTTTTTGCCATTCGTAGGTAATGGCTCTCACTGTGGTTTGCTGGCGTTCCATAGTTTTAGAAATACCTTTATAACCTTTTCCAGACTGAGAGATCTCAATTACTTTGTTTCTCATTTGTTCCAGAATTTATTTGGATCGTGGCTTGATAGCTAGCTTTTGAGTATCTTTTGTCTACTTCACTTTGTAAGGCAGGTCCTATTTAAGTGATTTCTTGATTGAGAACAAGTATGGCAGTAGTCAGGCTTGAGTAAGGTTAGGGAATTTGATCTTAACTTCCTAAAGATGTGATTAACCACAGTTAATTTATATTTTAAGTGGGAGGGGGGCAATAACTTTTTCAAATAGGGTCCTGTAGATTTTGAATTTCTTTTTCCCTTAATAATAAAGACCTTCATTTAAAAAAATGCATTTTGTGATTACTTCTGTTATCTTTATCTAATACAGTATTTAAATTTGTTTGGTGATCTGAAACATTTAAGTGTGACAAACATGTAAAAGAATAGGAAATCGGGAAGAGGGGCAAACACTTTTTCACACACCTATAGCTGTGTACATTTATTTCTTGACTCTACCGTAAGAGTAAATTCACGCTACAGATTTATTGCACCACATACTGATTATCTGAATTGAGCTTCCAGAAATCCTCATGTTATGTAGTGGATTTCTGCCATGATTCTACAGTAAATCCAGAGAGAAATCTACAGTAGAATATGGATTTGCAATAATATATGTTCATTTTTTCCTCGTCTGAACTCGCCTTAAACATGCTATGCTTTATCCTAGATAGGCAGTCCTCTACTTTAGAGTTCAGGGACTAAATTTTAGCATTCTGTAGCCTAAGAATGCACACTTATTAGTTACACTTAGTAAATCATTGAGAAAACCATTTTAATCTTTGAGAAAAGCAACTAATAACTTGGCGCTAGAGAAGTCCAAAAAGATTTCATGATTTCTTAAAAAGAAGTTCTCTTCATCAGATAACTGCCTTCAGGAGCAGGAAGGAACTTAAATTTGAAGGCAATTATATATGGTGGCTCCAAAGCAGAATTAAGTCAGCTTTCAAGCTGACAGTCGACAAAGTCATCTATCCATAAGAATATTCAGGCCTGATGCCTAGCAATGCACTATTCAAACCCAGGCCACCCACAAGACCCAATTGGTACATTATATAGATATTTAAAGAATCACACTCATCAAAGTTTTTATCCTCTTAATATATTGCATTCACCATATTATATAGCACGGTGTACTTACAATTGCTCATTTTGCCTTTCTACCCAGTTAATTATTCTCTTTTTTTCTGCTCTACGTAGAAACAGGAAGTTTCTTGTCCCTGCAAAAATCATTCCTTCCTTCAACTCAACTCCTGACCCAGTTGCTTCACCCCTGCCTCCTGCCATTGAGTTTTTCAGTGATCTATGAGTCATACAGGGAAAATTGACCTTCTTTTTCAATACAGAGCTTAGAAGAATTCAGCTACTCAGTTTTTAATCATGTGATATCATAAACCTAATGGAAAAGAGAATTAACTGGGTAGAAGGGCAAAATGAGCATTTGCTTCCTAAAATCCAAAATATTATCTTATTTTCTGAGTAGTGTTCATCAAAAATGTCCTACTGTTTTGTTATAGAGTCTATGCAACTCCTTTACATATCTGGCAGTGCTGCTGCTTTTCACTGCTGTCCACTTACCGGCAACATGTACAGTATACCCCAAATACAGTGTCTAGTTTTAGAGACATCATAAAGGGGAAGGAGGAAATTGTACACAGAAAAGCAAGCTATGAGAGGGAGGGGATCACACAAGCTGCATCAGTATATAGAAAGAGCCTTTGGCAGAATCTTAAGAGATAGGAAGTATTGATCGCATACAAACAAAGCATTAGTGTTGGCAAAGATTTTTCCTGAATCAATTTATTCATGAATTTTGAGATATTTGGTGAATTTTAAAATATACAGGCCTGACAATAATTGACCTTGTGGGGTTAGATAAATATAAAAAGCAAGTACAGATTTATAATGCTGATATCATGTGTCAGATTTGTGGAATATATCTACATGCATCCACAGCATGTGACCAAAACCCCAAATTCCCCCATAGATTCAAGATATCTCTCCCATATACAGGAGTGCTAGATTTACCAAGCTCTCCTGAGTTCTCTGTGAAAGCCGTCACACATCTCTGGTGGCAGCATATCTCTTAGGGAAAAAGAATCAGCAGTCCAAAATTGGGCATGCCGCATCCTTATCTTCTGCCTCATCATCTGGTGGGGGGAATGTTGGGGGGGCGCTCACACACATTAGACTGTTGGTCGAACATGTCGATATGTGTTTGAGGGCCTGAAGAGTACAGGTCGAAACACTTTACCATGGTTCAGAGCTGGTGTGATTCAGGCCAGAAACATTGTTATGTGGTTAAAGCATGAAATAGCATTAATAAATAAAGCATTCAACAGATACATTTCAGCAATACATGTTGTAAAACAAGAATCTCAACATTGTAAACTCTACAGCTGCTTGCGTGTGCTCAAAAATGGAGAATCTTCTGCTACCAGGCAGACAGAATGCTGATCTATGTATGTCTGATGTGAGCAGACAAGGCCTTGAGTCAGCACAGTGCCTGGGGAGCGCGTTAGGAAGCATGTGTCAGTCACAAATATTGGGTGAGGCTTTGGTCGGAGATTATGACTTACGCACAGTTTTGTAATTCTTTGCATTCATTGGAAAAAAAAATCAGCTAGGCAAGTTTAGCCTAAGGAGAGAAAAGTGTAAAGGCCTCAAAATCTGCAAATACATAAATATTGTGTCTTATAAGGAAGAACAACATGATTTTGTGTTGATTTATGAACAATCAAAGTATTTCTGTATATTGTGCTCTCTTTATTCAGAAAATAAGATTCTAGCTATGGCATTGTACTATTCAAAAGTTTTAGGCAGGTGTAGACCAAATGCTGGAAAGTGAGAATGCTTAAAGAAATAGAAGTGGTCAGTGTCTGACTGAAGAACATTGGGCCCACCAGAGGATTTGATTCTGAGGGCTCACCTTTCTCCCCCACTCAGAGTTTGCACTATGAACTCTCCTGAAGAAGAAGACAGGGCCCACCAGAGGATTCTCCGGTTCTCTGGTGGGCCAGTCCAACTCTGGAAGTTGTTAACGGGAACCTGTCACCTGAAAAAAACGCTATTAATCTGGAGATACTGGGTTAATCTGCAGGTTAATAGCATTGTGAACGTGTCTGACACCCACACTTAGAACCACGCTCCTGGGAGGAAATTAACTTTTTTCCTCCCACAAGTGTTTCAGGCAGGGGTTGGCACTGGCGCGGGTTCAGTCACCGCTCTGTGTATATGTAAGCAGGTCACTGGATGCAACACGCAGACAAGGACAAGGCGGAAGAAACCAACTTAACTATTTATTCTCCAGGGGCGTATGCAGGAAGCGGGGTGGTTGGAACAAGGAGTAATTTGTGAATAACGGGGTATTTACAGAGCACAATATTCAATATCCAGTAATAGCAAGGTTATTATCAACGCACTGTACTCCTGCAAAAAGACTTCACTACTTTAAACAGTGAAGAGCAAAAGGGTAACAATGTTTTGAACTTTTGACTTTCAGGCTCCATGTATCATTTTCCACATCTGCTTTGAATGTGAGACTACCATCATTTTATAGACAATTGTCTTAGATATCTCATAGTTAAATTTGACTTGCAGCTATTTAGCATATGATTAGTTATGCAGACTCTTGTCGTGTCACTTGTCTTGTCATGTCACTGCACTGTTAGGGTATGTGCACACGTAAGCTTTTTTCACTTTTTTTGCGGTTTTACCAAATAAAACACTTAAAAAACGCTTAAAAGAAGCATCCCACTCATTTTAACGAATTCCGCACTTTTTGTGCATATTGATGCGTTTTTTCTGCAAAAAAAACGCATCGTGGAAAAAAACACAGCATGCTCATTAATTTCGCATTTCTAGCTATTTTCTATGAAACTGGGACCGCTCCGGAAAAAAACGCATAAAAGACGCGCGTTTTCTGGGAAGGAGTCCGATTTTCATGCAGAAATTTTCTGCATATGTGTGCACATAGCCTTTCTGTTTTGCTATTGGTGGAGGAAAAATATTTTTCTTCCTGAATACTACAAAATTCTCTTCGCTGTATATATCTGGTTTCTAATGACAACAATATTCACAGTAAAAGGGTGCTGCTATAACGATCCCCTTTATCTTCCAAACCCTATTGGGGGTCTTCAGTTCTTCCTGCTAGACTTCAAGTCCTTTTGACAAAGTCAATCAATGCTCTCTTAGGGTCCCGTTTAAATTAGCTTTAAATTAGCGACGCACCAGCGATCCCGACAACGATACAACCTGGTAGGGATCGCTGGTGCATCGATAAATGATCGCTAATAAGCTGCCAAACAGGCAGATCTCTTCAGCGACGCAGCAACGATCAAGCGATCAAACACAGCGATGCATGCTGGCCAGTGGGATGCTGACGATGAAAAAATAGCCCAGGAAATTCCTGCACAATCAGCGATATCCAGCAGGGGGCCGGTCGCTGCTGCATGTCACATTTAGCGATATCTCAGGTGAGATCGCTGTTGTGTCACAAAATCGGTGACGCATCAGCGATCTCGCTATGTGAGATGGGGCCTTTAGTCTCCCACACTGGCAGGTCCCCACCCTCTCTGCTGCACCAACCCAGACTGTTCCCTGTACTGAACGTCAATGTCTGTGGTAACGGCCCGATTAACTCGCGCCTCCTAGTCACTGCTGCAGACATTCCCTTCCGGATTATGGTCCTCGCTGGATCTTCAGGGCTTATCCTGTGTTGGGCATCTGTAGAGTCTGGACGGATGAGGGCTGGGATTTTGATCTTGCCTGGCGTAGTCTGGTCTTTGGAACTTGATTGACACAAGGCTAAGCCCTCAGGTCTTAACCTATCATGGTCTGTATGTCACTTGTGGGCATGCAGCAGCCATTGGTCTGGTTTCTCGAGTGCGTGCTGGTAAAATGGCAGTGACGTCCCCCCAAAGACATGCCCTGCTACTTTCTCTCGTTCGTGCAAAGTCTCTTCCTGCCTTGTCACCCGACCTTTTATATCAGGGAACTGCGTCATGAAAGTCACTTGACCTAGTGCTCCATTTAGACTCGCCCTTCTCAAAACACTCCTCTTGGTTCCACAGGGTCATATTTGGACAGTAGGTGGCAGTCTCCAGTCACAAATGCCGCACAGCTCTGATGAATTTTGTCTTTCACGGCACACCGCCCTAGATACAGTGAGCGGCGGCTATAACTTTGCCTCTGGTATTGACTGACGGCTGGGTCTAAAGCTGAGCCGCTGTCAGTCAGTGCCAGGAGTGCGGGTACAGCCCCTGCTCTTTATACACAGAGTGGTGACTGAACCCATGTCATCGCCGCTCCCATGACTGAAACCGGCCCGCTGCTGGGGGAAATATAGTACATTTCCTCCAAGCAGTGTGGATCTAAGTGCGGGTGTCGGACAGGTTCACAATGCTATTAACCTGGAGATTAATCCCATATCTGCAGGTTATTAGTATTTTCAGGTGACAGGTTACCATTAATAGTTTATTTTTGTCAATTAAAATGCAAAGTGAATGAAGAAAAGAAAAATCTAAATTAAGTCAATATGTGGTGTGACCGCCCTTTCCTTCAAAACAGCATCAATTCTAAGTACACTTGTACTTGCACACAGCTTTTGAAGGAACTCAGCAAGGAGGTTGTTCCAAATATCTTGGAGAACTAACCACAGATGTTCTGTGGATGTAGGCTTGTGCAAATTCTTCTGTCTCTACAAGTAATCCCATGTGATGTTGGATCAGGGTTTTAAGGGGGCACATCATCACTTCCAGGACCCCTTGTTCTCCTTTTTTCTGATGAAAGTTCATAATGACATATGCTGTATGTTTTTGGATCCTTGTCCTGCTGCAGAATAAATTTGGAGCCAATCATTCAACTCCCTGATGGCATTGTATGACTATCATGTATTGTATTTGCCGGTTTATCTTACCAGCGAGGACATTATTAACCCTGACCATTCCCACTACCAAAATATCAGTACTTGGATTTCATTTTTCAAAAAAATTGATACGAGAGACATCAAAATGGTCTTAGTGAATGGAGCTGGTAGGCACAACTCGTGCTGTTTTTCACATTGCCCATTTGTAATGTGTCTCTGCAAGTGATTTGTGCTCAGCTCGATGGCTGCATCTGGTCGCTAAGCAACAGGATGCTTCTTCTTTTCCTTCAGTGTCTGTTTTCCACAATAGTCTTATTGGTTCAGATCATGGCTAGTTCTTTGTTTTGACCACCTTGTTCCTCATTTAGTTGGATCACTATGCATTGGCTTCTCTTCCTGACCTTGATCTTATTTCTGTCTAGGCTTTTTCTCGAATACCATGCCTGGTACTTGTAGCATTTCTCCTGAGCTTGGGCTCCTCCTTTGCCCACCTTGCTTAGTTCCCATGGTGCTACTGCTAGTCATCACCTACAGTTTGATCTAGATTTCGATCCTGACTTATCCCTCGGTTTGTTGCATCCTGACTGCTATCCTGGAGACAAACCTTGAGTCATTGTAGCAGACTTTACCGTGTTCTGACAGTGTCACCAATGGCAATCTGTTAGGCCACGTGCATGTGGCGCCCCTGAGGGTTCAGTCGCCACAGAGGTACTGCACCTCCTCCTGAGGTGTGGTACTCCACCATCCAGGTAAGGTGGAGACACCTGACCACACTCCAACACCTGCATCCCACACAAACACAGTAGTGTAGCAGAGCAACCTTCATGGCTCCCTGCTTGGAACACGAAGAGTGCTGTGAGGTGGGTGGAGCTTAGATTGCACTGAAGAGAAAGGGAAGAAGATAGGATTAGAGAGTTAGTCACAGGAGTCTGACGAGGTCGGACCTTTGTATGGAGATCCCCGAGAGAGGGATGGATGGATGGAAGTGCTGCAGCAGGCCTCAGTGACCTGGGTCTGCTGGCACAGGAAAGAGACATTTAAGAAAGCCTGATTCTCCATAAGAAAGAAGGATTAGTACGGAATGTGAGGAGTAAAAGAGGACTGTGGAATTGGGGTTAGAGGAGAATCCCTTCCAAGCCTAAGCGCAAGGCCGGGGCCCGGTCCCCGAGGTTGTTCGGATACTAAAGTAACGGTCCTGCAACAGACACCGGAGGAATAGGAAGCTGTAAATGGTTGATTCCCACACAAGACTTGGGGGCACAACAGCAACGATAGCGAGCCGGGACTTGGATAGCAGAGAGTCCCCGAAGCAGGCTACAGCTGTCTGCCATACAAGTAGAATTAACATCAGAAAGGAGGAACTCCAGTGTAACTCAGTACTGGGAGTAATTCAATATTGGCGCTAGAAAGGAGACGTTCAGAAAAGGCACATATGTTGGCGGAGTGTTGGAAAGGAGTACTTCATCTTGCCTGGAGGTTGACTGAGTCCCTGACCTGGAGGACACGGCACGGAAGCGGGCACTACAGACTGTGAGTAAAGCTTTGGAACTACATGCCCTGGTGTCCTCCACTTATTCCTGCGCCAACTAGCCCAGCTCTGCTACATCCCTTGCGCCGGACACTACACCATCTAAGGGTTACTACACCTGGGACAACAGCCCTGCCTGTGGAGGGCTATAACATCATTGCTGCACCACACCATCTGTCCCAGAGGATCTGTCTACAGCGTCGGCTTAACATCTTCATTGCCGAACACCACAGGTGGCGTCACGAATCATCTTTTCACAAACTTGGTCACATTCTCCCCTTTTACAATGGGCGCCCAGGGCCACGGACCGGGTCACCGCTGCTGTGACATTCCCATCTGAGAGGCCAGCCCGGTACCGAGTACCCCACAGCCCTGTGAGGGTGACCCATGCACACATTGAATATTTGGTGACATTTTTACTTCAGTATTTGTAAGCCAAAACCAGTACTGGAACAGTCAGAAGAAACGTATAATAGAAACACATCACCACTTCTGTACTTTTCCCATTACTGGTTTTGGCTTACAAATATTAAGGTAAAAAAACCTCACAAACACTCAATGTGTGCATATGGCCTTAATATTCTTGGGACTAAAATTTGTTTATTTAAAATTTTGAGAATTTAAAGACGCACTCACATTTTTTTATGCCAGGATCACTTACCTCCTCATGCTCCTAACTTAAACCTTATCTATTCCATCCCACACCTGGGAGATGTGAAGATGAAGTGTATAGGATTACACTAACCAGACAGACAAAGGAAGATAGACAAGGATGACAAACAACTGCAATCATACAAATATATTCACAAAACAACAGTGTGGAACACAGGGGAGGGATAGGTAGGAGAAACCAAATAGGAGATAATGAGGATAAACATGCAAACTAACTCCATGCTGACATCTCCTCATCAACTCTCCAACTGCCCACTCCAAACACTGAATTTCTCCTCCAACATCTAACCAGGAAGTAAGAACTATTACTGGCAACTCTCAAGTACGAGCAAAGAGCATATATACCGGAGGAGAGTGGCCAAAACAAAACAGCTGAGGCAATTCAGTATGGAAAGCTCCAGAAGATCAATTAAACTGATTAACCATTGAGCAAGGAAAACCCGCACTGTTTAATAGGATGATATAGCAGTTCTATTCAGTGCAGAATTTCATGTGGCCAGACGCTGCGATCTTCTGGCCCCTCTCGGTCGCGGTATCGCTGTGACTTAGTGTATTGTCATTGTGTTTTGTTATTGTGCTAATATGCTCACCGCTTTCTTCACCGAAATATGGAGCCGCTCTGGTCCTCTTCTGAGTGATGTCACCACTCTTCAGGACACACTGTGCTCTGTGTGACCCAGAAGTGGCATTTACAATATAAGTTTATAGAGCCTCGTTCTGATACTCCAAAGGCTTATATTATGAGATCCACTTCCTGTTCACACAGAGTACAGTGTGACCCAAACAGTCTGAAGAGTGGTGACATCACTGAGAAGAGGACTGCAACAGCGCTGGATATTTGAGAAGACAGCAGAAAGTGAGTATATTAACCCACTGACACTATACTACACGTACATATACACGCGTTTAGGAGGAAAAAGTTAATGGGAGGGCTTATTTAAGGGGGAGAACTAAGGGATTCAGCTTAAAGTACAAAACAGCATGTACCTGAAAAGTGACAGTTCCATACATTATATAGTGGCTGTTTACAGGTACTGCAACTCATCTTCAGTTGAAGTGAATGAGATCTGAACTGCAGTACTTGAGAATGGCCACTACACAGTGTATGGCGCTGTGGTGTTCCAACTCCGTACACTATGTAACTTAGCTGCAGCTCCAGCTATCAATTGATTGTGGGGGTTCCGCTGGTTGGCCCCCCACAATGTTATATTGATTTAAAACTAGATAATCAATATTCAATCCTGTACAATCCCTTTAATAGACCTTGAGGGGTTACATCATCAATGTCTATTCAGCATCTATTTTGCATTTTAAACAATTAGCAGGTTTGCCTAGTGACATGACACCAGGCAGCGTGATCTGGAATTGTCTGTTATTCTTAATTTTTTTTTAGAAGTTTAATGGCTAATGAAACCATGATCAGTCATTTACTCTCAGAACGAAGGAAAAACTGTAAGAAATAAAGAAAAAACAGTAAAATGGAAGAAAAATATATTTTGTAGTTCATTTTTTAGAGTTTTTGGTTTCAAGTCAATAGTAATAAAATATGTGGCGTTTTTCGAGAAGTGTGTCAATCACTTCAGACTGATCTGTTTAACATGCCACTGTCCTTACTTCACTCCGGGCCTAGGAGGGGCTGCCCTTTTAAAGTGCCTGCTTGACAATCACCAATTCAGCCTGTGACCTGCCAGAAATTCCTGTGACAAATCCCCAAGAAGGTGCTAAAACTAGGGGGATGGGGGGACATGAATGGTGGACTTTAAATAGCCACATCATTTCATTATGTCGTCATTATTTATTTCTTTTTATCAGAAGAAAAGTCAAACAGTTTTCTACTGAGTTTTGTTTGGGAAAATATATTTTTTTTACTATAAAATATGAGGTGGGAAAAAATGATTACAAATCATCTAATAATCTAGTAGTTGCTAGATAGACCATATCTAGAAGTAAAAAAAAACAAAAACAAAAAAAACCCAAGGGCATTCTTAGCTTGGAATTGCTAGGAAAAGAATCTTATCACAATTCCAAACATGGAAGGAATGATCTCAGATGAGACATGGAAACTAGGCACTGACACCCACTTCTATGTGTATAGCATAAGTTGTCAGAGAGAAGAATTTTTGTTGAGAAATCATTTACCATTGAATGACCTATTTATAGTTACTTGTGACGATCGAGCACTAAAATGCTGGCGTGCTCCATATTTGAATCGAACAGGTTGGACCCTTGGAAGAGCTCGACTCGAGAAACAAGTATAATGAAAGTCTGTGGTAAACTTGAGCATTTTTCCGGCTGACCCATCCAGTAGGGCAGGAAAATCACTGGAATGGATGGAAACGGTGCTCAAATGGAATGGGAACAGTATGGGGAAGACACAGGCCCGGATTGGCAATATAACTAACCGGGCATTTTCCCGCTGGGCCGCTGTCACGTGGGCCGCGGGTGGCAGCGCCCGATAATCTGGCCGCTTGCCAGCTGCTGCGGCCACTGTTGCTCCTGCCGCCGGCCCTCTGTGGGCATGGCGGTGATAGTTTCAAGTTCCTCCCGCACTGCAGGGAGATAAGCCGCCACGCACCCCATCCTCGCCTTAGCATGAGACCCTCCCCCCCCCGCAGCCACTCACAGCCACTCACAGCGTCGCACTCGCTTGCCTGCTCGCTCTGTTCGCAGGACCTGTGATGAGGTCACAGGAGGGGAGGAGTCAGGGGTCACATGATCAGCAGGAGCCTTTGTCCAGACCCCCGATCATGTCACCCCTGACTCCGCCCCTCCTGTGACCTCATCACAGGTCCTGTGCGCTCAGCCTTGCCTCTACCGTCTGCAAGACTCTGCTTTGCTGTTGTCATGGTGCTGGTTGAGGTATGTATGTGTGGGGTCAGGATTTACAGTGTGGATGTAGCAGAGCTGTGTGTGTACGAGGTGTACGGAGCGGAGCTGTGTGTACGAGGTGTACGGAGAGGAGCCACGCGTGTACGAGGTGTACGGAGCGGAGCTGTGTGTGTACGAGGTGTACGGAGAGGAGCCGTGTGTATGAGGTGTACGGAGCGGAGCCGTGAGTGTACGAGGTGTACAGAGCGGAGCCGTGTGTGTACGAGATGTACAGAGCGGAGCCGTGTGTGTACGAGGTGTACGGAGCGGAGCCGTGTGTGTACGAGGTGTACGGAGCGGAGCCGTGAGTGTACGAGGTGTACGGAGCGGAGCCGTGAGTGTACGAGGTGTACGGAGCGGAGCCGTGAGTGTACGAGGTGTACGGAGCGGAGCCGTGTGTATGAGGTGTACGGAGCGGAGCCGTGTGTGTACGAGGTGTACGGAGCAGAGCCGTGAGTGTACGAGGTGTACGGAGCGGAGCAGTGTGTACGAGGTGTACGGAGCGGAGCCGTAAGTGTACAAGGTGTACGGAGCAGAGCCATGTGTACGAGGTGTACGGAGCGGAGCAGTGTGTACGGAGTGGAGCAGTGTGTACGAGATGTACGGAGTGGAGCAGTGTGTACGAGGTGTACGGAGAGGAGCCGCGCGTGTACGAGGTGTGCGGAGAGGAGCCGCGCGTGTACGAGGTGTGCGGAGAGGAGCCGCGCGTGTACGAGGTGTGCGGAGAGGAGCCGCGCGTGTACGAGGTGTAGGTAGAGGAGCCGCGCGTGTACGAGGTGTACGGAGAGGAGCCGCGCGTGTACGAGGTGTACGGAGAGGAGCCGCGCGTGTACGAGGTGTACGGAGTGGAGCCGTGTGTACGAGATGTACGGAGCGGAGCCGTGTGTGTACGAGGTGTACTGAGAGGAGCCGTGTGTACGAGGTGTACGGAGAGGCAGGGCTGCCACTAGGAATTTCGGGGCCCCGTACTGGCAAAATTTATGGGGCCCCCTTGAGACTCCGCCCAGGCTCCACCCCCAGTTCTGCCTCCACCCTAGCTCCTCCTTCACCATGCGAACCTTCAAAAATCCCTCCGCGCTTTCATTGAAAAACTTCACCATGCCCTCAATCAGACCAAATATATCGGGGATCCAACTCTGTATGTCAAAAAGTAGATCCAAATAGAAAAAAAGAAAGCAAAGTAGACATACACACATGCAGGGATCACCCTTATAAAGTTAATTTTTAGTACATATAGATGTGCAGAAAAACACCACAAATGATAAAAACATTTAAAATATATGCAGGTGTCACCAAACGTGACCTGTATATAAGGGAGCGGCTAGACTTTCCTGGGCAATATATAAATGTACAATATTCAATAAAAGTTCCGTATTCTATGTAGCATGCCAGAGCAACAAGTATATAATAAACACATATATTCAGTGTATTCGTTGTGGCCAATGAAATCCTCCGAATTTCAAATAACTCTACAATCAAAAAAAGTCTTATGCTTAAAGAAATATTCATGATATTACAACAAGCCACCTTATAAATAACAAACAGCCATGTTAGCAATAGGATTGGCACCTAATAAAAACCAAATACAAGCGGATAGTATGTTAATCAAAAGCCCAAGACAATAGAAAAGGCTGCTTTGTAATACCCTTTTCTTATGATAAGCCACCCTTGCTACAAGCAGAACAAAGACATGCTCACTGAACATGACGAGCCATAATTAATGCCCTGGTCCCAGGAACGGGATGCCACTCTTGTTACTCAACTAGCGTGACTTTATCAGGAGTGGAAGTCACTTTTCATAAGAAAAGGGTATTATCATTGACCCTAGTATTTCTAGTAACCCCTTTTTTTTCTACTCTAACTTTAACCCTGTTTACAAAGCGGCCCTTTCTATTGTCTTGGGCTTTTGATTAACATACTAACCGCTTGTATTTTGTTTTTATTAGGTGCCAATTTAAAATATAATTTTATTTTCACAAAAATGATCTTTTCACACCCAATGTTTGTTTTTCCCCAAGTGTAACATGAGAAATTGGACCCTAACAGTAGCTGTGCAATTTGTCCTGAGTAGGCTGATACCCCATATAGGACTACAGGCTGAGCTGCAGGTGGAGACAATGTGCCTACTAATTTTGGCACTGGAGATCTGTCCCCCTGGGTCCTGGCTCACCCCATCAGCCGGGCCTCCTGGGCCCCCCCATCAGCCGGGCCCCTCAGACCCCCCCATCAGCCGGGCCCCTCAGACCCCCCGTGAACAGCCAGGCCCCCGGCTCCCCAGACCCCCCCACTGACAGTTGTGCGGGCCCCTGGGTGACCCCCCACGGACAGCCAGGCGGGCCCCTGGGTGAACCCCCACAGACAGTCGGGCGGACACCTGGGTTACACCCCACGGACAGCTGGGCGGGCCCCTGGGTCCCCCCATCATCAGCTGGGCCCCTGGGTCCCCCAGGCCCCCCCACGGACAGCCAGGTGGGCCCCTGGGTGATCCCACATGAACAGCCAGGTGGGCCCCTGGGTGACCACCCACGGACAGCTGGGCCCCTGGGTCCCCCCATCATCAGTTGGGCCCCTGGGTCCCCCAGGCCCCCCCGACGGACAGCAGGGCGGGCCCCTGGGTGACCTCCCACGGACAGCCAGGCAGGCCCCTGGGTCCCCCACCATCAGCCAGGCCCCTGGGTCCCCACAGGACCCCCAATGTCCCCCATAATAAGACACAACCAGCCCCCCCGGGCCCCCAGACTCCCCCCCTGTGATCAGACGACCAGCCCACGGCACCGGGGCCCCCAGACTCCCCCCCCCATGTTCAGACAACCAGCCCCCGGCGCCGGGGCCCCCAGAGACTCCCCCCCCATGATCAGACTGAGACAACAGGCCCTCGGCCCAATGTCCCCATCCCCATGATCAGCAGGCTGCAGCCAGACATACAGACATAAAAAGAATTCACTTACCTGCTCGCTGGCCGTCCACAGCACCGTCAGACTGTCACCCAGCCCAGGAACCCGACGTCTTCTGCTCTGCTGCAGGCCTGTAGCCGCTCCCACGCTGACGCCATGTGCACACCGCTCTTCAGCTTTCTCAGGAATGAGGAAGTGAAGAGGCAGCGTGTGACGTCACATCACGTGAGCCGGGGGCGGTGCTGGAGTGACCATCCGACCATGGTGCACTGGGGAGGGGAAGAGGAGTCAAGCGCTGGCCGGACCTTCCCTGCTGTGAATGTAACACAGGCAGAGCAGGCTGAGGGGGAGAACGGGGGCCCGAACCACTGAAATAATTGTAGGGGGGGCCCGGCCGAAACCCGAGCGGCGAGCGCGAACCAGGCTGCAGCGCCCAGCTTGCTCATCCGCCGCCGCGGCCGCCGGGCCCGGGCGGGCCCCCCTGATCACCGGGGCCCCATACAGGTGTAATGCCTGTCATGCCCTGATGGCGGCCCTGCGGAGAGGAGCCGCGTGTGTACGAGGTGTATGGAGAGGAGCCGTGCGTGTACGAGGTGTACGGAGAGGAGCCGTGCGTGTACGAGGTGTACGGAGAGGAGCCGTGTGTACGAGGTGTACGGAGAGGAGCCGTGTGTACGAGGTGTACGGAGAGGAGCCGCGCGTGTACGAGGTGTACGGAGAGGAGCCGTGTGCACGAGATGTACGGAGCGGAGCCGTGTGTGTGTGTACGAGGTGGAGCCGTGTGTGTACGAGGTGTACGGAGCGGAGCCGTGTGTATGAGGTGTACGGAGCGGAGCCGTGTGTATGAGGTGTACGGAGCGGAGCCGTGTGTATGAGGTGTACGGAGCGGAGCCGTGTGTATGAGGTGTACGGAGCGGAGCCGCACGTGTACGAGGTGTACGGAGAGGAGCCGCGCGTGTACGAGGTGTACGGAGAGGAGCCGCGCGTGTACGAGGTGTACGGAGAGGAGCCGCGCGTGTACGAGGTGTACGGAGAGGAGCCGCGCGTGTACGAGGTGTACGGAGAGGAGCCGCGCGTGTACGAGGTGTACGGAGAGGAGCCGCACGTGTACGAGGTGTACGGAGAGGAGCCGCGCGTGTACGAGGTGTACGGAGAGGAGCCGCGCGTGTACGAGGTGTACGGAGAGGAGCCGCGCGTGTACGAGGTGTACGGAGAGGAGCCGTGTGTACGAGGTGTATGGAGAGGAGCTGTGTGCACGAGATGTACAGAGCGGAGCCGTGTGTGTGTACAGGTGGAGCCGTGTGTGTACGAGGTGTACGGAGCGGAGCCGTGTGTATGAGGTGTACGGAGCGGAGCCGTGTGTATGAGGTGTACGGAGCGGAGCCACGCGTGTACGGAGCGGAGCCGTGCGTGTACGAGGTGTACGGAGAGGAGCCGCGCGTGTACGAGGTGTACGGAGAGGAGCCGCGCGTGTACGAGGTGTACGGAGAGGAGCCGCGCGTGTACGAGGTGTACGGAGAGGAGCCGCGCGTGTACGAGGTGTACGGAGAGGAGCCGCGCGTGTACGAGGTGTACGGAGAGGAGCCGTGTGTACGAGGTGTACGGAGAGGAGCCGTGTGTACGAGATGTACGGAGCGGAGCCGTGTGTGTGTACGAGGTGTACGGAGAGGAGCCGTGTGTACGAGGTGTACGGAGAGGAGCCGTGTGTACGAGGTGTACGGAGAGGAGCCGCATGTGTACGAGGTGTACGGAGCGGAGCCGCGCGTGTACGAGGTGTACGGAGAGGAGCCACGCGTGTACGAGGTGGACGGAGTGGAGCCGTGTGTATGGAATGGAGCCATATGTGTACGGGATGTACGGAGCGGAGCCAAGTGTGTACAAAGCATACAAAGCGGGCTTTTCCCACGGACACAGGAGTACACGGCGGAGCCCCGAGGAGCATTTTAAAACACACACATGACGTTCCACCTGAAGTGATGTGCTGGAAGCTGACCGGAAATGAGAATTTCTTGAGGAGATTGTGACGGAACCAGGAATGCTTCAGATCCATCACCGTGTCCTCCTCCAACAGCGCAGACAGCAGGATCGCCATGGAATCGGGGATGCCGGCCATGTGAGCGGATCATGATAGGTCCTGCACCGGGAGGCTCAGGTGGGCACTACAATGGGAGCCGGGCTGCTATAGTATCTTTGTAGAATCTTTCTTTATTTCTTTCTCTCTTTTTCTTTCTTTCTCTGTTCTTTCATTCTCTGTTCTGTCTTTCCCTCATTTTCTTTCTCTCTCTGTTCTTTCTTTCTCTCTCTGTTCTTTCTTTCTCTCTCTGTTCTTTCTTTCTCTCTCTAATCTTTCTTTTTTCTCTCTCTGTTCTTTCTTCCCCTCTTTCTTTCTTTTTCTTTCCTCTCTTTCTCTCTGTTCTTTCTTTCTTTTCTTTACTTCTTTCTTTCTCTCTCTGTTCTTTCTCTGTCTCTCTCTGTTCTTTCTTTCTTTCCCCTCTTTCTTTCTCTCTCTGTTCTTTCTCTGTCTCTCATTGTTCTTTCTTTGTCTCTCACTGTTCTTTCTTTCTTTCCCCTTTCTTTCTCGCTCTCTCTGTTTTCTTTTTTCTCTCTCTCTGTTTTCTCTCTTCCTTAGTGCCAGTCAGTGTGCCCATAATGCCAGCCACTGTGCCCTCAGTACCAGTCAGTGTGATCAGCAGTGCTAAATGGGTGCGATTAGGTGTGGACATGGGTGTGACTAGTTGTGAAATGGGTGTGGCTGGGCGTGGCCAAAATGTCCATTTTTCCCTTCTTCAAAAGTTGGGAGGTATGATAGGGGCGGCTATGACCAGGGGGTCTGGTTGCCCAATAGAGAGCAGTTCTGCCAGGAATTCTGTCACCGTGCGTACAAAAGGGGACAGAGATTTGGGAGGAGTACTGTACCTAAAAGCAATAAATAGGACTGAGCTGAAATACTGGGCACAGCTCTGACTACATGTTATATAGTTGTGTTAATCTCCTCTCACTTCTTGTAAACTACAACTGTACAAAGATATTATATAGTCACCATGTGACTAGTGGGCCTGTGTAACTTCAAATGCCAGGGCTGAATTTTAGTCCCAGTCCGGCCCTGGGAAGACACCTGGATGTATCTCTGTCTCCCAGGTCACTGCTGAGAATAATGTCAGAGTATTACTCCACTTTTACGGACTGACAATAAAGCATGCAAAATTGAAGATAGAGTGGATTTTACAAGAAAAAAACGTTGGGAAACATTATAAAGAGAAAACCCGCCTCCTCATTCCCTTAATAGCCAGGCCATGTCTCAACTTATTTACTATTGCCTATGACTACAGTAGATGACATAGTAGAGGGGGAAATAAACTACACCCACTGGTAGTCACCAGTAAATGTAATTTTAACATTTTATTACTTTATCTGGGCATGTGGTATGTGTGACGTGGTCAGACACATCCTGTTTAATTTATGAAGGTGTGACTCTGAAAACTCACAAAGACAATGCAAGGACTGTCAAAAATTAGAAGGAAGAGGGACTCCGATTCACCCTGTATTAGACATAAAGGTAGGACTCCTACACATTCTGCTAAAATTGGTAGGTAGTGGAACTCCTAAACTGATAAAGTCTATGCACTAAGTGCAAGGACTGCCAAAAATTAGAGGGAGGGAATGCAATACACCGAGGAAGACACGTAGAGGAGGGTCTCAAAAAACATACATTTTTTTCCACTAAGTGTAATGGTTGAAAAATATTTACCCTTGGGGACATAAACATCTATATATACACAGTGTATATATCTATACAGGGCCGCCATTAGGGCATTACTGCCTTGACTGGGGTCCATTGGGCACAGGGGGTTCACATCAGGCCCCGTCTCATCTGCTCACCGGGCCCCAATCGGCAGGTTAAACCGGGCCTTTAGCGGCGCTGCGGGCTGCAGCAGTTCAACGCTATTGATGTGCGGGCACGGGCCCGCACATCAATAGTTAACAGCCGCCAGCCAATCGGAGGCTGGCAGCTGACGTCAGCCGCACCGCGCACATCGCCGGCGGTTGCACGCTGCAGCTGCGTGGAGGGAGCTTCACCGCAGCAGCGCGGCCAGGTAAGAAGAACTTGTTTTTTGTTTTTTTTATTTTAATTGAAAGCGGCAATCCGGGGGGCCCGGGGCAGACTTTGAGACATGGGGGCAGAATGGAAGACATGGCAGAATTCAAGACATGGGGGCAGAATGCAAGACATGGGGGCAGAATGGAAGACATGGGGGCAGAATGCAAGACATGGGGGCAGAATGCAAGATATGGGGGCAGAATGGAAGACATGGGGGCAGAATGTACATGGGGCAGAATGCAAGACATGGGGGCAGAATGGAAGACATGGGGCAGAATGGAAGACATGGGGGCAGAATGCAAGACATGGGGGCAGAATGCAAGATATGGGGGCAGAATGTGAAACACGGGGACAGAATGTGAGACATGGGGCAGAATGTGACAGTGAGACACAGGAGGGGTCAGAATGGACACGGGGCAGAATGTGACAGTAAGACACAGGAGGGGGCAGAATGTGATAGTGAGACACAGGAGGGGGCAGAATATGACAGTAAGACACAGGAGGGGGCAGAATGTGACAGTGAGGCGCAGTATGGGCAAAATGGACACGGGGCAGAATGTGACAGTGAGACACAGGAGGGGGCAGAATGTGACAGTGAGACACAGGAAGGGGCGGGATGTGACAGTAAGACACATGAGGGGCAGAATGTGACAGTAAGACACATGAGGGGGCAGAATGTGACAGTGAGACACAGGAAGGGGCAGGATGTGACAGTAAGACACATGAGGGGCAGAATGTGACAGTAAGACACGAGGGGGCAGAATGTGACAGTGAGACACAGGAGGGGGCAGAATGGACACGGGAGCAGAATGTGACAGTGAGACACAGGAGGGGGCAAAATGGACACGGGGCAAAATGTGACAGTGAGACACAGGAGGAGGCAGAATGTGAGGCACGTGGCCAGAATGTGACAGTAAGACACAGGAGGGGTCAGAATGTGACAGTGAGACACAGGAGGGGGCAGGATGGGAGACACATGGTGCAGGATCATGGGGCAGGATCGAAAGATCATATGGGGGCAGAATGGATACTCATGAGGGTAGGATGAGAGAAAATATGGCTGGAGCCAGGAATGAGACACACGGGGGCCAGGATGGGGGATATTATTACCATAGGGGCTAATTAAGGGATATGTATTTATTTTATTTTTTGAGAATATTGTTTTAAATGGGGGAAGGTCCTGTTTCTGTGCAGAGCGACACTGTCACCTTTTTTTCTTCATCTGGTGTATTGTAGAAGTTGAGAAAAAATTAAGTAATGTATTCTGCAAGTGGAGCTCTAGATAACAGCGTTATTTCCTGCAGAGACGAGCCCTGGCTGGAAGACGTGATGGCTGTCTGTGCTGGATGAAAGATGAAAAGCAAAGATGAAGGACTTCGCCTAGAGATGTCACTGGTGAGTCAGTGTGTTACCTGTATACTGACACAATACACTATATACAGAGTGCCTTTGTACAATATCACCAGTGATCACTGTATTACCTGTACACTGGCACTATATACAGAGGTCCTGTGCATAATGTCACCGGTGATCACTGTATTACCTGTACACTGGCACTATATACAGAGGTCTGTTGTGAATTCTCTCTCTGGCTTCCCTCTGGTGATTACTGAAGATAGTGGAGCTGGTCAGATTGAGAGTTCTCTTTCTAGGCTCCCTCTGGTGGTTACTGGAGGTAGTGGAGCTGATCTGATTGACAGAGGATTGCCACCTGATAATGAGGAAGACGATTGGAGATCTGGGTGTTCTGATTGGGATTTAAGACAGTTGACTCCCTCTATCCCTGCTGGTGATTTTTTTCCTGTGCCTCCTGAGGTCTGATGTCTCCTGCTCTTTCCCTGCATTTTCAGCTAAGTGGTTCATTTGCTATTCTGTTTGCATTTGATCTGGATTTGTTTATCTCTGCTTTGTGCGGGTCAGCTAGCTCCGGCTGGGGCTTTGCTGAATCACCGACCATATGTTACTGCATGTGCCAGTTTGTTTAGTCCCCTTTTATATTGGTCTCTTTTTGCTTTGCTTTCAGAATATACCAGACTCCTGATATAGTGGGGGGCAAAGTCACGTGACTTCAGTGTTTTTTGCATCAGACGCATTGGACTTTTGCAGGTTTTTTTGCGTGATTGCAGACAGTGTCTTTCCTTTCCTGTCCTGTGTAGTCAGTGTGGGCCCCATCGTTTGCTCAGTCTATTTTCTGCCTGCGTTTGTGTTTTCATCTTGTCTCACCGACAATATATGTTTGCGGGCTATCTATTCCTTTGGGGTCTGCTCCGGGGCAGTTTAGATTTCCCCTTTCTTGCTTTAGGCTTAGTTAGCTCTCCGGCTGTGCCGAGGCATCTAGGACCATCGTAGGTACGCTCCACGGCTACTGCTAGTTGTGTTGTCAGGATCAGGGTTCTGCAATCCGCTTAGTTACCAACCTCTCTGGTTTTCTGTGGCTTAGTCTTGGCCTGCTATCCTCCACAGTGACCCATTCATAACAGAGGTCCTTTGCATAATGTCACTGGTGATCACTGTATTACCTGTACACTGGCACTATATACAGATCTCCTGTGTATAATGTCACTGGTAATCACTGTATTACTTGTACACATAATAAGTACAGATTGCCTGTGTATAATGGCACTTATGGTGATAGTATTATTTTTTTTTATTAATGATCAGTATTGTAGTATTCGGTCACCAAGTGGTGGTAATATGTGGTCTGGGCATGGTGCGGTGGTATTTGTCCCTTGTATGTGCTATTATTCTGTCACTGTGGTGGTAATATGTGGTCTGGTCATGGTCACTATGTGGTGGTTGTCCCTTTGGATATGACATTATAGGTCATTTTAAAAATTTAAAAATAAATAAATATACCTAAATTGTATTGGATATTTTAACAAATGTTTAATAGGTTAGAGTAGAGTAGGGCCTGGCCAAAAGAGTCTACCTTGTCGTGGTGGCAGATTTAAAAAATCTTTTGGCCAAAACAAGAGCTGCTGGCAATAAATGTTATCTGGGAACTGTTCATGTGTGATTGGCAAGAAGTGGAGTTTTTCCAAGAGAGATCGGTGGGACTGTGAACAGTTCGAGGGGTCGAGGGTGGCGCTGGGGTAGAGCCTGGGCGGAGTCTCAAGGGGGCCCCGAAAATTTTGCCAGTATGGGGCCCCGAAATTCCTAGTGGCAGTCCTGTATCTATATATGTTATATATGTAAGAGAATTGCAGAGGTAGGCCTCATACACATTCTTTAACAATTATGAAAGAGTGCATCATACACACCCTGGAAAAATTAAGAGCTAGGGTCACATGATGATCCTCTAAAATTTATGAGTGCCGCATGCTGATCCTCTAAAAAATTTGGAGTAATTGCTGCATGATGAACCTCTAAAAATTTGGAGCAAAGGTCATATTATGAACCTCTAAAAATTATAAGTGAGTGCCGTAGCGAACACGCTCGCTCATCACTATTTTACCTTAAATAAACTAGTACTAATCCATCAATCTATCTATGCCAAGATGCACTAAACAATATATACTGTATAATTGTATACTGACCATGGCATACGTGCAACTGCACATTAATATAATAACTGGCCTTGTCCTATGTTGTTTTCTGAATTTATGGGGATGTGATGGTCTCTTGCATCCTTAGGGTATGTTTCCCTGACAGGATTTGCTGCGGATTAGACGAGGTGTACAGCCGCAGCGTCCAATCCGCAGCGTCCAGATTTATGAAAAATCCCATCTCCACTAGGCGTACAAAGACGCAGGTGGCACATCCGCGAAAACGCACTTTTTAGACCGCAGCATGTCTATTTATCTTGCGGAGACGTTCAGGACGTCACATGTGTGTCACGATGACCCGTCCTGTGCGATGCGACCCGCAGGCCAGGAACTAAAACAACAAGACGCGGCACGTGATACTGTCCTGTGTGACACGGTCCGCAGGCCGGTAACTAAAACAACAAGACACGGGGAAAGGGAAAACAGTTACAACGGTGGGCCCTGCGATAGGGAAAGGGGACGTGGAGACCTCCTGCACTCCCCTGAGTCAGTGTCCCCAACGCTCCTAGCTTTCCCTATGCCGGTTCCGCACCAGGCGCCGATCAGGAACCTGTCGCCCTAGCACACCCTACACCTATCCCTTGCTAGGGAGCTGGGTGGCGCAGGCACTGGCCCCACCGCTGTACTAATACACATTAAGGAAAAACACAAACAGGGAAACACCACTTAGCTTTACTCTGTTGCTTTTGCTCCTGGTAACAGAGTCCACCACCAGAATGCAGCTCTCCTAATGAATAGCTGCCACCAAGCTTTGTCAGAGCTACCAGGAAATCCCCCATGACTCCTTCCACACCAGGGCTAAGACAGTGCTGCAAGGAACGCTCTCCAGCTCCTTCCTCCACCAAAGATGGTTGAAATGAACACTATCACCAACACTGGTTGCAACATCTGTGACTCTTTTATAGCAGAGCCAGAGCAATCACACCTGCATTATAATCATGTGCACTTAACTAAAGAAACAAGAGTGCAATGACACTCACCACCACCGGGGGCAAACTTAGAACAAACGACACCACAGTGCAATAATCCTAATGGCCACCGGGGGCAAAAACCAAACTTAAGCACAGCTTAAGAAAAAAAAAAAAGGTTACCTGTGCTTCTATCAGTCCTGATCCAGCATGGATCATGACAATGTGCAGATAGATTTCCCGGCTGGTCTTCAATAAAATGGCTCCCGGGGGTGGCACATGTGCAGATTGAGATTGTGCTCATTGATATCTCTAAAAGACATCAATGATCTGAAACCTCAATCTGCGCATGCATTTACCATTCTTCAGGAGTTTTCGGTTAGAGGTTTTTGCACTTTACAAAAGAAGTCAACGACAAAGTTATAAAAACCATTAACCCCTTCACTACCAAGGGTGGTTTGCACATTAACTCCCGGGCCAATTTTTACAATTCTGACCACTGTCCCTTTATGAGGTAATAACTCTGAAACGCTTCCATAGATCCCGGTGATTCTGACATTGTTTTCTCGTGACAGATTGTACTTCATGTTAGTGGTAAAATTTCATTCAAATAACTTGCGTTTATTTGTGAAAAAAACTGAAATTTGGTGAAAATTTTTAAAATTTCGCAATTTTCCAACTTTAAATTTTTATGCCCTTAAATCACAGAGATAAGGCACACAAAAACTTAATAAATAACATTTCCCACATGTTTACTTTACATCAGCACAATTTTGGAACCAAAATTTTTTTTTGTTAGGAAGTTATAAGGGTTAAAATTTGAACAGCGATTTCTCATTTTTGCAACACCATTTTATTTTTACGGACCACATCACATTTGAAGCCACTTTGAGGGGTCTATATGATAGAAAATACCCAAAAGTGACACCATTCTAAAAACTGCACCCCTTAAGGTGCTCTAAACCACATTCAAGTCTGCGGGTGTCATGTGCATTTGGAGAGCCTCTGATGTACCTAAACTATTGAAACTCCCCACAAGTGACCCCATTTTGGAAACTAGACCCCCTAAGGAACTTATCTAGATGTGTGGTGAGCACTTTGAACCCCCAAGTGCTTCACAGAAGTTTATAACGCCCGGGTGTGAAAATAAAAAAATCATTTTTTTCCACAAAAATGATATTTTTGCCCCCAATTTTTTATTTTCCTAAGGGTAACAGGAGAAATTGGACCCCAAAAGATGTTTTGCAATTTGTCCTGAGTAGGCTGATACCCTACATGTGGGGGTAAAACACTGTTTGGGCGCATGGCAGAGCTTGGAAGGGAAGGAGCACCATTTGACTTTTTCAACGCAGAATTGGCTGAAATTGCCCTAGCCCTAACCCTAACCCTAACCCTAACCCTAATGGGAAAATGGAAATAAATACATTTTCTTTTAATTTTATTATTTTTCCCTAACTAAGGGGGTGATAACGGGGGGTTTGATTTACTATTTATGGCGGTTTTTATGTTTGGCAGCTGTCACACGCTAAAAGATTCTTTTTATTGTAAAAATAGTTTTTGCATCACCACATATTGAGAGCTATAATTTTTCCATATTTTGACCCACCGAGTCATGTGGGTCTTATTTTTTGAAGGACGAGTTGACGTTTTTACTGGTATCATTTTCGGGCACGTGACATCTTTTGATCACTTTTTATTCTGATTTTTGTGACGCAGAATGAACAAAAACCAGCGTTTCATGAATTTCTTTTGGGGGGGTGCGTTTACACCGTTCTGCCTGCGGTAAAATTGATAAAGCGCTTTTATTCTTCGGGTCAGTATGGTTACAGCGATACCTCATTTAGGTCTTTTTTTATGTTTTGGCGCTTTTATGCAATGAAAACAATTTTATATAAAAAATAATTATTTTGCATTGCTTTATTCTGTGAGCTATAACTTTTTTATTTTTTTGGTGAAGATGCTGTATCATGGCTCGTTTTTTGCAGGACAAGATGACGTTTTCAGCGGTAGCATGGATATTTATATGCACCTTTTTGATCGCGCGTTATTGCACTTTTTGTGCGGCAGTATGATAATAAATCATAATTTTTTGCTTCGTTTTTTATTTTTATTTTTTAAGGGGTTTGCTAAAGGGGTTAACTAATGGGACAGTTTTATAGGGCGGGTCGTTAGAGACGCGGGGAAACCAAATATGTGTACTTTTATTGTTTTTTTTTTCATTTCCAAAAAATGAATTTATTTGGGAATATTTTTTTTTTTTCATTTATTTAGCGATTTTTAAAAAAATTATTTTTACACTTTTTTTTTTAAACTTTATTACATTGTCCCAGGGGGGATATAACTGTCATGTGACAGATCGCTGATCTGTCACATCACAGATCGCTGTGACAGATCAGCGATCTGTCACAGGCACTGCACAAGGCTTCCTCGTGCCTGCGCTTTGCAAGCACTGAGGAAGCCATCTCTCTGCAGGCCCCCGAAGGTCCCCGTCGCCATCTTCGTTCCGGGTACCTGCAGGGATGGAGCCCCCCGCAGCAGTGCTGCACATTGCGCTGCTGTGGGGGGCTCAGGGAAGCACGGAGAGAGCCCCCTCCCTGCCGATGCTTCCCTTTAACCCATTGGGCATCGCTGTGTTTCTCCTGTTGGTGATGGTGGCAACAGAGAAGGGGCCCCTGCGCAGGCATCTGGTGGGTGCAGGCTTCGCTCTTCTGTCAGAGGTGAAGGGGTTGGTGCATCGCCATCTGGCCTGATTCTGAGGGCGGTCCAGATTAGGTCATCAGGCTGTGTGCCTGTGAGGGATAGCCGTATCCGTCAAATATTTTGGAGCCTGTCCTGCAGGCCGCCAGTTTTGGTTTCCCCAGTGTGCTAGTGTTTAATTTGCTATTTTGACTCTGACCTTCGCCTGGATTTCTGACCCTTCTACAGTCTGCTGCTCTCCCGGTTTTTGACTTGGACTCCTGACTAAGCTTTCAATCCCGTTTATTAATCCCTTCCTGGCGACCATCCTGCTCAGGTCCGCTGCTCTCATAGGCAGCTACCCCTTGGGCTCCGCTGTAATTCCAGATCCCTGTATAGGGGTAAAGGGTCTAGGGGTTTCTCAGGTGTTGTCTTACTTGCAGCTCAGACTCGCACCAGACGGACGTCACATTCCCACTGTCTGCTGGTCCAGGGCTGAGCTCCTCACTGTTCAAGTCCCCAGCACCAGCTGCACTCTTTTCCTCCAACTGTCACTTCCTTCAGCTCCCCCTGCTGTTTTCGCCACCCACACCCTCTACCTAGTCCCTCCCTGCACTTGCGAGGTCTGATGTTGGATGCAAGTGTCTGGGTTCTGGGTTGTGCCCTCTCCTTACCTGAGAGCTGAATACCACCACACCTCTGGATGAGGTGCAGTACCTCTGTGGCGACTGAACTCTCAGAGGCGCCACACTCACATAGGGGCAGTGTTCAACTCTGTATAAGCAATCCTCTGCCCAGCATTCTGGGTGCTTCTGCCACGCAGGATATCACAGAGGCCTAGTAAGCATTCGTATTAAGCATGCCAGGCAGATGATTGCTGGCCAGGGCTGGGACGAGGAGTAGGCAGAGTAGGCACCCGGCTAGGACACTACCTTGTGCCTATTCGAAGGGGGTGCAGTTTAAAAAAAATGACATTGCTGAATGCATGAGGCCACCTGCCACATCCAGCCACAGACATTCAGCAAAGTAACAGCGGACACACAGTCAGTGACACTGCTCATCCCTTTCTCTGCCTGCACCCTGGCCTCTTGAAAAAGATAGCTATTCTAGTGGATGTGGTCATTGGAGCTTTTTATGTTACCTATGTGGCAGGGGTGCGTTAGCTTTCCTGCTACCTTAGTCTCTGACCTATTACTTTGCATCATCTGGCTAAGTCACCAAAATACCTTGTCCGACCCTGTTGCTGGCACAGTAGTGAATACTACCCTGGTCAGGCCGCCACAGTGGAACAAATTGGAACCAGACCAGAGTAGTTAGAATTTTTTGGCTTATCTCTATTATCAGACCATTGTAAAACAAATTGGTGAACATTATACATATGTGGTCAAAATTGTTGGTACCCCTCGTTTAATGACAGAAAAACCCACAATGTTCACAGAAATAACTTGAATCTGACAAAAGTAATAAATAAAAAATCTATGAAAATGAACAAATGAAAGTCAGACATTGCTTTTCAACCATGCTTCCATAGAATTTAAAAAAAAATAAAACTCATGAAATAGGCCTGGACAGAAATGATGGTACCCTTAACTTTAATATTTTGTTGCACAACCTTTTGAGACAATCACTGCAATCAGACGATTCCTGTAACTGTCAAAGAGACTTCTGCACCTCTCGACAGGTATTTTGGGCCTCTCTTCAAGAGCAAACTGTGTCATGGTTTGAACAGGGTTCTTGCCCTGCACTCACAGGGTTAAGTGTTCGTGGCCTCTTTCTGGATCTGGGAGGGGTATTTATACTCACTCTTTACCAGGGTTCTCTGTCAGCTATACTATTGTTCTGGTGTGTCTGACCCCTGGTGTGCGTGTATTCTGCGTTGCTTGTTTGCTTCCCGTGTATGACCCGGTCTGTTCCCTCACTCTGTACTCTATCTCTCGTTTTGGTACTATTGTCTTTTCTGGTTCTGACCTCCCGGCTTGGCTATCGTTACTCCGTTACAGTTTGTCCCTATTGTACCGTCTATTGCCTGTTCTGGTTTTCTGATCTATTGCTATGTCCTGACTATCCATTCTACTATCCATTCTGTCTAACCCTTTGGTACTGTATTGCTATCTTCTGCTTTGACCCCGGCTTCATCTGGTTTCTGTCTCTGTCTATGCCCCATGGTAACATTGTCCTGTAGTTACCTTTCTAGGAGTTTCCCTGCAGCTCCAAGCTCTGTGGAGCTTAGGCCACGACCCCAGCAGTCACGTGCTTCAGGTCCTGATACTCTGAAGCATGCATCATCACCGCTGCTGCCCTGCTCCACAGGTATCTTTGAGCACTGTTTTTGTACTCAGGACACGCGCACTGGCTCAGTGAGCAAGTGCAGTGCGGGGTTCCTGACAACTGATCCAGTTGTCTCGTGTTTGAATGTTTCCTTTTCCAGACGGCATGTTTCAGCTCTTTCCAAAGATGCTCAATAGGATTTAGGTCAGGGCTCACTCATAGGAGGCCACTGCAGAATAGTCAAATGTTTTCCTCTTTGCCATTCTTGGGTGTTTCTAGCTGTGTGTTTTGGGTCATTATCCTGTTGCTAGACCCATGACCTGTGACTGAGATCAAATTTTCTGACACTGGGCAGCACATTTCTCTCTAGAATCCCTTGATAGTCTTGAGATTTCATTGTACCCTGCACAGATTCTAGAAACCCTGTGCCAAATGCAGCAAAGCAGCCCCAGAACATAACATAGCCTCCTCCCTGTGTCACAGTAGGGACAGTGTTCTTTTCTTGATATGCTTCATTTTTCTGTCTGTGAACATAGAGCTTATGTGCCTTGACAAAAAGTTCCATTTTTGTCTCATCTGTCCATAGGACATTCTCCCAGAAGCTTTGTGGCTTGTCAACATGTAGTTTGTCAAATTCCAGTCTGGCTTTTTTATGATTTTTTTTCAACAATGGTGTCCTCCTTGGTCCTCTCCCATGAAGTTCACATTGGCTCATACAACGACAGATGGTGCGATCTGACACTAATGTTTCTTGAGCTTGAAGTTCACTTTTAATCTGTTTAGAAGTTTTTCTGGGCTCTTTTGCTACCATTCGTATTATCTGTCTCTTTGATTTGTCATCAATTTTCCTTCTGCGGCCACGTCAAGGGAGGTTGGCTAAAGTTACATGGAGCTTAAATTTCTGAATAATATGTGCAACTGTAGTCACAGGAACATCAAGCTGCTTGGAGATGGTCTTATAACTTTTACCTTTAACATGTTTGTCTATAATTTTATTTCTAATCTCCTGAGACAACTCTTTCCTTAGCTTCTTCTGGTCCATGTTGAGTGTGATACACACCATATCACCAAGCAGCACAGTGAGTATCTGTAGCCCTCTATACAGGCCCACTCACTGATTCCAATGGGGTTAAGCTGCAGGATGGTAGTGCTCTAGGGTAGGGTTTCATTCTCTTAACAGTATTTGGTCAGTTTTGTACATCAGTGTTTCTTGCAAAAGCCAGGAGGGGAACTGTGTTTTGAAGACACTCCTGGTTTTGTCATACTAATACAGATCAAAAATACTGATGTGAGAATGAGGCCTAAAGCATTGCTGCTGCCGCCCTGAAAGCTCGACTACCAGCAGGAAATGAACTGATGCACTGCTGAACTTGCTGTCAGTCAATGCCGGGGAGTGATTTTCGGCCGCCACTCACTGTATACTGACAGGTAACTGAAGCCGTATTGGTCGTGCCCCATGACTGAAAGCCGGAGGCTGCCGGGAGGAGTAAAATTCATTTTATCCCAGTAGCTGGGCTTTCAGTGCGGTGGCATCAGAATGCTGTTAACCTGCAGAATAATTCCATATCTGCAGGTTAGGTGCGGTTTTTGACATGACAGGTTCCCTTTAAGTCTGTAATCTGAGCATGCGTGCTCAGACTCCTGTCAATTGGTAACGGGAAGCTCCATCCCATCAGTGACAACTTATTGTCATTTCATCCGATTCCTCTGCCGAAACCGGATGTAACAGAGCAGGACCCAAAGGCTGCATGACAACATGGAGATGCGCTCATGGAAGCAGTGCGGGTAATAAAAGGATATTAGGAAAGTGATTGTTAGGAGTTAGGACATATGAAAAGGCGCCAAATACTTGTTGAATATTCATTTAACTGACAAAAACAGCCTATAAAAATATTTCTAAATGCCCTATATGAACTTTGTACACAATTCAAACATTAGAAAAGAAAACCTGAATGCACTTCTCCTACAAAGATCCATGTCAGCCTCGGGGTGTGCGGCAGCATAGCAGCAGATCCTCAGCAGATTTGCACAAGGATTAGCCTCTTCCTTGGTCAATAAGGGTAAATCCTGGGGCGTTTCCGCCTGAAATAAGAATCACACTGCTTACTTCTGCACTAAATTTTATTCCGCTATAGAAAAGAGGGTCTAAAATTTAAATGACAGGGTTGAGGAAACCTCATTCATACAGATGAAATGTGGATAATCTGTGTCAAATCTGACATGTGTGAATTGATCCGGATAGATTTAAAAGTTGAAAATGGTATGACATACAAAAACCAACAAATAGATATGGTAGAAATTGGCCACTAGATGGCAATATAACCACATGTTTTATAATAAACAGAACTTTCCTGTAATTTTCTCGAAAGTTTTTTTTTTATTACATGAATCCATTTAGATCAATTGAACACATAATTTTTGACATTTGACTCATTTAAAGATTTTAGAGATGCATTTGTTCTGCTATTTCCTAATAGTGGCACCATTTCCTCTGTATTACTAAATGCTCCAAATCATATTTGAAGAAGGAATTCATATACAGAGACCACAACATTAACCCTTAAAAGTCATGAAGTAATCATAGCAGGCAAGGACATTTGTGGTCTTTGAATGATCGGATACCAAGTAAGGCAACGTTCACACTATCAGTATTTGTAAGCCAAAACCAGGAGTGGGTGATAAATACAGAAGTGGTGACGTGTTTCTTTTATACTTTTCTTCTGATTGTTCCACTCCTGATTTTGGCTTACAAATACTGATGTCAAATGCTGACCAAATACTGAATGTGTGAATGTGGCCTAATAAGGCCACATTAAACATTAGCAGCATTCAGGGAAGCACAGGCCCGGATTTAGGGGGGCCGAGGGGCCTGGGCCACCCACCAAGTGGGGGCCTCCCACCAATATAGGGATAAATATCTCAAAACATGTAAAATACACGTCTATCTTTGCTGTGAACCTTTTCTAATGATAAGGAACATTAACAAAAGAGAAACTATTGAAAGTGTAGGGACCTGGCTACGGCCCTGCATCTCAGTGGCTGGCGAAGAGCGGCAGAGTCATGGCACCTGCGTCAGCATCCACTGACCTGGCTAGTCAGACTTCCTTAGTACCCTGTACCTAATGCTTAGCTTATGGCATGCGGCAGCCTACTCTGATCCCAACAGAAGCTTCTAGGGGCGCCGCGCTACCTATTCAGCTATATCACTCCCTCGGATTAGATCAGATGAGAGTTTGTTCAGTTCAGCTACCTTCTAGTAAGGAGGCGGAGGTACGATGTCGGCGCGAGAAGAGGATTCTCTGCCGCAGAGCACGGCAGGACTTCACTCCAGATCTTCAGTCACTGAAGATCCAGAGTGAAGTGGTTCAGTCTTCACAGTGTCGCGGTGGTGAGTATGATCTCTGTCTGTCTGTGTGTGTCTGTCTGTGTATCTTTCTTGCAGCTCCTGTCCTACACATTACCATACTGTATATACAGGTCCACACTATATCCTGCATTACAGTATGTCTGTGTATACTGTATGTATATAGTGTGGACCTGTTTACAGTATAGTGCTGTGTATACACTTTATGCAGCCCCTCAGCCTCTATTCTATATACAGCCAGCACAGCAACAGCCTCTGATATATACAGCCAGGTAAACAGCCTCTGATATATACAGCCCGGCAGCAGACCCTCATATATATACAGCCCAGCAGCAGCTTCTAATATATACAGCCCAGCAGCAGTCCCATATATATATATAGCCCAGCAGAAGCCTCTCATACATATACAGCCCAGCAAAAACCTCTCATAGATATACAGCCCAGCAGCAGCCTCTGACATATAGAGCCCAGCAGCAGTCTTTAATATAGACAGCCCAAATTTCTACAATATGCATAAATACATATGTACATATATCTTTAATTCCCTTTCAGGACTTCAAGGGTTGACAAGGTCATTTTGTTACTTTTAGATTACCATCATGGACAATCGTGAAGGAGATAGGCACAGACATCGCACAAGAATTTGGGAGTCTAGGGCTTCTAAAAGACATAAGGCAAAAGAAGCAACAATGAAATCAACAGAAAAGATAGCGAAGACAAGAAAATTGTATGAGTTCTTCACTGTTCATTCAAGGCAAGCGTCGGAAAGGAGTAATGACCTTGCAGAATCTGATCAACCTGACAGTGCTTCAGTGGAAATGGTTGTTGATCCTGGCAAAGAAAAGGCTGAAGTAGTAACATGTACAATTGAAGAACACAAAGAAAAGGAGACTGATAGTGGCACATCTTATGAAGAAGCTGAAGTTGAGGGCCCACCAGGGGGCGATGACATTAGACTTTGGCCATCCATTATTTTAGAACAGATGCGAGATTACTGACTGAAAAGGGGTGTATCAACAATCCAGCACTGTGATGAAAGTTTGTTCATTGCACACTCGGTTCAGCCACCTAGAAAGAACCTCAATATTCAAATAATGTGCACACTTGGGCTTTTCCGTTGTCAAAATCATAATGGAGAAATCATAACGAGGAATTGGTTATACTTCTCTCCCTCTAATGGACGCATTTACTGCTTCACGTGCAGATTGATGTGCTTTATTACAGCATCTGAGTCTTTTCAGCTTTCGTCTAATGGATTCTGTGATTGGAAATATTCACAAGAAAGTATAAAACATCATGAGAAGTCAGCAGAACATCTGAACTCTGCAATTGCTTTCAATATGAGGTTAAAAGCGATTGAGCGAATTGATACGGAGCTAACACAACAGGTCGAGGCTCAGGAGCATTACTGTAGGTCAGTATTGAAACGAGTAGTAAATGTTATTCAGTTTAATGCCGAGCGTGGCTTAGCATTTAGAGGAGATAACGAATTGGTTGGATCACCTAGAAACTTTCTGTGCATTCTTGAACTCCTTGCCCAGTACGACGACTTTCTTGCACGGCATATCAAAACTCAAGCCAATCGCGGCAAGGGTCATACAAACTACCTGTCATCTACAATTATGGAAGAAATTATCAATGTAATGGGAGAACAAGTCCTCAGAGAAATTATTTCTCGAGTTAACAAATCAAAATACTACTCCATCTCTTTGGACTCCACACCCGATGCAGCTCACGTTGACAAACATAGGCTGGTTTCACACTTGCGTTTTTTTGTGCTGCATTTTTGTGCATAAATGCGCATGCGTTTTTTCCTATTTTTCCTATACTTAACATGGGTGCGCATTGGCATGCGTTTGTACGCGTTTGTATGTGCATGCGTTTTTTTGTAGTGTGCGTCTGGGCGCACAAAATGCATCCTGTTGCATTTTTTGTGCGTCCAACCTGTCTCAAAAAAATGCATGCGCATGCAATACGCACAAAATTCACACAAAAACACATTAAAGTCTATGGGACCGCTGACATGCACATGGTCATGCGCACATCAGCGCGAAAAAAGCATGAGTTTTTTTTGCAAAAACCATGCGCAAAAAACAAGAAAACGCATAAAAAAATGCATGATGCGTTTTTATGCACGTTTGCACTGCGCATGCAGTGCAGCGCAAAAAAACGCAAGTGCGAAAGTAGCCTAACCCTTGTATTGAGGTATATGGAGAAAGATGGTCCTGTGGAACGCTTTGTAACATTCATGGCAAACAAAGGTCATGGCGCTCAAGACATGTCCAATGCCTTGTTGGAATTTTTGAAGAGACATGACCTAGACTTGGCAAATACAACGGCCTGCAAGCCAAAGTGAGAGAGAAGAACAATCTTGCATCCTGGATCCCTTGTATGGCACACTCTTTAAATCTGGTTGCTAAAAATGCTGTAGAAAGCTGCTCGAGTGCTGTACATTTTTTTGACTTCCTTGAAAAGCTGTTCCTCTTCTTCACAGTTTCAACACATCGGCATCAGCTCCTGACTGAGGCTTTGAAAAATATTGACTCAGCAACAGCATTGACTCTCAAACGTGTTACAACAACGCGTTGGTCCTGAAGAGCTGACGCTACTAAGGTCCTTAAGCATGACTATCAGCAGATTAAAGATGTACTTAAACAGACTGCTGATGACTTTGAAGAAAAAAGCTGTGTACAGTGTGAAGCAGAAGGACTGTTAAGACAAATGAATCAGCTTGAACTTGGTAGTAACACCACCTTCTGGAATGATATCCTGCAAAGAACAGATGCTACTAGTAAAAATCTACAACATGTAAAACTTGATCTAAACACTGCTGTGGCATCACTGACCAGCTTAAAAAACTATGTTGCATCAAAGCGTGACTCCTTCAAAATTTATGAGAAGGAAGGCGAAGAGCTGTCTGGTTCATCTGAGTATATTCAGACGATAACTCGACACAGGCGCCGAAACGTGTGTCTCAATCCATTAGATTATGGCCATACGGAAGAAGAAGTACAACTCAGCCCTTCTGAAAAATACAGAAGTCCAAGAATTTTATTCCATTAAGGATTTACAATGGCGGTCACGGAGTGGACCTTTGGACGTGCAGCATGCTGACAACTGATCTATATGCCTTAATCTCTCCTGGAAAGGGTGAGTAAATTTCTTTTATTTCTTGCAATATCTACCCGGATAAGACCCTATTACGCTCTTTCTCTCCTATAGTCTGTACATATCCATTAGATTATGGCCATCCGGAAGAAGTACAACTCAGCCCTTCTGAAAAATACAGATCAGAAACTTTCTTACCTATCACTGATCAGTTTATCGCTTCTCTTGGCCAACGTCTTCTAGCATATAAAGATATATCAAGCAAATTTAGCTCTTTTAGCCATCTGAAAGAACTGTCTTCAGACGAGCTTAAGGCCACAGCAGAGCAACTCGTCAGCTCTTATTCAGATGACTTGGACATTACATTTATCAATGAACTGTGTCAGTTTGTAACATTTGCCAATTTATTCACAGACAAGGAGCCAAAAGATATCAGCACTGAACTTTTCATGTACAAGCTTATCATGGAAAAGGGTGTGCAGGACACTTTCCCAAATATTGAGATACCTCTAAGGATATATCCAATTTTGATGGCAACAAACTGCAGTGGTGAGCGTTCCTTCTCAAAACTCAAATTAGTTGAAAACCAATTAAGGACATCCATGAAACAGAAACGACTTGTAAACTTGGCTATCATGAGCATCGAGTCAGATATACTGCGTGAAATGGACTTTAGTGACATCATTAGTGATTTTGCATTACGAAAATCAATGAAAGTGCCTGGATTGTAAAAAATGAAAGATTTTACCTGAATTACTCTGTGTATATTTGATTTTTGTAAATAAACTTGTGTTCGTTTCATTTTGTGTTTTTGCATTACATATTGCACCACCTTGAAAAATGGGCCTCCCTCCAAAATGGGCCCCGGGCACCCACCTCTTAAATCCGGCCCTGGGGAAGCAATGTTTTGGAGAGTAGATGCACTAAATTTACAGTCCCTGCCCTGAATTTTACAACTTGTCCTGCAAAAAACAAGACCTCACATGACTCTGTGGGCCAAAATATGGAAAAATTATAGCTTTCAAAATGTGGTGATGCAAAAACTTTTTTTTGCAAGAAAAAGCGTCTTTTAATGTGTGACAGCTGCCAAGCATAAAAACCTGCTTTAAATAGTAAATCAAACCCCCCTTTATCACCCGGTTAGTTAGGGAAAAATAATAAAATAAAAAAAATGTATTTATTTCCATGTTCCCATTAGGGTTAGGGTTTTGGCTAAAGTTAGGGTTAGGGTTAGAGTTAGGGATAGGGTTGGGATTAGGGTTAGGGTTGGGATTAGGGTTAGAGCTGGGATTAGGGTTAGGGGTGTGTTAGGGTTGTGAATGGGGTTAGGGGTGTGTTGGGGTTAGGGCTGGAGATAAATAAATTAAATTGGGGGGTTTCCACTGTTTAGGCACATCAGGGGCTCTCCAAATGCGACATGTGTCTGATATCAATTTCAGCCATTTCTGTGTTGAAAAAGTCAAATGGTGCTCCTTCCCTTCTGAGCTCTGCCATGAACCCAAACAGTGGTTTACCTGTATATATTGGGTATCAGCGTACTCAGGACAAATTGTACAACCTTTGGGGTCCAATTTCTCCTATTACCCTTGGTAAAATAAAACAAATTGGATCTGAAGTTTTTTTTGTGAAAGAAAGTTAAATGTTAATTTTTTTTAATCTTTCCAAAAATTCCCATGAAGCACCTGAAGGGTTAATAAACTTCTTGAATGTGGTTTTGAGCTCCTTCAGGGGTGTAGTTTTTAGAATGGTGTCACTTTTGGGTATTTTCTATCATATAGACCCGTCAAGGTGACTTTAAATGTGATGTGGTCCCTAAAAAAATGGTGTTGTAAAAATGAGAAATTGCTGGTAAAAAAATGGTGTTGTAAAAATGAGAAATTGCTGGTCAACTTTTAACCCTTATAACTTCCTAACATGAAAAAAAATTTGGTTCCAAAATTGTGCTGATGTAAAGTAGACATGTGGGGAATGTTATTTATTAACTATTTTGTGTGACATATTTCTCTGTTTTAAAGGGAATCTGTCACCCCTTTTTGAGATGTCATATAATGATATCATTCATTTGTGTGTTACCTAAGTATTGTAGTCGTATGTTTTTCCCCCCTGTCCCCTCACCTTTGATGCATAAATATCTTTGTTATCACTCTTCAGATTTATGGAAATTGCCGTGGTCCGGTCCGATGGGCATGGCTTATTCTCCCCCCACCTTGGCTTACTTGACGTAATTTCTTCTGTGAATCTAACAGATGGCGTTGTTTATTCGCTCCTGCGCATTCATAAGGCCGCTCGGGCTTGCGCAGTATGCTTTGCCCAGGGCTGCCACTAGGAATTTCGGGGTCCCATACTGGCAAAATTTATGGGGTCCCCTTGAGACTCCGCCGAGGCTCCACCCCCAGTTCCACCTCCACCCTAGCTCCTCCTCCACCACGCGAACCTTCCAAAATCCCTGCGCCCTTTCACTTCTAAGCTACTGGATTATCCTGAGCACTGCTGCCTTATGTTATCATTGGCCATTTGGTTTTCCAGCAGGTCAGGATCATCCAAGCGCATATAAATTTATTGCTATTGGGGAGTCGAAGGGGGAGGGGGAAGGAATCATTATACAATCATTATACAATCATACCTCCCCCCTCCCCCTTCGACTCCCCAATAGCAATGTATAAATACAGTAAGTACAATCACATACTGAAATGGTGGGAAAACAAATACAAGGACTTGTTACTTACTCACATAGCCGGTGTTGCCACCGTGCCCACCACTCAGTCAAGAAGAATCTAATGGTCATCTCAGCCTGCCCACCGCTGCCACCTCAGCCTGCCCACCAAATAAAAGGAAAGTGTATATTATTGCATATGTGGCGCCCCTGAGGCTCAGTCGCCACAGAGGTACTGCACCTTCCTCTCTCTTTAGAGTTGTTGTGCCCCACCATCATCCAGGTAAGGTGGGAACTCCTTTTGACACTCCATCACTCGCACCCCACACAACAGGGTAGTTCTGCACAACCACATTGCGGCTCAGTGCTTAGAGAGTAGCAGAGCACCTCTGGTGGTTCCCTGCATGGAACACTGGATGTGCTGGGAGGTGGGTGGAGTTGAGATATATAAAAGAGTGGGAAACTGTAGGATGACAGATCAGTCGAGGTTCAGTCTGACAGAAGGTCAGTGAGGAAGGAAGACTCTCGGGAGGAGTGGGGATCCCTGGAAGGGATGGAGGAAGGAGTGCTGCAGCTGCCTCAGTGATCTGAGCCAGCTGGCACGGGAAAGGAAAAGAAGGAGAAAGACGTAGAACTGCAACCTAAGCTTCCATAAGAGAGAGTAGGAACAGTGCGGAACGAAGGAGTAGGAGAACAGAGAGGAGACGTGGGTTGGAAGAGGAACCCTGCCTATAGGTTCTCAGCGCAAAGCCGGGGCCCGGTCCCCAAGGTTTTATGGACACTTATGGTTCTGCAGCAGACACCAGTGGAGTAGTTGGCTGTAAATGCACTACTCCCATCTAAGACTCGGGGCACAACAGCAACTGATTAGAGAGCTAGGACTCCGGAGAAGGGAGTCCCCAAGAGAGACTACAGCTGTCTGCCATACGAGTAGAATTGTTAGGAACATCTGACCTGAGGAACTTCAGAGTACCACGGTACTGGAGATCTTCACACCTTAAGGCGCAATAGAGGAGTCATTCAGGAGGTACATGTTGGCGGAGTGTTGGAGAGGAGCTTTCCATCTGGCCTGGAGGTTGGCTGAGTCTCTGACCCGGAGGACACGGCCCGGAGGCAGGCACCTTTGTGTACCGCAGACTGTGAGTAAAGCTTTGGAACTGCAAGCCTTGGTGTCCTCCGTTCATTCTCGCGCCAACCCATTCTGCACCGCTACATCTGGGTACCATCTTTTACACTGCCTGCGCCTTTCCACAACCATTACAACTACACTGCCCTGGGACATCAACCCTGCCTGTGGAGGGCTATACCATCACTGCTGCACCACACCATCTGTCCCAGAGGATCTGTCTGCAGCGTCGGCTTAACACCTCCCTTGCCGAGCACCACAGGTGGCGTCACGAACTATTCCATTTCACTTAAACTACATTACATTCCGCCATTGACATGGGCACCCAGGGCCACGGTCCGGGTCACCGCTACTGTGACACATCCCCCTGACACCGGCCCGGTACCGAGTACCCCACAGCCCTGGGAGGACGACCCACATATACTGTATAATCACTGATTATACACTACAAAAAAATCTTTATTGGTAATTAATAAAAATCGATATATTATAGAATGTAAATACACCTCAAAACATAACTGTAAGTGATTATGTAAAAAAACAAAAATAAATAAAATAGGAGTCAAGAGTAAAGGGCTGATCACCCCATTTAGTTTACTAACTTTTATACGTCAGAATTCAAAAACTCTTTAGGGTATGTTCCCACAGTCAGTAAACGTAACGGTAAAGTAGACCGTAGATGTATTAAGAAAGGTCTACAAGCAGCCAAGAAAATTGATCGCAATGAGCTGTTGAAACCGCGATCCAAATTAAATCAGGAATCCAAGGTAAGATTCATTACCACTTATAATACCAATTGGCAAGGTATGCTGCATATCCTGAAGAAATTCTGGCCTATTCTACAGGAGGATGTTGGCTTGGCGAAACATTTATTTGACTATCCTTCTATCACTTATAGAAAATCCCCAAGCCTTAAGGACCACATTGTTCGTAGTTACTATCCTGGACCCCAACTTGAACGAGCCTTTGGATCTAAAGGCCCAGTTTGGGGCTTCTTTCCCTGCGGGGACTGTATTGCCTGTCCTAATATGATACGGACCTCCACCTTCCACTCCAGTGATGGTAAGACCTTCTCAATAACGCAACACATCACTTGTAATTCTATAGGAGTGGTTTACTATGCCCATTGTCCTTGTCCTAAGATTTATATAGGATTAACTTCCAGGCCCCTAAAAACTAGAATTAGGGAGCATTATCGGGACATCATCAATGCCCTGGATATTGAGGATATTCCTTCCTTGAAATCCTTACCGCGTCACTTTAAACAGATGCATAATTGTGATGCTAGCCTATTAAAGGCTTTTGGGATTGACAAAATACACATTGATATTAGAGGCGGTAACTGGAGGAAAGCTTTGGCGCAATTGGAGTCACGATGGATCTCCAAGGTTAAATCTTTATAACCTTATGGTCTCAACGAGGTTATTAGTTTTGCCCCGTTCTTATAGCTTTGTTTTTTATTTTTATATTTATTTTTATTTTCATTTTTTTTATTTTCACCCTTTATTTTGTTGTTTTGTTTTTATCTTGTAACTAATATTATTTTATCTTTATAGATGGGTTCCTATCTTATTTATGAGACGCTCTTCGGTTTTGCTCCTATCTCAAGCATGAATCAATATTTCTAGCATCCTTCAAACTGATGCACCCTGCTTCTGGCTGCCCTTCCCAAGGAATGTTTATCATATGGATCTTTTTCTCATTATTATTATTATTATTATTCAACACCTTGTATGTTCAATTTTTTTGGGAAGCCCATTTTTTGGTCTTCTATATACACTAATTATGTATGGCACTCCATCTGCACATTTTTCATGTTTTTTCATATGTATCTTTGTATACGGTTTCACTCTATTCTTATACAACATCATAATCCCCTTTACACTTTGTATACTTATCACATTCACTTCCCTTTCTTTTCTTTTTCTCATGCATATTTCTTTCACTTTTATCATACATATTCCTTGGCAGCCCTTTACGTAGCCTAAGTGCTATTGCAGCAATGTTTTATTCCTGACAGCAGGGCGCACTCCGTCGGTTCTTTGGCCCGAGTATCACCATGGTGACGCGTCTCTATGTGGCTGCTTCCTCCCTCCTGCTCTGACGCGTCGAGCAGGGGGGAGGCGCGGCTTTCATGACGCTGACCTGTGATGCCCAGGATCCGGGCCGCCCACCGGAAGTGCCGATATACGCTTGTTTCCCATACTCTGTTACCATATAAAAGGACAAACAGACAGCTCCTCTATGCGCCCCTCGAAAAAGCTGCCGCGAAACGCGCGTCGGGGTCCTTTCATCCACACCCTGAGGTAATATGCACTAATCATCTTTATCTCTTGCTTACTTGCACATGTTACACTTGTCTTTCAGGGTTTGCTGCTGCCTTACTTAGCATTTGCATATATTGGCCATGTAGCTTCCTATTTATTCACACCTGCCCATGCTAAGTAATTTGTCTATACTAACACATCTTCTTGCAATATTTAAGGGGATTTAATCTTTGATATGATTATTGCATTATGCTTCTAATACTTCATATGCATATTTACAATGCTTTATATTGAGTGAGTAATGCACTGTCATTTATTTGAATACCTATTTCCTCTTTTATGCATTTATATTTGCCTCTTAGCATTGGTTTCAGCATTTGTTATACATATACTTAGCATCTTTTTGTGCCTATTATCCTCAATGTGGTTTTTTGTAATGTCCCCACCTTTACCATTATTGTGATTTTTACATTCATGGTTTTAGGCCTCTTTCACACATCAGTTTTTCGCCATCAGGCGCGATCCGGCTTTTTTTTGTAAAACCGGATCCGGCAAAATGCAATGCCGGATCCAGTTTTTCCCCATTGACTTGCATTAGCGCCGGATCACGCCGGATGGCATTGCGTTTTGTCCGTTTTTTGCCGGATCAGGCTTCTTGTCTCATTCCGGCGTCTGGAAAAAACGGCTACTGTAACGGTTTTTGTCTCCGGCGAAAAAGCCGGAAGCGCCGGATCCGACGCTTCCGGCTTTTTGCCACAATGAAAGTCTATGGGCGCCGGTTTGCGCCGGATCCAGAAAAAGACGGATCCAGCCACCGGATCCGTTTTTTTAAGTCTGCGCATGTTCAGATCCAATTGGCCAGCCCCCAGGAAACAGATATAACCTGCTAGACGGATCCGGCAGAAAAACGGATCCATTTCTACAGTTCTCCAAAATTTATGCCGGATCAGTTTTTTCTAAAAATAGCCGGATCCTGCCTGACGGCAAAAAACTGATGTGTGAAAGTAGCCTTAATTATGCTCCAATAAAATTTGTTACTTTTAAGCTTGGCTTCTTTTTCTTTTTGGATGATACTTCATTGAAGCTGTTTGCTTTCTAGGCTGATTTATTTTGAATATTTTACAATATCATTTGTGGCCTATCACCATGCTGCCTCGAGAGGTGTTGAGTTCTCCTTCAATGGAAGTCTGTAGCAGCTGCAGGAACTGGGGATACCCAAAGTTAAATCCAATAGTAACACAGCGGATCAATTCTATGTCTATAGGCTCTCTCTGCCCTGTGGACAAATAAATCCATAATATTTTGCAAAGTAAAAATCAGTGAAAATCAGTGAGAGTAAGCAGCTTGGTAATTATCACTACACATTCCGCATGGGAAAAGCCAGCAGATTAGTCCCATGCCAATCTTTGTCCTGTAATAAATATGTGTTGGAATTGCTTGGGCATATCTGACCTATGTGATCGCTTGCTTAGGCAGGTTTATAAATCAGATTATTAGGGTGGATGAATACCGAGAGTGGGTTTTCCATGGCGGCATCTTTACCAGTCATAGGTTCTTCCTGATCTGTCATGGTGTTAGTGAAGCTGAGCAGACTGTCTGCCATGTGCTCTCTCCCACAGGAGAGGAGAGATGCTGCTAGTTGTGATTTATTGAGATGATAAAGTCGTCTGTGAATACCAGCCATAGCAGAAGAATCCAGCAAAGCAAGTCAATTGCTGAAGTAGTTAGGTTGCTTGATAAATATGACTTTTGAAAATGTGTACAGGGAGCAGTGTACTAAAATAAAAGCAATTTTTGGATCACAGAGTCTTGAAAATAACATTTAGACTTTAGGGATCTGCAGTAAAGTAGCAGAGGCTGTTTATCATGCCACTGTAAAATGACGGTCTTCCTGGATGAAATCCATAACAGAAGCTGATAAATGAGTTTTCCTACAAACTTTCCACGCGGTAATACTTTGTTACATTGCTTGTCACTGTAAGTTCAGATCAGGTCACATGCCACATAGGGAATGGTTAGTTCTGCAAGCAAGGTACCGATGTGATCCTCTAGCTATAGGCAGAATTCTAACCATGCAGGTTTCATATTAATGCAATTTTTCACCCTGGCATTTTGCTGCTTTGAAGGGGATCTTTAGACAAGAAAAAAAAAAAAGGCTCAGCTTGGGTAAAATAACGAGAAGTTGTAATAGCCTTACCGATTCTCCTTCAAAGATTGACTAAGGCTTTTACATACCCCTTCAAGTGCAAATATGTGTCCCAAAGTCTAGAGGATCCTAGGCCAGCTGCTCATTAAAGGGAATCTGTCACCCCATTTTTGGCCTATAAGATGCGGCCACAGCCATCAGGGGCTTAACTACAGCATTCTGTAATGCTGTAGATAAGCCCCCTATGTAACCTGAAAGATAAGAAAAACGAGTTATATTGTACTCACCGGGGTGTCCGGTCTGGTCCGATGAGTGTCGCGGTCCGGTCTGGCACCTCCCATCTTCCAGAGATGCAAAAAATAGAGAGGGGGAGCGCACTAAGGCGGTAAATGAGGGACACCAGCGTGTTTAACAAAGATAATCCACTCACCTCGTGTGGTTGTGAAGGGTCACAACCACCTGGAGAAGTTTTGGCCACTGCAGATACCGGAATGCAGATACATACAGTGAATGAAGAGAAAAGCCGGGGTATATCCACGCTAGACCACAAGGAACCAACCGAAGATGCAAGCAAACCTTTATTCACACTCAAGCTTGAAGTAATGAGGAGGACATCATCTCTAGAAGATGGGAGGCGCCGGACCGGACCGCGACACCCACCGCACCCACCCCTGCCCCCCAGTAAGTATAATCTAACTTGTTTTTTTTATCTTTCAGGTTACATCGGGGGGCTTATCTACAACATTACAGAATGCTGTAGATAAGCCCCTGATGGCGGTGCTGGCAGCTGATAGGCCGAAAATGGAGTGACAGATTCCCTTTAAAACATTATGCACTTGGCCACTGTTTTGGAAGGGTTCATAATACAGGACCCCTAAAAATCTATCACCTCATGCTGTTCAATTTGCATATGGGGAGAATACAGTATCCTCAGTGGTACTACACTTTAGTGGTGTGTCCAACAGGAGCTCTATTAACCCCTTCACAACCATGGGATTTTCCGTTTTCGTTTTTTACTCTTCTTCCCAGAGCCATACCGTTTTTAATGTTTCCATGAATATGGCCATGTGATAGATTCTTTTTTGCAGGACAAGTTGTACTTTGAACGACACCATTGATTTGACCATATAGTGTATTAGAAAACGGGAAAAAAATTTCAAGTGAGGTGAAATTGCAAAAAAAGTGCAATTCCACAAACTTTTTTTTTTATTTACGATGTTCACTAAATGCTAAAGCTGACTTGCCATTATGATTCCCCAGGTCACTATGAGTACGAAGATACTAAACATGTATAGGTTCTTTTTTTATTTACTGTATATACTTGTGCATAAACCAAGTTTTTCAGCACATTTTCTTGTGCAGAAAATGGCCATCTCGGGAGAGGAGGAGCAGTGGGTCACAGAGGCAGGAGCCAGCGGCTGTGGCTAAACTCTGTGCCGCTGCTAAAGAGAAATGAATATTCATTTCTCTGTAATAGTGCACAGTGACAGCCGCCGGCTTCCAGCACACATCCTACTTACCTTCCCTGCGCATTCATTGCTGCATCTCATTCGTTCCGGCACCAGCAGCTCTTCTGGCCGAGCGATTGTGGTGCTAGCAGGTACGCAGGATGCAGTGACGAGTCGCGAGACGGTTTGGTGCTTTCTATAATAACGTTTATAGGACTAGAGGGGACTTTCCTCAGTCACGGCCTGATCAAACAAAAGGGGTATCAAGGGTTGCCCTCGCAGGGGCTCTCTACAAGCAAACACAAACGGGGTAGAACACAACTACGTCCGGCAACAGACGGTCACTATAGGGCCGCGGTATGGCCGACTACGGGTCCTTATTTATAGTCAACTTAGTCGTCCAGACGTCCCTCGCCATTCGGGATGGTGGTCTTTCGGAGTAGCAGTCGCTGGGCCCAGTTGCTGAAGCGTTGACGAAGTCTTCGCGAGCTCCGGCGCTCTGACACTGGAGCCCCACAGGCCCCGGCGGAGTCCTTGGACGGATGAGCTGCAGCCCCCAGACTGGGAAAAGCGGCAGCGATGTGGGGTGGCGAAGGGCAGGCCACCTGCGCAGCTAACAGCTGCGACGGGGAATCCGCGGCAAGCAGAGGCTCAGCCCCTGCCGCGTACCAGAGACCAGAGCGGGACAGTTTTGGCCGTCGACGGCACTGCACTTGCCGCTGCCACTGGTGAGAGCAGGGCGGCTGCGGGTGGCGGGGAACAGGCCGCAGCCGTGGGCTGGAGCGAGGTGGCCACGGACGCGGGCGACCGCTGGTAGGGCGCAGTCGCGGGCTGAGGTGAGGCAGCAGCGGCCACGGGTTGAACTGGGGCCGCAGTGGCCGCGGGCTGGAGTGGAGCAGCAAGTCTCGGAGGATCGTATTGGTGCCGTCCCTCTGGAGTCCTCAGTGGGCGTCTTCCCTGGCACTGGTAAGTCGCTCTGGCTTTCAGTCGCTCCCATGGTCTCCTGCTGCCTCTGTCCCGGTCTGCTAACTCATCGTTCTGGGAATTCCCCGCCCCTTTATAGTGGTCCCTCCCCCAGCCCATCTGTCTGTCACAACGGTCTGTCCCCCGGGACTAGTTTCCCCGGAACCTAGATGACGGCTCCCTTGGTTCCGGCCCGGACACTTGACGGGGGCCATTCCTCCCTCACTATCACGTGGCCTCTTTCCATGCCTCTCCACTCCCATAGGCATGGAGTGAATATTCATTACCTTAATGAGCGGAGCCATGTGGTTGTTCGGCAGGAAGAGCTGCTGGCGCCGGAAGGAGATGCAGCGAGTGCGCGCAGGCAAGGTAAGTAGGATTTTTTATAGGAGAAATGCATACAATGATGGGGCGGGGGAGCCATGCATACAAGTTCAGGGATGGGGGAGCCATGCATACAAGGACAGGGACGGGGAACCATGCATACCAGGATAGGGATGAGGGGACAATGCACACCTGGCTTATACTTGAGTCAATAAGTTTACCCAGTTTTTCGTGGCAAAATTAGGTGCCTCGACTTATACTTGGGTCGACGTATACTCGAGTATATACTGTAAGTGGTGAAAAATATCTGCAATTTATAAGAAAAAAATTTGCTTATGTTTCTATTTTCTGAGACCTCTAGCATCTCCACAAGTGTTGAATTTTTTTTCTTAATTTGTAGACCAAAGAGTCTCAATTTTTGCTGGATCTGAGGCCTCTTTTTTTGCGCACTGAGCTTACGTTTTTATTGATGACATTTTGAGGTAGATACCATGCTTGGCTCGCCTGTTTTTACATTTTATTTCAATGCTGTGGCAATCAAAAAAATGTACTGTATATACTCGAGTATAAAAAATATCCTACTCACCCTCCTCCAGCATGCCCTCGCAGCATCTCGCTGGAGCCGGCTTCCAGCAGCTCTTCCTGCTGAGCGATCATGTGGCCCCCCTCATTAAGGTAATGAATATGCGCTCCACGTCTATGGGAGTGGAGACGAGTGTAAAAACCATTACCTTAATGAGCTGTGCCATGTGATCGCTCAGCACAGGAAGAGCTGCCGGCGTCGGGACCAACAGAGATGTAGCGACGGCGCGGAGAAGGGCGAGTATGTCGTCTTCTGGAAGCCGGCATCTGCAGCTGTCACTGTGCACACTATTTAGCAGCGGCACAGGCTTTAGACACAGCCGCGGCTCCTGCCACTCCCCCTCCAGCTTTGTGGACAATGACTAGTGTATAAGCCGAGTGCTGAAAAACTCTGCTTATATACGAGTATATACAGTAATTCAGATGTTTCAATTTGTTTTTGCTCTGCCGTTTACCAATCAGATTGATTCTTTTTATATTTTGATATATTGGGCATCATATTCTTAAAAACATTTTTTTTCTACTTTTTATTTGCTTCAATAATGTAGTCTCCTTAGGAAACTTTAAGCTGCGATCGTCCGATTGCCTGTGCTACACATAGCAAGGCTTCAGCCCTGCTATGTGTAGCATAAATCATGATCTATGAATGCCGTCCACAGCAAAGTGAATAAGAGCACTGAAGTGTTTTATTTTTTTTTCCAGATTTGCAGCAGATTAAAATTTACATAATGTCAACGCATTTCACCCATATTAAGGAGTGGGGTAAAATGTGTAACAAAATCATGTAAAAAATGTGGCAAAAAAATTTATATTACACAGTGATCTTCCTGCCAACACATTAGGATATGCAGCAGAAATTTCTCCTGCAAATCCTGAACGTGTGCACATAGCCTGTCCTGTGTCCCACCACTTCCAAATTCATTATGATGCTATTGCTATATGCTAAAGTCCTTTATAGCATCATAATGAATATGGAATTGGGAAAAGACATTATCAGGTTCTGAAGATCCTCTGCCACCTCCCAATTCATTACAAGTCCCTGATAGCGTCTTCTCCCACCTTTCAGTTTATTATGGAGCGCCCTCACTCACCAGTGCCATGGGGTACTCGGTACCGGGCCGGTTGATCTTCTCAACGGGGGTTGTCACGGCAGCAGTGACCCGATCCGTGGCCCTGGGGCTCCATTACAAAAGGGGTTGTTTCAGTGTGCTTATGGTGGTGAAAGTTTATAAGTGATTCGTGATGCCACCTGTGGTGTTTGGCAATAGAGATGCCAACGCTGCAGACAGATCCTCTAGGACAGATGGTGTGGTGCAGCAGTGATGTTATAGCCCTCCACAGGCAGGGCTGTAGTCCCAGGACAGTGTAGGTGAAGTGACACTTAGATGGTGTAGTGTCAGGCGCAAGGGATGTAGCAGTGCTGGGCAGGTTGGCGCAGGAATGTAGTTCCAAAGCTTTACTCACAGTCTGTTGCAGGTACAGGTGCCCGCCTCCGTGCCGTGTCCTCCGGGTCAGGAGCTCAGCCAACTTCCAGGCAAGATGAAGTACTCCTTTCCAGCACTCCGCCAACATATGTGCCTTTTCTGAACGTCTCCTCTTATAGCGCCTTTGAATGAAGTACTCCTAGTACTGAGTTACACTGGAGTTCCTCCTGTCAGATGTTCCTTTGAACTCTACTTGTAAGGCAGACAGCTGTAGCCTGCTTCGGGGACTCCTTGCTACTGAGTCCCGGCTCATTAATATGTTGCTGTTGTGCCCTCAAGTCTTGTGTGGTAATAAAGTGGTCACTACTTCTATTCCTCCGGTGTCTGCTGCAGGACCATTAGTATCCGTACAACCTCGGGGACCGGACCCCGGCCTTGCGCTTAGAACTTGAAAAGGTTTCTCCTCTAACCCTGGTCCTTGTTCTCTTATTCTCCTCACGTTCCGTGCTAATCCTTCTTCCCAATTGAGAATCAAGTTTCCCTTCTCTGTCTCTTTCCTGTGCCAGCAGACCCAGATCACTGTGGCCTGCTGCAGCACTTCCTTCTTCCATCCCTCTCCTGGGGATCTCTCTGTCTCACACTCTGTCCTTCTACATCCTCACTCATTGACTGAATGAAAGACTGACTGTCTGACTCAACTCTTCCCGCTCTTTTGTGCGAACTAAACACCCACCTCCCAGCACGTTTCGTGTTCCAAGCAGGGAGCCATCAATGGGTGCTATGCTACACTCCAAGCAGGGAGCCGCCGAAGGTGCTTTGCTACACTACTTTGTGGTGTGGGGTGCAGGTGTTGGAGTGTGGTCAGAAGTCTCCACCTTACCTGGATGGTGGGGTACCACACCTCAGGAGGAGGTGCAGTACCTCTGTGGCGACTGAACCCTCAGGGGCGCCACAATTACAAGGGGTCTGATGCACCTCACCCTCTCGTCTTCCACTTCCCAATACATTTTAAGTCCCTGATAGCATCACAATAAATTGTGAGATGGGGAGGGATGCCATCAGGGACTTAGAACCCTTTCCACTACCTAGTTCATTTTACATCCATATTTAACATCTGCTTCCCCCTCACCATAAGTCCATTATAAGTTCCCCTTCCTCCCATCCCAATCCCCTACCTCCATTATTGTCCTCTTCCCTCCCCCATCATTGCCCTCTCCCCCACCTCCATGATTGCCTTCTCCCCCAACTCCATCATTGTCCTCTGCCACCGCCATCATTGTCCTCTCAACCATACACATCATTTTCCTCTTCTCCCCACCACTCCCGATTATCCTGGACCTCTCCATAGTGTATTGTTTAAAAAAAAAAAAACAAGAAAACACCACCACTCTCTTTTCCGTCCGTTCCCCCACAGCATCATAGTCACTGGCAACTTTCTCTCTGACACAGGGGCGCTGCTGCTTGCTGACGTACTCCAGACACGCCCGTGTCAGAGAGAAAGCGTAGGGCAGGAAGTAGAGGATGGATCCCTGCAGCTCCGCTGCCATTTTCTCCTGTATGTAGTGGAGCTGCACAAGGGCAATCTGGTCATGGGCCCCCCTGGATCATCGGCTGCATCGGTGGTATTCCCACCCCTGGCTTAGTAAAAATTTATGAAACTGTTCTGCTCGGGTGGGAAGACCCGCTGGCCAGTCCGTGCATTGCAGTCCGATCTCTGTCTGAAATAAGGACGTCCGACTGCACCCTTACCTGGATCAGTCACATATACATTTAAATGAAGACTCACGGTGCACCTGTTCAGGTTAGTATTTGAGTTCATTGTGAGAAAAGCATAACACAAATACCTGTTATTTTTGTAATTATGATCTGCTGAATAATTGTGACTCTTTTGGCTTCTTTTAACTCCATAGAAGTGAGACATATATAGAAGTTGTAATACAGGTCTGGGATGAATAGGAACAGAAATGGGAATGAGAACATCCACAATCGGAAGAAAACATGGGTTGGAAGCAATGAATGTTTATTCTGTCTTTAGTCAGAAGTAATCTAGTCTGTATTTTGCATCAGTATTTGTAAGCCAAAACTAGGAGTGGATGCAAAGAAGTGGAAGCAAGTCTGAATCTTTCCATTAGATTTCCACTGAGTTTACAATCTACCCAATTTGAAGCCTAATTTGTGTCATATAAAGCCCTCCCTCACACCCTTGTATAAACTGGACAAGTGTTATCCGAATTTGTTATTAAATGGGGCAGTGCTGATGACCAATTTTTTTCACTGACAGAATCTGTGAATGAAAAAAAAATTGCAGCACAGTATTCCACTCCGAAATGCATGCGAAAGAAAAAAAAAATCGGATGCCATATGAAGCCACAGTAAAGCATCCAATTTTTATCTTATCTAAGCTCAAATTGCTGCTATTCACCCCTTAAATGCTGTTGCAATCTAATAAAGATGCACAATCCTGGGGATTACCATTCCTGTCATCCTTTGGCACTCCTCCGTGATGCAATTGTGGGGTTCCGAAGTGTTTCCACAGCAGTCGGGGGCTGCTGAAAGCCCCCATGGCTGCCATGTTGGGACTCCTGTGAAGTCCAGCCATATAGAAATCTATTAGGTTAGTTACGTAGTACTGACTTACAGAATGATGTTGCAAGGTTACAAAACCCCAAAGAATGATGACAATTGAGTTTTTCACCACTGTACCACACTTGGAATTTTTTTTTTCCATTTTCCAAAATATGCCATGGATGGTATAATGAATTCAAAACTTTAGCTTTTTGTGCAAAAAATCAGGTCCCCATATGACTATTTAGATGGAAAAAAAGTTATGGCTTTTGGCAGAAGGGGAGGAAAAAATGAGAACGCTAAAAATAATAATAATAATAATAATATGGCAACGTGGTTAAAAGTAGAAACGTTTTTCCATTACTCCTGCAGACTATCAAAGTGATTTACTAGTTGTTTCACTGAATCTACAAACAAAACTCTTTAAATCTATTCTTTGTAATGAAGAACTCTCCTGGGAAGAAGAAAACAACTTATGGACACAATGTTCTAGTGGGCGCTGACTGGTACATTGCGTATTAAACACTAAAGGAAAATCTTTGTATAACGCCAATAATACCACAGATGGGCACTTACTGCAAATATACAAGTTCATTGAATTTCGTAAACTTCTATGGGCAGCTACTCTGCAGCTATGAACTCGTTTTAAGATTTGTAATATTGTACGTCAGAAAGAAAAATCCCTGAGAAATGGGAACATTAACAAGGCATCATTTTGAAAACTGTTAGTGTTGGCCATACACATAAGCAAGTATACTCGCAGTGCCACATTTACAGCTCGTGCTGACCTAGGCTCATTTACATTGGACAGTTAGTGTCATATTTTCATTTTTGGATGGTTGTACTAACAATTGCCCAGGGTTACAGGTAATCTGTCAGCAGTTTTATTTAATCTAAGAGCAGCATAGTGTAGGGGTAGAGAACCTAATTCCAGCTATGTTTCACTTAGTAGTAGCCTGTATACCTCTAATCATTATCAATAGCGCTGTTGTGGAAAATCATTAGTGAATGTTATTAAACAGTGACTAAATATCACACAGCACTATAACTAAATACCAATATATAGAGTTGAGTGACTTTGGTCGGATCGGGTTTCGTGAAACCCGAATGAAACAAAATTTGAGTCGGATGATACTGGTCCGACTAGGGCAAAAAAAGTTGGAGTTTCGTCCAAAACCCGACCCCAAAGCAAGTCAATGGGGAATAAAAGTCGGCATTGAGTGGATGAATGTCATCCGCTCAATGCCGACTTTCATTTCCCATTGACTTGCATTGGGGTCGGATTTTGGACGAAACTCCGACTTTTTTTGCCCTAGTCGGACCAGTATCATCCGACTCAAATTTTGTTTCATTCGGGTTTCACGAAGCCCGATCAGACCAAAGTCGCTCAACTCTACCAATATACTTCGACTTTACATTATTGTTTCCAAAATTAGTTTTAGGCAGATTCTCTCGATTTGGCTGGCAGAAAGAATTTCTTCAGAATAACATTGTTTCAATTTGAAAATGTCCCAGTTATAGTGAAAAGTTATTTATTATGCTCCAATATATCTGCGGAAACCAAAGCATAGTCAACAGAGGGGAGGGAAAAATAATAATAATAATTTAAAAAAAACACATTATAGTCGCCTGTTTTAGACCCTTTCCTGACTTTTTACACCATCTCCACAGCTTCCTAGATCTCCGTGCTGGTCTTCAGTTCTTGTAGCAATGAGGCCTGTAATTGGTATCACAAAACCACTTAGGGGCCAACACACATCATTGTCATCAATGGATCCAGAAAGGTTAAGTAGCACTTTCGCTCATTACTATTGGGTATATAGATTTTTTTTAACCCCTTCCAGATTCTCAAACAAATGCGGCAAAATGGTGGCTAATGGTGAATGAATTTGCTGCACTCGGAACCAAAATCTTTTTGGATATGATAGAATCCCACATTTTTGTTAAACTCATAACCTATTTGAATAGTTACAAATTGATCCTTGCTTTTCTGTAACAACGATTAACAAAAGAGAAGATTTAGGCAGCACTTCAGAGTAAAGACAGGGATCACGGTTTTCCTGGTCCTTAACGTTCATTATAGTATCAAAAACAATCAGGTAACAAGCAGCACATTTAGGGGAAGTTACAAAATGTTCATGAACTAGGCTACACATAGCTGAAACATGGCATCGCTGGACCAGATCTTCCTCATATTTTGACACTTCCTGTATTGAGTGCTGGGTACAGTTATAAAGTACTGATTAAACAAGCGACATATGTAAATTTATGAATGCACACTCCATAAAGACAGGGTAAAAACACCAAGTGCTAACACACAACCACACATCCACTACCTATTATCATGCACACTTTGTGAAAACACTCATGTATTCACAATATGAAGTCAAATATTCATAAATTTGTATTCCCTCCATATAGTGATGAGTAGAGATGAGCGCCTTTGCCTTTTTTAGGGTCGAGTCGGGTTTCATGAAACCCGACTTTCGCAAAAGTCGGGTCGAATGAAATCGGTTGACTATAGGGAAAAGTCGGGGTCCGACTGAAACATGAAACCCAATGCAAGTCAACTGGGAAGCAAAGTCGGCAGGGAGTGGAGGACAGTAAACACACCTACAGTGCCCATTTCAATGCCAAAAATATCAATTCTTATTACTGAAGCTTGTCAACCTTAATTTACTTCATAATAATAGTTGCGCATTGAAAACTGGGGGTTATTTGGCTAAAGTTGTGGGGGGGAGTAGGGCTGGCTCCAGGTTTTCGTGTGCCCTGGGCCAAAGAGTGTCAGTGCACCCCTTTAGCACATACCACAACTCATGATGCTCCGATACGGCACAGAAATATAGGTATAGTACAATGACAAATACTTTACTGCTTACATGACATGACTGATCTATTTTAAATTGTACAATAGCTCAAAAAAGGACAGTATATTACTCCATACAGTATTATGGCCACCACATAGTGCGCCATAAAGAATAATGAGCCCCATTTATTTCTCCATACAGAATAATTGGTCACTCACCTATAATGTTCCATACAGTATATGATGAGCTCTACATAATGCTCCATATATAATGGGCTCCATTTCTAATGCTCCAGTGTATAAAGGGCCCCGTAAATGCTGCTCCAGTGTCTGATGTCCCCAATCTGGAATGCTCCAGTATATGATGGGCCTCATGGATGATGCTCCAGGGTATGATGGGCCCTAATAATGCTCCATATATAATGGGCCCCATTTCTAATGCTCCAGTGTATCATGTGCCCCATAGATGCTTCTCCAGTGTCTGATCTGCCCCATTTATAATGCTCCAGTATATGATGGTCCTCATGGATGATGCTCCAGTGTAATATGGGCTCTAATAATGCTCCATATATAATGGGCCCCATTTCTAATGCTCCAGTGTTTAATGGGCCCCGTAAATGGTGCTCCAGTGTCTGATGTCCCCAATCTGGAATGCTCCAGTATATGATGGGCCTCATGGATAATGCTCCAGTGTATGATGGGCCCTAATAATGCTCCATATATAATGGGCCCCATTTCTAATGCTCCAGTGTATAATGGGCCCCATAAATGCTGCTCCAGTGTCTGATGTCCCCCACTTGGAATGCTCCAGTATATGATGGGCCCCATTTTTAATTAACCCAGGCATGGTATGTGAAAAGAGCTCCATGGAGTAATCTGAAGTGTGTGCTGCCGCATCCTTCACTTTTGGGGTGGGTGAAGGACACAAGGAAATTGGTTGCTCCTGACCAGAAGCCTGCACTTACGACTCAGTGCTTGCATTTTTTTAAACTTCAGAAGAGGAGGCGATGGAGCTGGAGGCTGTTTGAGCAATGTAAGCCAAAAACAGTTCCTGATGCTCCGGCTTTAAAAGCAGTCTACCTACTCCCAGAAAACAGAGCCTTACAGGCCTTCCAGAGCTACACCATGACACAAGCTCAACACCTCCTGCCTTAGCTGCTATTGTGTTTTTAGCACTACCAGCAGATGCACCACTACCACCATCAGTACCAGGTGGCCCCCACACGCCCATGTACGCGTCCCCTTCCACCATACTTCCTTATGTTTTGGAAAATGGACCCAAAATACCAGCAGATATATGGTACTGTATCAGAAGCGTACAGCTCTATACAGTCTAGGGATAACAGTAAATCTCCGTATATATTTCATGAGTCATACACAGATGCTCACAGGCTCAGTATGGATTACCCAATAAAATAAAAAGTTGAAAAAGGGTACAGTATCACCAGATACAAGGCATATATAGTATAGTGTAAACATTCTGAATCTTCGTATACATTTCAGGAGGCAGACACAAACGCTCTCAGGCCCAGTATGGATTACACAAGAATATGAAAAGCTGTAAATGGATAATGTAACACAAGTGTACAGCTGTATACTGTACAGTGTTGGGCTAATCTTAAAGCTCCTAATATATTGCCGGAGTAACAGACAGATGTTCACAGGCTCATTATGGATTACACCAGAATCTAAATAGCTAAAAAGGTTACTGTATCAGAAGCATACAGCTGTGTATAGTGTTGGCCAAATTTGAAATCTCGGTATATATATCCGGAGTCACCCTCAGACGCTCACTCAGTCTGGGTTTGACCATAATAAAAAATATTGTAAAAAAGGTACTGGATAAAAAGATAGCAAGTATATATATTTTAGGGTACAATTGAAATCTCCGTATACATAGTCCCGTAGTCACTCTCAGACGCTCACCCAGTATGGATTTGACCGTAATACTAAATGTCGAACAAAGATACTGTATAACAAGATACAAGCTGTATCGAGTATAGGGTAAAAATTGGTATCTCCGATTCACCATATATATAGAAGGCATAAACCACACACGCTCACTCACTATGGATGATACCGTAACACAAAATTTTGAACAAAGGTACTGTATCAGCAGGGGTAATTGTAAATTTCCATCTATACTTCCGGAGTCAGGCACAGACACTCACAGGCTCACTGTCATGATCCAGGGTGGATCTGACAGATTAAATGCACAAGTAACCTTTTTTTTCCTGTGAGCTGTTTTGCTCAGGGTTGCTTTTGTCCCCCGGTGGCCAGTATGGTCATTGCACTTGTGCTTAGAGATAGTTTTGCCCCGGTGGCCAGTATGGTCATTGCACTGGTGTTTTTAGAGATAGTTTGCCCCCCAGTGGTGGTTAGAGTAATTGCACGGGAATCACTAACAGGTGTGTTTGCTCTATAAAGGTGTGTCAGTAGTGCTCACTGACGTTGGTGATATTGTTGGGCTTTTCCAATCATGCTAGGTGAAGGAGGGAGCTGGAAGAGAGTCCAGGGCAGCTCAGAGTCCTGGAGTGGCAGCTCTGGTGTCAGCGAGGAGTTCGTGTAGAGCATGGTGGAGTGGCAGCTATGGTGTCAGTGAAGAATTCCTGCAAAGCTTGTTGGAGTGGCAGCTATGTTGTAGAGCTGCACTCAGTTTGCTGGACTTTGTTACTGAGAGCTGCACTCAGTTTGCTGGACTCTGTTACTGAGAGCTGCACTCAGTTTGCTGGACTCGGTTGCTGGACAGCTGCACTCAGGTGCTGGACTCTGTTGCTCCAAGGCGGCACTCAGTGCTGGATGCTGTTGCTGTAAAGCTGCACCCAGGTGTTGGACACGGTGGAGGAAGATGCACTCAGGTGTTGGTCTCTGTTGCCAGGAGCAAGTGTATCAGAGCAAAGCTAAGTGTTTCCCTGTTTGTCACTTTTCCTCATGCTGGTGTTAGTGCAGTGGTGGGGCCAGTGCCTGCGCCACCGAGCTCCCTAGCAAGGGATAGGTGTAGGGTGTGCCAGGGCTACAGGTTCCTGAGCGGCGACCGGTGCAGAACCGGCATAGGGAACGTTAGGAGTGTTAGGGACACTGACTCAGGGGAGTGCAGGAGGTCTCCACGTCCCCCCGTTCCCTAACGCAGGGCCCACCATTGTAAATGTTTCCCTACCCCCTTTGTCTTGTATTAGTTACCGGCCTGCGGGCCATGTCACACTGGACAGTTACACGTGCCGTGTCCTGTTCTAGTTGTTACCGGTCGGCTGGCCGTGTCACACAGGACGGGGCATGTGACATTATCACCAACCTATAAATTTTTTTTTTCTGGTGAGCCTCGGACCATGTTCAGACCTGTGAGCATTTGCTGCTGGTCCTCACTGAGGTGAGTGAGGAGCCGCATGGTGTGTAAGCAGTTCCAGCAGCAGTAATCAGGGTCTGGGGCCTTCCCTCTGACTCAACCGGAAAATCAAATAGCAGCTGGCAATGAAGCCCCCCTAGAGTCGCTGCTGGGGAGCGGGACTTGCTCATACAGGTGGACGTACCCAGACAGGTGGGTGGAGTTGGTGTCCCCATGGTGCTGTCTGGGGTTCCCCGAGATGAAGGGGTGTGTCCCTGTAGTGAGCAGACTGGTGATATGGTCCGCGGGGCTCACGCCAAATCTTCCATACCACCGAAGAAGCCACCCCCTCCTGGTTGTGTGGAGGAAGGCGACCAGGGAGTGTATTTTTCCGCCATATCCCAGGCCCCTCCATCTCCGGTGTGAGCAGCAGGTGCGTTGCGGGGGAGTAGGGGCAAGTCTCTACCCTCGCCATTAGCCAACCCTGGTAGGCGCAGACCTCGTGGTGGAAAGGGTTGGGGGGTGGTGTACCCCTTGGTGGAGTGCGGGGGTGTGAGTGTGTTGACACAGGGGGACACCTCTGTTGTCGATCCCAGAATGAGTTCACCAAATTATGACAAACGAATGTGTGGCAATAAACGTTCAGGTCCGGACCTGTGTGTGAACGAGCATGTATGGGTGGCCACCAAAAAACATCCTGTGGAAGTGTGTTGCGGAGTCTTACCAGCTCATACAGAACATACACATACATAACTCGTTCCCCAGGTCGGCGCTTTGGAGATGTGTGGTGCCTCCAGAACATACATTGCCTATACCAGTGGTGCGTTTGTCATTAACTTGAAGTGTCAGGTAGTGGTTGGGGTGAACTCTGGATCTGGGCGTCCCCGCTGTGGGTGGTTCCCTAATGAGGAGCAGTCTTGAGGGTCCAGAGGCCCCTCATTAAGGGGAGGGTACTATCATAATCCAGGGTGGATCTGACAGATTAAATGCACAAGTAACCTTTTTTTTCCTGTGAGCTGTTTTGCTCAGGGTTGCTTTTGTCCCCCGGTGGCCAGTATGGTCATTGCACTTGTGCTTAGAGATAGTTTTGCCCCGGTGGCCAGCATGGTCATTGCACTGGTGTTTTTAGAGATAGTTTGCCCCCGGTGGTGGTTAGAGTAATTGCACGGGAATCGCTAACAGGTGTGTTTGCTCTATAAAGGTGTGTCAGTAGTGCTCACTGATGATGGTGATATTGTTGGGCTTTTCCAATCTTGTTGGGTGAAGGAGGGAGCTGGAAGAGAGTCCAGGGCAGCTCAGTCAGAGTCCTGGAGTGGCAGCTCTGGTGTCAGCGAGGAGTTCGTGTAGAGCATGGTGGAGTGGCAGCTATGGTGTCAGTGAAGAATTCCTGCAAAGCTTGTTGGAGTGGCAGCTATGGTGTAGAGCTGCACTCAGTTTGCTGGACTCTGTTACTGAGAGCTGCACTCAGTTTGCTGGATTCGGTTGCTGGACAGCTGCACTCAGGTGCTGGACTCTGTTGCTCCAAGGCGTCACTCAGTGCTGGACGCTGTTGCTGTAAAGCTGCACCCAGGTGTTGGACACGGTGGATGAAGATGCACTCAGGTGTTGGTCTCTGTTGCCAGGAGCAAGTGCATCAGAGCAAAGCTAAGTGTTTCCCTGTTTGTCACTTTTCCTCATGTTGGTGTTAGTGGAGCAGTGGGGCCAGTGCCTGCGCCACCCAGCTCCCTAGCAAGGGATAGGTGTAGGGTGTGCCAGGGCTACAGGTTCCTGAGCGGCGCCCGGTGCGGAACCGGCATAGGGAACGTTAGGAGTGTTAGGGACACTGACTCAGGGGAGTGCAGGAGGTCTCCACGTCCCCCCGTTCCCTATCGCAGGGCCCACCGTTGTAAATGTTTCCCTACCCCCTTTGTCTTGTTGTATTAGTTACCGGCCTGCGGGCCGTGTCAAACTGGACAATTACACGTGCCGTGTCCTGCTGTAGTAGTTACCGGCCTGCTGGCTGTGTCACACAGGACGGGGCACGTGACACTCACTATGTATTACACCAGAATTTAAAAAGTAGGAAAAAGAGAAAGGTAGTCGAAGCGTACAACAGTATACAGTGTTGTGGTATTTTTAAATCTTCGTATATATTTCAATCTCAGTAAGCCAGTCCAGACTCTCAGCTACTGGAAACTACATGGATACAAGTACAGACGGGAAGTTGAGTGTTAGCAGAATTTTGGGAATTACTCATCGCGGGAAAACCTCGCGGTAGAAATTGCAGAGGCGATGTAGACCCTCAATTACTGTGTCTGGGGAGACAGCGAAAACCGTTCTTTGTGAAGAAAGGATTGCTTTATCGCAGTAGCATGGATCACATCACCGTTACTCGCCTCCATCAAATTGTGATCACAGGGAGAGATGTAGACATGGTCCTCACTGCCTATCATGATGTGTCTGGTCATTTTGGAGTGCAAAAGACAGAAGCCACAGGCCGTAGGTGATTCTATTGGATTGGCATGAGAGGAGACATTGAATAATGGTGGCAGGAATGTCACACGTCTGTGACTATCACAACTGTGAAAGGTGATCATAAAGCACCACTGCATCCGCTTGTAAGTTGACGTCCATTACAAATGGTAGCCATTGATGATCTGAAGGTAGAGGCCAGCAGGACACGCCATAGCTAAATCTTAACCATCATCGATCAATACACCAAATTTCTAGTGGCCGTCCCTGTGAAGGATTTAACTGCCCACACTACACTGCGGTGGAGCAGGGAGAGGTAAGTATTGCAACTTGCAAGTGCTGTGGCCATGACCAAGCAGGGGGGCACACTCGTGGTTGACGGTACTGGCACAGGGCCCCTCATAGTACGCTGGTGTGTCTGACGGCGAGTGGGCCCCCCCACCGTCAGAGACACTGTATTGTACTATAAGGGGCCCTGTGCCAGTGCCGTTGGCCATCAGTGGGCCCATTCACCTGTTCAGAGCAAACGGCACTTGCCCGGGTGCGCCAGGTGTTGACCCCAGCCATTGGGGGGTGGGTGGGCAGCCCACTTAGGGAGGTTTGAAAAATGGCATATGTTGATGTGTTGGCTGGACATTCCGCTGCTGCAAAGGGCGGAATTAGGCAAGTCCGAGGAAGAGGAGGACAAAAGAGAGGCAGTTTTCTGGCAACCTATGTGTCATCAGGGGAAGGTGGGACAAAATCCTTTGAAACCCATGCATGGTTCATTTTAATGAAGGTTAGATCATCAACATTTTGGGTCGACAGACGGGTCTATTTTTCTGTCAGGATTGATCCAGCAGCACTGAAGACTCTTTCAGATAACACACTAGCAGCAGGGCAAGTGAGCTCCTGTAAGGCATATTGTGCCAAGTCAGGCCAGGTGTCCAGTTTAGAGGCCCAATAGTCAAAGGGGAATGACCTGTGAGGGAGAACATCGATATGGGAGAAGTAGTTTGCAACCATAGTTGACAACTGCTGTATCCTGTCACTTTTAATCGATGCAGTATTAGGAGTCGTGCGAGCGTTACTTGAGAAATCATTCCACAACATGGTCATTAAACCCATGTCTCCAACGCCACTTCGGCTGTGTGCACCACAAACACCTCTTCCATTGTGCCTGCTACAGCTCGTGGGAGAACCAGCACCGCTGCTGTGTGCTGGGAAAGCATCAAACGGTTTACCAGAGTTGCTTGTTTGTTAGCCAATATTATCTCTAGGTTCTCCTGTGGCATGATGTTGTGTAATTTGCCTTTGTAGCGTGGATCGAGGATGCTGGCCAGCCAGTAGTCGTCATCCCTCATCATTTTGGCAATGCGGGGGTCCCTTTTTAGGATCCGCAAGGCATAATCGCACATGTGGGCCAATGTTCCAGGTGTCAATGCTGCACTGCCACTGCTGGGTGGAGGAGCACTTTCTGGCAAATCCACTTCCCTACAGTCACGCACAAATACTGTACCTGACCTTGGAACGCCAACATTTTCTCTTGCCCCCTGAGAAGCATTCTCCTGCCCAAAATAATCATCCCCCTCATCCTCCTCCTCCTCTTCTTCCTCCACCTCGTCCAGGACAGTTCCGTGACCAGACAATAGCTAACTGTCATCAAGGCTTCCCTCCTCCTCCGCTGCAGATGCCTGATCCTTAATGTGCGTCAAACTTTGCATGAGCAGACGCATAAGTAGGATGCTCATGCTTATTATGGCGTCGTCTGCGCTTACTAGCCGTGTGCATTCCTCAAAACGCTGAAGGACTTTACAGAGGTCTTTCAGCTTTGACCACTGCACACCCGACAATTCCATGTCTTCCCTCAAACTGCCTGCCCATGTATCCTCCCACAAATGCATTACAGCCTGCCTCTGTTCGCACAACCTCTCAACCATGTGCAGGGTGGAGTTCCACCTTGTTGCAACGTCTATGATTAGGCGGTGCTTGGGGAGGTGGAGCAATCGCTGCAGCTTCTGCGTACAAGTGCAGTGGACGTTTGAGAAACGGATGTGCGAGCACAGTCTTCGCACCTTATGTAGCAGGGATGTTAATTATTAAGGAAGCACTGCACCACCAGGTTCAAAGTGTGAGCCAGGCAAGGTATGTGTGTGAGTTTTGCACGGGTTATGGCTGCCACAAAATTAAGGCTATTATCACTGACTACCTTGCCTGCCTCAAGATGTAGACTGCCCAGCCATGACTCAGTTTGTCGCTGCAAGTAGTCGGCCAGTACCTCCGCGGTTTGTCTGTTGTCGCCCAAAGACATCATCTTTAACACAGCCTGCTGTTGCTTACCACTAGCTGTTCGATAGTGGGACATCTCATGTGCAACACTGCCAGCTGCGGATGGAGTGCTCGTGCGACTGCGCTCTGTGGATGAGCTTTCGCTGATGGAGGAGGAGGAGGGTTGAAAGCCTACAGCCAACTGTTTCCTATACCGTGGGCTCGAAATCAGCAATCGAGAAATAACATAAAACATAACTTTTAATAATAGATGTAAAAGCTACCAAAGATAGTAGTGCAAGTGAATCACTAAATCAAAAACCACAAATAATAAAGGAGGTAACTGTATGAATCTCTATAACAGATTACTGCCAATATATACATGTGGCTATTCCAAGTCCAAAATTTTTGAGAGATTGGACCAGAAAAATACTTGGACTGAACCAGTGCAAAAAGGCCAAGTAAAAAATGAACATTTTCCTTATCAGAGGAACTAAAGAGGCCTCTACCTTGTAAAGGTTATCAAGGAATATGCCTATTCATGTATATAACAAGGACATCATAATAAACCCATCAACAAAAAAAATGTGAAAAGGAAAGATCTCACCACATGAAGATGGAGGATGTCCAGGATCAGATGTCCCATCAGAGTCATATCAAGTCAGGAAAAAGGGGAGGTTCACCCTATACAAGCCCTGTTAGAACTACAACTGACACCCATGACTCCCGCCCTAACAAGGGCAGTCCACATCTAATCCCTATAAACCATAGCCCTACAAAGTCCCTGTGCATCCCAACGTGTTTCGTCACTAAATGACTCTTCAGGGGACATATTAGCACAAACTGGGCATCAACACAGAATATACAGGCTGCCTCCTAAGATGAAAATGGAGTGAGGCAGACTAATGAGGAGGGCACTTAAATAAACTGCCAATCAAATAGAACACATCCACCTGAGATGACTTGGAACGCACGCCATCCACCATTGGTCCCTGTGGGACGCAGGCACATGATGAGTGTATCAATGGAAAACACCCACCTTCCAAACCATGCAATAGTGTATAAACGCCGGTGTGTCCCGCGGCAAAGGCCGCCCTGTTTCCGGTTGCGTCATACCGCCCAAAAGCAAAATGGCCGCCGCCCTTCCGGTCATGCGCACTCATCGGTGCCAGCAGAAAAAATGGCCGCCACACTTCCGGTCATGCGCACTCATGTTAAAGCAGCGCCAACAGAACGGAAGTAAAGCATGCGACAAAGGTCGCAATGCTGCTAGAAGGCAATATCGTCATGCGCACTTAAAACAGTCCATAAGCCAATCTTACAAGCGAATAGACAGATCATGCAACTCTAAAAGGCCTCAATCACCAAAATGATTGCCAAAAATTAGAGGTGGTAATTGGGATCGCATCATTCTACAAAAAGAGACTAAGTGGATCTTTTGTTTGAACACCATGACCCCAAGAGGGCTTAATGACCAACTCAATTTTGGCTGCTATATCTAGGGTTTGATATATGTGTTTTAATATTTCCTTTGTATATACTGTAAAATACCCCTTCTTTTTACATGTTTTTGCTACCTTTTATTCTGAGTTTGAATTTTTGTCATTTTCCATCTTGTTTTATTTTGATTCTGGTAATTCTCTCTTTAGGCCTCTGATTGGATTAATATTTATTTTTGGCAATCATTTTGGTGATTGAGGCCTTTTAGAGTTGCATGATCTGTCTATTCGCTTGTAAGATTGGCTTATGGACTGTTTTAAGTGCGCATGACGATATTGCCTTCTAGCAGCATTGCGACCTTTGTCGCATGCTTTACTTCCGTTCTGTTGGCGCTGCTTTAACATGAGTGCGCATGACCGGAAGTGTGGCGGCCATTTTTTCTGCTGGCACCGATGAGTGCGCATGACCGGAAGTGCGGCGGCCATTTTGCTTTTGGGCGGTATGACGCAACCGGAAACAGGGCGGCCTTTGCCGCGGGACACGCCGGCGTTTATACACTATTGCATGGTTTGGAAGGTGGGCGTTTTCCATTGATACACTCATCATGTGCCTGTGTCCCACAGGGACCAATGGTGGACGGCGTGCGTTCCAAGTCATCTCAGGTGGATGTGTTCTATTTGATTGGCAGTTTATTTAAGTGCCCTCCTCATTAGTCTGCCTCACTCCATTTTCATCTTAGGAGGCAGCCTGTATATTCTGTGATGATGCCCAGTTTGTGCTAATATGTCCCCTGAAGAGTCATTTAGTGACGAAACGCGTTGGGATGCACAGGGACTTTGTAGGGCTATGGTTTATAGGGATTAGATGTGGACTGCCCTTGTTAGGGCGGGAGTCATGGGTGTCAGTTGTAGTTCTAACAGGGCTTGTATAGGGTGAACCTCCCCTTTTTCCTGACTTGATATGACTCTGATGGGACATCTGATCCTGGACATCCTCCATCTTCATGTGGTGAGATCTTTCCTTTTCACATTTTTTTTGTTGATGGGTTTATTATGATGTCCTTGTTATATACATGAATAGGCATATTCCTTGATAACCTTTACAAGGTAGAGGCCTCTTTAGTTCCTCTGATAAGGAAAATGTTCATTTTTTACTTGGCCTTTTTGCACTGGTTCAGTCCAAGTATTTTTCTGGTCCAATCTCTCAAAAATTTTGGACTTGGAATAGCCACATGTATATATTGGCAGTAATCTGTTATAGAGATTCATACAGTTACCTCCTTTATTATTTGTGGTTTTTGATTTAGTGATTCACTTGCACTACTATCTTTGGTAGCTTTTACATCTATTATTAAAAGTTATGTTTTATGTTATTTCTCGATTGCTGATTTGGTACTCTGTATCGTGAGAATTTGTGGGTATTTAACCCACTTTTTTGCTGTTAATCCTAATATTCCTTGGGTATGGCAGGTTTCTTGTCAACTGGTCTAAATACGGACCAATGGCTAGCTGAAGCAAAGGAGGTATTTTCTGAACACTCGTTCACACAGAAAAAGTATCTCCCTACATATAGCGTTGCTTTTAAAGAACTCACTAAGGTATATCGTGACCAGATTATATCATGGTGGGAGGTACAGAGCCTTGAAAATTATTTAAAGGCGGGTATTGTCCCACGAGGATTAAGAATTAATATTTCTGCAGGGGCACGACACAAGAACCCCAGTTTTATTGCCAAATGGGAAAAAGAGGTTACAAGTAGTTCCCTTCGTCTTATGCAACTCCTCTTGGAGGAGGAAAAGAAAACTTTGAGTCTTTTGAATGACCGTTTGAGAGATCAAATTGAAGTTACCAAAAAATTCTCCTCGGAGACTGACTTTTCCTTAAAGGAAAGTAAGTTAGAAACTAATCTGGAGCGTTTCCAATATCATCTTAAGGAGCGTAAACATCGCCAATATTTGAGGGACGCTCAAGATTTTAAGGATAATAAGGCCTATTTGGTTATTGGTAATCGTAATAACAACATTGATCTTGAAACTGATTTGTCTTCTACAGATACTGACTTCTCTGATACTGAGGGAAGGGGTAGAAGCAATAGGGGGAGGAATAGAGGTAGAGTTAGAGGCCGTGATCATCGTGGTCCTCTGGATAGATCCGATACTACTACAGGATCGCATTTTTTAGATCAGAGTTATCCTTTAAGGAACCGTCAACATCCGGTACGGAAATAAGAACTGTTCCTGGGAATAACTATTCTAATATCACTTTACCTATTAGTCGTGTCCCTAATTCAGCATCTTCATTGGTCACTAACGATATACAAGTGGTTAATCTGTCCTCTAGGGTGCTCAACCGTGAAGAACTACAGGTTTTGCAAAAGGGTCTCACATTTGTCCCCAGTACAGACTTTGATCTGTTTCGGTCTATAAAAGATCTTAATTTGTTTTTACGTAAGGTACGTTGGAGAAAGTTTTTTCTGCAACAGGATAATCGTACCTGTATGGATATGGGGATTCCTGTTGATTTGTTGCCAGACGTACGCTTGTTATCTAGTATTGGTGTAATGAACCCCAACGATCTTGGAAGGGGTCCCTTCACTGAATTAAAAAATAGGAGCACTAAAATGCCCCCTCCTATTGGAGATGTGTCTGCTATAGATATTTTTGAAAACTTGGTTACAGAAGATCTGAAATCCTTACAAGGAAAGAAGATCTTTTCCAGATATAATTGTACGAAAACAGAAATGGCAGTTATCAATAAGCTTGAGCAGGATGACCGCATTGTCATTAAACCCTCAGATAAGGGTGGCAATGTGGTCATCCTTGATTCTATACAATATTCTAAAATGTGTGAGACCCTCCTTGAGGACAGAGTGAGTTATGAGATTTTGGATCATAACCCTACCTCTGATTATTTGTCTGAACTCAAAAGTATCCTGGATGAAGGTTTATCCATGAGAGTTATTGACAAATCTGAATTTGATTTTCTAATGCCTAAAGATTCAATAGTTGCTACCTTTTACTGCCTACCGAAATTACACAAGGGTCTTTCCCCTTTAAAGGGGAGACCTATTGTGTCAGGAATGGGCAGTATTAGCCACAACATTGGCATTTATTTAGATCGTGTCCTGAAACCTTTTGTCGCCTCATTACGATCTTTCGTGCAGGATACCCCTGACCTTCTTCGGAGAATAGAGGGATTATGTGTTGATCCCGAGGTTAATTTGGGCAGTATTGATGTGGAGGCGCTTTACACCTCCATACCTCACGATAAGGGGCTTGAAGCTGTGTTATATTTTCTGAACACTAGAGGATGTCAATATCGGACCCACAGCGAGTTTGTCATCAAGCTACTTCGTTTCTGTCTCACTAAGAATTTTTTCTTGTTTGATCATAAGATCTACCACCAGCTCAGGGGCACCGCTATGGGGAGTCCATGTGCCCCGGCGTATGCAAATTTGTTCCTGGGCTGGTGGGAGGAGACCCAGGTCTTCAGGAGTGGTTTGGACGTTATGGAACGAATCGAGCTGTGGGTTCGATATATTGATGACATCCTGATTTTGTGGAAGGGTTCGAAGGATAGTTTTTCTGTTTTTGTAGACACTCTGAATCATAATGATTGTGGTTTATTTTTTACTTCTGTGATTGACCCGTTTTCATTGTCCTTTCTTGATATATTGATTGAGAGGAAAAATGATGGTACTATTACCACCTGTACTTACAGGAAACCCACGGCTACTAATTCTTTGTTGAGGTGGGACAGTAGCCACCCTATACATCTTAAACGGGGAGTACCCAAGGGTCAATATCTCAGGATACGTAGAAATTGCTCTACAGATGAATCTTTTGAGAGACAGGCGAGAGAACTTAGAGACAGATGTTTGGATAGGGGTTATCCTCTTGATGTTTTGAAACGTGCCTATAAACATGCTAAGGGTAAAAGTAGAATGGAACTCCTTAGACCCAGACCCAGAGTTGAAAATAAAGGTGAAATGAGGTTGATTACCACCTTTGATAATGGAACAAGTGATGTACGTGCTATCCTGGCCAAACATTGGCCTGTGTTATTAATGGATAAGGATGTTGGAGGAGTACTTTCGACACGACCTTTAATCACGTACAAGAAAGGCCGTTCATTAAGGGATCGGTTGGTTAACAGTCATTTCACCAGACCTTCCCGTACCACTTGGTTGCCCACCAATGTTAATGGTTGCTTTAGATGTGGCCACTGCGTTGCTTGTTCCCACATTTCTCCTGGTGCTGGTTTTATCAGTAATGTTACAGGACAGGTATATCAAATTAGGGAATTTATTAACTGTAGCAGCAAGGGAGTCATTTATAAGGCCACATGTACATGTGGCATAGAATATGTGGGTAAAACCATTAGAGAATTCAAACGTAGGATTGGGGAACACATTGGAGACATTATCCATAAGAGAGATACCCCTATTTCACGTCATATTAATCAGTGCCAAGGAGGGAATGTTAATTCCATTCAATTTCTGGGGATTGAAAGGGTAAAAAAACCACCAAGAGGTGGTAATTGGGATCACATCATTCTACAAAAAGAGACTAAGTGGATCTTTTGTTTGAACACCATGACCCCAAGAGGGCTTAATGACCAACTCAATTTTGGCTGCTATATCTAGGGTTTGATATATGTGTTTTAATATTTCCTTTGTATATACTGTAAAATACCCCTTCTTTTTACATGTTTTTGCTACCTTTTATTCTGAGTTTGAATTTTTGTCATTTTCCATCTTGTTTTATTTTGATTCTGGTAATGCTCTCTTTAGGCCTCTGATTGGATTAATATTTATTTTTGGCAATCATTTTGGTGATTGAGGCCTTTTAGAGTTGCATGATCTGTCTATTCGCTTGTAAGATTGGCTTATGGACTGTTTTAAGTGCGCATGACGATATTGCCTTCTAGCAGCATTGCGACCTTTGTCGCATGCTTTACTTCCGTTCTGTTGGCGCTGCTTTAACATGAGTGCGCATGACCGGAAGTGTGGCGGCCATTTTTTCTGCTGGCACCGATGAGTGCGCATGATCGGAAGGGCGGCGGCCATTTTGCTTTTGGGCGGTATGACGCAACCGGAAACAGGGCGGCCTTTGCCGCGGGACACGCCGGCGTTTATACACTATTGCATGGTTTGGAAGGTGGGCGTTTTCCATTGATACACTCATCATGTGCCTGCGTCCCACAGGGACCAATGGTGGACGGCGTGCGTTCCAAGTCATCTCAGGTGGATGTGTTCTATTTGATTGGCAGTTTATTTAAGTGCCCTCCTCATTAGTCTGCCTCACTCCATTTTCATCTTAGGAGGCAGCCTGTATATTCTGTGATGATGCCCAGTTTGTGCTAATATGTCCCCTGAAGAGTCATTTAGTGACGAAACGCGTTGGGATGCACAGGGACTTTGTAGGGCTATGGTTTATAGGGATTAGATGTGGACTGCCCTTGTTAGGGCGGGAGTCATGGGTGTCAGTTGTAGCTCTAACAGGGCTTGTATAGGGTGAACCTCCCCTTTTTCCTGACTTGATATGACTCTGATGGGACATCTGATCCTGGACATCCTCCATCTTCATGTGGTGAGATCTTTCCTTTTCACATTTTTTTTGTTGATGGGTTTATTATGATGTCCTTGTTATATACATGAATAGGCATATTCCTTGATAACCTTTACAAGGTAGAGGCCTCTTTAGTTCCTCTGATAAGGAAACTGTTCATTTTTTACTTGGCCTTTTTGCACTGGTTCAGTCCAAGTATTTTTCTGGTCCAATCTCTCAAAAATTTTGGACTTGGAATAGCCACATGTATATATTGGCAGTAATCTGTTATAGAGATTCATACAGTTACCTCCTTTATTATTTGTGGTTTTTGATTTAGTGATTCACTTGCACTACTATCTTTGGTAGCTTTTACATCTATTATTAAAAGTTATGTTTTATGTTATTTCTCGATTGCTGATTTGGTACTCTGTATCGTGAGAATTTGTGGGTATTTAACCCACTTTTTTGCTGTTAATCCTATACCGTGGGCTCGGCAGCACTGTTCCACTGCCGCTGTCCCCTGTGGAGCCTGCATCCACCACATTAACCCAGTGCGCAGTGATGGACACGTAATGGCCCTGGCCATGCCTACTGGTCCATGCATCTGTTGTGAGGTGCACCTTTCCACTCACTGACTGTTTTAGTGCATGGACAATAAGGTCTTTCACATGCCGGTGGAGGGCAGGGATGGCTTTTTGAGAAAAGTGCCGACTGGGTAGGTCATAGCGTGGGACAGCATAGGCCATGAGCTCGCGGAAAGCTTCGCCAAACGTTTCAACCAAACGGTAGGGCATCATCTCTAATGAGATTAGTTTGGCAATGTAGGCGTTCAAACACAGTGTACGCGGATGAGAGGATGAGTACTTTCTTGTCCTACTCACAGTGTCTGGTAGGGTGAGCTGGACTGGAGAGCTGCATATGGGGGAAGTAGCGGTGGACCGGACGGAGTGAGAGGGGGTTGGTGATGGTATTGTTGTGTTGCAAAACCATTGTGATTCCCTGAGTGCTTTGGCCTTGCGATGACACCTCCACATTTAGTGCTGGTGGTGTGCTTAACGGTGGCGGTGGTCTTACAGTGATGGAGCGTTGCTGGCTACCTTCAGTCGGAGCAGGTGCACATGTGCTACCTGAGGTTTTGTAGTCCGTCCACTCTTGCAAGTGCATGTTGATTAAATGTCTAAGCATGCAACTGGTATTCAAATTTCTGAGTTGTTTACCTTGGCTAAAGGTTCTTCCGCACTTCTTACAGGTAACCTTTGCCTCATCAGTAGGATTTTGGACAAAGAAGTGCCACACTGCACTCTTCCTACTATGGTATACATTTTCTGGCCTTGCACGCTGTGCTAAGTTGACTGTCTGGCCAAGCTGTCCTGCAACTCTTTTAGTTTTTGATCCACGTTTTTGGACAGCTACGGGCCTGCCAGATAACCGCTGCTGCGATGTCAATGCCTGCTGCGGATCCTTCTCCTTATCTGAACTATTGCCAATGCCACCCTCCTCCCCCAATGGATGCTAATCCGGGTCAAGAACCGAGTCATCCATCACCTCTTCAAAGTCATCTGCACCTTCCTCTTTACCTTCCTCTGTCACCGTGTAAGGTGGTATAGTATGCGGGAAGGGGCACCTGAGTTTCATCAGGGTCAGATTCTGCCTCAATAGACTGCGAGGGCAATGTAGTGCTTTGGGTCAATGTACCAGCAGAATCATCTAGCAGTGGCTGTGCATCAGTGCACTCCATGTCAGATTCACCTTGGACTGGGGAATTCAGGATTTGACTGGATAAACCAGGCATGGTATGTGAAAAGAGCTCCATAGAGTAATCTGAAGTGTGGGCTGCCGCATCCTTAACTTTTGGTGGGGGTGAAGGACACAAGGAAAGGTGTTTATCCTGACCAGAATCCTGCACTGACGACTCCGTGCTTGCAGGTTTCGAACGTTCAGAAGAGGAGGCAATAGAGCTGGTGGCTGTTTCGGTAATGTACGCCAAAACCTGTTCCTGATGCTCCGGCTTTAAAAGCGGTTTTCCTACTCCAAGAAAAGGTAACCTTACAGGCCTTCTTGGGCCAGACAATTACGCCGGCTCAACACCTCCTGCCTTAGCTGCTTTGTACTTTTGCCAGAACCAGCCAATGCACCATCAGTACCAACTGCGCCCCCCTGCCCACGTCCGTGGCCTCTTCTACCATACTTCATGCTTGAGAAAATGTACCAAAACTGCCAGCAGAGAGATGGTACTGTATGAGGAGCGTCCACCTGTGTAAGGTGTATTAAAAAAATTAAATCTACGTATATATTTTGTTAGTCACAGATGCTCTCACAGTATGTATTTGCCCGTAATCCAACAAGCAGATATATGGTACTGTATCAGAAGTGTACAGCGGTATACGTTTTTTGTGTAACTAACAATCTCTGTATATGTATTTACGAAGTGTCACACACACACTGACTCTGTATAGATGTGACTAATGCGAATGGCAGATATACAATACTGTTTGAGAATCGGACAGCTCTATACGGTGTGTGTATGGAAAATTGTCAATCTCTGTCTATTTTTATACGGACTGACATGCTGTCTCTGTCTAGTTTTGACCGTAATCAAACAGCAGATATACGAAACTGTTTGAAAAGCGGACAGCTCTCTAAGGTGTAGGTCTGGAAAAATGGAAAATCTCCTTGGCTTGTTTTTCCAGAGTCACACACAGATAGCGTCTATTTCTCTGTGATACCAGCCAGTACACGGTAGTCTGTGAGGAGTGTATACTGCTATACGGTGTGTGAAAAAATGAACACTCAGTAACCCATCAGAACAAAATAATAAAAGTTGGAGTGCTTTGAAAAAAGCAGTTTGAACAGCAGTGTGCACACAGCAATGCAGCTATCAGGTAGCCTTAAAAGGCAGCCTAATCACCACCAGCGCTGCTGCACACAACAAAAATCCTCCCCTTTCACTGCACACTAACTGTACAGTGAAAAGCGCTATCAGCAGAAGCAATTTTGTTTTTCTTCTTCCCTGCCTAACGCTCTCCCTATTCAGAATCAGCAGCAACCTCTCCCTATTCTAAGATCGGCAGAAGTAAGATGGTGGTCGGCGGTCACGGCCTTTTATACCCACTGTGACGCCACACAAAGCCAGCCAATCACTTCAATGCCCTTCTCTAAGATGGTGGTGGCCGCTGCCCATGTCATCGCGTTGCCCACAGTGTGCGTCCTCCATCATTGGCTGAGAAAAGGAGCTGGAAGCATTATTTGTAATGCGACTTTGGCACTCTGATCGGCGACCTCATGGCCGACCTCACGCTATGGTCAGGTTTCGATCGGCGAAACCCGACTTTAGCTAAAGTCGGCTATTTTTTAATTTGACCGACCCGTTTCGCTCAACTCTAGTGATGAGCGAATGTGCTCGGATAACGTGTTATCCGAGAATGCTCAGGTGCTAACAGAGTGTCTCCTACGTGCTTGATAAATATGTTCAAGTTCCCGCGGCTGCATGTCTTGTGGCTGTTAGGCAATCTGTGCATGTGTTGCTGCTGTCTAACAGCCCTGAGACATGCAGCCGCAGGCACTCGAACATATTTTTCTAGCACGCCCAAAGACTCTCGATCAGCACATGAGCATGCTCAGATAACACCTTATCCGACCACGTTTGCTCATCACTATTGCTCACACAAACACTTTATACATTAAGTACCCTCTTATAATTCTCAAATAACTCAACAGGTTTTCGTTATGACATTTATTAGCTCAGCCCCATACTTATCAGATTCGTGCTCGGGGTTCAGCTCAGGCGGAGGGAAATGTCTAAGTGGGCCCCTAACCAGGTAACCTCAATTACAACTACAGTGGCGCCCCCTAATAACACTGCTTAACAAGAAATTTGCAAGTAGAACAAAAATTAGTCAATTCGTATAGATATGTTGCTGCTAAAGATAAAGCTACAAAGATATAAAGATACAGCAGATAAAATTGAGAATTAGGCCCGGAAGCAATTCTACTATTTACGTTTCCCATGCCTAAGAATGCTTTTAAGAAATCATTATTGAGGCACTTTCTTCAGGCTGCTAAGGTGGTAATTCCACACGACACTGGAAGTCCTTAGACCCGCATTCACTAGAGGAATGGTTTGGGGAGGTGGCTAGAATTCACTGGATGGAATCCCTGATAGCTGCCTCTTGTGTATGGGCTATCAAAGTGGCTGCAAAATGGTTTCTTTGGGAATCCTTTTATCCTCATCGATGTACCAAAATATGCTAAGATAATTGCTATCTTCTCCTTTTATGATATTTAATATGCCGGTATCATGGTTCATACTCTGCCTTAGTGATTTGTCCTCTTGGACCCTATAAACATTTCTTCTCTTTTCTCTTCTCCTTCTTGTTATTTAGTTTAACAGGTTGTCAATTGTCTGTTGATACGGTATAGAGTTGTTTGTTATGTTACTACACAATTGTCTATTTCAGTAGTGAGTATTCCATATGGTGTGTTCTTTTGAACCTGTTGATATGTTTGTTTTTGTTGGGTATTATAAAACAATAAAGTTTTGAATAAAAAAAAAATTGAGAATTAGTTCTAGTTTTTATTTTACAAGTGTAGATCATGGAGAATTGTAATGCAGTAAATGTATGGAAGCGAAGACATTTTTTAATATTAGGTTGTATTAGTTTGGCAGTATCTGGGGAAGAGAAACACTTCAGTCCGGTGCAAAAAAAAAGTACAATCAACCAATGGTTTATTTTGTAAGAATATTTTACTCCCTCCACTACACATCAGACTAGGACTAATGAAAAACTTTAGAGCTTGTAACAAGAAATTGAAAGTTTCAAGTAATTTCCTCGATTAAGTCATTCAAAGTTGAAAGAGAATATATTGGTCCACAGATTGGGGAGCTTAGAAGGACATTCAGTTTGATGACGTACTTCAGGCTATTGAGAAGGCAGCGTGGAATAGTTTTAACCCCTTCATCATTCGATTTTCCATTTCTTACGCTTTTGTCTTTTCCTACCTTTCTTGTCAGAGCCATAACTTTTTTTTTACTTTTCTGTCAATATGGTCATTTGAGGGAGTGTTTTTTGTGGGACGAGTTGTACATTTGAATGTCACCACTGATTTTACCATATTGTGTACTGAAAAACGGGAAAGAAATTCCTACTGTGGTGAACTTGCAAAAAAAAAAAAAAAAAGTGCAACCCCACAATTGTTTTTTAGGCTTTTTATTTACCATGTTCACTAAATACTAAATCTGACCAGGTAATATGATTCAACATGTCATTACGAGTCCGGAGATACTAAACACATATAGGTTCTTATTTAAGTGGTGAAAAAAAGGTGAAGTTTAAAAATAAATAAATAATAAAAATAATTGTTTACGTCACCATTGTGCTAGTGATGGCTTATTTTTTGCGCCCTGAGCTGATGTTTTCATTTTGCAGTTTACCGATCGGATATGTCTGAACGCAGCGATACTAAATGTGTATTTTTTTTAATGGTCTTATTTTCAAAGTAACAAAAGGGGGAAAGGGATATAAAAACTTTTTTTTACTGGCTTCAATAGTCCTCTTATGATACTTGTGCAGGGCCTCAGCACTGCTATGTGTACAGTAGCGTAAATCATGATCTCCTATGAAAGTCGGCCACAAGCAGACCCCCGGCTGTCATGACAACCCATTGGCACCCCGCATTCACGTGACAGGGATGCCAATGGGCTCAACTTGTGACACTCTTCTGGCCGGCGAGTGTTAAATGTCAGTGATGAACAGCGGGACGTGACTGGTGAACAGACGCAGGTGGAAATCGGCTCAACCCGTAACTGTTAGTAGCACATGTCAGCTGATCAGATCAGCTGTCATGTACATGGAAAGAGGTGGGCTCAGCGTTGGAGCCCACATCAAAGGCAGCAACACGACCTACGATGTAACTATACATCCAAGGTCGTGCAGGGGTTCAGAGTGTTTGTTCAGGATTTCTGAGAAACAAGCGTGCGTCCAATTACAAAGAGCTGGTCGATGAGATGCCGATGTGCTACCACAAGCTTGGGGTACACATGTCTCTAAAGATTCACCCTGCTACCGAAAGTCAATCACTATACAATGACTAACACTGAAATGACCGCCATATGGCGACCATATAATGGTAGATACCAGTCCTGCAGAATATGTAAGAGATTACAGTACAATTATAGATAGTGACTTCCAGGTGACGTTCTTTCTGATGTCATCGTTTACTTTTCCTGTCTTGGCCATACCGACATGACAACATCTTCCAGTCAGAAGTCGGCTGCAGAGATTACAACAAAGACATATTTGACTTCTCCCATTACCAGCACCATTCACATCTATCCCCAACCTGCACAAACTCCTCATCCTGCCGATTCCTCAGTGTCCCTACAATTGCACGTGCTGCTTGGCAGAAAATTAGGGTTCCTCTTATTGCCCCACATAATAATGCCCGCCACTGTGCCTCTTAAAAAGTAAAATGCCTCCTTTATGCTCTCTACATGTTAAAACAGAACTCTAGAATATATAAATGCCCTATGTAAGTGCCCTACAAAACAGTATCCACATTTTGCCCAATAGAAAGTAATAATGCCCTCTGTGTGCCCCTTTGACAGTCACAAAGTGCCCCTATAACAATAACTGTCCACTTAACATTAATAATGTCCCAAGGCTACCACTGTACAGCTCCCCTATACACTATAAGATGTCCCCACAATTCCCGTATACATAGTATGATACCCCCATAGTCAAGACACAGTATGATGCCCACACAGCTCCCCCTATGATGTCCTTAACCCCTTCACCCCCAAGGGTGGTTTGCACGTTCATGACCGGGCCAATTTTTACAATTCTGACCACTGTACCTTTATGAGGTCATAACTCTGGAACGCTTCCATTGATCCCGGTGATTCTGACATTGTTTTCTCGTGACATATTGTACTTCATGTTAGTGGTAAAATTTCATTCAAATAACTTGCGTTTATTTGTGAAAAAAATGGAAATTTGGCAAAAATTTTGAAAATTTTGCAATTTTCCAACTTTGAATTTTTATGCCCTTAAATCACAGATACGGCACACAAAAAACTTGATAAGTAACATTTCCCACATGTTTACTTTACATCAGCACAATTTTGGAACCAAAATTTTTTTTTGTTAGGAAGTTATAAAGGTTAAAAGTTGACCAGCGATTTCTCATTTTTACAACACCATTTTATTTTTAGGACCACATCACATTTGAAGCCACTTTGAGGGGTCTATATGATAGAAAATACCCAAAAGTGACACCATTCTAAAAACTGAACCCCTTAAGGTGCTCAAAACCACATTCAAGAAGTTTATTAACCCATTAGGTGCGTCACAGGAATTTTTTTTAATATTTAAAAAGAAATGAGCATCTAACTTTTTTTCACAAAAAAATACTTCAGGTTCAATTTTTTTTATTTTACCAAGGGTAACAGGAGAAATTGGACTGCAAAAGTTATTGTGCAATTTGTCCGGAGTACGCTGATACCTGATTTGTGGGGGGGGAACGACTGTTTCGGCGCATGGCAGAGCTCAGAATGGAAGGAGCGCCGTTTGACTTTTTCAATGCAAAATTGGCTGGAATTCAGATCGGACGCCATGTCACGTTTGGAGAGTCCCTGATGTACCAAAACAGTGGAAACCCCCTACAAGTGACCCCATTTTGGAAACTAGACCCCCCAAGGAACTTATCTAGATATGTGGTGAGAACTTTGAACCCACAAGGACTTTACAGAAGTTTATAACGTACAGCGGTACAATTAAAAAATCATATTTTTTCCACAAAAATGATCTTTTCACCCCAATTTTTATTTTCCCAAGGGTAACGGGACCCTAAAAGTTATTGTGCAATTTGTCCTGAGTACGCTGATACCCCACATGTGGGGGTAAACCACTATTTGGGCGCATGGCAGAGCTCGGAAGGGAAGCAGTGCCATTTGACGTTTTTGGCTGGAATTGAGATCGGACACCATGTCGCGTTTGGAAAACCCCTGATGTACCAAAACAGTGGAAATCCCCCACAAATGACACCATTTTGGAAACTAGACCCCCTAAGGAACTTATCTAGATGTGTGGTGAGAACTTTGAACCCCCATGGGCTTCACAGAAGTTTATAACATAAAGCCATACAATTAAAAAAATCATATTTTTTCCACAAAAATGATCTTTTCACCCTCAATTCTTATTTTTCCAAGGGTATCAGGACCGTAAAAGTTATTGTGCAATTTGTTCTGAGTACGCTGATACCCCACAAGTGGGGGTAAACCACTATTTGGGCGCATGGCAGAGCTCGGAAGGGAAGCAGCGCCATTTGACGTTTTTGGCTGGAATTGAGATCGGACACCATGTCGCGTTTGGAAAACTCCTGATGTACCAAAACAGTGGAAACCCCCCACAAATGACACCATTTTGGAAACTAGACCCCCTAAGGAACTTATCTAGATGTGAGGTGAGCACTTTGAACCCCCAAGGGCTTCACTGAAGTTTATAATGCCAGGGCATGAAAATAAAAAAATCGTATTTTTTCCAGAAACATGATCAAGTAGTCCCCAATTTTTTCATTTTCCCAAGGGTAACAGGAGAAATTGGACCCCCAAAAGTTGTTGTCCAATTTGGCCTGAGTACGCTGACACCCCATATGTGGGAGAAAACTACTGTATGGACACACGTCGGGGCTCGGAAGGGAAGCAGTGACGTTTTGGAATGCAGACTTTGATGGAATGGTCTGCGGGTGTCATGTGCGTTTGGAGAGCCCCTGATGTACCTAAACTATTGAAACTCCCCACAAGTGACCCCATTTTGGACACTAGACCCCCCACGGAACTTATCTAGATGTGTGGTGAGCACTTTGAACCCCCAAGTTTTTCACAGAAGTTTATAACACTCGGAAGTGAAAATAAAAAAATCATTTTTTTCCACAAAAATGATATTTTTGCCCCCAATTTTTTATTTTCCTAAGGGTAACAGGAGAAATTGGACCCCAAAAATTGTTTTGCAATTTGTCCTGGGCAGGCTGATACCCTACATGTGGGGGTAAAACACTGTTTGGGCGCATGGCAGAGCTTGGAAGGGAAGGAGCACCATTTGACTTTTTCAACTCAGAATTGGCTGGAATTGAGATCAGACGCCATGTTGCATTTGGAGAGCCCCTGATGTGCCCAAACAGTGGAAACCCCCAATTATAACTCCAACCCTAACCCCAACACACCCCTAACCCTAATCTGAGCCCTAACCCTAGCCCTAACCCTAAGGCTGTGTGCACACGCTGCGGATTTTGCTGCGGTTCCGCAGCGGTTTTGGCTGCTGCGGACCCGTAGCAGTTTCTGCTGCGGTGTACAGTACCATGATTCCCTATGGGAATCAAAAACCGCAGTGCAGACGGTGCGGAATTTTCCGCGCGGATTATCTGCGGTTTTCAATCCGCAGAAAGAATTGACATGTCAATTCTTTCTGCGGATTCTCCTGCGGTTTGCCATCTCCTCAGATGAAAAACCGCAGGACAAAACCGCAGAGCAATCCGCAGGTAAAACCGCAGGTCTTTTGACCTGCGGTTTCACCTGCGGATTTTACAAAATCTGCGAGGATGAATCCGCACCTAATCCGCAGCGTGTGCACACAGCCTTACCCTAATGGGAAAATGGAGATAAATACTTTTTTTTTAGTTTTATTATTTTTCCCTAACTAAGGGGGTGATAACGGGGGGTTTGATTTACTATTTATGGCGGTTTTTATATTTGGCAGCTGTCGCACGCTAAAAGACGCTTTTTATTGTAAAATAGTTTTTGCATCACCACATTTTGAGAGCTATAATTTTTCCGTATTTTGACCCACTGAGTCATGTGATGTCTTATTTTTTGCGGGACGAGTTGACGTTTTTATTGGTACCATTTTCGGGCACGTGACTTTTTTTGATCGCTTTTTATTCCTATTTTTGGGACGCAGAATGAACAAAAACCAGCGTTTCATGAATTTCTTTTGGGGGGGGGGTGCGTTTACACCGTTCCGCGTGCGGTAAAATTGATAAAGCGGTTTTATTCTTCGGGTCAGTACGGTTACAGCGATACCTCATTTAGGTCGTTTTTTTATGTTTTTGTCGGTTTTACGCAATGAAAACTATTTTATATAAAAAATAATTATTTTTGCATCGCTTTATTCTGTGAGCTATAACTTTTTTATTTTTTCGCTGATGATGCTGTGTGGTGGCTCGTTTTTTGCGGGACAAGATGACGTTTTCAGCGGTACCATGGATATTTATATGCGTCTTTTTGATCGCGCGTTATTACACTTTTTGTTTGGCGGTATGATAATAAATCATTATTTTTTGCTTCGTTTTTTATTTTTATTTTTTAAGGGGTTCGCTAAAAGGGTTAACTAATGGGACAGTTTTATAGGGTGGGTCATTACGGACGCGGTGATACCTAATATGTGTACTTTTATTGTTTTTTTTTTTTATTATTTCCAAAAAATGGATTTATTGAGGGAATATTTTTTTTTTTTTTCTAATTTATGTGGCGATTTTTTTAAATTTATTTTTACATTTTTTTTTACTTTATTACATAGTCCCAGGTGGGACATCACTGTCCTGTGACAGATCGCTGATCTGTCACATCACAGATCACTGTGACAGATCAGCAATCTGTCACAGGCATTGAATTAGACTTCCTCTTGCCTGCGCTTTGCAGGCACTGAGGAAGCCAGCTTCCTCAGGTCCCCGTCGCCATCTTGGATTCGGGGGCCTGGAGGATAGGAGCCCCCCGCAGCAGCGCTGCACATTGCGCTGCAGTGGGGGGCTCAGGGAAGCACGGAGGGAGCCCCCTCCCTGCCGATGCTTCCCTTTAACTCCCGATACACCGCGATCATGTTTGATCGCGGTGTGCAAGGGGTTAATGTGTCGGGGGCGGTCCGTGACCGCCCCTGACACATTGCGCCGGGTGTCAGCTGTGATAATCAGCTGACACCCGGCCGCGATCAGCGGCGCTCACCACGTGGGCGCCGCTGATCGCGGTAGACGTACTATCCCGTCCACGGTCATACGGGCCCGGGTACCGTGGACGGGATAGTACGTCGGATGTCAGGAAGGGGTTAAAGCTCCACTATGCACAGTATAATGCCCCCAAAACTATGATGCCCCCACAGTAGTCCTCACTCTGTGAAATGGCTCCTCAGTAGCCCCCACACATTTTATGATGGCACCACTGTAGCCCCCACACTGTATGATGGTCCCCACAGTAGTCCCTAAACTGTATGATGGCCTCCATTGTAGTCCACACAGTATAGCCAACACGCTGTATGATGGTCCCAACTCCTTAGGAGGGTCAATTTAGTGGCCCCAACACTAGCCACTTTAGTAAGTCCCATACTGTATGAGGGCCCACATAATTACTCCAACACTGTATGGTGGTCCCCTTAGTGTCACGGCCCCTTTCTTGCATCTATGCATTATGGCTTGCCCCCTTAGTAACTATCACTACTGTATGTGTGAGGGCCCCCTTAGTAGCTTTCACTATATATGATGGCCACCTTAGTAGCCCCCACAATGTATGATGACCTCTAACCTCTATGACCTTGGTTGTATAGGTACATCCAAGGTAGTCTACCCCCCTTTGATGTGGGCTTCAGCGCTGAGCCCACATCTTTATCAGCACATGACCGCTGATTTGATGGGCAAAAGGTATTGGGACATTACACCTGCAAAAACTCTAAATCCATCGGCATTAATATGGAGTTGGTTGCTACTTTCCAGCGAAAACAGCTTATACCCTTCCAATTCCAGGACCATGCTGGTATCTGTGAGATCTTTAGAATGAGCCATTCTTTCACAAATATTATTAAAGCTAGCCTACACACCTGTGGTATCGGAACTGAATGAAAAACCTCAATACAAGAAGCACTCCTCCCATTAAAAGTTTTATCCTCTTAATACATTGGAAACTGAATATGTTTACTGTGGCAAGGCCTTTAATATGATTTAGTATTTTTAAAAAAGGTCACATTACTAATTCCTTTAAAATTTGCAGAATGAGATGAAGGCCAAATGTTATGCACCCAGATGTCTAATAAGTATATAACATTTCCATAATTGATAGCCACAAGTAGTCCCACAATAAAAAAAAACAAAACACATTTTACAGTTCTGATTGTGGTTTATGTCATCGTGTGTAGGACCGCTGCCAGTTATATATTTCATGGATATTGTGTGGACAGGTTTGTTCTTTTCTGCAGGAGGCTCTGTCCTGTAGTAACCTGATTGTGGAGCCTGAGATGGTTCCTTTCCTCCTAGAAACACCTTTCAACCTTTCTTCCATTGCAAAAAAGTCTACAGTTGACTTGAAAAAGTCCAGCAGTGCGCTGTGACTCCACATTGTACTGGAAATATTGTCTTTGATGAACCCACAGTGACCACCATAACGGCTCATCAACAAGAAGAAGTGAGGATTTGTCTCAAAAAGCTCAAAGGGTACAGTGTTATTGGCTTCCCCACGGATGGGATCATCCTTACTACAAATGCACAAGACTGGAATAGCCACTTCATCAATATCTCTTAAAGGGTCGTTCCTTTCCCAATAAGCATCCCAGGTCAAACCGTTGGAAACCTTGGTCTGGCAAAACAAAGCTTCTTCAAGTTCCTTCAAAGTCCGACTCCCCAAAAGTCTCTCAGTATTAATAAGTTGTCCCAGAGCTGTGGCATATCTGTAAGGAAAAGAGTAATGGAAAGAATCAACATGGAAATGGAAGAATTCCTAATATTTTCCATGATATTGAAAAATTACCTAATGTTGAATCCACCACTTGATGTACCTTTATTATTATAAGCAAACTTTCTAGATGTAAAAATTATTATGAACATCTGTAAACTATATAATTATATAATCAGTTACTTGTGAAACATGACTTTTACCTACACACTATATAAATACCAGACATTTTTTGTATGCTAGATTTATAACAGGACAGTGACTCAGTTGGTCAAATATGTTAAATATTGCAAAAATCCAGACAAAGCCGAAAAAGAGTCATCATTGGAAATTTGTGCTAAGGCAACACCAAGACTTACAAAAAAAAAATAAAAATAGTTATGCTATCACTTGTTATAGTGACAGAAACCTGTCCTAGAGTGTTAATAGGACAGATGCCTGTAAACATGTGCAGTAGAAATTCAGTCCCTTCTTTCATGTGTAGGAAGTGGTGTTCCCAGTGGATACCAGATATGCTGAGGTAAGAAGAGGTTGCTCACACTGCTGCCCACCATCATTCCAAATGTTGAGTGGTTGCTATGACCTGTAGTTAGATTCACTGTACATGGTACAAGTTTAAGAGTGGTGGACTGTGCTTCTGTGTTCCTACCTCTGTTGACACCAATTGCGTCAATATTGTATAATGTGAATAGTGTCATGCGTTTTTGTATCTAGAGAGTCATATAATATGGGGTAGTATGAGTATGGTTAATATAGCAATGTAAAATATGATATGCAGAGTGTATAAAGTATAAGGACAATAGGTTTAGTACAGACTTTTATAGTATAGTAGCTGTAGTTAGCTGAAGTTAAAAGAAAAGCTAAAGTTTTGGGGATAGCCCACAGAGGGAGGGGGTAGTACCAGTGAAAAGCAGGCACTTCCTCGTTGTGACTTAGATAGGGAAGTACTGTAGCAAGGACAAGTTCAAGTAAAGTGGGCTGATAGGGCCAGCATGTATGTATTGTTCAAGGCAGTGGGAGGCTGTACCAGAAGCTGGTGAGGAAATTCTGGCAACATCAGGAGCTCAAGGCCCGACATAGGGGCTAAAGGACACATTGTGTCTTCTGGCGTGCAGGTAAAGATGGACTTGCAATTGTGTTAAGGGAAGAACGGATCCCGGGTGCAATGAGAGACTTAACAGGAAATCCCTGTGGCTGATGGGGCTAGTGGGCTTAGGGATAGCCCAAGAGGAATGGATGTAGGGATGAAGATGTGGTGTGCTCTATCCTACATGCTACAACCTGATGAACTTGAACTGTCCAGTAAAGTTCTGTTTGTTGAAATTAACTTGGTGTCCACGGAGTTGTGTGCGGCGGCTCCTGAAGACGGAAGCATGGAGATAATGCATGATGTAGCCCACACCTGACACACTGGGACTGGGATACGGTTTTCCTGTAAAGTGCTAGAGCGTAATGGGACAGCAGCTCAGTCATGACTACTGCCCTTGGCCACTTTACACAAGTTATATTCAGGTCACAGGAGCCCCTTCACTTTCCGGAAGACTGAATAGAAGTGTGAACAGCCTTCCTTTTCTTACCTCAGCATCACTGGTATCTCCAGTAATAGATCAGACACTGAGTGGACAGCAGTGTGAGCAGCCTCTTCTTACCTCAGCATCACTGGTATCTCCAGTAATAGATCAGAATATCCACTGGGAGCGCATCTTCCTACACATGCTCACAGGCAACTGTCCAATATTACTATTCAATGAGAGGTTGAAAAAAAAAGTGGCGACACCAGTCTCCACAAGATAAATTTCACTAGTGCAATGTATTGGATGCAGCGATTCTGCACGATTCAATGAACACATGCAGATTCACCTGCGTTCAAAAGCCGGCAGCGCTTTGGACGCAGTGGACATGTGCTGTGTCCAAAGTGCTGCCAATTACGGACTGTGTGCACATACCCTTACAGGCTTGGTTCTGTTGTGTAGATTTTACATCTCTTCCATGGGCACATTACAGTAATAGTCCAAAAAGTCCAAAAGAGACTGTTCTCCAGCACCAATAGAAAAGTAGTTAACTAAGCCTTTAATCATATAGGATAAAAAAGAAAAAAAAACAAAAAAAAACAAAGTGGTAACACAAGGCACAGGTCCTCTTAGCGGGCATCTGCGATCTGCTCGCCCAGGGTTAGCAAAACACATGGTTGAGGTTAGCACAAACACTTCTCTGGAGTTAGGGTCCCGTTTCACATAGCGACGTACCAGCGATTCCCAACAACGATACGACCTGGTAAGGATCGCTGGTGCATCACTACATGGTTGCTAGTAAGCGGCCAAACAGGCAGATCTCTTCAACGACACAGCAATCCAATGGCGATTCGTATAACGACCTCGGCGGTCGTTGGAACCTTGTCACACAGCAGCTTTTCTGACGACTCACGCCTGCGTCCCTGAGTTCTGCGTCGCCAACGAGGTCGCTCGTCGGCGTTAAACACAGCGATTCACGCTGGACAGCGGGATGCAGACGATGAAAAAAAATGGCCCAGGACTTTCGAGCACGATAAGCAATATCCAGCGGGGGGGAGGGGCGGTCGCCACTATGTGTCATATGTAGCGAGATCGCTGTTGCGTCACAAAATCGGTGACGCTTCAGCGATCTCGCTATGTGAGACGAGCCTTTAGCCACTCGAGACAAATTGGATACTGAATGCCTCAGGAGGCTGACTATTTAAACCCCAGAAACCCAAAAGGGAGACCAAAATTATTTGTCAAACTTCCAAAAGGAAATATAGAAGCCCGAAAAAAAGGGGAAGTAACAGACAAGATAAAATTTAGAGAATTTTATTAAACATTTTTTAAAAAAATTTGATGAATCATGTTTACTAAATTACATAGAGCAAGGCACTATTACTATAGACTTTATTTCAGGTACAGCTTTGCTGTAAGTCTTTCAAGACAAGGCGAGAGCAACAGAATATTCTATTTTGCTCCTGTAACCCAGCTGTCAGTAATGACAGGAGTCTTGCAATGTAGTAGGGAACTGCAATATCCATCGCTCTGACAGGTGTAAGGGAGGTGGCGGAGAACCTCATTGCTTCCCATCTCTCCTTTGTGGTGCCTCCGTGCACTTTATGCAGTACCCGGATGGTGTACCCATGAACATAATGCATGTACTGTGAAGTATTTTACTGTTGTATTGCATTGTGCTATGTATTAGTGTGCTGTGTTTGCACTGTTCAATAATGTGTTATGTCTGCTGTTGTAATGCTTTGTTGTCAATGTCCTGTGTAATGTTCCTGTATTCCCCCCATTGTATGTACTGTTGTAGAGTTAGCGATATCAGGGGTTAACTTGCTGGGCTGAGCTAGCAGCCCAAGTAGCAGGAGGTGGCTGCTTCCTGCTCAGAGCCCAGGCATGACTGCCTGAGGCAGGCCGTGCGCCCCCTCTGGGACAGAAGGGACCCCCACCTCGGGGATGTGTGTCCCCCTGTCTGGGACAGAGTTGACCCCATGTCCTCCTGGGGAGGACATAGGCTGCCAGGTCTGTTGGGCACAAGGACTGGATGTGTGCCCCACCATAGACTTGGCTCTGGAGAGCTTACCGAGAGTCATGGACTTTGCTGCTGCAGCTGTTGCTGTGCCTAGGAACAGAATAGGAATCATCCGTCTCTTGTTTATTTTTACATCTTTATTATTAAAATACAAGTTGCCACTGTTTGGCCCTATACAGTGTGAATCGTGGTTCATCTGGAGGACGCCGTCCCATTGTGGAGAACAGCTACAGGACTTAGTTAACACACTGTAACTCAGGTCTTGAATTAAAACTGACATTTTATGTGCCAGGGCCGGGGTGAGGACTGACTCTCCTGTTGTGGACTCGCCAGCGAATACCACCACGTGCCACCTTGTTACACAGGTTTCCCCACATGGCTTGAAACAATTGTGTGAACTTTTACATTAGAAATGCATTATTATGCAACTTCCTCCTCTCCTCCAGGAGGCAGACTTCCAGAAACAGAAAAAATAAAAAAAACATTTATTGGTTGTAACAGAGAGAAAATGGAAGAATATTTTACAGTAAGACCAAATAATTATTTTAATCAATTACAATTTTTTTTCTAAAATATTTTTTGTTTAAATATGTCTGGGATTATGGGAGTTTCTGCAGGTTTGGCAACGTTCCTATTGGAATGGGGATGAGGCTTACAATTTGCTGCTTTTTGGGATTGAAAGGTTAGTGCGTATGCAGACAATGGACATATATTATATGGATGCACAACTTCATAAACCACAATCAATCCTTAGCAGCACATTACAAACCAGCATACGTTTTTACATATAGAATAATATCTAGTAAAGGGAAAAATAATGTGTAGATTTCATGTAATGTCAATATGCCTTTATCACTAAATTACAAATAAAACCCCACAACTGCTGTAATGCCGCCTGAAGTCACTTTCATCTTTAGAGCACTTGCTTGCATTGTGCAGACCATTGAATAGGTTTCACAAACAGACAAACAGTGCAGATTTACACTAGTTTGCATGTTCTGACTAGAGAAAAATATCCAGTCACATCATGAAAATCTCTGGTCTATGTCTAATTTACATGACTGCCTAAAAGCATGAACTTGGCTACTGACAGAGTGAGGATGGTGTGAGAGAAAGAGAGAGAGATAGGTTATAGAACTAAAAGACCCCTTAGGGCACTGTTTCTCAACTCCAGTCCTCAAGACCTGCCAATAGGTCATGTTTTCAGGATTTCCTAGTGTTGCAAAAGTGATGGAATTAATACTTGAGCAGGTGATGAAATTATCACCTGTGCAATACTAATGATATCCTGAAAACTTAACCTGTTGGTGGGTCTTGAGGACTGGAGTTGAGAAACCCTGCCTTAGGGGGGGGTCAAATTTGGTAAGATTTCATAGAGACAGGGCATCAGGGCATGACAGGCATTACAGCTGTATGGGGCCCCATGAATCAGGGCGGCCCGCCCAGGCCCGGCAGCGCCCAAGCACGCTGGGCACCGCTGGCAACCCTGTCCGCGCTCGCCGCTCGGGTCCCTGCCGGGCCCCCCCCCTACAAATTTTTTAGCATTCCGGGCCCACGCGGCCCCCCCATCAGTCTGCCCTGGCTTCTTCTCCCTCCCTGTGTTTCACTGTCAGCCAGGAGGGAAGGATATTGGCGCAGCGCCTGGCTCCTCCTCCTTTCTCCCTCCCCCCCAGTGCATCATGGTCCGACTCCAGCACCGCCCCCGGCTCACGTGACGTCACACGCTGCTCTTCACTTCCTCATTCCTGAGCAGGAAGAAGAGCGGTGTGAACGTGGCGTCAGCCTGGGAGCGGCTGCACCGGGTAGCAGAGCAGAAGAAGACATCGGTCTCCGGTGTGGTGGACAGCGAGGCGACGCCCAGCGAGCGAGCTGCAAGCAGGTAAGGTGAATACTGTATTCTTTTTATGTCTCTGTCTGTTGGGGCCCGGCGGCTGATCATGGGGAGTCTGGGGACACGGTTGTCGTCCGTCTGGTCTGATCATGGGGGACGGGGCAGCCAGGGGCCCGGCTTTTGTTCATGGTGGAGCCGGGGGCCCGGCGGCTGATCATGGGGGAGCCGGGGGCCCAGCTTTTGTTCATGGTGGAGCCGGGGGCCCGGCGGCTGATCATGGGGGAGCCGGGGGCCCAGCTTTTGTTCATGGGGGAGCCGGGGGCCCGGCGGCTGATCGTGGGGGAGCCGGGGGCCCGGCTTTTGTTCATGGGGGAGCCGGGGGCCCGGCTTTTGTTCATGGGGGAGCCGGGGGCCCGGCTTTTGTTCATGGGGGAGCCGGGGGCCCGGCGGCTGATCACAGGGGAGCCGGGGGCCCGGCGGCTGATCACGGGGGAGCCGGGGGGCCCGGCTGATGATGGGGGGGAGCCAGGGGGCTGATGGGGTGAGCCAGGGCCCAGGGGGACAAATCTCCAGCGTCCATGATTAACAGGCACATTGTTGACTGTCTCCACCTACAGCTCAGCCCGTAGTCCTATCCTTTTAGTCAGCACAGACTGTGCTGTGACCAGTATCAGCATGTTGACTGTCTCCACCTGCAGCTCAGCCCGTAGTTCTATCCCTTTAGTCAGCACAGACTGTGCTGTGACCAGTACCAGCATGTTTGACTGTCTCCACCTGTAGCTCAGCCCATAGTCTTATATGGGGTATCAGCATACTCAGGACAAATTGCAGAACAACTGTTAGGGTCCAATTTCTCATGTTACACTTGGGAAAATAAAACATTGGGGGGGAAAGATCATTTTTGTGAAAAAAAAAAATATTAATTAGATTTTTTTATTTTTATGGCTCTACATTATAAACTGTCAAGCACTTAGGGGTTCAAAGTGCTCACCACACATCTAGATAAGTTCCTTAAGGGGTCTACTTTACCGTAACGTTTACTGACCATGGGAACATACCCTGAAGAGTTTTTGAATTCTGACTGTATAAAAGTTAGTAAACAAATGGGGTGATCAACCCTTTACTCTTGACTCACATTTTATTTATTTTTGTTTTTTTTACATAATCACTTACAGTTATGTTTTGAGGTGTATTTACGTTCTATAATTTATCGATTTTTAATAATTGCCAATAAAGATTTTTTTGTAGTGTATAATCAGTGATTATACAGTATATGCAATAATATACACTTTCCATTTATTTGGTGGGCAGGCTGAGGCGGCAGCGGTGGGCAGGCTGAGACGACCATTAGATTCTTCTTGACTGGGTGGTGGGCGCGGTGGCAACACCGGCTGTGTGAGTAACAAGTCCTTGTATTTGTTTGCCCACCATTTTAGTATGTGATTGTAATTACCGTATATATACACATCGCTATTGGGGAGACGAAGGGGGAGAGGGGAGGAATGATTGTATTATGATTCCTTCCCCCTCCCCCTTCGACTCCCCAATAGCAATGTATATATAAGCTACTGGATGATCCTGACCTGCTGGAAAACCAAATGGCCAATGATAACATAAGGCAGCAGTGCTCAGGATAATCCAGTAGCTTAAAAGGGAAAGGGCGGAGGGATTTTGGAAGGTTCGCGTGGTGGAGGAGGAGCTACGGTGGAGGCGGAACTGGGGGTGGAGCCTCGGCGGAGTCTCAAAGGGAACCCATACATTTTGCCAGTATGGGGCCCCGAAATTCCTAGTGGCAGCCCTGCATAGAGTCTGGTAAGTTTTTAGCCTAGTAATGCACAGATGAGACAATTATGCCATCTTTCTTGATCATGAGACAGGACTGCAATCTGAGACCCCCCTACGACATAAGGCTGCGATTCATCATTTGCGGCATGTTAAATCACTACTATTTTTGTTTTGTGGTAAATCGCTGATATTTATTGTGCCAAATTCATCAAAATGGTGCGTATGGTTCATGAGTTTGGCACAAAAGTAGAATTATGACTTTTTAAAAAAAAGTTAGAATTGATGAATCATCCAAAAAAACAACAAGAATTGCTAAACTCCAACCACAAAGCAAAGAAAAAACAAAAACAGGGAGGCACAAATATTATAATAAATTGGGTGCAGACAAAAAAAGGTACAAAACTAAAAAAAAAAAAAAAAAAAGCAGGTGCAAAGGCAATGATTAAGCAGTGCCAGAATCTTTACATAATTAAACAGAAAAATTGAAATACAGGAGGTATAGTAGAAACATCTCTATTGAAGCACTAGTATGGCTCCATAGAAATTGAGAATAATACAACTTTGCATGTGCCCTAAATATTCTAATCAATGAAAGCAAAAAAAAAAAAAAAAAACAAACAACGAGCAAATGTAGGTTTCAATAATCTGTAACTTCTCACATATACATATCAGTTATATATGAACTCAGAGGTTCAAATCACTCTAAACTCTATCCAGTGACAAGATTGTATTATCATTGAATTACATGCATGCAATAGAATCCATTGTAGATTACCAGTACTGTGCAAAAATTTTAGATGGGTATGGAAAAAATGCTGCATAGTAAGAATTCTTTCAAAAATTGAAGTGTTAAGGGTTTCGTTTTTTTTATCAACAACAAAATGCAAAGAAAATAAACAAAAGTGCAATCTAAATCAACCAATATTTGGTGTGACGGCCCTTTGCCTTCAAAACAGCATCAATTCTTCTAGGTACATTTGAACAGTGTCAAGATTTTGTAGGATTATAGTCATGAATATGAGTACTCAAATATATCAAGCAGGTGATAATGATCATAATTTTCATATGCAGGTTGAAACACAGTCATTAACTGAAAACATCTATGTAGGAGGCTTAGTTGGGTGAGGAACAGTCAAACTGCTACAAATGTGAAGTTGTGAAAGACAGTTTAATGTCACAGATCATACACCATTGCAAGACTGGGCAACACAAGGTAGTTACGCTGCATCAGCAAGGTCTCTTCCAGGTAAAGATTTAAAAGGAAACTGGATTTTCAAGATGACTGTTCAAGTTCTTTTGAAGAGCCAAAAAAAACAAAAAAAAAGGCAACGTTGTGAACCGCAGGACACAGCGATCGACCAATGCATCTTAGTGTAGCAGATGCAAGACACACCTTCCTTCCAAATGTCTCACTTTTCCAAGAGGCACCACCACAAGTGGACTCGAAGGTTTGTTACCCACGTCTTACGAACGCGTAGATACCCTACATCTAATCAATAAGTTCTATTTGGACAAAACGGAAGGGCTCGGAGCGGAAGGAGCAATATTTGAATTTTGGAACACAAATTTGGCTGAAAGACCACGGGCACCATATCCCATTTGCAGTGCCTCTAAGGCGCCCAAACAGCAGAAACCCCCCACAACTGATCCCCATTTTGGAAAATACACCCCTCAAAAATTGTACCAGGGGTAAAGTGAGCATTTTGAACCCAAAGTTACTACATAGAATTTGATAACATTAGGTTGTCATATTGAATATGTCATCATTAGTTTTGAGGGCAAGTGCTCATTACTCGAGTTTACATCAGGAGCTCGGGTATGCACCGAGAGACGCGAGTGCTCGAGTGACATGCTAGAGTCCCCGCCCCGCATGTTTTGCAGCTGTTTGTCACCCCAAAAAAACATGTGGATGGACTACCCGATGCAAACTTGAGTAGTACACACTTGCACTCAACATTAGTTGTCATTTTTTTTTTTTTTCAAAAGTAAAAAATTAACAACTCTAGCCCCAACCCTAATCTTAACCTCAAGTCCAACCTTAACGTCAAAGAATGAAAAAAAATAAAGGAAACTAAAAAACATAATCTGACTAAGATGATTTACTAGTTACTGGCTTTTGATCACTGTGATAGGTCCCATCACAGTGATCAAAAAACCTCAATAGGAAACATCCATGCTGTTGCCGGATGAGCGCACTGTGCAAGCCATTTTTTTCCAGCAAGAAGAGGTGGAGAGCTGCGGACGGACCAAGAGGGTGAAGGTCCTGTGGGGGTGTGTGATGACAATTTCTCTCTTTTTTTTTTTTACTTGATTGCCGCTATTCATTGAATAACGGCGATCACGTGATTGGGGACCGAAAAATCCATCCCTCATCGTATTCTCTAGGGTTTCAGCTGCCTCTGGTTGGAAAGGAGGTGAAAGACCATAGCATATGGAATGAGCATACCTGAAGTATGAAAACTAATACATTTTATTAACACTAAAAGCACACAAGTAAAAACATTAAAAAATAAAAATAGCAACAATACAATGCCCCTATCTGCAGAAAAAGTCCAAGTGGTGAAATATAGGTATTCATACAATAAAGGTACTGTCACACTTAGCGATGTACCAGCGATCCCGACCAGCGATATGACGCGGTCAGGATCGCTGGTACATCGCTAAGTGGTCGCTAGTGAGCTGCCACACAGGCAGATCTCACCAGCGACATCGCAGGGGTCGGGGGTCGCTACTTACCTGTCACACTAGGCGATCCCGACGTCCTCCCGCCCGGCGCCACGCTCGTCTCTCCACAGGAAGCGCCGCAGGAAGCTGACGACGAGAAACAGTCCTGGACGTTCTCGCGCGATCAGCGATAACCAGCGGGGGAGCCGGTCGTAGGTATCAGACACAGCGATGTCGCTAGCAATATCGCTTAGTGTGACAGTACCTTAAGAGAAAATCTTTACAAAGTTAAATATAAATGATCACAACAAAAGCCAAACGAGTGTCTCTGTCCTGCAATGAAATGGTAATTGTGCAAATATGCGCAAAGTAGATATAGCTATATACAAGCAGCCAAGGTTGAGCGTCCCCAGAATTGGTAAAAACAACATATGTATATGTACAAATTGGTTCTATATTGTATGTCCCCAATGTGCATGGATGTATAGGGATGTAAGCATCAAGAGGTTTCCCAATAGATGGTAATTAGTGTATAGAAAAGAACAGAGTGGGACATGAATGGAAGAACCTACATAGACATGATCTATCGTGAATGGGTTAGATGAAAAGAAATCCCAGTAGCTACCTCTGGTAGCTGAAACTGCTGAGATTTACGGACTCGGGGGGGCACCATACTCTTATTCCCAATTGTCGTTTTAAAATTATAGTGAAGGAATGAGACCCAACGTTTAAATGCGCATCAGCGGTTGTTAAGTGTATAATTGAGTCATCAATGCTGAAAAATACAATTGATATTGTTTGAAGTCAAAAAGGTGATCAAACGAAATATAGATTTTATTTCGATTTTTCTTTTGTTCATTTACCTTGCATTTTGTTAATTCAATGATTATCACTTCTAGTTATGAAAGAATGTCACTTTGCAGCATTTTTTCACACCTGCTTAAAACTTTTGCACAGTACTGTATATAACCTGACATTTTAATTACATATTGAATTGGTTGTCTACTACAATAAATGTTAATCTTTATTTACCTAGAAAGACGAGAAAAAAAACCAAAAACGAATGTCCCCTGCTATCAACATTTTGGTGGCAAATAATCGGCTGAATCAATGAAGACCCTGCTGAATGTTGATGGCTTGGTTTAAGACCGACAAGGTCGAAACACGTAGCCTCTGTGATGGCACTTTTGGAGAGCACACGTCATTTGTGTATTTTAACATGTTTTTTCAATAAAGAAGAAAGGATTTTATACACAGCTGGAACCAATTCTTCCTTTGCCTTTGTTTGTCTCCATGTTTGTCTGCACGGGGTTCCGAGGATCTGTGCAGATGGCTGGTGAGTTGGCTTACTCTCTATTTTTGTTTCCCACCTGTTGCGGTCTCCTCATGGATATTCTAGCCAGTAGATGGCAGTCTCTCCTCATTAATGGCACATCCTGCAAGGGCTCTTTAGGCATCTCACTGCTTTTTATTACATTCCTTACCCCTTTTTGCTTGCCAGTCCTTGGGCGAGTGGAATCCTTTCGAGCTCCAAGTTTCCGACAGGTAGCCCAAGTTCAGCCAAGAGTCGAGCACACTCCTTGGTTTTCTGCTGTATCTAGGACCAGACGAATTCATCCTGAGCATACTGGCTAGGGGGAATTCCGGCGTTGGCCCGCTCTGTCCTGCAGAGTTGTTCCTGTAGAGGCACTTCTGGGGTACTTGGAGACTCAGCCACCGGAGGTTGTAAGTCGACTCCTCGTTTGTGGGACCTTGATAACCTCGATAGGGGGCCTGTCTTCAGCATGGTCTTCTGCTTCATAAGAGCAAGGTTGCAGCATATTCTGGTTTAATACCCAAGGTACAGCTGCGTCTTCTCCCTCAGACCTAACTTCAGACTGAGTTATTTGGGTGGATCTTCCTCACTACTCGGTAAGGCACCACCTCCCAACAATGATCCAGCTTGTTCCTAGATCACCCGCACTAACACACGCTCATCCTGGCTGAAGTTGTCCACCTGACATCGGGGGATCAACTTGAATATTTTGAATGTTCCACTTTCCGAAACTTCTGCTCAATCAACATCCACAAGGTCTGAAGTTGGTGCCGGTGTTCTCAGACACAGGCACTTGGACTACTGCCCAGACAGAGGTCCTCTGAATCTAATTCCAGTTCAGTGATTTCTTTCCCACTATGCCGAAAAAGTAGCATGTAATGAGTACAGCTGGTAGTTTCATGGACTCTGTTGTTGTAAACCCACACCAGCTTGGACACAAATCTTGGCCAGCTCACCTTTTTGTCCTCCTCCAGGGTCCACAACATTTGTAACATGGTCCAATTGAAGCATTCACTGACCCCATTCCCTTGTGAATGATACTGCGCAGTTCGAGACTTATTGATTCCCTAGATATGATACAGCTCACCCATTACTCGTCCCTGTAAGCAGGCCCCTTGGTTGGAGTGAATTTTCTTCGAGCACCCATACATGCGGATTAAGTCCCAACAGACAGCTCTGGCTTCAGCTGTCTGATATCGAGTGGAGGGTCACCACCGCAAACTTGGTGAAGTGATCAGTCATCAACAAGTAGTACCAATAGCCGTTGTGTGAAGGGTGCTGAGGTTTGGATAGCCTGGAAGGGAGCTCTCTGTTACTGGGGTTTCTTTAGCTCACACCGTCGACACCTTCGGCAAACCCCTTCAACTTCTTATCGCAGTTGAGATCAGTATACCAGTTGTTGCAACCACCCAAAGTTCTTCTCTACACCCAAGTGGGCTTCTTTAACCAGCGCTTTTGGGGCCACTATCTGCCAAGTTGAATCATTCGACACAGCAGTCTTTCAGGAAGAGTCTTTCCAACTGACCCAAGATCTGTAGGGTACTTGGGGGCGAAGTGGTCTTAGCCTCCTGATCAAGCCTTTGCCCTAGAGTGACCCATTTCCTCAGCTTCGCTATCTCTGGATCAGCCTGTTGCAGGTAGATCCATTTGTCCCTGGAATGAACCAAGATCTGGGTGGGTCTGGACGCTTCTTTGGACTCCTAGGCGGTTACTACAGCAGCGGCAAACTGCCTAAAGTCTGGTATCTCGTCACCTTCAAGCTCTTCATCTAGGTCTTTCTTCGGTTCAGCCTGGGTGACTTGGGACAGAGCATCTGCATGAGTGTTTGGGCTTTAGGATCTCCTATTGGTCTATACTGATATTTGGACATGCTTACAACCCACTGCTGTTATAGCATGTGGAGCTTCGCATTCTCCAGGTGGGCCAGGGGGTTGCTGTCCATCCACACATGCATTTGTGGCGCCCCTGAGGCTCAGTCACCACAGAGGTACTGCACCTTCTCCTAAGGTGTGGTGCCCCACCATCCAGGTAAGTTGGAGGCTCCTGACCATGCTCTAACTCTCGCACCCCACACAACAGAGTAGTTCAGCAAAGCCACATTGCGGCTCCTTGCTTAGAGAGAAGCAGAGCACCTTTGGTGGTTCCCTGCTTGGAACACAAGACGTGCTGGGAGGTGGGTGGAGTTGAGAAGACATAAAAGAGCGGGACGGTTCCAGGATTGAGGTTCAGGTTCAGTCGGGGTTCAGCCTGACAGGAGGTCAGTAGGAAAGGAAGCCACTCGGAGAGGAGTGGGGATCCCTGGAAGAGGGATGGAGGAAGGAGTGCTGCAGCTGCCTCAGCGACCTGAGCCAGCTGGCACGGGAAAGGAAAGAAGGAGAAGGACATTGAACCGAAGCCTGAGCTTCCATAGAAGGGAAAAGACAAATACAGAACGTAGGAGTAAAAGGGAACATAGAGGACGTGGGTTAGAGGAAGAACCCTGCCTAGAAGTTCTAAGCGCAAGGCCGGGGCCCGGTCCCAGAGGTTGTATGAACACTAATGGTTCTGCAGCAGACACCGGTGGAGTAGTGGGCTGTAAATGCACTACTCCCATCTAAGACTTGAGGGCACAACAGCAACACGGATAGAGGGCTGGGACTCAGGAGTAGAGAGTCCCCGAAGCAGGCTACAGCTGTTTGCCGTGCAAGTAGAGTTCTTGGGAACATCTGTCAGGAGGAACTCCAGTGTAATACAGTACTAGGAGATCTTCACACTTAAAGGCGCTATAGAGGAGACGTTCAGAAAAGGTACATAAGTTGGCGGAATGTGGAAGGGAGCTTTCCATCTTGCCTGGAGGTTTGCCGAGTCCCAGACCCAGAGGACACGGCACGGAAGCGGACACTACAGACTGTGAGTAAAGCTTTGGAACTATATGCCCTGGTGTCCTCCATTCCTTCCTGCGTCCGTCCGCCTAGCACTGCTACATCCCCTGCGCCGGACACCATCTAAGTGTCTCCATATCTACACTGCCCTGGGACAACAGCCCTGCCTGTGGAGGGCTATACCATCATTGCTGCACCACACCATCTGTCCCGGAGTATCTGTCTGCAGCGTCGGCTTAACACCTCCCTTGTCGAACACCTCAGGTGGCGTCACAAACTATTCATCTAACTACATTCCACCATTCACATCTTCCTGTTACTTGGGCGCCCAGGGCCACTGTCCGGATCACCGCCGCTGTGACACATCCCACTGATACCGGCCCGGTACCGAGTACCCCACGGCCCTGGGAGAGCGACCCACATTTCTGACCCTGACTGGTACTCTGCAAATTTCTCCGTCATAGCCCATACAAGTGCCAACAAGTCCAGTTTGAATGAATTGTAATTGTCTGGGTTCTTTTCTGTATCTTTCAGTGACCTACTGGCATACAAGATCATTCTCCCTCTTCCTTCTTGTACCTGAGCCAATACTGCCCCCCAGTCCGTACAGGCTCCTGTTGCCATTCAGTACGAAGGACTGCCAAAAAGTCACTGCACTGGGGTAGCGATCAGTGCCATCTTCAGTGCCTGAAACCCTTCCTCTTGTCATGTGCCCCATTGGATTGGTTGACGTTTGGCGAAGTCTATTATGAACCTGCGGTAGTATCTGCCTAGCCCTAGGAATGCTCTCAATTCCCTCAGGTTGGTCAGCATGGGACACTTCTGCACTGCAGCCACCTTCTCTGCATTGCACCTTCTCTGCACTAGACACAGTGTGTATCAGGTACTCAATTTCCCGCTTGAATAGGTGAAACTTACGAGGCTTAACTTTTAATCCGTGCCTTTGAAAGTGCTACAATACTTGATCCAGGTGGTGGGCCAGCAATTCTTTCACCTCCTGATACATCTTAGTCAGAATCTACAGATACCTCTCTCGAATGGGGGCAATAGTTCCTGTAGGGATCTTGCATTTAATAGCCTGGGTGCACCTAAAGTCGTCTTTATGTGGTGCAATCACAATATCGCTGCAATAAATGTTCGATCTATCCAATGTGCCTTGAGGAGAATTCCATGAGGTGGACCGCCTTTGTTCCAAGAGGTGATGCCCAGGCGGGGTTTCATTCCTGCCTTTATGGCTATCGAGCAACACCACCAAGGTCCACGGATCTCCTCCCACAGGTGTCAGTCCTATTGCGTCAACTCTGGTGAAGTCTTCCGGCATTATGCAAACTTGAGCCACTTCTTGTTGAGGTGTCAACTGTAAACGTTCTCCATTCAAATTTATACAACGCAAGGTGGCCAGGGTGTGGGAATCCAATAATCTGGAGATAGTTTCCTTTCCATGTATCGGCTCAACCTGAACGTCCACACCCTCAAGCACACATGGGCCAGAACAGGCATAGTTAGTACAGTCCGTCCCACCAGCTTAGAGCGGAATCAACACCTTGCCAAAATTCTGAGAAACAGTGAGTAACTTCTGATTTTAGCTGACTCGCACGTGTTGCTGAAACACCTTCTTACTGGCTAAATCATGAGTGGCGTGGGTCCAGTTGTTTTTATCTGGGCCCTTAGCCAAAAATTGTCTCACTTCTTTTAGCACGTTCATGCCCAAGGTGACAATGGGTCCTCCTCCTCTGGACCCCTTGGTCAACATTATTCGCTTTCAACCTTGGTCTCTTCCACACACAAAGACAAACATCCACACTACTCCCACTACTGGGATAGGTAGTTGATTTGCCGCCAACAGTTGGATGGTGTGTTCTTTTTCTAGATGGAGCAACCTTGGGGAAGTGTCTCTGGAAATACGCTTCTGGCATAGTGGTCACCTGGGACCCTGTGTACGTTAACCGCTGATCCACTGCCCACTGAATTCAGAGACGATATCCTCAAAGTTCTCTCCTCCGCCCTCTGATGCTGGAAACCCCACGGTGTTCTCCATTACCGTGGGGCGTGCGAGTTTAACGGGCACCCCAGTCTCGTCCTTTCTCAACTTGAACAGTCTCTTGCGATATGTCCCCTTTCACTGCAGGTCCAACACACTGGATCACATTCTCCTGATGGGCTAGGAGCACGACGTGACGTGGCTTGGAAGAAACTACTTTCCTGTTCTGACCTTTCACGTGGGGCTGTCTGATCAGCTGGAAGGATGGCGGCAGGAGTCCCCTTGATACTGCACAGTTCAGCTCAAATGTGCCGGATCTCTTAAAGTATCTCCTGTACCCAGTCGGGCTCAGTACGGGTTGACTCGAGGTTGACCACTTCATGACTCCGGACCGTGCTCATCAGGACAGTGGCCTCTCTTTCCAAGACTCTAGCTTCGGCCCCAATCTCAAGGAAGCCCAGATCAGGATTCAAGCATAATCGCTCTTTTAAGACCTGCCTCAGGGAGGGATCTCTCAGTCCAGCAACTAGTTGATCCCGCAGCACTTCATCCAATGGACCCAGTCCTCGGTGCCCATCTTGAGTCTTCTTGGGCCATCACTTCCTGCAATGCATTAACATACTGAGCTAATGATCTCACTTTCCCCTTGGACCCGTTGCAACAACCGCATACGAAGGCACCCTAGGTATATGGTGTCGCTATGCATGTCCTCTAGAATTTTTGCCAACTTATCCACAGTATCCCGGGCCCTAGGTGGGAGATACACAACAGTCTTCCAGGCCTCCTCATCAAAGGTCAGGAGGGCCAACTCTGCCTCAGCGGAAGGGGTCAGAGGATACACTCGAAGCATGCTTTTCAGCCTCTCTACCCAGCCCCACAGAGACATGTTTCTCCCCTTGAACTTGGGAAGTTTTTCTGAGCAAAGCCTCCAAGTGTATATGTCCCCTGCTAGACTCATTCACGGACTCATCCGCCATGTCGGTGTCTGAATGCTGCACCCTGCCAACTACCCCCAATGTAATACAGGTGTCTGAATGCAGCACCCAGAGGCACGAGGCAGAAACATTCAGGCATGATTCTAGCTCTATTTATATACAGAGAATTCAAATGACTGACCAATTAGTGTTAGTAACTAGGCAAATTCACATTCAAAGATAAAGTTGGAAGAGCAAAGGAAATCTATCTAATGTTACTATTCTGTTCACAACAGTTGTGCACCCAGTTGTGGGAGCCACCATGTAAGTTCTTTTGCTACAAAACAGGCACTAGCGGGGGTCACCTGGTTTTTCCGCTAGGCCGCAAATCGCTCTCTGGCATAGTCTATCAAAGCTTGTTGAGCCTCCCATGCACCAACCGGCCACCTCCCAACCCGAATCCCAGCTGACCTCAGTACTGTAGAGGATAGCTGGGAGGGACAGCCCTGCTCATATGCACTGTTCTTCCGCAGTCGCAGGCGTGTCCCGCCTGTTTCAGTCTCCTCACAGATATACTTGGCTTGATAGTCGACGGAAGTCTCTTTGGATTGGAACGGAGTAGACAAGGCCTCGGTTCTTGATGGGCAGCATCTAGCCTCTTGAGCTCTACTGGTGTGGGGCATGGCTCCTGGTCCCGACTAGCGCAGACGGAACTCAGAATACTCCTGTGTTCAATCCGGGCCTTGTCAGGTGATGGCCAACACCTCGATGTCGTAGACTCTCCGCTGAGGCCTGATCTGGTTCGGCACACGAAGTCACTCCCCCTGCAAATCTTCCAACACAATTTAGTCCCACTTGATTTTGCCTGGCCTGCAGATGGCTGTCTCTCCTCATTAATGGCACATCCTGTACGGGCTGTTCAGATATTTCACTGCTTATTACAGTATTGCAATTTTATACACTTCAAGGATAGGGACATAAAGGACCCACTTGCACGACTGAGGCTGCAGTAAAGAGAAGAGAAACAGCACATGTTGCTGGAGACTAAGGCCGGTTTCACATTAGCGCTTTTTAAGCGCACGCACGGCCGGGGGTAGCTCCGCCCCCGAGCCGGCTCTCTGCCCGGCGTGCCCGCCCCTTGCTTGTAGCGCCGCCTACTAGCGGACAGCGGCGCCTGCGATCGGCGCACCCTATCTTTAGCATAGGGTGCGCAGATCGTGCGCAGGCCGTGCGCTAGTTGCGCTTTGACCTGCGCTGCGCACTTTTGACGGTGCGCCGTGTGCGCCAAAATCAAACTTTTCGGATTTTGGCGCGCACGGCGCACCGTCAAAAGTGCGCAGCGCAGGTCAAAGCGCAACTAGCGCACGGCCTGCGCACGATCTGCGCACCCTATGCTAAAGATAGGGTGCGCCGATCGCAGGCGCCGCTGTCCGCTAGTAGGCGGCGCTACAAGCAAGGGGCGGGCACGCCGGGCAGAGAGCCGGCTCGGGGGCGGAGCTACCCCCGGCCGTGCGTGCGCTTAAAAAGCGCTAATGTGAAACCGGCCTTACAAAGGGAAATGTACTAACAGGTGATAAGTGACATTACAGTGTCATTGTCTGTATATGTCCTTGCTTAATTGTAAAGTGGTGCGGAATATGTTGGCGCTATATAAAATAAATTATTATTAATAATAATAATAATGACTTGGGAATCATACAGAATTGTATTTTATTATCTGTAAAAAGAAATATATAAATAGTAAAGGAAATCTATAACAGCAGTAAAGTTACACTGATTTAAATCTGCCAACCATAGGATTGGGTCTACATCAAGAAGTATTTTGATTACAGGAACTCAGAATAAAGGGGGCTTTCTTTGGAATACAGAGGTGCTATCCATGACACCTCAGCTCTATGACTGAGCAATAAAGAGTTAGCAGATGTAAACAAACAGAATATGTCCCATTTACTGTATGGAGAGGGGGCGGGGGAGGCACAAGTTTTAATATGCAAGATACCTGTGCCTAATTAGCTCACAGTCCAATTACAAACACAGCAAATTTAATATTTCAATCTAGGCCATCCTGGAAACATGAACCCAGTGTCAGGCACATAAACGCTTGTTACACAAAAGAAAGTTGTTCCCATATAGGGTTCTGCCTATGCGAATTGTGATCCAGGATTCATTTTATCCTCCCACCAAAGAAATAGAAGAACCACTAGGTATCTTCTATTTTTCTCCCTTTTTATGTTACTACTGTTTTTGCATATTTGTGTCGTTTTATTTTTATATCTTTTCTTTTAAGTATTGTATTTTTTTATATTAAAACTTTAAGTCAGGTCCTTGTATTCTCTAAAGAACCCATAGCCTTTCAGAGAGTGCATAACCCTTTTTGATTGACTAACATATTTCGGGAACTCATCACCCCATGTGTTTGATGAGCGGTGGCAGCGTGTTGTGTAGTCTGTGCATGGTTTGTGATTTATGCTCACTTTATAGCCTGTAACAGAGGTTGAGTGCTGGATTGAGTGAAAGGAGATAACCCTTACATATGCACCCACGTCACATGCTGAGAAGTGTGTACATGGCATTATCATTGTATTGCTTCTGTTTCACAGCTATGTAATCAGGTTTGGCTTTTCGAAGTTTGTCCTCCTTCTCTGTCTCCTCAGCTCTGATGTCAGCAACTCCTCTTCTTCCCTAGTCAGTGTACATCAGCCATGTTGAGAAGTTCATATCTATACAGCTCTGGTTTAAAATAATCTTTTCACCTCCTGTAATTGTGCACAACTACATGAATTCAGCTTGAAAATAAACCACCTTCTGAAATCTTCATACGCGCCTCCTTCAGTTGAGTTAAGCTGTCTGATGAAATTTCTGTGTGTGTGTATTGGAACACAGAGACAGCGAAGAAACAGTAACTCAAGAGGACCACACTCACAGCCTAGGTATGGAGTCAGAATAGTGGGGTTATTAGAACCTCATTCTCCTACAGATAAATAATTTCTTGGGTGTATTGTTCAGAGGGGCATCTGCTTCCCGTGAAAAATCCTAGGACTGACAGTGACTAATAGGCTCTTCAGCAGAGATGGGGCTTTTGGCATGTGGTTTAGTGCTGCTTTTAGTTCAACTTAATCCCAGGTTTAAATCAATGTCAAGAGACATCTATGATTTATGGAAAAGAGATATCTCCTGGTCTACCACCAGTTTTTAAAAGTACGTACATATATAATAACTCCTGAGTAAAGGCCTTGAGTCTGCAAACTTTGCATTAGAGTCCCAATTAGAATCCATAGTTTGTGTAGTCAACCATGTGAAGCCCTCAATGCTGAACACTTTTTTTTTTTTTTTTTTTTTTTTTTTTTTTTTAAATCAAAAGATTCTAGGTCGGCGATTCCCTACCTGTGTCTTTCCAGCTGTGGCCAAACTACAACTCCCATCATGCTGGGAATTCTTATAATACAGCAAATGGAAAGCAGAGAGTTTGTTACCGCTGCCCAGAGTAGTAATCCGACCAAATACTTCCATTGTCTTACAACATACACACACAATGACTAACTTTTCCTATGCATCACTAGTTTGGCAATGACACTTCCTTCGGGACAAACAGACATTGTGTTATGCAAGTTTTATTATCTTGTTTGCAAGGTCAAAATGTATTTAAAAATCTTGGAAGGCAACCAAACTTAAACACAGAGCAAGTTTATCTAAAGTGGAGAATACATCCTTTATAGAGCCGTGTATACATTACAGCAGCTGTGTTATATCTGTATCATCATACATTCAACCCGACGCATTGTGGCCCGATCTGCGGTAGAGGACTGTAAACTGGATGAGGGACTGTGGTCTGTGCAACAGCTGAAAACTAGGACGTGATGACTAACTTACACTGTCTGAAACATGTCATTTCAATAAAAACTTTTATATACCCTGTCACCTCTGTTGAATTACAACAGATCATATATAGCACAATCACGCAATCACGCCTATCCTTAAAAAGCCAACCCTCGACCCAACTTCTATGTCCAGCTATCGCCCAATATCATTGCTTCCATACTCCTGGAACAGCATGTCCACGCTGAACTTTCCTCTCACCTATCATCTAACTTGCTCTTTGCCAATGTACAATCTGGTTTCCGCCCCCATCACTCCACTGAGACAGCCCTGACCAAAATTACTAACGACCTACTTACAGCCAAATCAAATGGACAATACTCTATACTCCTGCTTCTAGACCTGTCCTCTGCATTTGACACAGTTGACCACTGCCTCCTACTACAGATCCTCTCCTGCTTTGGCATCAAAGGCCTTGCCCTATCCTGGATCTCTTCATACCTTTCCAACCGCACATTCAGCGTTTCCCACTCCCACACCACCTCCTCATCCCACCCTCTCTCTGTTGGAGTCCCCCAAGACTCTGTTTTAGGACCCCTACTCTTCTCAATCTACATACTTGGTCTGGGGCAACTCATAAAGTCCCACGGATTCCACTACCACCTTTATGCTGATGACACTCAGATCTACCTCTCTGGCCCAGACGTCACCTCTCTCTTGTCCAGAATCCCAGAGTGTCTATCAGCCATATCCTCCTTCTCCTCTCGCTTCCTCAAACTCAATGTAGACAAATCTGAACTCATCATCTTTCCTCCATCTCACAGATCTTCTTTACCCGACATAGCTGTAACAATTAATGACATCACACTTTCCCCAGTACCAGAAGTCCGCTGCCTTGGAGTAACCTTTGACTCTGCCCTGTCCTTCAAACCGCACATCCAAGCTCTTTCTACCTCCTGTCGCCTCCAGCTCAAAAATATTTCCAGAATCCGTCCTTTCCTCAACCCTCAATCTACTAAAATGCTTGTGCATGCCCTCATCATCTCCTGCCTCGACTACTGCAACATCCTTTTCTGTGGTCTCCCTGCTAACACCCTCGCACCTCTCCAGTCCATCCTTAACTCTGCCGCCCGACTAATTCATCTCTCTCCTCGCTACTCCTCCACTTCTCCCCTATGCAAATCTCTTCACTGGCTCCCATTCCCTCAGCGTATCCAGTTGAAATTACTAATACTGACCTACAAGGCCATCTATAACCTGTCTCCCCCATATGTCTCTGAACTAATCTCCCGATATCTTCCCTCACGTAATCTCCGGTCCTCCCAAGACCTCCTTCTCTCCTCCACACTTATTCGCTCCTCACCCAACCGCCTCCAAGACTTCTCCCGAATAGCCCCTATTCTCTGGAATTCTTTGCCCCAACAAGTCCAACTATCAACCACATTTGCATCCTTCAGACGGAACCTGAAAACCCACCTCTTCAAGAAAGCCTACAGCCTGCAATGACCCCGCTACCTTCTTCTCTCTCACCACTAACGGTGATATCACCTCAACCAACACCGGAACTGCTGCAACTCACCAACCTACGGTCTCCTTCCCCACCATCCTGTAGCATGTAAGCCCGATAGGGCAGGGTCCACTCTCCACTCTGTGTCAGTCTGTCACTGTTAGTTTGTTTACTGTAAGTGATATCTGTAATTTGTATGGAACCCCTTCTCATGTACAGCACCATGGAATCAATGGTGCTATATAAATAAATAATAATAATAATAATAATAATAATATAGCTCTGTGGAAGGACGGAGGGGAGCAGATTGGTAACCACAGTTCTAGCAATTTCAACTCAGGGGTGGGATTCAGCGGTTTCTCCCCGGTTCGGTGGAACCGGTTGTTAAAAAAGCAGCCGGTTCCCCGAACCGGGGAGATCCAGAGCCGCAATCCGGTCCTCTGATGTTGCTGGCGGCGCTGCCTGCAGGCAAGGAGCAGAGGAGGACTCTTGCTCTGCTTCCTGCCGGATACCGCGCGTGCAGATACTTGACGTGCTGCTCTCTGTCTGCTGACTACTGGACAGAGCAGCACAGCACACCCCGGCGGCCCCCGCTGCCCGTGCACTGATTCCAGCGGCGCAGTGCGGCTATAATTGGCGGGTAACTAGACTCTGGAGCTCGCTGGACTGGACTCAGGAGTTACTCGCCGATGCGGCTGCCCAGTGAGCTGAGCGCCTGAGCCTGGATAGGAGGACACTAGTCTGTGTGTGGTGACCGTGGCCCGCCGCTGCCTGCCTCACCGCGGGATTATTTACTTCAGTCTTCAGTTCAACTTCAGCCTGTGGTACACACAGGCCAACACCAGGTCAGTTGTATATGTGCAGTGCTGCTGCTAATTGGGGACCTGTGCTGTCTATTAGGGACCTGTATGCCTGCCTATTGGGGGCCTGTGCTGTGCTGCCTACTAGGGACCTGTGCCTGCCTAATGGGGACCTGTACTGCCTATTAGGGACCTGTGCCTGCCTATTGGGGGCCTGTGCAGCACTGTGCTGCCTATTGGGGACCTGTGCTGCCTATTGGGAACAATGCTGCCTTTTGGGGACCTGTGCCTGCCTTTTGGGGACCTGTGCTGCCTATTGGGGACCTGTGCTGCCTATTGGGGACCTGTGCTGCCTATAGAGAACAATACTGGCTATTGGGGACCTGTGCCTGCCTATTAGGGAACAATGCTGCCTATTGGGGACCTGTGCCTGCCTATTGGGGACCTGTGCCTGCCTATTAGAGAACAATGCTGTCTATTGGGGACCTGTGCTGCCTATTAGGGAACAATGCTGCCTATTGGGGATTTGGCACTTTGTAGTTCTGATGTGATTTTATAAGTACTATACATTAATAAATTATTATTACTCTGTCAATTATACTTGTGGTTGTGATATTTTCATGAACCATTCTTTTTGTGGTGTTCTAGTTGTGGAAATATGCCAATTTAACCCTGCAATTAAAATCATCATTGTTTGACATAGATGGGACTTGAGTAACACCAGTTTGCTGGAAAGGTATGGTGATTTTTACTTTTAATTTCCATTAGGACGCAGATATGTAGTGCACAGCCTGGCCAGCCGGACAGTCAAGTGAGACAGCTGCATAGAAATATATGCAGCTGTCACACTCGGGTCAGGAGAGCCACTGGCCAGAATGTGCACTGTTCTGATCTCATTCCAATGTATTTTTTTTTTTTCAACTGTTTGACTGCGCCCCTACTTGTATATGTTTGAGGAAAAGGTGCATGTAGATGGGTGTGGCTTAATAATGGGTGTGGCTTAAATGGGTGTGCCTTAAAATGGGTGTGGTTTTCCTACACACAAACACAGAACCTGTTAAAAATTTGAATCCCACCACTGTTTCAACTCAAGTTTATATATACACAGGGTAGAATAAAATGACCAAAGCAAAGTGGTGTTTGAGATATTTAGTTACTGTGTAGTTCAGGAAACTGTGTAGTTCAGGTTAACTAAGCCCCGGAACAAAGCAAAATACTTCCGGGGCTTAGTTAACCGGCGCATGCGTAGTCAGGCTTTTCGGCTTTGCCCGCAGTTGGGCAAAGCTTACTGCGCGTGCGCTAGCCAAGAATGCTTAGCGCACGCGCAACAAATGGATGAGACCTACTCCCATTCCTCAAAAAACTGCGGACGGCGGCCAAGGATGGGGAGGCGGCACACATCGGGAACACCGCCCATCGGACCGGACCAACCTCGTTTTCAATCGCCCGCCAAAACCAGGTGACAGATTCTCTTTAAGATCCTAGTGGTCGACCATCCCCGATAATAAAGTTATGACTTATCTTAGCAACTTGCCATTATATCATGAGGAGTGAAAAAAAAACAAAAAACCTATGTTCGTTATTAATTGACTCAGATGAAGCATCCTTACCCCTTTTCATAAAGAAGATCTGAAGCAGCTGGAGTCTGCATTCTGATGTGCTGCACATTGTACACAAGGAATCTGTTCTCAGTAAGGTATGTACGGTAAATCAATTAAAACAATGCAGAGAGTAAAAAAAAAAAAAATAACTATGTGAAAAGTTTCATCATTTCCACTTTTTTTTTTAAAGTTATTTTGTTGTGTTGTGGTATTCATTGACACTGAATTTTTGAGCCAAAGTCTTCGAAATAGCACACATGGTTCAATAATTTTGTACAAAATAAAAAATGCATCTACTTTTTCCTAACTTTTTTTTGTTATTTTTTCTAGGACGTTCCACTTAAATATTGGAAAAATGAAAATTCACTGTATATATATTAAAAAAAAAAAAAAAATCACTGTGGTGGACAGCAGACCAGAGTATATTTGTGCAAAAGATTGTGGCTTTTATATTTAAAAAAAAAAAAAAAAAAAAAAAAAAAAAAACACAACAACACACACACACAACAACACATTTTATGCATTAGCTGAAAAAAAAAAAAAAAAAAAACATCTGGAAGCTCAAATCCTTGTCAATGACATACAAAAAAAAATATTTATATATATATATATATATATATATATATATATATATATATATATATAAACAAAAACAAAAACAGGCGGATACATAAAATAGACTTTAAAAAAAAAAAAGGGTGAAAATTAGAAAAAATAAAATAAAAAAATTAAGTGCAAATGAAAAACAGGTGAAATCACCAAAAACTAGAGTAAAAAAAAAAAAAGGAGCAAATGCAATAATGAAATAGGCCTTGATTTTTTTTATATACGTAGGTATAAGCGATTAGATGACATTTTGAAATGACCAAAAAAGAGCACATACTATGAGAGGAGAATAGAAAATGTATCAACTACCCTAAAACACACACTTACCTGCTCAAATACATCTTTTGGTAAAAGAGTAAAGCTGCCTGCCACATCCATGGACACCCAGCTTCATACCAGTCTTGAAGGCGAAACAGAGGAGAGATGCAGCCCGCTGCCGTGATGTAGCTGGAGGAGCCACATTCCCCAAGATAGGACAGGAGAAGTCCAGCACCAGTGCCTTCTCCTGCTGCAAACAGTCGAGATGATGGCTGACAATGTCGGATATATCGAATGGCTTCTCGCAGGTCATTAGGGTCACCATAGGGTTGTAACTTTGTTGTGCTGAGAGGGCAGCCATTTTGGCATCGACGATTGAAGATCACAGCCTGGTACCCATGAGTGAGGGCCAAGTGACACATCTGTCAAAAAAAAGGATAGCACGGTTACATTTTGCAGTACTAAACTATTGTTTTATCAGCAGGAGATTATCACTATGGGACTAGTAAACCTGCTCTGTACACACTGCATAGGCAGAAAGCTGCCAATCAGTGATGGAGGCGGGGTTATAGAGAGGTCAGCATTCAGACAACTGGTAAAATCTGCCGCAGATAAATAGTGATTTTATCAAAGCTGTAACAAGCAGCCCATACATAGCTGGAATCAGAGTTTTTGCTCCTATATCATGCTGCTCTCAGATGGTATTGGAAAAAGCTGGTGATAGATTCCCCAATCAGAAAAAGAAAATGAAACCCTTTTAAGAGGGAAATTAAAAAATTTATACAAGTTTTTGAAAATATGGATAAAATATACCAAATTTAATAAGACATTTGCACCAGTGTTCTTGGATTTAAGGCAGGCATAAGAAATGGCAGTCTTAGTAAATTTGCTAATTAGACTGCAGTTGGCTCAGAGTAAAAACATTTACTCATCTTCCAATTTAACATTACTATTTCCACGTCGTGCCTACTGTAATACCGAATGTGACATGTACCGTAGACCAGGGCTTTTTTGTAAAAAAATATTTGCCGGTACGCAATATTTGCCCCCGACCTCCTCTGTGCAGCCCCCGACCTACTCCTTCATACTCACCCTGCTGTGCCGTCGCTGAATGTCCCTGAATCCTCCGTTGTCCAGCGCTGACAGCTTCTTCCTGCCTTCAGCAGTCACATGGTACCGCTCAATACCGCTTCCACGCCCATATTCATGAGCGGTACCATGTGACCGCTGAAGGCAGGAAGAAGCTGTCAGCGCTGGGACAAGGAGGATGCAGGGGACGTTCAGGGAGGCACGGGAGGGGTGAGTATGACTTCCCAGCCACCGGCTCCTGCCGCCGCTCCCCCTCCCCCGCTGAAGCACCTTCAGATTTCCGGTACGCCGTACCGTCACAAAAAAAAGCACTGTCGTAGACCGGCTGAGTCTGGCCATCCTGCTTTATGGATCTAATCCCAGAACAGGCAGCTCCAAAAATTTGGAGCCAACATAAAAACACACAATAGGGCAAAGTCAGCACTGCAACTGGTAATGCACAAATTTGACCTCACTTGAAATTGTTTTTTTTTTTTTTTTGCATTTTTTTACTTACTTTGCACACTATCAAAATGCTATCCATTTTAATCTTTAAATGGGTTGTCCGGCCTTAGGCTACAAGGCTGTAGTAACTATGACTGCAGACTTGTGAATGCCGACATCGCGCACTCTGCGAACTGTAAGGATTCTCTGTGAATTGCATATTTCTGACCACATTCTAGCTAGATGTTTCCCACCTCGCTAAATGCACTTTCTTTGAGGGAGGCCGCGCATGTCTAGTTGGCATGTGACCGCACGTATGCAAATCACATATTTGCAGCCACGCGCCGTTGGCTCCCAGAGAGCAATATGAGGGTCTGTAATCACAGAGTGTCTACAGATTTGTAGCCCAAGGCCAGACAACTCCTTTAAATGTTTTGTGACCTTTTCAGAGGTTACGCTAAAATGTTACAAGAAGAGATGCAAAAAGAAAACAAATAAACAACACATGCATTAACACTCTGCATGGATCTCTAATAAAAGAACTTGATGCAGGAAGACCATTATTTGAAGCCCTCTCTGCACATTATTTGCAATACCCATGGAAGTCCAGTATCTGTTGGGGCAGTAGAAGAGCGGATTCTCAGGGCTGTTTTTTGCACTTGCACTATGATTGGAATTGGCTTCTATTAATCAGCTCATTCTCTTATGGTCTTCAAGGGATTATAACAGATTGACTGATCAAACCAAGTACAGGCACTCGGTGCATCATGGCAGAGCCAAACATGGACATACACCTTCCCACCTGCTTGTTTTCCATCTCTTTCCTTCTCTGGCTCTATGAAGCCAGAACTGTCAATTAAAGAATGAATGGTGTGCTGACAATCCCTTTATGTATTCATAGCAACTCTTCATTATTGTGGTGTTTAAAGACATTGATTGACCCACTGCTTTTTAGTGGTAGTGTTTTTATGAAATATCCTGTTGATACTCATGTTCATGTCAATGTATCGTTCACATTTAGTACTTTGCTGCATATCCCTGCTATCTAAATTTAAAAATAAAACAATATTAACGGTCTTCCATTTTCAGAACAATTGTATTCTAAGTGTAGAAAGGAAGTGACAATTTACAATGAACATCAAAAAGCCACAAGTCTAAACCACACAAGGCAGTGGCTGGATTATTTCTCAAAATGAAAAGAACAACATCTTCCTCTCGCCTCTTCAATGATTTATTAGCTATTTTGCAAAGAGGGTTACAAAAACAGCAATGGAGACAAGTGCATGAACTTGTAATTGCAAAATATGAGAAAAACTGGAGAATATCCATATGTTCTCTTTACAGACTTCCATGTCGAGAACATCAGTTATAAGGTGAACCTAACAGATACAATTATGACTCAAGCACATAGCAGTAACAATGCTCCCTACAGTCTTTGAGTTGTACAGAACCAGGTCACAGAATTATAGGATGTTAGAGTTAGAAGGGACCTCCAGGGTCATCATGTCCAACCCCCTGCCCAATGAAGGATTCACTTAACCATCTCAAATAGATGTCTGTCCAGCTTCTGCTTGAAGACTTCCATTGAAGGAGAACTCATAACCTCTCATGGTAGCCTGTTCCATTCATTGATCACCCTCACTATCAAAAACTTTTTTCTAATATCTAATCTGTGTCTCCTCCCAGTTTCATTCCATTGCTTCTCGTGTTTCTATGTGCAAAGAAGAATAAGGATGATCCCTCTACACTGACATTTCTTCAGATATTTGTAGACAGCTACCAAGTCTCCTCTTAGCCTTCTTTATTGCAAGTTAGACATTCATAGATTCTATAAGGTGTTCCTCATAGAACATACTTTGCAGTCCGCTCATGATCTTGGTAGCTCTTCTCTGAAATTGCTCTAGTGTTTCAATGTCTTTTTTTTTTTTATAATGTGGTGCCCAGAACTGGACACAGTATTCCAGATAAGGACTGACCAAGGAGGAGTAGAGGGGGATAATTACTTCATGTGACCTAGACTCTATGTTTCTCTTAAAGCATCCCAGAACTGCGTTTGCCTTTTTTGCTGCTGCATCGCACTGTTGACTCATGCAGTCTGTGATCTATAGTATACCTAGGTCTTTTTCACACGTGCTGTTGCTTAGTTCTATTCCTCCCATTCTATAGCTGTAATTTTCATTTTTCTTATTCAGATGTAGAATCTTGCATTTCTCCCTGTTAAACATCATTCTATTACTTGAGGCCCATTGTTCAAGCTTATCTAGATCCTTTTGAATCCTTTATCTCTCTTCTCTGTTAGCTATCCCTCCTCGCTTTGCATCGCCAGCAAATTTTATTAGTTTGCCTTCAGTTCCCTTATCTAGATCATTTATAAAAATGTTGAACAACACTGGGGCCAGGACAGAGCCTTGTGGTACCCCAATTGAATCACTCTTCCAATTGGATGTGCAACCATTTTTTACGACTGAGTATTATCACTGAGCCAGTTATGAATCCACCGAATCGTAGCCTTGGCAAAATAAGTATAGTATGAGATACTTTATCTAATGCTTTGCTGAAGTCAAGATATAGTATATCTACCGCATTTCCCTGATCCACCAGTCAGCCACCCATATTGTGGAGCTAAGGGCATAGTCAGACAGCTGTATAAATTGGACCAAGATTGGAATGCAATGCGCAGACTGGCCGGCGGCTTTCCCGACCCAAGCACGACAGCTGCTTAGAAATACATGAAGCGGTCATGCTCGGGTCAGGAGAGCTGCCTGCCAGTCCATACACTGTGTTCCAATCTCAGTCTGATTTATACAGCTGTGTCATTACAGAAGTTTACGGAGCCCTAATTTATCTCCATACGCCTCTAATTTCAAAGAGTTCAGAGTTTTATTCTGTAGGATGCAGTAAGAGGCAAAAGTAGTAAAAACAAAGCTGCGAGTGTCAGATTACAAAGGTCTTGCGTTCAAGACCAACATATAACTCCAACCGCTGACAATGTACATGTAACTCCAAATAATGACAATGTATAAGTATACAGTGGCATCCAATTTCTATAGGCTCCCATTGTGAAAATGTATGCCATGCAGTATATGCTTTCTTACTAGATACCTGATAACACAGGGGAGTAACGATCATGGTCACAGAGGGTGTGACAGGGCTTGTGCTGTAGGGTAATCGCCAATGCCAGAGCCTATGTCAGCTGCCTGCACTGTAATGCATGCCACCGAACAATCTGAGGCTTGCAGCTGATGTCTGCGTGACCGTCACAGGCAGCGCATGACAATGACAACATGCACTGCCTATGGCTGCCACGGTAAAGTCAGCTTTTGGCTTCTGCGATGGCTAGAGATGATATCACACATCATGGAAGCGGGGGGGGGGGGGGGGCAGGAATCATTTAAGTATTTTTGAGTTGGAGAAAAATATGGAACATAATGAAAGCAAGGGGCCCTGGATAAGGGACATTATCACAGGAAGGGGTCCATAAGGGGGACAATATACCAAGAAGGGGCATTATTACAGGGGACAGTATTACATGGTGGCAAACAAGTATGTTGACTCTTTATAGTATTTAGAATGCTACAAAGTCCCATACATTTGTCCAGCATGCAGTTGTGGGTCATGGTCCAAATTTTGCACCAGGGCCCAGCGGACTCTAGCTACGCCACTGCTGATAAAGAAGCATGAATGTAGTCAATTGTGTACTCCAATTAAATAGAGCCACGGAGGGGCTTAGACATACAATAACGGAGAGGGGAAGACTTAAAATGAGCTATGTAGGAGCACTGGCTATATGAGTAACGAATAGGGCACAATACCAATCTACCCTTTTTGGATAGATTGGTCACTGTGGGACTTTATAAAAGGGTTCGGATTAAATGGATTAGCTATGCATTATTCTTCTGTCATGGTAGCTTTGATGGCGGAAATCTTGGTGCTGATGCAGAACAATTTGGGAGGGAGCCAATAAAGCTCTGGACTCCCCAACCAATGCCTAAATAATAGTTGCTCTTCAGCTGAACTTGAGAAACTCAATGTTCACATCTGTTGTATTAATGAAGCTTCAATGAATGTTAAGGAATCAGAATAATACCTCATCCAGCCACCGATGCAAATTATTATTAATCTTATTTAACCCCACTAATTGTTGAAACTGATGTTTCATACAAAGTAAATGTGAGAATCTACGTAGTCACTTAATTGCAGTTTTTAGTTTAATAGCTGCCATTCAGACACCTTGTCATTCAGCAGGCCCATTCAGACAGCCCTGTAGGCAGTTTCTAGAAATTTGGCCAAATGTCAATGTTTGAAAAGGGAAAGAAAAAATAAGAACGAGTAGGTAATGTAGCCGTTCACTGAGAATGAAAAGTACTTTATCCAAACTTGATGGCTTCATGGTAAATTTAATTTAGGTAACTACCTGGCAGATCACATGTTTGACGTGTATGTGGTTTATATGGTGGTGACAGGTCTACTTTGACTGTGGTATGTTGCTGACAGATGTAGTTTAGGGATAGGAAAAAGCCTCAAAACTTTAAAATAAATGTGCTACAGCAAATAAAGTTAAAAGCGAAAGACTTCAGTTAATATGAAGTATGAGAGAAATCTGTCAATAGGTCATGCGTCAGGTTCTCGGTCAGAAATCTGATGTGAATCCAATGGTGGACACATAACCTGAGATATTTCCTCATGTTAGAACCCCATCCATGCTGCTCTCATCCGTCTCATTATGGCTATAAAACCAAATATAGGAAAGTATTACCTAACAACATAAACTACCACTAATGATATGTTTAATGCTTTGCAAATAAATTTAGCTTGTCATCGATTTGATAAAAGGCAGTGAACTCCTCCCGATAGTAAATTCTATCTCAGACAAGTCTCTTGTCACTATTAGCTCTTACAGGGATCACAGAAAAAAAAAAAGCTTTTGTTTTCCCTCTCCAAAACATTGTCTTTATGCATTCGATGCAACATTAATGGAAATGGGACTGAGATGTGTAACCCTGGGACATGAGACATAACTGTAGTAGGTCAGCTGGATGGTTGCCTAAAAGCCAAGACATTCCCAACACCTACAAAAATATTGTAGGTGTTCAATTTTTATCTACTTAAATTTTGGCCGGGAGAGGGGGGAAAATAAGGCATCTATACTCATTGCCATACTTTGCATGAAAAGCGAATTTTGCCACACCTGTTGTGCATCTAATTTTCGCTCGGTGCCGCTGGTACATTGCAGTACAATACAAGTGAGTGGCATCAAACTGCAACCCTGATGGTACTACAACAAGTGGTAAAAAACTCGGAGGTTGGCCTTCTTGCAACTTGCTGTTACAATAGTCTTAGGGTCGCAATTTGATGACATTCACTTGCATTGTGCAGCGAGCCAGCCAACCTTGGTTGCAAGACAAGTGTTGAGGCCAAATGTCTCAGTATACAGTACGGTATATTGCAAAGTATTAGCACTTCCTTAACCAACTCCCAAGAAACCCACACAGCAAGCTGCAATTTATAAAGTTCTACAACACAAAGAAGGGAACAAGGACCAGCATCCAAAAATTGTATTCAGGGGAAATCGTTGGTGCATTAATTTGTTGGACAAGAACATAGGAGAACGTTCCATAAACTAGACCCTGATAACAGACAGCACTGGGTAAGATATGACTGCCTCTAGTGCACATCCATGCCCAGCCATAGTTATAGATTCATTATCAGCCCATTATGGATGACTGCAACTTGACCTGAATAACAAAGCTGCAGAAGTGCAACATTATATGGAGGCCATTAGAAAAAAATAAATGGTTTGTCCTTGTAATCCAAGAACAAGCTTGGATTACGTGAACAGCTCTCCACTATGTTTCATGGAGGGATTGAGTTTATATGACAACCTCTTTAAGGCCCAGGATTCAGGCTGTACAACAGGATCACATGATTAGCAATAATATTGTATGAAACGCCTAAAATCACATGCTTTTTTACATTAATATACAGTTAGGTCCAGTAATATTTGGAGAGTGACAAGTTGTGGCATTTTAACAGTTTACCAAAACATATTACAAGATACAGTTATATAATCAATAGGTGCTTAAAGTGCAGGCTCTCCACTTTAATTTGAGAGCTTTCACATTCTAATTGGAAGAATTTAGGAATTACAGCTGTCTAATATGTAGCTGCATCTTTTAAACTATCTCAAAAGCTCTTTAATAGGCTGCATGGGCTATTCCCTCATTAATCCATCATCAATTAAGCAGGTAAAAGATCTGGAGCTAATTTCAAGTGTGGTATTTGAATTTGGAAACTGCTGCTGTGAACCTACAACATGCAGTCAAAGGAACTCTCAATAGAAGAGAAGCAGACCATCATTAGGCTGAAAAAAAAAAGAAGAAATCTACCAGAGAAATAGAAATATTAGCAATTGGCAAATCAACAGTTTTGTATATTTCACAAATAAAAAGGATCAAAAACTCAAATAGGCTTGGTTGTCTATGGAAGACAATAGTCGTGGATAATCAAAGAATCCTTTCCATGGTGACAAAAAAAACAAACAAACCTTTCATCTACCCAAGTGAAGAACACTCTCCAGGAAGTCGGTGTTTCAGTATTTAAGTCTAACATGAAGAGAAGACTGGCGAGCAAATACAGGGGGTTCACCACAAGGTGCAAACCATGAATCAGCCTTAAAATAGAACGGACAGATTAGGCTTTGGCAATAAAGATCTAAAAAAGGCAGTCTAGTTCAGGAGCAGCATTCTTTAGACAGATGAAACCAAAATCAACCTGTACCAAAATGAAAGGATGACGAAAGTATGAAAAAAAGCTTAGAACGCTTCATGATCCAAAGCACACCACATTCTTTGTAAAACATGATGGAGGCAGTATGATGGCATGGACATGCATGGCTTCCAGTGGCGCTGGGTCACTGGTGTTTATTGATGATGTGACAGAAGCAGCTGGATGAATTCAGTGACCTGCCTAGTTTTAAAAATTCTGCGCCGCCCACAGAATGTTGGTATTGGTGGCGCAGAATTTTAAAAAGGAGTGCAAGCCAGCGTCCTGTTTGCAGGACTTCAATAAAATGGCACCGGAGACGGCGCATGCACAAAAATTCAATCTATGCATGCGCCACATCCAGCGCAATTTTATTGAAGTCCTGCACACAGGACGCTGGCTCACACTGCACACGCGCTGCCCACACAATGATGGCTATTGCTAAGGTTAAACATCTGCACTCTCAATTATTTGCAAACAGTTTTTAATACATGAAAATATTGACACCACAAAAGAAACAAAAAATTGATTTTTGTGTGATAGGCAAAAAAAAACAGAAAAACAAATCAAGAAGCATGTGATGTTTGGACCATGTTTGGGTCTTTTTCAAACGACGCTAAAGTTGATTTCAAATGTCCCAAAGACTGCTGCACAGTTTAGGTGCTGGGGATATGCATAGAGATGCGGTGTCTGGAGGCGGGTGTTTCAGCACTGCCGCGGAGGTGTGCCGTTTGAAAAAGACCCAAACGTGGTCGAAACGTCACACGCTTCTTGATTTTTTTGCCTATCACACAAAAATCATTTTTTTTGTTTCTTTTATGGTGTCAGTATTTTCATTTATTAAAAACTCTGCAAATAATTGAGAGTGCAGCTGTTTAACCTTCACCTGAATTTTGGGTCAAGTCCAATTCAGCTAGCACCGCTTCCTTTCTACAAGCTTTGGCACCTCCTTAGGGTATGTTTCCACGGTCAGTAAACGCTGCGGATTGGATGCTGCGTACATCGACAGCGGTCAGATGTAACAGCATAGTGGATGGGATTTTATGAAATCCCATCTCCACTATACGTGCAGGTACACCCGCAGCTACCCTGTGTAAGTGTAACCGGACATGTGGCGCGTCTTTCTAGACTGCAGCATGTGTATTTATCTTGCGGAGATGCACAGTCTCTACAAGATAAATATCAGAGTCTATGTATAGGATGCGGTGATTCCGCATGGTTCAATGAACACATGCGGACTCACCGCGCATACAAAAGCCGGCAGCGCTTTGGATGGAGCTGCGCCCAAAGCGCTGCCAATACTGACAGTGGAAACATAGCCTTACTATTTTCCACACAATGATGGCGGCAGTGCAAAATGTTACAATAAAGTGCTTTTACAATTTTTTTTTTAACGTAAATGCATTTTTCCTGTTTCTTTGTCTTTTGTTTTTAAATAGCTGAGGTAGTTTACCCTATGTAAAACATGTGTGGGCTTCCTCGGAGGGCTGTTTGGTTCCACATGGGGTTCACAGGTAAGAGTCTAGTTGTAACGCTTCTATCTTTACTGAATGTTCTTACATCCTGATCGCTAATACCTATTAATGTGGGTATCCACTTGCATTGATAGTAAATATGTTAGGTGTGATACATTAAGTGAGGTTGCTTCTGAGCATTTGAGCACTAGCATTTTATATGTATCTTTCAGCATACCATTGATGTCCCCCCTACCTATTAGTGGACAGGATGGCTTTAACACCTGTATCCAGCTACTGATGTTGACTGTAATATTGTATACCTATTTGATTGCCTATTCTTATATACTGATTTTGTAAAATTTGATACTTTTAATGGACCATCTAAGTCCATTTCTCGTTTATAGATATTCCAGTCTAGGAGTGTCCTTCATTAAATATTTTAGGCCCTGTGAACACACGGCATAGGGACCTATGTCCCATACTTTTTGACTAGAATATCTGTTCGGGTGGCATTGTTTCAGAATACTGTAAGTAATCTGAGTGCGCAGAAAGCCCAGCAATAGGTGGTGTAGTGTTGGTCAAAATTGTCATCCAGCCTAAGCTTTTGTGATACATTTAAAGACAGTTTACACTGTCCAAGGTCTCATTCAGACGTCTGTGCTGCACGTACGGGATCTATCCTTGTGTTTCACGGATAGAACATGTACCCATTGTAAGCTATGAGGCTGCTCCCACGACCGATCTTTTGTAGCAGCACAAATGTAAAGTGTCAATACAAGTCTCTGTGAAAAAGACATACAGCACAAAGATGAAATCTGTGTTTAACATTGCAAAGGATAAAAACTTTGGAATTTACGTTATTTATTATTCATATGTAAATATCACCGATGAAACACTGCTGACACATTTAACATCCTTTTATGCAAACGTGAAACACAGCAACGTCTAAATGGGTAGCTAAAATCCCTGCCCCAAGATCTTTAGCATCTGCAATTTTTTGGTGCATTTTTCACTTGCAAATCATGCGATTTATAGATTCCTCTTCGGATCACATGATTTGTAACATAAAACTGCTCTGCAAGATCAAGTGAAAAAACTCTTGAACCTTAAAGCAAAAATAAAAAGTTAGGGCTTATGCATACGTTCATGCAAATCGGTCTGAGCAAAGAACACAATGCACGGACTGGCTGCGTCTCTCCCGACCAGAGCGTCACAGCCTCCCGAAAATATATATAAAGATGTCCCGCTCGGATCAGGACACCTGCAGCCAGTCCGTGCAGACATCTATATGAGCCCTTACAAAAACTTCTGGGGGGGGGTGAGTCAACCGCCTATAACGTATTTATGTTCCTACTGACTTATAGAAAACATGTGGCTGCATGTTTTTTTTTTTTCTGAAGAAAAAAAAAAAAGGCAAAATCTTTGCGGTTTTCCAAAAGATGCAAAGTGCTGCAACTTTTGCAAAATTGTGCCAAAACCATAGCATTTGACTACATTGTGTGAACATACCTTAAGGTTGTGTATATATAGAGACTTTGGCAAAAATCATGGTATGCCTCAACTACATCGCAGCAAAGTCCTGGTGAATAGGGTCATATTGTGACCCGAAAGGTAACGCAACCATAGCAAACAATTCTCAAGAAGTTAGAACCGGTTGGATTTTTTATCATCTTCCTCGTTGCAGTATATTGTGGGTTGCAACGAGACCCTGTTCACTTCCACTATGCTGCGATGTAGTAACGACATTAAGAGATTTTCGCCAGTGCGTTCTGTGTTACGGTCAAAGTTGCCGTGCATTCTTAGGGTGTGTGCACACTCTGCGGATTCTGCTGTGGTTCCGCAGCGGTTTTTGCTGCGGTGTACAGTACTTTTATTTTCCTAAGGGAAATAAAAAACCGCGGTGCAGATTTTTCCGCGCATGTCAATTCTTTCAGCGGATTCCGCTGCGGTTTGCCATCTCCTCCATTGAGATGAAAAACCGCAGGGCAAAACCGCAGAGCAATCCGCAGGTCTTTTGACCTGCAGATTTACCTGCGGATTTTACAAAATCCACGAGGCCAAATCCGCACTGCAATCCGCAGTGTGTGCACGTAGCCTTATTCCTCCACCCAAATACAATGACGCTCCACCTGGAGCTTATTTATTAACCAGTGAAACATTGTATACAAAGAAAAGTGTGCAAAAGATTGAAACAAATCTTAAGCTCTTCCCTGTAAGTACACCGCAAATAACTCCCGTTATCGTTACCTTACTGGTGTTCCTAGTTATCTTGCCAAAAGAGTTTGGGATGACCAGCAGAATGGGCACAGTGGAGTTACTGGATGCCCTCCTCCTCCTTTGATGTTGTCCAGGTTTCACAGCCCAGTCCAGAGCCACCAGCCCCTCATCACTCATCTGTAGGTACTCCCTAACAAAGTGCACCCCAATATCCACAGGTCCCAGCACCCCAACCAAAGTCTGCAGAGTGGGGAAGGTCCTCCAGAGCCACCTGACATGAGAGTAACTCCCAAAGCTCCTGCACTGTTTCACCAGGTAGTTGGCCAAAGCTGAAGGTTTGCAGATCAGTTTATAATCCTCCTCAACCTTCACATCCCCAACTGCTAAGAAAGTACAGAGGAGTTTCTTATAGGACCAGAGGAGCAGGAGCAGGAGAGTGCCTACAGAGGCAGCCCATCCTAGCATTGCACCTGGAAGAGGTGTGAGGTGCAAGGTGCCTCAGTACTTATCCAGCTGCTAGGAGTGCAGGAGCTGAGCTAACATCCTCAGAGCACAGCCAGGGAGGCAATGCTTTCACTGACACTGTGTACAAGCAGAGGGAGGGGAGCAGCAGACTTCACACAACCTATTATTGTGGTCACTCCCCACTGCAGGCAGAGCTAGGCTGAAAATCTCTCACATACTGTAGACTAGGTGGCAAGAGGCAGTGAGGATCTGCCAGGCATTGTGGGTGCGGTGCTTCAGAAACTAAACAGACAAGAGGCTATGCAGAAGCTCTAGGGTTGTTACCCAGCTCACCTGCAGCCCAGGGCACAAATAACCAGACTTGTCATAAGGCATCTTGTATAGTTTGTCCTATAGATTTTTCACTTACATGGTCTGGCACAAAAAGGTGCAATATAAATAGAAACTTTGCAAGTTCTCACGCCCAATGAATTACCATAATGTTGCATAAAATCGCATGTGTTCAACAAACACTAGGATGGAATTCGAATTTTGAAAGCATGCAATATTGTTTTTTTTTTTTTTTTTAATTACCAATACGATTTATCCCTAAAATGATTTAAAAAAAGCATGCAGAATTACATACATTATTGCATATCATAAAAATGCACTTATTGCATGTAACTTCTTGCAACCTATCCCCTGTGTTAAAAAGTGTGTCACCCACAAATTATACCACCTATACATTCATGTAGGTAATTTAGCCTTATAAATCTCATACTTGTTGTATGCATTTCACTACTTTTGCATAAAAAGAACAACAAAGCCCCCCTGCTTTATGACATATGCAAATGAGGGCTCCTCATGCAGACTGGATCGCAGCAAGTGTGTACTCACACAGTGTCAGTGGGGCATGTGAGGGCCATCAGTGACTGTGAGGGCCATCATACTGAGTGAGGGGCATTATTTGCATATGTAATAAAATAAGTGTTGTATGTATGAAGCCTTCGACCCATAGCAACTAACTGAATGAAAATCAATGAGGTCCGTCTGGTGCCATTTGATCCGTTGTTTGCATTCATTTTTTGTTTTCCTGTAACGGAACAGAAAAATGTATCATCTAATGCAAATGTGAACTTGACATCTCTCCTATCTTAGTACATTTTTGTATTCCCCATTAGAAAACAATTCTGGCTCAAATTGGTTGTGCCTTTCCTGTTTTATTCTGGCTGTAACTGTATGAATGAGGTTACAACTGGGCGTTACCATTCCCTTATCTAAGGGATCTGTCCCTACTCAGTCTACTCCTGTCAGCCCTGATTGTTCCATGTGAGATTATAGAGACACACTGCCAACTGCTAATGCTAGAGTGGTATCCCACAAAGTGGCCATCTCCATATGTATAGCGTGTTCCATGCAAGTACTGTGATTTCTGTGTAAACTGTATGTTGTAACATAGTGTGAGACTTGATGCCTCAGCTTTGCTTGGTACACAAAAGTTTCTGGATAGAGCTGGAACAAGCTCCTCTGGCAGTCAGCCAATGACTGCAGCTGAAAAGTGTCACTGGAGAGAGAAGTCAGTAGAGGACAGCAGATTGCAACAGGTAGATGTTGTTCTCACCTTGACTGCTGGGTCTAGAAGGGACCGATAGAAAAGGAGGGGAGCTGAAAAGCTGCAGATTGGAAGGATTCTTCTTGTAACTCCAGGAGGGAAAAACCTCCTCGGAGGAGAAGCACAACTCAGCCTAAGTAACAGTGAATTAAACTGATAAGTATCCCACAGAGATCTGCCTGTCTGCATTTATGGGTCAACCTTCAACTGTGAGTGTAAATCTCGCCACCAATTACTTACTATTTGTATATAGTTATTTTCCCTGTTTCATTAGTAAAGAAACTGTTCTTTTCAAGTTAAAAAGTTAACACTGCTTCTTCATGATTGGGGATTAGCTGCACAACTACCACCACCATCATCAGGGCCGGACTGGCCATCTGGCAATTCTGGCAAATGCTAGAAGGGCCTGTCTGGTTGTGGGATGCCTTGCCTGCTACGTTGTGTTCTCAAGACACCCATACTGTTAAGAGTTGTGACGGAGCACCAAGTCGCTGACTCCATCACTTACCCGAGCAGGGCATGGGTATCACTAGAAATGTTGGTTCTTGGGGACGGGGATTTGTGATTTCAAATGCCATGGCTGAATTTCCGCCCCAGTCCGTACCTGACCAGCATAATGTAAAGAAACGGCTACTGTGAAAATCATCACTCTTGCACATTATTCTTTCTGAGGTGCGCAGATTTGGGATTCCCCATTGTTGCATTTATATATACTGTGTGTGTGTGTGTGTATATATATATATATATATGTATATATATATATATATATATAATATTGTGGTAACTTTGTGTGTGCGTAATTATAAAGGGGGAAGAGGGTCACTGTCCCGAGTGCTGGTGGCAGTGCCGGGTATTCAGGTGTGAGACTCGAGCAAGTTTCTCGCAAGTCTGACCCCGGCCTGACAGACAGCTTAGCCCCCATGACGCAGAATATAGCTCTCCGGGAGCACTAAACCTCCCTCTGCCATATGAGGTTACCATACTAGTTATCAACTTATGTAGAAAAATACAATTTTTTATTAAATATATAGCAGCAATACAAAATGGATAGCAAAAGATGTGCTCATGAACAATTTGAAATTGTACATGTCATCCCCTGAGGAAGAAGTTTTTAACTTTGAAACGCGTTGGGAATTAAATGTTTTAAAGCACACAACTTGTGAGGAGTGATGGTCTGGCAGCGCACGGTTAATCCATAAAAATTCCTTCTTTGAATCTGATGATTTATGGCCATGGCGTGGTCATTTGGATGTGCAGCAAGCTGACTTTATTCCTTTATGCCTAATACTCTCCTACACAGGGTGAGTATAACTTATTGTTCTATTTTCTCATTTTCTCGGGTAAGACCCTATTGCGCTCTTTTTCTTTCAATTTTCATTAATCATATCCTGTGTGATACTGACTGCTGAGCCATGTATCTAATCCTATCCTGTGTGATACTGACTGCTGAGCCGTGTATCTAATCATATTCTGTGTGATACTGTCTGCTGAGCCGTGTATCTAATACTATTCTGTGTGATACTGACTGCTGAGCCGTGTATCTAATCATATTCTGTGTGATACTGTGTGCTGAGCTGTGTATCTAATCCTATCCTGTGTGATACTGACTGCTGAGCCGTATATCTAATCCTATCCTGTGTGATACTGGGCTCCCCCTGCAGTCTGTGTCAGAGGGTGGTCTGTGTTGGCACGGTAATAAATTGTGTTATTTCCAGCTTTACAGAAGGACGATAACACCATAGAAATGATAAGAATAATAGGCCTCAGGTACCACAACTGTCTACAAAGAAAACTGTTGCTGATAGCAACCAATCACAGCTCATTTTTCATCTTTTAAACACCTCTGGAACAGCGAGGCGAGTTTTGAGTGGTGACATTTGTGTTTCGACTTTTATGTGGCGAGGTTGGTGTATGTGTGGTGAAATGTGTGCTGAGGGTGGTATACAGCATGTGTTGAAGCACGTGGTAGTGTGTGGCACATTTTGTGTGTGTGTTCATATCCCCATGTGTGGTGAGTATCCCATGTCAGGGCCCCACCTTAGCAACTGTACGGTATATACTCTTTGGCGCCATCGCTCTCATTCTTTAAGTCCCCCTTGTTCACATCTGGCAGCTGTCAATTTGCCTCCAACACTTTTTTTCACTTTTTCCCCATTATGTAGATGGGGGCAAAATTGTTTGGTGAATTGTAACGCGCGGGGTTAAAATTTCGCCTCACAACATAGCCTATGACGCTCTCGGGGTCCAGACGTGTAACTGTGCAAAATTTTGTGGCTGTAGCTGCGACGGTGCAGATGCCAATCTCGGACATACACACATACATACATACATATATACACACACACACACACACACACACACACACACACACACACACACACACACACACACACACATTGAGCTTTATATATTAGACTAGCTGAAGAGCCCGGCGCTGCCCGGGCATAGTAACTAACTGTGGTTAGTTATAGCAAATTATAATTATCCTCCATCCCATAGTCCCGTGCCCATATACCCATCATACATATCCTCCATCCCATAGTCCAGTGCCCATATACCCATTACACATCCTCCATCCCATAGTCCCGTGCCCATATACCCGTCATACATATCCTCCATCCCATAGCCCAGTGCCCATATACCCATCATACATATCCGCCATCCCATAGTCCAGTGCCCATATACCCGTCATACATATCCTCCATCCCATAGTCCAGTGCCCATATACCCATCACACATCCTCCATCCCATAGTCAACCATTATGACATCATAATGAGCGGCGGGGCTTGCAACCTATGATGACATCAGCGTCGCCATGGCAACCATTATGACATCATATTGAGGGGCGGGGCTTGATACACACACTTTTTCCCCAGCTGTCAATTTGCCTCCAACACTTTTCCTTTCGCTTTTTCCCCATTATGTAGATAGGGGCAAAATTGTTTGGTGAATTGGAACATGCGGGGTTAAAATTTCGCCTCACAACATAGTCTAGGATGCTCTCGGGGTCCAGACGTGTGACTGTGCCAAATTTTGTGGCTGTAGTTGCGACGGTGCGGATGCCAATCCCGGACATACACACACACATACATACATACACACATACATGCATACACACATACATACACACTTTGAGCTTTATATATTAGATTTCAGGAAGCATAACATACAAAAAATGACCATGGTCACAAGCGTCAAATGCAAAATGATTCAATTGATATTTAGAGTCAGGCTTGAGACAAATGAGTATATTTGCACCAAAAACTGCTTTTCATAACTTGCACTCTTTCTATTTTAGACACTTTCTGCAACTTGTTCATTAACCCCTTATCCCCCAAAGGTGGTTTGCACGTTCATGACTGGGCCAATTTTTACAATTCTGACCACTGTCCCTTTATGAGGTAATAACTCTGGAACGCTTCCATGGATCCCAGTGATTCTGACATTGTTTTCTCGTGACATATTGTACTTCATGCTAGTGGTAAAATTTCATTCATATAACTTGCGTTTATTTGTGAAAAAAACGGAAATTTGGCGAAAATTTTGAAAATTTCGCAATTTTCCAACTTTGAATTTTTATGCCCTTAAATCACAGAGATATGGCACATAAAAAACTTAATAAGTAACATTTCCCACATGTTTACTTTACATCAGCACAATTTTGGAACTCAAATTTTTTTTTGTTAGGAAGTTATAAGGGTTAAAAGTTGACCAGCGATTTCTCATTTTTGCAACACCATTTTATTTTTACGGACCACATCACATTTGAAGCCACTTTGAGGGGTCTATATGATAGAAAATACCCAGAAGTGACACCATTCTAAAAACTGCACCCCTTAAGGTGCTCAAAACCACATTCAAGAAGTTTATTAACCCTTCAGGTGCTTCACATGAATTTTTTGAATATTTAAAAAAAATGAACATTTAACTTTTTTTCAAATAAAAAATACTTCAAGTCCAATTTTTTTTTATTTTACCAAGGGTAACAGGAGAAGTTGTGCTGGAAAAGTTATTGTGCAATTTGTCCTGAGTACCCTGATACCTGATATGTGGGGGGAACCACTGTTTCGGCGCATGGCAGAGCTCAGAAGGGAAGGAGTGCCGTTTGACTTTTTCAATGGAAAATTGGCTAGAATTCAGATCGGACGCCATGTCATGTTTGGAGAGCCCCTGATGTACCTAAACAGTGGACACCCCCTCACAAGTGACTCCATTTTGGAAACTAGACTCCCCAACGAACTTATCTAGATATGTGGTGAGAACTTTGAACCAACAAGGGCTTCACAGAAGTTTATAACGTACAGCGGTACAATTAAAAAATCATATTTTTCCACAAAAATGATCTTTTCACCCCCAATTTTTATTTTCCCAAGGGTAACAGGACCCTAAAAGTTATTGTGCAATTTGTCCTGAGTACGCTGATACCCCATATGTGGGTGTAAACGACTATTTGGGCGCATGGCAGAGCTCAGAAGGGAAGCAGTGCCATTTGACTTTTTTGGCTGGAATTAAGATCGGACACCATGTCGCGATTGGAAAACCCCTGATGTACCAAAACAGTGGACCCCCCACAAATGACACCATTTTGGAAGCTAGACCCCCCAAGGAACTTATCTAGATGTGTGGTGAGAACTTTGAACCCCCAAGGGCTTCACAGAATTTTATAACAACCGGGCGTGAAAATAAAAAAATCGTATTTTTTCAACAAACATGATCTTTTAGTCCCCATTTTTTTATTTTTCCAAGGGTACCAGGAGAAATTGGACCCCAAAAGTTGTTGTCCAATTTGTCCTGAGTACGCTGATACCCCAAATGTGGGAGAAAACTACTGTAAAAAAAATATTTTTTCCAGAAAAATGATCTTTTCACCCTCAATTCTTATTTTTTCAAGGGTAACAGGACCCTAAAAGTTATTCTGCAATTTGTCCTGAGTACACTGATACCCCACATGTGGGGGTAAACCACTATTTGGGCGCATGGCAGAGCTCGGAAGGGAAGCAGCGCCATTTGACGTTTTTGGCTGGAATTGAGATCGGACACCATGTCGCATTTGGAAAGCCCCTGATGTACTAAAACAGTGAAAATCCCCCACAAATTACACCATTTTGGAAACTAGACCATATGTGGGAGAAAACTACTGTATGGGCACACGTCGGGGCTCGGAAGGGAAGTAGTGATGTTTTGGAATGCAGACTTTGATGGAATGTTCTGCGGGTGTCGTGCGTTTGGAGAGCCTCTGATGTACCTAAACTATTGAAACTCCCCACAAGTGACCCCATTTTGGAAACTAGACCCCCCACGGAACTTACCTAGATGTGTGGTGAGCACTTTGAACCCCCAAGTGCTTCACAGAAGTTTATAACGCCCGGGCGTGAAAATAAAAAAATCATTTTTTTCCACAAAAATGATATTTTTGCCCCCAATTTTTTATTTTCCTAAGGGTAACAGGAGAAATTGGACCCCAAAAGTTGTTTTGCATTTGTCCTGAGTACGCTGATACCCTATATGTGGGGGTAAAACACTGTTTGGGCGCATGGAAGAGCTTGGAAGGGAAGAAACACCATTTGACTTTTTCTACTCAGAATTGACTGGAATTGAGATCAGACGCCATGTTGCATTTGGAGAGCACCTGATGTGCCCAAACAGTGGAAACCCCCCAATTCTAACTCCAACCCTAACCCCAACACACCCCTAACCCTAATCTCAGCCCTAACCCTAGCCCTAACCCTAGCCCTTGCCCTAACCCTAACCCTAATGGGAAAATGGAAATAAATACATTTTTTTTATTTTATTATTTTTCCCTAAGTAAGGGGGTGATAAAGGGGGGTTTGATTTACTATTTATGGCGGTTTTTATGTTTGGCAGCTGTCACTCGCTAAAAGACGCTTTTTATTGTAAAAATAGTTTTTGCATCACCACATATTGAGAGCTATAATTTTTCCATATTTTGACCCAATGAGTCATGTGAGGTCTTATTTTTTGCGGTACAAGTTGACGCTTTTATTGGTATCATGTTCGAGCACGTGACATCTTTTGATCACTTTTTATTCCGATTTTTGGGACGCAGAATGAACAAAAACCAGCGTTTCATGAATTTCTTTTGGGGGGTGCGTTTACACCGTTCTGCGTACGATAAAATTGATAAAGCCGTTTTATTCTTGTACGGTTACAGCGATACCTCATTTAGGTCGTTTTTTTATGTTTTGGCACTTTTATGCAATGAAAACAATTTTATATAAAAAATAATTATTTTTGTATCGCTTTATTGCACTTTTTGTTCGGCGGTATGATAATAAATCATTATTTTTTGCTTCGTTCTTTAGTTTTATTTTTTAAGGGGTTCGCTAAAGGGGTTAACTAATGGGACAGTTTTATAGGGCGGGTCGTTATGGACGCGGCGATACCAAATATGTGTACTTTTATCTTTTTTTTTTGTTTGTTTTTTTGTTTCCAAAAAATGAATTTATTAGGGAATATATATATTTTTTTTAATTTATTTGGCAATTTTTTTAAAAATTATTTTTATACTTTTTTTTTAACTTTATTACATTGTCCCAGGTGGGACATCACTGTCCTGTGACAGATCGCTGATTTGTCACATCACAGATCACTTTGACAGATCAGCGATCTGTCACAGGCAGTGCAGCAGGCTTCCTCGAGCCTGCGCTTTTTAGGCATGAAGAAGCCAGCTCCCTGCAGGCCCCCGAAGGCCCCCGTCACCATCTTGGATTCAGGGACCTGCAGGGATGGAGCCTCCCGCAGCAGCGCTGCACATTGTGCTGCCGTGGGGGGCTCAGGGAAGCACGGAGGGAGCCCCCTCCCTGCCGATGCGTCCCTTTAACCCCTGGTACACCGCAATCGTGTTTAATCGCGGTGTGCAAACGGTTAACGTGTCGGGGCGGTCCGTGACCGCCCCTGACACATTGTGCCGGGTGTCAGCTGTGATAATCATCTGAAACCCGGCCGCGATCAGCGGCGCTCACCAAGTGGGCACTGCTGATCGCTGTGACGTACTATCCCGTCCCTGGGAATTAAGTCCCAGGGCACATGGATGGGATAGTACGTCACATGACAGAAAGGTTTTTAAGGGGCTATGGCTTCACTGAATAGGGAAGAGGCTTTGACTTCATTCAGACGTTCAATTTTTTTTTCGTACACGAAAAGCGAAACAATTTCCATCCGAGTGTATGGTCCCATTGTGTTGTGATTTTTTTTTTTTTTTTTTGACTATCAATTTTCTTAGTTCAGTGATGCATGTTTCCTGTATGTGGGAAAAAAGTGGAGGTTGGTCCACATTTTGATTTAGGATTTAATTGAAGTTGTAGCCTATCTTGAAACCCTTTAATTAGTCAATTTCACAGCCAATTGTTGCTTTCCGGGATTACTAGGGCTGGAATAAGTACATAGTTATGTGTGAAACTGTTAAATTGTAAAGCGCTGCGGAATATGTTGGCGCTATATCTATAATAATAAATGCCCTAAGCAGCTTCCGGTTGTAACAACTTCCATCCAGTTGTAACCGGTGACGTCACCACACACACGCACATGTTAACCCTCAACACACCACACCACCTCAACACACACTCCTCTCACCTTTCACCTCCACTCACGTCCACTCACTCTTTCACTCCACATACGTTCCTTTCTCTCACTCCATTTCTCATACTCACACCGTCATCGTCGCTGCCCGACATCTTCCTCCGCCGCCGCGATCCTGGATCCAGACGTTCTCCAGGCCGCCGACATGTTCTTGCGGCGACGCCATCTTGGATTTCGTGAAATCCCGCGATATTCAAGATGGCGTCGCCGCAAGAACATGTCGCTGGCGTGGACGACTCGGATCCAAAAAGATGGCGTCGGCGAAATCTCGCGAGATTACGCGACGCCATTTTGGATCCCGATGTCGTCCACGCCAGCGACATGTTCTTGCGGTGACGCCATCTTGAATATCGCGGAATTTCACGAAATCCAAGATGGCATCACCGCAAGAACATGTCGGCGGCCTGGAGAACGTCTGGATCCAGGATCGTGGCGGCGGAGGAAGATGTCGGGGCAGCGACGATGACGGTGTGAGTATGAGAGATGGAGTGAGAGAGAAAGGGTTGTATGTGGAGTGAAAGAGTGAGTGGATGCGAGTGGAGATGGTGAAAGGTGAGAGGAGTGTGTGTTGAGGAGTGTGTGTGTTGAGGGTTAACATGGCAAGAGGTGTGATGTTATCGCATCCTCCCGATGCGATAGCATCGGGCCATAATCTAGTAAATAAAGATTATTATTATTATTGTAGTTACATAGGTTGAAAAAAGACCTATATCCATCAAGTTCAACCTTTCTCCACCAATTGTACAGTTCGTCACTAATTTTAACTATAACCCGCATTGTTATGTGTACTGAGGACTGCTCTAATTGTAAAGAACCCTTTCCTATTTAGCTGTTGGAATTGTCTTTCTTCCACCCGTAATGAGTGCCCATGGTCCTAAGTAGAGTTGAGCGAAACGGGTCGAAAAATTTCAAAAGTCGCCGACTTTTGGCAAAGTCGGGTTTCATGAAACGAAACCCGACCCTAGAATGAGGTCGGCCACGAGGTCGGCGACTTACGCGCCAAAGTCGAGTTTCAAAAGTTTGTTTTGCGCTCTTTTTCAGCCAATCAGGATCCACGGACACTGTGGGCAACGTGATGACATAGGCACGGGTCACCACCATCTTTCAGAAGGGCATGCAGGTGATTGGCTTGCTTTGGTGGGCGTCACAGGGGGTATTAAAGGGCGTGCACGCCGACCGCCATCTTACTTCTGCCGATCTCAGTATAGGGAGAGGTTGCTGCTGATTCTGTAGGGAGAGCGTTAGGCAGGGAAGAAGACGAAAAAACTGCATTGCTGTTTACCCACTGCTCCGCAAACTGCTTTTTTAAAAGCAATCCCAATTTTTTTTTTTTGTCCTGCTGAGAAGAAAAAAAAACTGCTTCTGCTGCTAGCAATTTGGCCTGCACAACACACCAGTCACTGTGTGTGCAGTGCAAGGGGAGGCTATATTGTGGTGTATCAGTGGTGTTGGTTGTTGGGCTGCCTTTTAAGGCTTCCTGACAGGCTGGCATTGCTGTTTACCCACTGCTCTGCAAACTGCTTTTTTAAAAGCAATCCAATCTCCCTTATCCTCTAGTCCCTTTTGTCACAGCTGTGCCATCGAGCCTGTCACATAGCGCTCAGATATCAGTGGGCCTCACACAATCCAAAAGTGTCCAGTGTCCAAAAGTGTGTGCAGAGATTCAAAATCTCCCTTATCCTCTAGTCACTTTGGTCACAGCTGTGCCATCGAGCCTGTCACATAGCGCTCAGATATTCATTGGGCCTCACACAATCCAAAAGTGTCCAGTGTCCAAAAGTGTGTGCAGAGATTCAAAATCTCCCTTATCCTCTAGTCACTTTGGTCACAGCTGTGCCATCGAGCCTGTCACATAGCGCTCAGATATTCATTGGGCCTCACACAATCCAAAAGTGTCCAGTGTCCAAAAGTGTGTGCAGAGATTCAAAATCTCCCTTATCCTCTAGTCACTTTGGTCACAGCTGTGCCATTGAGCCTGTCACATAGCGCTCAGATATCAGTGGGCCTCACACAATCCAAAAGTGTCCAGTGTCCAAAAGTGTGTGCAGAGATTCAAAATCTCCCTTATCCTCTAGTCACTTTGGTCACAGCTGTGCCATCGAGCCTGTCACATAGCGCTCAGATATTCATTGGGCCTCACACAATCCAAAAGTGTCCAGTGTCCAAAAGTGTGTGCAGAGATTCAAAATCTCCCTTATCCTCTAGTCACTTTGGTCACAGCTGTGCCATCGAGCCTGTCACATAGCGCTCAGATATTCATTGGGCCTCACACAATCCAAAAGTGTCCAGTGTCCACTAGTGTGTGCAGAGATTCAAAATCTCCCTTATCCTCTAGTCACTTTGGTCACAGCTGTGCCATCGAGCCTGTCACATAGCGCTCAGATATTCATTGAGCCTCACACAATCCAAAAGTGTCCAGTGTCCAAAAGTGTGTGCAGAGATTCAAAATCTCCCTTATCCTCTAGTCACTTTGGTCACAGCTGTGCCATCGAGCCTGTCACATAGCGCTCAGATATCAGTGGGCCTCACACAATCCAAAAGTGTCCAGTGTCCAAAAGTGTGTGCAGAGATTCAAAATCTCCCTTATCCTCTAGTCACTTTGGTCACAGCTGTGCCATTGAGCCTGTCACATAGCGCTCAGATATCAGTGGGCCTCACACACCAAAAGTGTCCAGTGTCCAAAAGTGTGTGCAGAGATTCAAAATCTCCCTTATCCTCTAGTCACTTTGGTCACAGCTGTGCCATCGAGCCTGTCACATAGCGCTCAGATATTCATTGGGCCTCACACAATCCAAAAGTGTCCAGTGTCCAAAAGTGTGTGCAGAGATTCAAAATCTCCCTTATCCTCTAGTCACTTTGGTCACAGCTGTGCCATCGAGCCTGTCACATAGCGCTCAGATATTCATTGGGCCTCACACAATCCAAAAGTGTCCAGTGTCCAAAAGTGTGTGCAGAGATTCAAAATCTCCCTTATCCTCTAGTCACTTTGGTCACAGCTGTGCCATCGAGCCTGTCACATAGCGCTCAGATATCAGTGGGCCTCACACAATCCAAAAGTGTCCAGTGTCCACAAGTGTCTGCAGAAATTCAAAATCTCCCCTGTCCTATAGACACCTTGTACCTTGTTTTACACTACTATATAGTTTGTTGGATTTTGTCTACATTTCTACCAAAAATGAGGAAGGCTGGTGGAAGAGGCCGTGGAATTGGGCGGGGGTTGGCAGCTGGTAATGATGGTGTTGGTGGTGGATCTGATGGTAGTGGCAAGAGCAAAATAGGACCGAATGCAGGAGGTGCTGACCCTGCGTCATCGTCTGGCTACATAAGGCCTCGAACGCTAAGTTTTCTAGGAGTTGGCAAACCGCTTTTAAAGCCAGAGCATCTGGAAAAAGTTTTGTCTTACATTGCTGACTCAGCCTCCAGCTCTATCGCCTCCTCTTCTTCAGTTGTAAAAAGTAAAAGCACTGAGTCGTCATTGGAGGCTCATGTTCATGAACCACACCTTTCCTTGTGTCCTTCACCCCAACCAAGATTGAAGGATGACGCAGGCCATACTACTGATTACTCCATAGAGCTGTTTTCACATACCATGCCTGGATTATCAAGTGAAATGGTGAATTACCCAGGCCAAGATGAATCTGACATGGAGTGCACTGATGCACAGCCGCTGATGGATGATTCTGCTGGTACATTCACTCAGAGCACTACATTGTCCTCGCAGTGTACAGAGCCAGATTCTGACCCTGATGAGACTCAGGTGCCCCTTCCCGCACACTATACCACCATACACGGTGACACAGAGGAAGGTGCACATGACATAGAAGAGGAGGTGATGGATGACCCAGTTGTTGACCCAGAGTGGCATCCATTGGGGGAAGAGGGTGCTGCTTCCAATAGCTCAGATGAGGAGCATCCACAGCAGACATCGACATCGCAACAGCTGTTATCTGGCAGGCCCGGAGCACTCCAAAGACAGGTTCCAAACATCAAAAGAGTTGCTGGACAGCTTGTCCAGAGGGTCAAAAGATCACAGCGTGCTAGGCCGCAAAATGTCTGCCAAAGTAGGAGGAGTGCAGTGTGGCACTTTTTTGACCAAAATCCTCATGATCAGGCCAAGGTTATCTGTAAGAAGTGCGCAAAGACCTTCAGCCGAGGGAAAAATCTGAAAAATTTGAATACCAGTTGCATGCTTAGACATTTAACCAGCATGCACTTGCAAGCGTGGACACAACACCAAACCTCAAGTGCCACATGTGCAACTGATCACAACGAAGGTAGTCAGCAACACTACATTGTTTCCCCCACTGTAAGCCCACCGGTTAGCACAGCAGCAAATGTTGAGGTGTCGTTGCAAGGCCACAGCAGTCAGGGAATCCCACTGTTATATCAACGAAAGACTGATTCTAGGCCATCAGAAAGAACACCAACTCCATCACCATCATCAACCCTCTCTCAGTCCGCCCTGTCCACCGCTACTTCCACCATATGCAGCTCTCAAGTCCAGCTCACCCTCCCAGACACTATGAGTAGGTCAAGAAAGTAGTCAGTCTCTCATCCGCGTACACTGGGTTTGAACGCCCACATTGCCAAACTAATCTCGTTTGAGATGAGGCCCTTTCGGTTGGTGGAAAGCACAGCTTTCCGCGAACTCATGGCCTATGCAGTACCACGCTATGACCTACCCAGTCGCCACTTCTTCTCTCGCAAAGCCATCCCAGCCCTCCACCATCATGTGAAAGACCGCATTGTCCATGCACTCAAGCAGTCAGTGAGCGGAAAGGTGCACCTCACAACTGATGCATGGTCCAGTCGGCATGGCCAGGGCCGTTACGTGTCCATCACTTCGCACTGGGTTAATGTGGTGGATGCAGGGTCCACAGGGGACAGCGGTGGTGGGACAGTGCTGCCTAGCCCACGGTATAGGAAACAGTTGGCTGTAGGCGTTTGACCCTCCTCCTCCTCCTCCTCCAGAAGCGAAAGCTCGTCCACAGAGCGCAGTCGTACGAGCACTCCATCTGCAGCTGCCACTGTTGCACACGATGTGTCCCCCTATCGAGCAGCTAGTGGAAAGCGTCAGCAGGCTGTGTTGCAGATGATGTGTTTGGGCGACAGACACACCGCCGAGGTGCTGGCCGAGTACTTGAAGCGACAAACTGAGTCATGGCTGGGCAGTGTACATCTTGAGGCAGGCAAGGTAGTTAGTGATAACGGCCGTAATTTTGTGGCAGCCATAGCCCTTTCAAAACTCAGCCACATACCTTGCTTGGCTCACACCTTGAACCTGGTGGTGCAGTGCTTCCTCAAAAATTATCCGGAGTTAACAGCCCTGCTCCAGAAGGTGCGAAGACTGTGCGCGCACATCCGCCGGTCGCCTGTACACTCCGTTCGTATGCAGAAGCTGCAGCGATTGCTCCACCTTCCCAACCACCGCCTCATTATCGACATTGCAACAAGGTGGAACTCCACCCTGCACATGGTGGAGCGGCTGTGCGAGCAGAGGCAGGCCATAATGCATTTGTGGGAGGATACACGGCCAGGCACTTTGAGAGCAGACATGGAGTTGACAGGTGTGCAGTGGTCGAAGCTGAAAGACCTCTGTAAAGTCCTTCAGTGTTTTGAGGAATGCACACGGCTGGTAAGCGCAGACGACGCCATCCTAAGCATGAGCATCCCACTTATGCGTCTGCTCATGCAAACTTTGACGCACCTTAAGGAGCAGGCGTCTGCAGCCAATGTTGATGAGGAGGAAGAGGAGGAGGGAATCCTTGATGACATTCAGCCATTGTCTGCTCAGGGACCTCTCCTGGACGAGGTGGAGGAAGAAGAGGAGGAGGAGGATGATGATGGGGATGATTACTTAGGGGAGGAGGATGCATCTCGTGGGGCAAGTGAAAATGTTGGCGTGGCAAGGTCTGGTACAGGGTTTGTGCGTGACTGGAGGGATGTGGATTTGCCAGAAAGTGCTCCTCCACCCAGCACTCGCAGTGCATCATTGACACCGGGAACATTGGCCCACATGTCAGATTATGCCTTGCGGATCCTAAAAAGGGACTCCCGCATTGCCAAAATGATGAACGATGACGACTACTGGTTGGCCAGCATCCTGGATCCACGCTATAAAGGCAAATTACAAAACATCATGCCACAGGAGAACCTTGACCTAATATTGGCTAATAAACGAGCAACTCTGGTAAATCGGTTGCTTGAGGCATTCCCAGCACACAGCAGCGGTGATGGTTCTCACACGAGCCGTACGGGCCGGGGGCAGCTTGGCAGAGGTGTTCGTGGTGCACACAGCAGAAGTGGCGTTGGAGACAGGGGTTTCATGACAATGTTGTGGACTGATTTTTCAAATACCGCTCACACAACTGGTAATACTGCATCGATGGAAAGTGACAGGAGACAGCAGTTGTCAACTATGGTTACAAACTACTTTTCCTCCCATATCGATGTTCTCCCACACAGGTCATTCCCCTTTGACTATTGGGCCGCTAAACTGGACACCTGGCCTGAATTGGCCCAATATGCCTTACAGGAGCTCGCTTGCCCAGCTGCAAGTGTCCTATCGGAAAGAGTCTTCAGTGCAGCTGGATCAATCCTGACAGAAAAAAGGACCCGTCTGTCAACCCAAAATGTGGATGATCTAACCTTCATTAAAATGAACCACGCATGGGTTTCCAAGGATTTTGTCCCACCTTCCCCTGATGACACATAGGGTGACAGAAAAATGGCTTGCTTTGGTCCACCTCTTCCTGGGACTTCACCTATTTCGCTGTCATGTCGGACGCTGTTCACACCACAGCATCCGGCAGGCAGAGGTAGTTCCACCTCCAGCCACTATAGCCTCAGTGGCGCCGGCCTGATCTTCAGGCTCTCGGGGGTTAATCCTGCTGGAGACCAGGTTGGATGGTTAGTCACGCCCACGGTCTTTAAATAGTCATGCTGGCCTATGGGCGTCGCCGATTATAGCTTGTGTTTCATACCAAGTGGTTCCGGTCTGGAGTGGAGGTGTTCAAGAGAGAGAGATTCATATCTGGTGTCGTATGATCCGTCGTTATCCTTTCTCCTTCCCATATTTGTGTTCAGTTGTGCCCTGTTCACATTACTGTTTATTCCTGTGTGTGTGCGGCGCAGTGCAGTTTAAGTTCTCCCTGTCTGTCATTATTTGTGTGGGAGCTTTGGTGGTGACTTCTCACTGGGTGGAGGGTGGAGGGTTAAGTGCAGGGCTGAGCAGGAGATAAGGAAAGGTCGGAGGCTCAGGCATTTGCACCTTCAGCAAAAACCCTGGGTTGAGGGTCAGACAGGGTTTCCCCTAGTAAAGGGACACCACAGGGGCCCCGGGTCTTGCAGCCTTAGTTGAACTTAGCCCCCGTGACATTATAATCGGCCCACATTTTTCAGGAGTCCATGGATCCATTAGATTCCATAACCCGCCAGTTGGCGGCGCTGTCCATACAGGTCTCCGAGTTGAATGGGGCAGTTCAGCAGCAGGGCCTGGTAGTAGCAAAGGTGCAAACGGCATCTGCAGGTATCGGTGCAGAGCCGAAGTTTCCGCTGCCAGAACGATTTTCAGGCGATCGCAGCAAATTTGTCGTATTTCGGGAGGCCTGCAAATTATACTTCCGCATGCGGCCAATATCCTCAGGTAATGAGGCCCAGCGAGTAGGGCTGGTGTTGTCATTACTGAGTGGTGACCCCCAAGCATGGGCATTTTCCTTACCACCTGACTCTGCTACATTTCATTCGGTCGATAATGTTTTTTCTGCCCTCGGGCTCATTTACGATGACCCTGACCGACTGGCTCTAGCGGAATCTAAAATCCGCGCCCTCCGCCAGGGGGAGCGCTTGGCAGAAGACTATTGTTCGGAATTTCGCCGCTGGGCTGTAGACACACAGTGGAATGACCCAGCACTGCGGAGCCAGTTTATTCATGGGGTATCAGGGAGGGTGAAACAAGCCCTCCTGATGTATGAGACTCCGGCATCATTGGAGTCTGCCATGAGTTTGGTGATACGTATTGATCGCCGTTTTCGTCAGGGGGCACAGGAGACGCTACCTCTGGGGGAAAACAGAGGTGCAGGTGTGGTTGAAGTAGATGAGTCCCCTGAACCTATGCAGATTGCTGGCGTGGCACAGGTTCGGCCTCGCGCTCCGGGAGTCCGGAAGTCCGGAGCATGTTTCTACTGTGGTAAAGGTGGTCATTATGTTAACGTTTGCCCGGTACTACCTAAGAGGGTCACACCGGCGGAAAACTGTTAAGCTCAGAGGGTATGGAGGAGACCCAACTGAGCGTATGCATATCCTCCATGATGGTATCTCAATGTATGCTCCCTGCCAAGGTTATTGTCGCCGGCAGAGAGCTACCTATATCAGTGTTTGTGGATAGCGGTTCCGCCACCAATCTCATAGATGAGGAGTTTGCACACACCGCCGGGTTTAAGATTGAAAAACTTCCTCACCCCATACAGGTGGTGACCATTAATGCTGTTCCCCTCCCTCAAGGGGAGATTACTGAGTTTGTGGCAGAGGTGAAACTCCACATTGGGGTCCTACATTCTGAGTCGGTTACATGTAGGGTCCTCCGTAATCTCCCAGCTCAAATGGTCCTGGGTTTTCCATGGCTGTCCAGGCACAACCCGGTAATTGATTGGAAAACTCAGGACATAGTACAATGGAGTGGTTTCTGCCAAGACAATTGCTTGGCCACATGTGTGTCCGCCGTGACGCCCAGCCTGCCGGAGGCTTTGCAGGATTTCGCGGATGTTTTCTCTGAGAAGGGTTGCTCAGAACTGCCTCCACATAGAGCCTATGACTGTGCTATTAGGCTAAAACCCGGGGCCAAATTACCTAAGGCCAGGATGTTTAATATTTCTGGTCCTGAGAGACAAGCTCTGAAAGACTACATCGCGGAGAGTCTGAGCAAAGGTCACATCCGGCCTTCGTCCTCGCCTGTAGCCGCGGGGTTTTTCTTCATTAAGAAGAAAGATGGGGGGTTACGCCCGTGTCTGGATTTCCGAGAGTTAAACCAGATTACTATCCGTGATCCCTACCCAATGCCGTTGATCCCGGATTTGTTCAACCAGGTAGCGGGGGCAAAATGGTTTTCCAAGCTGGACCTCAGGGGGGCGTATAACCTCATAAGGGTCCGTCAGGGGGATGAGTGGAAGACGGCGTTTAACACTCCTGAGGGTCATTTTGAGAGTCTGGTTATGCCGTTTGGGTTGACCACCGCTCCTGCCGTTTTCCAACATTTTATTAATGATGTCTTTGCTCATGTCCTGGGGAGATTTGTGATTGTATACCTGGATGATATCCTCATTTATTCTAGCGATCGGGACACTCATTTGCAGCATGTTAGGCAGGTGTTACAGTTGCTCCGGGAGAACCAGCTCTATGCTAAGCTGGAAAAATGTTTATTTTTTGTCCAGGAGTTGCCCTTTTTGGGATATATTGTGTCCGCAGCTGGTTTTAAAATGGACACCGCTAAGGTGCAAGCGGTGTTGCAATGGGAGAGGCCGGAGAGTCTGAAAGCACTCCAGCGGTTCCTGGGGTTTGCGAATTATTATAGGAAATTTATAAAACACTTTTCGACTGTCGCCAAACCGCTCACGGACATGACAAAAAAGGGTGCCGATCTGGCGAACTGGCCTGAGGTGGCTATACGTGCATTTGAGCGTCTGAAGAATAGTTTTGCTTCAGCCCCCATTCTGGTGCAACCAGACGTGTCTAAACCTTTTGTGGTAGAGGTTGATGCGTCGGAGGTGGGAGTGGGGGCAGTACTGTCTCAAGGCTCGTCCTTGAGCGAGATGCATCCATGCGCCTACTTCTCCAAGAAGTTGTCGCCGGCCGAACGGAATTATGATATCGGCAACAGGGAGTTGTTGGCCATCAAACTGGCTTTTGAGGAATGGCGACACTTCTTGGAGGGGGCGGCTCACCAGGTCACAGTTATCACCGACCATAAGAATCTGCTCTACCTGGAGTCGGCCAAGCGTCTGTCTCCTAGGCAGGCTCGCTGGGCATTGTTTTTTACTCGTTTCAATTTTCTTGTGACGTACCGTCCCGGGGCTAAAAACACCAAGGCGGATGCTTTGTCTAGGTGTTTTCCGGGGGGAGAACCTCGGGAAGAGCCGGTACCCATCCTCCAGAAAGGGGTAGTGGTCTCGGCTCTCACGACTGAGGTAGAGGCGGAGATTGCCGAGGCCCAAGAGGAGGTACCACCAGGACTTCCCGCCAACAAATCATTTGTACCCCTGCATCTTCGGCCTAAGGTGTTGAAGGAACACCACGATTCGGTACTGGCTGGTCACCCAGGGGTGAAGGGCACCTTAGAGCTGGTATCGCGTCGTTTCTGGTGGCCCAAAATCCGGCAGGACGTGGTCTCGTACGTGGCAGCTTGCATCACGTGCGCTAGGGCTAAGTCACCCCGAACCCGTCCTGCTGGCACGCTACAGCCTCTGGGGGTACCCAATAGGCCATGGACAGAAATCTCCATGGATTTTATCACTGACTTGCCAGCCTCGGCAGGGAACACGGTCATCCTGGTGGTGGTTGACCGTTTTTCAAAGATGGCGCATTTTGTGGCGTTGTCCTCTTTGCCCAATGCTAAGACGTTGGCTCAGGTATTTGTGAAGGAGGTGGTCAGACTCCACGGAATACCGTCTGACATAGTATCTGATAGGGGTACGCAATTTGTGGCGAGGTTTTGGAAAGCTTTTTGCTCAAGGTTGGGGATCAAGTTGTCACATTCATCGGCGTTTCATCCACAGTCTAATGGACAAACTGAGCGCATGAACCAAAATCTTGAACAGTATTTACGATGCTTTGTGTCCGACAACCAGGAGGAGTGGTCTACTTTCCTTCCTCTGGCCGAATTCGCATTAAATAATCACCGCCAAGAGTCATCAGGAGAGTCTCCATTCTTTTGTGTGTACGGTCAACATCCTCAGTTTTGTACCTTACGTCAGGGTGACTCCGGGGGTGTCCCGGAGGAGGATCAGCTAGGAGCCCAATTGTCATCAGTCTGGAGGCGGGTGAAACAGCGTTTGTTGAGCATGAGTGCCAGGTACAAACGGGTGGCTGACAGTAGACGTGTGCCAGGTCCGGACCTGTGTGTGGGTGAATGGGTGTGGTTAGCTACGAAGAACATAAAACTCAAAATCCCTTCTTTAAAACTGGGTCCAAGGTTTATTGGGCCTTTTAGGATTTCTGCCATCATTAACCCAGTGGCTTATCGGTTGGAACTTCCCGCAGTGTACAAGATACACAACGTGTTTCACAGGGCTTTATTGAAAAAGGTGGTAGGCTCTGTGGACACAACGCCGATGCCACCTCCAGTCATGGTGGATGGCGAGTTAGAGTTCGAGGTCGCCAAGGTAGTGGACTCTCGAGTAGTACGCCGTACTCTTCAGTATTTGGTGCACTGGCGGGGGTATGGTCCAGAGGAGAGGTCTTGGGTTCCAGCCTCAGACATACATGCGGATCGGCTGGTCAGTTCTTTTCACCGTCGTCATCCGGACAAGCCGGGTCCTATGAGTCTTGAGGGCCCTGGGGTCCCTCGTAGAAGACGGGGTACTGTCATGTCGGACGCTGTTCACACCACAGCATCCGGCAGGCAGAGGTAGTTCCACCTCCAGCCACTATAGCCTCAGTGGCGCCGGCCTGATCTTCAGGCTCTCGGGGGTTAATCCTGCTGGAGACCAGGTTGGATGGTTAGTCACGCCCACGGTCTTTAAATAGTCATGCTGGCCTATGGGCGTCGCCGATTATAGCTTGTGTTTCATACCAAGTGGTTCCGGTCTGGAGTGGAGGTGTTCAAGAGAGAGAGATTCATATCTGGTGTCGTATGATCCGTCGTTATCCTTTCTCCTTCCCATATTTGTGTTCAGTTGTGCCCTGTTCACATTACTGTTTATTCCTGTGTGTGTGCGGCGCAGTGCAGTTTAAGTTCTCCCTGTCTGTCATTATTTGTGTGGGAGCTTTGGTGGTGACTTCTCACTGGGTGGAGGGTGGAGGGTTAAGTGCAGGGCTGAGCAGGAGATAAGGAAAGGTCGGAGGCTCAGGCATTTGCACCTTCAGCAAAAACCCTGGGTTGAGGGTCAGACAGGGTTTCCCCTAGTAAAGGGACACCACAGGGGCCCCGGGTCTTGCAGCCTTAGTTGAACTTAGCCCCCGTGACATTCGCCTTTTGCATCAGCTGAATGTCCAACATCAACATATGCCACTTTCTAAAACTCCCTAACTGTGCTGCCTCCCCCCCATGGCCGGGGTCACCACCTAGCGCACAACACCGTGCGAGTGCCGTTGCCCTGGACAGGTGGGTAGGCCGACTCTTGGGTGCGGGCACTGGCACAGGGTCCCTCATAGTGCAATCAAGTGTCTCTGACGGTGGTGGTGCACACCCGCTGTCAGACACACCACTGTACTATGAGGGGCCCAGTGCCAGTACCGACGCCCACGAGTGGGCCCCCCTTGCTTGGGCAGGGCCCCAGCATTTGCAATCTTTTCCTCTCCCTGCTCCTCCGCTGTGTAATCTGGGCCGTCAAATCCATACTGTGCCTGACACCGTCTGAGCCTGCCTCCTGATGTATAGACATATATTTTGAATGTGTACGCTATCCATACATGTTATCCGGGGATACGGTACCCTTTCTAACCTTTGTGCAATCACGTGCAATCCATACTGGGCCTAACACCGTCTGAGCCTGCCTCCTGAGACATATATTTTGAATGTGTACGCTATCCATACATGTTATCTGGGGATACGGTACCCTTTCTTACCTTTGTGCAATCACGTGCAATCCATACTGGGCCTGACACCGTCTGAGCCTGCCTCCTGATGTATAGACATATATTTTGAATGTGTACGCTATCCATACATGTTATCTGGGGAAACGGTACCCTTTCTAACCTTTGTGCAATCACGTGCAATCCATACTGGGCCTGACACTGTCTGAGCCTGCCTCCTGAGACATATATTTTGAATGTGTATGCTATCCATTCATGTTTTCTGGGGATACGGTACCCTTTCTAACCTTTGTGCAATCACGTGCAATCCATACTGGGCCTAACACCGTCTGAGCCTGCCTCCTGAGACATATATTTTGAATGTGTACGCTATCCATACATGTTATCCGGGGATACGGTACCCTTTCTAACCTTTGTGCAATCACGTGCAATCCATACTGGGCCTGACACCGTCTGAGCCTGCCTCCTGAGACATATATTTTGAATGTGTACGCTATCCATACATGTTATCTGGGGAAACGGTACCCTTTCTAACCTTTGTGCAATCACGTGCAATCCATACTGGGCCTGACACCGTCTGAGCCTGCCTCCTGAGACATATATTTTGAATGTGTACGCTATCCATACATGTTATCTGGGGATACGGTACCCTTTCTAACCTTTGTGCAATCACGTGCAATCCATACTGGGCCTGACACCGTCTGAGCCTGCCTCCTGAGACATATATTTTGAATGTGTACGCTATCCATACATGTTATCTGGGGAAACGGTACCCTTTCTCACCTTTGTGCAATCACGTGTAATCCATACTGGGCGTGAGAACGGCTGGCGAGCTGTTAAGCAAGCTACAGCACCTGTGGTTTGCACACGTAAGTTTTTCATTTTTTCAGGAATGATGGTTAGGCCTAATTCCGGAACTGCGGTTGACCTGCACTTACTGGGAAATCATTGTTCGCGGGTAATAATTGTAATCAGTGATCCCCATCACTAACGTTGTTCAGCGGGTTATCTGCACCTGTAAGCGACAAACGCTGGCCTTTTCAGTGTAGCGCACATGCAGCCACGGACATGTAAGGGCATGACACACCAGTTATTGGCCAATCTCATGTGCCAGAGCCTCACGTGTCCCTCTAGTAAGCCGGAATCGGACCGCGGGGCATGACGGAGTCTCGTTCGTTAACGGAATTAAGCTTGCAATGTGTGCATCTGTTCTGTAGCTGGCATGGTTGAGGTTTCCCAGGTGGAGTCGAATTTAACCGTAGGCTCCACTCCTGGTGGTGCCCTTCTGGACATTCCTTTAAGGGAATAACGCCGCCCAATCAGTTAACCTGCTAGAGAGATCCTTCGTTGCTCCCAAGCATGACATCACACTCCCTAGGAAGAAGGTAATGCCACTGTGGCGACCGTACTCCTGGGGGCGACACAAGTGCACTGATGCCCAGCCACTGCTCGATGAATCTGCTGGTACATTGACCCAGACCACTACATTCCCCTCGCACGCTACACGACCTGAATCTGACCCTGATGAAACTCAGGTTACCCTTCCCATATACAGTTCCATCTTACACGGTGACAAAGAGGAAGCTGCAGATGAAAGTGCAGGTTCGGCCCACCCGCCATCAGACCCACCACCGTACTATCAGGGGCCCTGTGCCAGTGCCATCGCCAACGAGTGGGCCCCCCCTGCTTGCTCAGGATCACAGCACTTGCAAAGTTGAAATACTGTGCAGTGAGATGGAATATGGGTACGACAAGGAGTCCAGACAAGTACAGGGATTCCCTAGCGAGGAGACTTATTTGATTGCTTTCAATGTTGGGACAGCAATTTTTGGGGAGCACTATACTCTGGAGAATGATAGATGGGGCCCACCATACACTGGAACATTCCAAAGGTGGACATCAGACACTGGAGCAGCATTTACAGGGCCCATTATACACTAGAGCATTAGAAATGGGGCCCATTATGTTTGGAGCATTATTTGGGCCCATAAGACAGTGGAGCTTCATCCATGGGGACCAACATATACTGTAGCATTATGTGGAGCTCATCATATACTGTTTCAAACATTATATGGGACCAATGATTCTGTATGGAGAAATAGATGGGCCTCGTCATGAGATGTAAAAAGTGAGGTATTTTTCATTGTACTATACCGCTATTTCTCTGCCGTATCGGAGCATGATGAGTTGTGGTATGTGTTAAAGGGGCGCTTTTTCGCCCAGGGCACATGAAAACCTGCAGCCAGCCCTCCCCCCCACAATTTTAGCCAAATAACCCCCATTTTTCAGTGCGTAACTTGTATTATGAAGTTAATTAAGGTTGACAAGCTTAAGTAAGAAGAATTGATGCTTTTGGCATTCAAATGGGCACTGTAGGTGTGTTTCCTGTCCTCCTCTCACTGCCGACTTTTATTCCCCATTGACTTACATTGGGTTTCGTGTTTCGGGACGACCCCGACTTTTCCCTATAATCGGACGATCTTGCTCGACCCGACTTTTGGAAAAGTCGGGTTTCACGAAACGAAACGCGACCCTAAAAAACCAAAAGTCGCTCAACTCTCCTAAGTATGGTCCTTGGAAGGAATAAGTCACGTGCCATTGTTTTGTACTGACCACACATGTATTTATACATATAATTGAGATCCCCTCGGAGATGTCTTTTTTTTAAGCTAAACAAGCCCAGCTTTTCCAACCTCTCATTGTATGAGAGGCCTTCCATCCCTTATAATAATTTAGCTGCCAGCTTTTGAGCTAACTCTAACTTCTGAATATCCTTTTTTAAATGTGGACCCCAAAACTGGATCCCATATTCTAGATGTGGCCTCACCAGTGATTTATAGAGGGGTAAAAATATGTTGGGATCGCAGGATTTTATCTGTCTTTATATACAGTACATTCTAAAATCTTGTTTGCTTTTGTGGCTGCTGCTTGACATTGAGTACTGCTGCTCAGCTTACTTGTGACCAGAATACCCAAATTCTTCTCTAGATCTGTAGTCCCAAGTATACTCCCATTTAATGTATATGCAGCTACAGGATTACTCCGTCCTAGGTTCATTACTCTACATTTACCAACATTAAACCTCATTTGCCAAGTGTTTGCCCATTCAGACATCTTATCCAGATCATTTTGCAATATTGTAATGTGAAGATCAGATTTTAGTATTCTACATAGTTTGGTGTCATCAGCAAAGACTGACACTTTACTCTCAATCCAATCCACTAGGTCACTAATAAATAAATTAAAAAGAATCAGTCCTACCACAGATCCCTGCGGTCCCCACTGCGACTATATCCCATTTAGAGAACGTACCATTTATGACGACTCTTTGTGTCCTGTCACTTAGCCAATTCCTTACCCATCTGCATATAGTTTCCCTCAGTCCTTGCTTCTTTAGATTGGATTGGATTGGTTTTCACCATGAATAGTTATCCTGTTTGAAATTTTTTTTTTGTCTAGGCGTTTTGGATGGCGACAAGACATGATGACAGAAGGGAGGCAGAAGCTATATAGAGTATGGATTCATACCATAATGTTACAATGGTTCTCCTATGGCCACTTTCATGCCCTGTATTCTGAATTTTGGCAACACTCGGCGAAATTTGTTGCATTTTGCTGTTTGTCCATTGGGACATTTGACCAGCTTTTGGAAGAACTGTGTCCCAAAATTATCTACAATATCACCTGCATGTGGCTCTGCATTTCTCTTTAGGAAAGACTATGTAGCGCAATGGTCGGTGCCCTTGCATGGGGTAACTTTCTCCCTCCATGCTGGGATGCTGGCTTACTCACCACCCCGGACCTGCAGCATGGTTCCCCAGGCGTGCTCCTGCTTCCTTCTCTAGTGCGCACTGCAGCACCTGGCGGTGTGCTTCCCTGCTCTTAAAGAGGCAGTGACAGCATATTGCTAAATGCCCTCAGCCTGTTGAATGACCCATCATTATTTCCCCCACGTCCACTTCCTCATCAAGATTGTTGTTGGTTCGGCTGCACTGGGGTCCGGAGGTGGAGGGGGGCCCCTGGCCAGACTGTCCTCATGCGCGGCGGGCAGGTAGCGATACCTGCAGCACCGCTGCCTACAAGGGAAAATGACAGTTGAGCTGCAGTGATCCCTCCTGCCTCCTGACCGCGCTTCCTGTCTGAAACAGCATCGTGCCTGGATGACATCATCATTCAGTGCGCGGCTGTTTCAGAGAGAAAGCTGCCGGTGACAAAGATGCTGCAGGGACATGCTGCAGCTGCAGGGAATGTGCAGAGAGGTGAGTGATGTGTCTGTGTGTCTGTCTGCCTGCCTGCGGGGTAACGTGCAGAGGTGTGTGTGTGTATGTGTGTGTGTGTGTGTAGGTGGTGGAGGGGAAAAAAGCAATGATGGTGGTGGGGGAGGAGGCAATGATGAATGTGGTGAAATGAGCAATGATGGGAGTGGTGGGGGAGAAAGCAATGATGAGGTGGTGGGTGAGAAGACTATGATGGAGGTGGTGGAAAGGGCAGTAATGGTTGTGAAAGGACAATGATGATGTTGGTGGCCGAAAGGGCAATAATGGGGGTGGTGGGGAAGAAGAAAATGATGAAGGTGGTGGAAAGGCCAATGATGGGGGTAGTGGGGGAGAAGGCAATGATGGAGGTGGTGGAAAGGGCAATGATGGAGTGGTGGGGGAGAAGGCAATGATGGGGTTGAGGGGGAGAACAATGATGGAGGTGGTGGAGAGGGCAATGATTGGGTTGGTGAAGAAGGCATTGATGGGATGGGGGGACAATGGAGGATGTGGCGGATTGTGATGGGAGGAAGGGGGACTTATAATGGACTTACGGACAGGGAGAGGTGGAGGAAGATGTTAGATATGGATGCAAAATGAATTGGGTGGTGGAGGAGGGTACCAAGCCCCTGATAGCATCCTCCCCCTTCTAAGAATTGTGGAGAGTCACAGACTGAATAATTTATATTATTGGGAGTCAGAGATTATAGTTATTGGGGACACAGTGCTGCTTATCACTTTAGATTTTTAATAGTGTGTGGCTAATAGTATATTAATGGTGGGGTACATATCTATATTCGGGGGGGTGACACATGTATGTATACAATGTATGTGACCTTGTTATTTTCAGGGCTGCGACGATCATTGTGACAAGATGAATCGTGGCTGGGAGATGTCGACATGAAGGTCTGACGAGTTGGAGAAGAAACAGGAGAAAACGGGTCTAATCTAACGAGATGTCAGCGTTAAGTGCCTGGATGTATATATTACTCTGTATCTGCACTGTGTGACTTGGAGTGATAATGTTATCTGTAAATTCCCTTATTCTACATTCTCACATTTGTGTGAAATGTCCATGTGCTTCCAGGTTTTTTTATTGGATAGGACACGGACTCATAGAGTTTTATAGGTCCATTCACACATACATGAAAATCACGGATCTGAGAATGAGATCTGTGAGGGTCAGAGAATGCCCTGTCCTGATTCGATTTTGAGGATCAGAATAGGACATGCTCAGTGCGTCTGTAAAAGCAGGCAGCACACCGACACTTCACACGGATACAGGAATGTAGCCTTATTATGTGTAGCACAGTCCCTAGGTATATAGTGTACTCCTTTATTATGTCTAACACAGTCTTAGTATATAGTGTACTCACTTATTATGAATAGCAGAGTCCGTTAGTATATACAGTGCTGTGGAAATTAATTGGGACAAAGCATTTTTTTAAGTAAAATCGTAAGTTGGTTACCAGTCAGTGATTCAAACCAGTTTTAACTGCTTTGAACAGGTGTGAGTGCCTGTTCAAAGCAGTTAAAACTGGTTTGAATCACTGACTGGTAACCAACTTATGATTTTACTTAAAAAAATGCTTTGTCCCAATTAATTTGCACAGCACTGTAGTGTACTCACTTAGTTACCTAGTTTCCTCTTTTATTATGTACTAGCTGAAGAGCCCGGCGCTGCCCGGGCATAGTAACTAACTACGGTTAGTTATAACAAATTATAATGATTATATCTATACTAGCTGAAGAGCCCGGCGCTGCCCGGGCATAGTAACCTAACTGTGGTTACTTATAGCAAATTATAATTATCCTCCATCCCATAGTCCCGTGCCCATATACCCATCATACATATTCACGATCCCATAGGCCCGTGCCCATATACCCATCACACATATCCTCCATCCCATAGTCGAGTGCCCATATACCCATCACACATCCTCCATCCCATAGTCCCATGCCCATATACCCATCACACATCCTCCATCCAATAGTCCCATGCCCATATACCCATCATACATATCCTCCATCCCATAGTCCCGTGCCCATATACCCGTCATACATATCCGCCATCCCATAGTCCCGTGCCCATATACCCGTCATACATATCCTCCATCCCATAGTCCAGTGCCCATATACCCATCACATATCCTCCATCCCATAGTCCCGTGCCCATATACCCATCACATATATCCTCCATCCCATAGTCCAGTGCCCATATACCGATCACACATCCTCCACCCCATAGTCAACCATTATGACATCATAATAGCGGCAGGGCTTGCAACCTATGATGACATCAGCATCGCCATGGCAACCATTATGACATCATAATGAGGGGCGGGGCTTGATACACACACACTTTTTCCACATTATGTAGATAGGGGCAAAATTGTTTGGTGAATTGGAACGCGCAGGGTTAAAATTTCGCCTCACAACATAGCTTAGGACGCTCTCGGGGTCCAGATGTGTGACTGTGCCAAATTTTGTGGCTGTAGCTGTGACGGTGCAGATGCCAATCCTGGACATACACACATACATACATACATACACACACTTGAGCTTTATATATTAGATATATAAAGCTGAGTGTATAGCCCCACTCACTCCGCATAGCCACATTCACTATAATATCCCACATCATCCCGTCAGCCAGAGCCACCGGACTACTACCCCTAATATTCCACATCATCCCGTCAGAGTCACCGGACTACTACCCCTAATATCCCACATCCCACTAGTTTCCCCAGAACGTTCAATTATGCTGCGGTCATGATATTGTTCTGTGCGATTGTCCCACAGTTCGGAATGTGTTTCCACCAACCTAATCATATTTTTGGCATCAATGGAAGACATGTTGTTTTTTGAAATGTCTTTAGCCAGACACTAATTTCAAAAAGGTACATCACGTGGGTTGGATAATGTCAGATTGACATCTCCTTAGTAACAACTCAAAAATTGTACCAAACGAGGATGACATCCGAGTGCTCTCCGATTTTTTTTTTTTCTCTGACCCATTGACTTGCTTTGCAGATTTAGATTATTGGACACGGCTCTGTGATTTGGCGCTGATCTCTCAGTCCACGAAAAATCGGAGACATGTGAGTTGCCCATTAGACTAACAAAGGTACATGTGGTTCATGTGAAAATCATGGATAGCACTTGTATGCAAAAAGCGGACGTTTGAATGAGGCCTTTGTGGGATTTGGGAGTGGCATAACGTGAGAGACAGTGTGCCAATGAATTCATCAAAAATGGTGGTGTGAACGGTGTGACAAAGTCACTGGTAAAGTCCTGGATGGGAGATATGTATCACTGAGGTTGTTAGCTTCAGTTATACGAATTGAAGGAAAATGCTCCCGCACACTAAGTGCTGAAAGAGGTTAAGCGGCTATTTTAAGGGCTGTTTTTTTTGTAAACAGCTGAAGAGTGGGTGGGAGGCTGTTCACTATATCTCCTCCTCAGGGTGGGATTTAGAAGGTAAATAGTCAGCCTTCTGAATCGTTCAGTTTTCGGTGTGCCTGGAGGCGAGCGCCCCAGAGTTTTGTTTATGCTATACTGAGCTGAACTCTGCTGTTGTTCCTGACCAGGCGGATACCCGCAACCGCATGGACTGTGCTATTTATTTTGATGAACTTTGCATTGGATTATGCTGTACTTCGGTATATCAGCAAAAAATTCAAACTAGAAAGGAACCTGTGTCTCCCTCTGTGAGCAGCTGAGTGAGTGAGTCTACCACACTAGACATTCTATGAAATACTATAGTATGCATATTTAATCTGGCACATTGTAAACCTCTGTTCACATGTTTATTTGGAAGTTTCATTTGCTTGTTGTTTTAGGAACAGAAAAAAGGAATTCATGCCCAAAATTAACCTATTTGCTAACTAATGCAAAGAGAAGCAGAGGGACCCCATTGATTATAAAAACAATAAATGGAAATGGGAGAGAACTCATAATAATCATCAGGGCCCCTCTACTTCTCTTCGCATCTTGTGGTGAACGGGTCCATTTTCAGCACAATTTTCATTTGTCAGTTCCTAAAATAAAGCAGACAAACAGAACTCATGTGAACAGAGTCTAAGAGTGTCTAGTCTAAGTTTGCAATATCTAAGAAATATATAAGAAATTAGACAGATTTGATATGTATGACCCAGTGTCTACTATTAATAGATCATGTGGATTTAAAAAAAAATCTATACTTTTTTTTACCTCCTAAAAACTACTTGTGAAGCGCAAGTGAGATTAATCGCTGAAGAAGAATTTTCCCATGGGAAAATGTTTTGATTGTAGCACTTATACTACTATTGCTAAAGAGCCTTCTCTGCAATGCCTGTCTACACGCTGCAGTCATGACACCATTAGATACATTTTCAACGCTTACATAAACATTCCATCTGATAGATACAGACCACAACTATGAGAGTCAAAATGAGAAAACAAATCCAGAAGATCACCTTGTCTGATTTGGCAAGATTTATTTAGCAAATTTTGGTGGAAAATAAGTATTTGGTCATTAACAAAAATTTATCTCAATATTTTGTTATATGTCCTTTGTTGGCAATGACAGAGGTCAAACGTTTTCTGTAAGTCTTCACAAGGTTGGCACATACTATTGGTGGTATGTTGGCCCATTCCTCCAGATAGATCTCCTCTAGAGCAATGATGTCTTGGGCCTGTCGCTGGGCAATACAGAATTACAAATCCCTCCAAAGGTTTTCTATGGGTTGAGATATGGAGACTGGCTAGGCCACTCCAGGACCTTCATATGCTTCTTACAAAGCCACTCCTTTGTTGCCCTGGCAGTGTGCTTGGAATCATTATCATGCTGAAAGACCCATCCACTTTTCATCTTCAATGTCCTTACTGATGGAAGGAGGTTTGCACTCAAAATCTCACGATACATGGTCGCATTCATTATTTCATGTACACGGTTCAGTCATCCTGGTCCTTTTGCAGAGAAACAGCCCCAAAGCATGATGTTGCCAACCCCATGCTTCACAGTAGGTATGGTGTTTTTTGGATGCAACTCAGCATTCTGTCTCCTCCAAACATGACGAGTTTTGTTTCTACCAAATAGTTCTACTTTGGTTTCATCAGACCATATGACATTCTCCCAATACTCTTCTGGATAATCCAAATGCTCTCTAGCAAAATTCAGACGGGCCTGGACATGTACTGGCTTAAGCAGGGTGAAACGTCTGGCATTGCAGGATCTGAGTACCTGGTGGCGTAGTGTGTTACTGATGGTAGACTTTGTTACGGTGGTCCCAGCTTTATACAGGTCATTCACTAGGTCACCCCGTGTGGTACTTGGATTTTTGCTCACCGTTCTTGTGATCATTTTGACCCCACGGGTTGAGATCTTGTGTTGAGCCCCAGATCGAGGGAGATTATCAGTGGTCTTGTATGTCTTCCATTTTCTTATTACTGCTCCCACATTTGACTTCATTACACCAAGCTACTTGCCTATTGCAGATTCAGTCTTCTCAGTCTGGTGCAGGGCAGCAATTTTGTTTCTGGTGTCCTTCGACAGCTCTTTGGTCTTCACCATAGTGGAGTTTGGAGTGTGACTGTTTGAGGTTGTGTACAGGTGTCTTTTATACTGATAACAAGTTCAATCAGGTGTCAGAAGAAGTTACAGGTCTGTGAGAGCCAGAAATCTTGCATTCTTTTAGGTGACCAAATACTTACTGTATTTTCCACCATAATTTGAAAAATAAATCTTGTCAAATCAGACAAGGTGATTTTCTGGATTTGTTTACTCATTTTGACTCTTATAGTTGTGGTCTACCTATGATGTCAATTACAGGCCTCTCTCATCTTTTTAAGGCTAGGTTCACATTTGCGTTCAGGAGGGCTACCCACTTCCTCCTTTCTTCCTCCCTGAAGCTCCACCTACAATTTGCCTACTTCTGTATGCGTCCTGCGCTTCCCTGCGTACCTATATTTAACATTGGCTATGCAGGGACATGCGTTGTATGCGGATGAGTCCGCATGCGGTGATTTGACGTGTGCGGCGATTGCACGAAAACGCAAAATTTTGCGTTTCCGTGCGGTCGCCGCGCACTGCAGTACTTTGCTCTGCCCTCAACAGGGGAGATAAGTACACCTTCGCAGGAGCACGATACCGGGTAGCCTGTGAAGCAAGCAGGAGGGCAGCATCGCAAGAAAATGGGACGCGTCGGACAAGAACCTACAAATCAGAAGCCGCGGAGACACCATCACATGTTTCTCAACGCAAGCAATGACTAGCCAGGTCTTTCACCGGGAAGGAACAACCACGGGAAGGGCAGTCTCCAATGAAGGAAACCACCTATGCCAAAACATGGTATCCATCCACAGACAGCTGTTTCGGGGTATTTGCCCCTCATCAGTGTGGAGTAGGAAACTGGCTAGTAGGAGCAATGCCTAGTGGAAGACTATGAAAAATGAGGATGATTGACCTCATGGAGATCAACATCATGCACTGCAGAGACACCATCACGTGTTTCTCAACGCAGTGATTCTAGAGCATTGCCCCCATCCCTTATGGGAAATATGTAAAACATGCAAATCAGAAGCCGCAGAGACACCATCACATGTTTCTCAACGCAAGCAATGACTAGCCAGGTCTTTCACCGGGAAGGAACAACCACGGGAAGGGCAGTCTCCAATGAAGGAAACCACCTATGCCAAAACATGGTATCCATCCACAGACAGCTGTTTCGGGGTATTTGCCCCTCATCAGTGTGGAGTAGGAAACTGGCTAGTAGGAGCAATGCCTAGTGGAAGACTATGAAAAATGAGGATGATTGACCTCATGGAGATCAACATCATGCACTGCGGAGACACCATCACGTGTTTCTCAACGCAGTGATTCTAGAGCAGTGCCCCCATCCCTTATGGGAAATATGTAAAACATGCAAATCAGAAGCCGCGGAGACACCATCACATGTTTCTCAACGCAAGCAATGACTAGCCAGGTCTTTCACCGGGAAGGAACAACCACGGGAAGGGCAGTCTCCAATGAAGGAAACCACCTATGCCAAAACATGGTATCCATCCACAGACAGCTGTTTCGGGGTATTTGCCCCTCATCAGTGTGGAGTAGGAAACTGGCTAGTAGGAGCAATGCCTAGTGGAAGACTATGAAAAATGAGGATGATTGACCTCATGGAGATCAACATCATGCACTGCAGAGACACCATCACGTGTTTCTCAACGCAGTGATTCTAGAGCATTGCCACCATCCCTTATGGAAAATATGTAAAACATGCAAATCAGAAGCCGTGGAGACACCATCACATGTTTCTCAACGCAAGCAATGACTAGCCAGGTCTTTCACCGGGAAGGAACAACCACGGGAAGGGCAGTCTCCAATGAAGGAAACCACCTATGCCAAAACATGGTATCCATCCACAGACAGCTGTTTCGGGGTATTTGCCCCTCATCAGTGTGGAGTAGGAAACTGGCTAGTAGGAGCAATGCCTAGTGGAAGACTATGAAAAATGAGGATGATTGACCTCATGGAGATCAACATCATGCACTGCAGAGACACCATCACGTGTTTCTCAACGCAGGGATTCTAGAGCATTGCCCCCATCCCTTATGGAAAATATGTAAAACATGCAAATCAGAAGCCGCGGAGACACCATCACATGTTTCTCAACGCAAGCAATGACTAGCCAGGTCTTTCACCAGGAAGGAACAACCACGGGAAGGGCAGTCTTCCACTAGGCATTGCTCCTACTAGCCAGTTTCCTACTCCACACTGATGAGGGGCAAATACCCCGAAACAGCTGTCTGTGGATGTATACCATGTTTTGGCATAGGTGGCTTCCTTCATTGCAGACTGCCCTTCCCGTGGTTGTTCCTTCCCGGTGAAAGACCTGGCTAGTCATTGCTTGCGTTGAGAAACATGTGATGGTGTCTCTGCGGCTTCTGATTTGCATGTTTTACATATTTCCCATAAGGGATGGGGGCAATGCTCTAGAATCACTGCGTTGAGAAACACGTGATGGTGTCTCCGCAGTGCATGATGTTGATCTCCATGAGGTCAATCATCCTCATTTTTCATAATCTTCCACTAGGCATTGCTCCTACTAGCCAGTTTCCTTCTCCACACTGATGAGGGGCAAATACCCCGAAACAGCTGTCTGTGGATGGATACCATGTTTTGGCATAGGTGGTTTCCTTCATTGGAGACTGCCCTTCCCGTGGTTGTTCCTTCCCGGTGAAAGACCTGGCTAGTCATTGCTTGCGTTGAGAAACATGTGATGGTGTCTCTGCGGCTTCTGATTTGCATGTTTTACATATTTCCCATAAGGGATGGGGGCAATGCTCTAGAATCACTGCGTTGAGAAACACGTGATGCTGTCTCCGCAGTGCATGATGTTGATCTCCATGAGGTCAATCATCCTCATTTTTCATAGTCTTCCACTAGGCATTGCTCCTACTAGCCAGTTTACTACTCCACACTGATGAGGGGCAAATACCCTGAAACAGCTGTCTGTGGATGGATACCATGTTTTGGCATAGGTGGTTTCCTTCATTGGAGACTGCCCTTCCCGTGGTTGTTCCTTCCCGGTGAAAGACCTGGCTAGTCATTGCTTGCATTGAGAAACGTGATGGTGTCTCCGCGGCTTCTGATTTGCATGTTTTACATATTTCCCATAAGGCATGGGGGCAATGCTCTAGAATCACTGCATGGAGAAACACGTGATGGTGTCTCCGCAGGACAAGAACCTACGACACCTATCGGACCGGACCGCCCCCCGGGTGGGAATAAGTTATTTTTCTCTTGCAGGTCTTTCGGCAGCTTATCTATGGTATTATAGAATGCTGTAAATAAGCCCTGAAAGATGATGGCCGCATCTTATATCGCCCAAAACTACTGTCAGTGTTATGATTGAGTCACCGTAGGAGGCAAAAATAGAAATGCTAGCTAAGTCCAGAAAACCAGAGAAGTTGGCAGCTATCGGATTGCAGACCCCTGAACCTATCAACACAACTAGCAGTAGCCGTGGGGGGCTCCTACGATGCCCTAGGCCCCTTGATCACAGCCGGAGGACTACATAGCCTAAAGACAGAAAGGGAAATCTAAACTTCCCCAGAGCAGACCCCAAAGCAAAAGGCAGCCCCCCACATATAATGACGGTGAAGCAAGAAGAAAGAACAAAACACAGACAGAAAGATAGACAGAGCAAAGATGGGGCCCACGCTAGCTTAGATAGGAAAGGACAGGAAGGCTGCTGTCTGCAATCCGTGAAAAACCCTATGAAAATAAGAGCCAACAAACTGACAGTAAAAAAGGCCCTGAAGACTCTAGGCTTCAAAAAAGCTATGTCAGTACTCAGGAATATTCTGAAGACAGAGTAACAGGCAAAAGGAGATTCAGCTGACCCTAGAAGGGAATGGCAGAATCCAGAAAAGCAAGGAAAACAAAACACTAATGCAAAAAGGCAAAGCAAAATCTTAGCTTTAGATGAGCAGGAATCAGACTGGTTTCCTAGAAGTCCACAGAGAAATCACCCCCAGGCCAGAAGGGCGTCGGCAGCCTTATATCCAGTCATTAACTCCACTCAGCCAGTCATCATCATCAGCCCCAGGTGTTTGACAATCAGGCTCACTACCTTTCTTCACCAGAAGAGGGAGTTCCTTGGGACTCAGTAGTGAAGGGGAAAATGAACTCACAACAGTACCTCCCCCTTGAGGGGGGCTCACCGAACCCTCAACCACGCCACCAGGGCGATCAGGGTGAGCCCGGTGAAAGGCACGCACCAATCTTTTGGCATGAATATCAGAGGCAGAGACCCAGGAATTATCCTCCTGACCATAACCCTTCCACTTAACCAAATAATGGAGTCTCCGTCTAGCCAGACGGGAATCCAGTACTTTCTCTACCTCATATTCCATGTTACCTTCAACCAATACAGGGTCTGGAGGTGCAACCCCCAGAACAACAGGTTCAACAAACCTCTTCAACAAAGATTTATGGAACACATTATGGATTTTAAATGTGACAGGAAGAGCCAAACGAAAAGAGACCGGATTAGTAATCTCCAAAATCTTGTAAGGTCCAATAAATCTAGGCTTAAACTTAGGAGAAGCCACCTTCATAGCAATATTTTTTGATGATAACCACACCATATCACCAACCTTAAATTGGGGACCAATGGTCCTATGTCGGTTGGAAAACCGCTGGGCGTTTTCCTGGGAGAGAGATAACTTATCCACCACTTGGTCCCAGATCTGGTGCATTCTCTCCACCACAGTGTCAACCCCTGGGCAGGCAGAGGGCTCCACCTGCCCTGAAGAAAATCGAGGATGAAACCCAAAGTTACAAAAAAAGGAGACATCAAAGTGGCAGAACTAGCTCTATTATTTAAAGCAAATTCGGCCAAGGGCAAAAATGAAACCCAATCATCCTGATCAGCAGAAATAAAACATCTCAAATATGACTCCAAGGTCTGGTTTGTTCTCTCTGTCTGCCCATTGGTCTGAGGGTGAAAAGCAGAGGAGAAGGACAACTGAATTCCCAGCTTGTAACAGAAAGTTCTCCAAAATCTAGACACAAACTGGACTCCTCTGTCAGATACAATGTTCTCAGGAATCCCGTGCAAGCGAACCACCTGTTGTAAAAACAGGGGCACCAATTCAGAGGAAGACGGCAACTTAGGGAGTGGTACAAGATGATCCATCTTAGAGAACCTATCACAAATCACCCAAATAACAGTCATCCTTTGAGAGACAGGCATATCAGAGATGAAATCCATTGAAATATGGGTCCATGGCCTCTTGGGGACAGGCAAAGGCATCAACAACCCACTAGAGCGAGAACAAGATTTAGACCGGGAGCACATCCCACAGGACTGCACAAAATTCCTGACATCACGAGACAAGGAGGGCCACCAAAAAGACCGACTCACCAGATCTCTAGTACCAAAAATACCTGGATGACCAGCCAAAGCAGAGCAATGAACTTCAGACATCACTCTCTTCTTCCACTGGCCAGGAACATACAACTTTCCACTGGGACAACGCTCAGGTTTGTCCTCCTGGAACTCTTCCAGAGCACGTCTCAAATCGGGCGAGATGGCAGAAAGAACTACCCCTTCGCCTAAGATGGTAGCAGGCTTGGTCACCACAGGAGAATCAGCAAAGAAGCTCCTAGAGAGGGCGTCAGCCTTGACATTCTTAGTTCCAGGAAGAAAAGAAACCACAAAATCAAAACGTGTAAAAAACAAGGCCCACCTAGCCTGTCTAGGGTTCAAGCGCTTAGCCGACTCTAGGTAAATCAAATTCTTGTGGTCAGTGAGGACCACGACTTGATGCTTAGCTCCCTCCAACCAATGTCTCCACTCCTCAAATGCCCATTTCATGGCTAACAGTTCCCGATTCCCCACATCATAGTTACGTTCAGATGGAGAGAACTTTCGGGAAAAGAAAGCACAGGGATTCATTTTAGATGTCACAGGATCCTTTTGGGACAAAACAGCTCCTGCACCAATCTCAGAAGCATCCACCTCTACCTGGAACGGAAGTGAGACATCAGGTTGCCGCAAAACCGGGGCGGAGGTGAATCTTCGCTTCAGCTCCTGAAAGGAAGAAACAGCCTCCGGAGACCAATTTAACACATCAGCACCCTTCTTAGTCAAATCAGTCAATGGCTTGGCAATACTAGAAAATTTTGCTATAAATTTCCGATAAAAATTAGCAAAACCCAAAAACTTCTGGAGGGCCTTCAAAGAAGTGGGCTGAACCCAATCGTAAATGGCCTGTACCTTGGCCGGGTCCATTTCAATAGTTGACGGGGACAAAATAAATCCCAAAAAAGAAATCCTCTGTACTCCAAAAAGGCATTTAGATCCTTTGACATACAGGGAATTCTCCCTCAAGATCCGGAACACAGTCCGAATATGTTCCACATGAGAATCCCAATCCTTGGAGAAGATCAAAATATCATCCAGATAGATAATCAAAAATTTATCGACAAAATCTCGGAAAATATCGTTCATGACGCACTGGAAGACAGAAGGGGCATTAGTGAGCCCAAAAGGCATCACCAGGTACTCAAAATGTCCCTCCGGAGTATTAAACGCCATCTTCCATTCATCCCCATGCTTAATGCGAATAAGATTATACGCCCCCCTGAGGTCAAGCCTGGTAAACCAGCAAGCACCTTTAACTCTGGAGAATAGATCAGAAATCAGGGGTAACGGATACTGATATTTAACAGTAATTTTGTTGAGAGCACGATAATCAATACAAGGTCTTAATGATCCATCCTTTTTGGCTACAAAAAAAAAAACGGCACCTAAGGGTGACGAGGATGGTCTAATATGACCCTTCTCCAACACCTCCTTAATATAGGACCGCATAGCCTCGTGCTCGGGTACAGATAAATTGAAGAGCCGACCCTTGGGAAATTTACACCCCGGGCTCAGTTCAATAGCACAGTCATAACTCCTATGAGGAGGCAGAGACGCAGGCTCATTCTCACTAAATACATCATAAAAGTCCGCCAAATAATCAGGAACATCATGCGACTGAGGAGAGGTGGAAAACACCGGAGCCTCACTAAAGGCACACCGACAACCCCAACTCACCACAGACACAGATTTCCAATCCAAAACTGGATTATGAATTTGTAACCAGGGAAACCCCAGAACAATAGTATCATGCAGATTATGTAACACCAAAAACCTGCAATTTTCTTGATGGTCTGGGGCGACCCGCATTACCACCTGGGTCCAAAACTGAGGTTTATTTTTAGCCAAAGGAGTAGCATCAATCCCCCTCAAAGGGATAGGCGTCTGCAGAGGTGTCATCGGAAATCCACAACGTTTAGCAAAATCCAAGTCCATTAGGTTTAGAGCTGCTCCCGAATCCACAAAAGCCTTGGCGGAAAATGTGGACAGGGAGCAGATCAGAGTAATAGCCAGAAGAAACTTAGGTTGAACACCACCAACAGAAAACGTGTGTGCAAAGCGTCTCTCGCGTTTAGGACAGACAGAAATAATATGCGAGGCATCTCCACAGAAAAAACACAACTTATTACGCCTTCTGAACTCCTGACTCTGCTCTCTGGAAAAAACTCTATCACATTGCATAGGTTCAGACATCTGTTCAACAGGTGGCAACACCTCTCGTGCAGCTCTGCGTTCGCGTAAACGCCGATCAACCTGAATGGCTAAAGACATAGAATCGTCAAGACCAGAGGGAACAGGAAATCCCACCATAGTATCTTTTATGGCTTCTGACAACCCCTTCCGAAAGAGAGCAGCCAAGGCATTATCATTCCAGGTAGTAAGTACTGCCCACTTTCGGAATTTTTGACAGTACAATTCTGCAGAATCACGACCCTGGTTCAATGCCAGCAGGGTCTTTTCAGCCTGATCAATGGCATTAGGTTCGTCATACAACAACCCCAAGGCCTGAAAAAATGTGTTCACATTAGTCAGAATAGGATCATCTGGTTTCAAAGAAAACGCCCAATCCTGGGGATCGCCACGCAGCAAAGAGATGACAATTTTAACCTGCTGCGCGGAGCTCCCTGACGAGTTAGGCTTCAAGGCAAAAAATAATTTACAATTATTTTTGAAATTCAAAAATTTAGACCGATCCCCAAAAAATACATCAGGTGTAGGAATCTTTGGTTGAGCAGCATGTGAATGAGCAAGGTAGGCGGAAATTCCCCGCACTTCTGCAGTGAGCTGCTCCACACGATCAGACAATTGCTTTATCTCCATTGAGAGAAAAAAAAATTCCCCCTACGGCCTCAGAGATATAGAGGAAAAAATATACACACTTTTTTTTCTTTTTTTTTTTTTTTTATACAATTCTTTCCTGCTATTGAGTACCCTAGAATCTGCGGTATGGCGGGTGATTCTGTTATGATTGAGTCACCGTAGGAGGCAAAAATAGAAATGCTAGCTAAGTCCAGAAAACCAGAGAAGTTGGCAGCTATCGGATTGCAGACCCCTGAACCTATCAACACAACTAGCAGTAGCCGTGGGGGGCTCCTACGATGCCCTAGGCCCCTCGATCACAGCCGGAGGACTACATAGCCTAAAGACAGAAAGGGAAATCTAAACTGCCCCAGAGCAGACCCCAAAGCAAAAGGCAGCCCCCCACATATAATGACGGTGAAGCAAGAAGAAAGAACAAAACACAGACAGAAAGATAGACAGAGCAAAGATGGGGCCCACGCTAGCTTAGATAGGAAAGGACAGGAAGGCTGCTGTCTGCAATCCGTGAAAAACCCTATGAAAATAAGAGCCAACAAACTGACAGTAAAAAAGGCCCTGAAGATGCTAGGCTTCAAAAAAGCTATGTCAGTACTCAGGAATATTCTGAAGACAGAGCAACAGGCAAAAGGAGATTCAGCTGACCCCAGAAGGGAATGGCAGAATCCAGAAAAGCAAGGAAAACAAAACACTAATGCAAAAAGGCAAAGCAAAATCTTAGCTTTAGATGAGCAGGAATCAGACTGGTTTCCTAGAAGTCCACAGAGAAATCACCCCCAGGCCAGAAGGGCGTCGGCAGCCTTATATCCAGTCATTAACTCCACTCAGCCAGTCATCATCATCAGCCCCAGGTGTTTGACAATCAGGCTCACTACCTTTCTTCACCAGAAGAGGGAGTTCCTCGGGCCTCAGTAGTGAAGGGGAAAATGAACTCACAACATGTCAGGTTCGCTTTAACAGGTGGTTTACCTTTGTTTTCACTTGTTGAACGCCTTAGTACTCTATCTGCATTGGTTCATTTGTAGTTTTTTGGGCTTGTGTGCTGACTTCATCCAAGAATTCAGTAGTAGTGAGGTCTCTGTATCTTTTCTTTATAGTAAGTGGTTTCCTTGTAGCTATTCCCATCTTATACACTGCGTGCAGAATTATTAGGCAAGTTGTATTTGAGAGGATTCTTTTTATTATTGAACAACAACTACCGTATTTTTTGGACTATAAGACGCACCGGACCATAAGACGCACCCCAATTTTAAGAAGGAAAATAGGGAAAAAATAATAATGTGTCAAATGGGGGTCCGTCTTACAGTCCGAATTCAGCTTACCTGGGAAGGGATCCGGCACAGGAGGAGGAGTGGTCACAGAGGTCATTCAGTGCTCCAGGCTGGTGCGGTGGTGGCGGCTCTGTGCTGGGGCAGGTGAGCTGTGCTGGGGCAGCTGGGCTGTACTGGGGCAGGTGGGCTGTGCTGGGGCAGGTGGGCTGTGCTGGGGCAGCTGTGCTGGGCTGGGGCAGCCTGGCTGGGCTGGGGCAGCTGGGCTGTGCTGGGGCAGCTGGGCTGTGCTGGGGTAGGTGGGCTGTGCTGGGCTGGGGCAGCTGTCCTGGGGCAGGTGGGCTGTGCTGGTGCAAGTGGGCTGTGCTGGGGCAGGTGTGCTGTGTTGGGGTAGGTGGGCTGTGCTGGGCTGGGGCAGGTGGGCTGTGCTGGGGCAAGTGGGCAGTGCTGGGGCAGCTGGGCTGGGGCAGGTGGGCTGTGCTGGGGTAGGTGGGCTGTGCTGGGCTGGGGCAGCTGTCCTGGGGCAGGTGGGCTGTGCTGGGGCAAGTGGGCTGTGCTGGGGCAAGTGGGCAGGGGCATGTGGGCTGTGCTGGGGCAGCTGGGGCAAGTGGGCTGTACTGGGCTGGGGCAAGTGGGCTGTGCTGGGCTGGGGCAGCTGGGCTCTGCGGGGTGAGGGTGGCGGCGGGCTGTGCTCTGGTGCAGGGGCGGCGGCTCTGCTGGGATTTCCTCGCAGTCCGGAGGCCCCCCGCACATCCGTTGCTGGCTGCCGCCATGTTGCGGTGGCCTCCGGGAACATGGACGCCGGGAAGATGGCCGCCGGTCCGGGGACGGCGCATGCGCGGGTTCAGATCTCGTCCCGAGATCTCGGGAGACGAGATTCTAATCTATTCCTTACTGTTTTGAGATGACATTAAGGGTGTGTGCACACGCTGCGGATTCCTATGGGAAATGACATGTCAATTCTTTCTGCCGATTCCGCTGTGGTTTACCATCTCTTCCATTGTAGAGGTGATAAATCGCAGGGCAAAACCGCAGGCTAATCCGCAGATAAACCGCAGGTCTTTTGAGCTGCGGATTTACCTGCAGATTTTGCAAAATCCGCATCAGAATCCGCAGCGTGTGCACACACCCAAAAGCTTATCTGCCTTGACACTGGCCATCACCTGCTTTCCAGTGCAGGATAAGTGTTTTGTTGGCTTGAAATTGTACAGTGAGTTCTTTAGTTATTATACTCTTTATGGCTAGCAGTCCTTCTAGATTGGAAACGTACAGTAGATCTTTTACTGGTATGGCTAAATTCTGTCCATTTTGACTGGGCCGCGTGAGGATTATATGTCCAGTACCTTCTACATTTATTCTGACTCTATCTGAAAGATAGATTTCATTATTACATAACTCAAGTTCTGTGAGAAAATTTCTATCACTCGTCAAGTCACTTTTTCCTCGGTAGTCTATGCACCATCAATGTAATGACTAGTTATTTGTGCAAGTTCAATTTCATGCACATGGATCTGAGATTATGGCTTTGATGTTTTGTTTAGTCCATTTTGGAAATTGCTTCTGTCCTGTTTTCCTTATTGAACATGAGTGTGGAAACCACAAAAATTACGACCAAAAGATCCTGTATCATCAAATTATAACATCTTTATTAGAAAACGACAGAATTGGACAATAGGGGGACATGTGCAAATTGCAAACTAAAGTGCAGCAGTGCTTAAGACGCGCTGGACTGACCCCAGCCACACAAGGGATGTAGTAGAGATATACAAATCTATTTATCAAGAGGCATACAATGTGTAAGCATATTAATAGAACATAAATGGCAGTTATCAAAAGTGTACAACAGTACGACACCAGAATGGCCTACACCACCTCCAAAGAAGGTCACAGCTATGAAGGCAAATATCTATTACCTATAATCCATATGTATTCAAAGAGCTATAATGCCCCACTATAATGCCTATCAAGCTGTCATGTGCTGCTGCAATAAGTTGAAGCCATTGTCTATGAGCTCACCTTGCAAATGCAAATGGGAGGAAAGTAATCACTCCCTCCGGGGGACTTAACTATCACCCACCCAAAAGGGGTTAAAAACCCCTAGCCAACATTACCTCAGTGAAACCCTCAGATGACTGGGCAGTCCGAACGTCACCCCGACGCGCGTTTTGGAGCCTTACACTCCTTCCTCAGGGTTTTCCTTATTGCAGAGTCTTTCTTTAAGTGTCCTTGTTTATGTCAGTTGAAATTTGGACTGGATTCGTCCTTGTGAGTTCTTGTACTGTCACTTTCTATAGAGTTCGGCACAAGTTGTTTTCTTCTCTGATATTCATATACTTGTCTGGTCTTTGCAAATTCTAGTGTCCGGCCAGTAATCAGTGCACTAATATGTGTAAGGTAAACCACATAGTAATATGGATGCAACATTTCCAATTTAAATCTCAGCAGTTCCCCATTTGCTTTATTGTTATAATGTACCACGTTATGTCTATTATTGGATTAACCCTTTGTATTCTGACCCAGGTCATGTAGTGTGACTGCTCTGCTGATTAACTACTATGATGTTTTTTAAGATATGACTGGACTGTTTTCATGTCCTTGATGGACCCTCTGGTCTTAACATCTCTGTACCCCCTGAATATACAGTAACTCTAGTATACAATTCTGTTATCGTTTCAGCCTCATTGGTACTTACTGACCCATTTTGCTAACTTTTTTCCCCTCAACTCTGTCCACATGGAGGTCTCCTACATGGAGGTCTCTACAGTGAAGACCAGAACCTGGTGAAGATGAAAAGTGGAGTAGCTTGTGCTTGAATGGATGGATATGCCACACCATCCATCCCTAGAATGAAGAGACTACCCCTCTAGCGATCCTCTGATCCATGAGCAGTGACACTTCTAGCAACCTGCTGTGCAGGAAAGAAGGACACAGCCTATTTACTTTAATAGGGCTCCATTACTAAAAGAGACCTTGATTTCTTCATTCTCAGAATTTGTGCCAGTCCCAGAGATCAGACTTCCACTAATCATAATGCAATGGGATATCCTAGTGATGACTCACAACATAAAAAGAAATTGGAATACCTTTTTCACTGAGCCTCCAGAATAAATTTCTTTGTGCTGTTCTGAATTCAAGAACGTTTCTCCTACATCAGATTACTGTATTGTGCCTGGTATAAAGGCAGCAGTTTTCCGGATAGAAAGAAACTAATGAACAGAAGCTGCACCAACAGATAATACAGGGAGATGTGAGCTTAGTAGAATGCACAACTGTACATTTGATAAGGTTTGGCTACAGCCCACGATGTAACCTGGTGTCTGGAAAAGTTAAATAATGCAAAGTATTTTCAAGCTGAAGAACCTGTTTATGTAAGCATAAGAGCCCGGCGTTGCCCTGGCATAATAACTAACTGCCGTCCTGCTCTCTCCTTCCGCAGCCCCGCTTTCCACTTGCTGTCCCGCTCTCTCCCTCCGAAGCCCAGCTCTCCACCCACCATCCCGCATCCTCCCTCAGCAGCCCCTCTCTCCATCCACCTTCCCGCTCTCTCCCTCTGCAGCCCCTGTCTCCACTGGCCATCCCGCTCTCTCCCTCAGCAGCTCCGCAGCCCCGCTGTCTCCCTCTGCAGCCCATCTCTCCATCCACCGTCACGCTCTCTCCTTCCACAGCCCCACTCTCCAATCTCCATTCCGCATTGTTCTTCCACAGCCCCGCTCCCTCCCTCAGCAGCCCCTGCATCCACTGGCCATCCCACTCTTTCCACTCATCGTCCTGCTCTCTCCCTCCGCAGCCCCTGTCTCCACTGGCCATCCCGCTCTCTCCCTCAGCAGCCCATCTCTCCACTCGCGTCCCTCTCTCTCCCATAACAGCCCCGCTCTCCACCTGCAATCACGCTCTCCCTCCACAGCCCCATTCTCCATGCGCCATCCCGCTCTATCCCTCCGCAGCCCCACTCTCCATCCATGTCTCGCTCTCTCCCTCGCAGCTCCGCCATCCACCTGTGTCCTGCACTTTCCCTCTGCAACCTCGCTCTCCAGCTGCCAGTGGGTGGGGCTATGTTGAGTGGGTGTGGCTTGATACATTCAGTTGTGGCCAAAAGTATTGACACCCCTGCAATTCTGTCAGATAATACTCAGTTTCTTCTTGAAAATGATTGCAAACACAAATTCTTTGGTATTATTATCTTCATTTAATTTGTCTTAAATGAAAAAACACAAAAATAATTGTCCTAAAGCCAAATTGGATATAATTCCACACCAAACATAAAAAAGAGGGTGGACAAAAGTATTGACACTGTTCAAAAAATCATGTGATGCTTCTCTAATTTGTGTAATTAACAGCACCTGTAACTTACCTGTGGCACCTAACAGGTGTTGGCAATAACTAAATCACACTTGCAGCCAGTTGACATGGATTAAAGTTGACTCAACCTCTATCCTTTGTCCTTGTGTGTACCACATTGAGCATGGAGAAAAGAAAGAAGACCAAAGAACTGTCTGAGGACTTGAGAAACCAAATTGTGAGGAAGCATGAGCAATCTCAAGGCTACAAGTCCATCTCCAAAGACCTGAATGTTCCTGTGTCTACCGTGCGCAGTGTCATCAAGAAGTTTAAAGCCCATGGCACTGTGGCTAACCTCCCTAGATGTGGACGGAAAAGAAAAGTTGACAAGAGATTTCAACGCAAGATTGTGCGGATGTTGGATAAAGAACCTTAACTAACATCCAAACAAGTTCAAGCTGCCCTGCAGTCTGAGGGTACAACAGTGTCAACCTGTACTATCCGTCGGCGTCTGAATGAAAAGGGACTGTATGGTAGGAGACCCAGGAATTCCCCACTTCTTACCCTGAGACATAAAAAAGCCAGGCTGGAATTTGCCAAAACTTACCTGAAAAAGCCTAAAACATTTTGGAAGAATGTTCTCTGGTCAGATGAGACAAAAGTAGAGCTTTTTGGGCAAAGGCATCAACATAGAGTTTACAGGAGGAAAAAAGAGGCATTCAAAGAAAAGAACACAGTCCCTACAGTCAAACATGGTGGAGGTTCCCTGATGTTTTGGGGTTGCTTTGCTGCCTCTGGCACTGGACTGCTTGACCGTGTGCATGGCGTTATGAAGTCTGAAGACTACCAACAAATTTTGCAGCATAATGTAGGGCCCAGTGTAAGAAAGCTGGGTCTCCCTCAGAGGTCATGGGTCTTCCAGCAGGACAATGACCCAAAGCACACTTCAAAAAGCACTAGAAAATGGTTTGAGAGAAAGCACTGGAGACTTCTAAGGTGGCCAGCAATGAGTCCAGACCTGAATCCCATAGAACACCTGTGGAGAGATCTAAAAATGGCAGTTTGGAGAAGGCACCCTTCAGATATCAGGGACCTGGAGCAGTTTGACAAAGAAGAATGGTCTAAAATTCCAGCAGAGCATTGTAAGAAACTCATTGATGGTTACCGGAAGCGGTTGGTCGCAGTTATTTTGGCTAAAGGTTGCGCAACCAAGTATTAGGCTGAGGGTGCCAATACTTTTGTCTGGCCCATTTTTGGAGTTTTGTGTGAAATGATCAATGTTTTGCTTTTTGCTTCATTCTCTTTTGTGTTTTTTCATTTAAGACAAATTAAATGAAGATTATAATACCAAAGAATTTGTGTTTGCAATCATTTTCAGTAAGAAACTGAGTATTATCTGGCAGAATTGCAGGGGTGTCAATACTTTTGGCCACAACTGTACACACACACACACACATACATACACACAGCTTTATACATATATTGATATGTCAACTATAGTATATAAAGGGAACCTGTCAGGAGCCTTTGGGTCAACTACTACAGGGTCGATTACTTGCTGGATAGAATAGTAAAGGACAAATTCAATTATACCTTGCAATGGACAGCTACAAATGGATTTTCTATCGGTAAGAAAATCCGTTTTCTTGGAAATGAGGTTGCAAGTGCCGATCCCTGGCTAATGCATTTAGACTGTCCTGTGCAGATTCCCTTAAAAGGTGAAGATGTCCCCTCCATTGGATTTTTTTTTTCCATTAGGCGTCCTGACAAGTAATTATTAGCGTTCATAACTTGTGATTGCACTTGGTATATGACAGGTAAGTGTCCAGTGATTTGATGCTATACTTCTATGAAACAGATGAATTGCCTTTTAAATACTGTCTGAATTAAATCTGACAGGTGGACGCCGGGTAGAGGAGCTATTAATGGAGAAGTAAGTTCCCATTGTGTGTGGCGCATTTAGACAGGACGGCATGGCTAATGGGCTGCTGGCAGGAGTGAATAATGTTAGTGATTGTGAATTTTACTGTACTAGTAAGGAATGTTTAATAATATCAATTACTGTCACTATGATATATTGCCGTGGAGTTTAACTGTGGAGCAAAAACGCAATAGAAAATCATTTTTTACGTCTTCCCATCACTTTTATATTATATGTTGCAGTACAGTTATCGTCTAGCACAATGAATAACAGACATTAAATCAGTGTGACGTAAAGAAAGCTGGATGCATTACAAAACTTACAGAACTTTTCAATATACTTTGTACATCATTGTAAAGATCTGTGTCTGTGTGTTGTTTTTCCATTCACTGACAGAAAGCAAAAATCACAGTTCAATGACTAAACTTTATTAGTATTTCCAGAAAAATCCTTTCATGGAAGTGTTTTAGCTCAGACTGACAGTATAAACCCAGCACATAGCCTTGTAGGGGATATAACCCCTTTTCAAAAAGTTTTTTTTTCTTTTAGAGTATGTGCATGGGTCGCCCTCCCAGGGCTGTGGGGTACTCGGTACCGGGCCGGTGTCAGGGGGATGTGTCACAGCAGCGGTGACCCGGTCCGTGGCCCTGGGCGCCCAAGTAATGGGGGTTGTAGTTAATGGAATGGAATAGTTCGTGACGCCACCTGTGGTGTTCGGCAAGGGAGATGTTAAGCCGACGCTGCAGACAGCTCCACTGGGACAGATGATGTGGTGCAGCAGTGATGGTATAGCCCTCCACAGGCAGGGCTAATGTCCCAGGGCAGTGTAGAGATGGATAGCACGGTGATGTAGCAGTGCCGTAAGGGTAGGAAGCAGACAAGACACAGCGGGGTGCAATTTCTGTGCCTTTACTTCATAACTGCAGTCCAGGGTCCTGATTACAGATGGTATTAGAGCAGGCTAGCCTGGAAGCAACTCAGGGATTCTCTCTCACAGATGGGCTGTGTAGTCTCCTTCCTAGCGCCTTGTGGTGTGAAGCACTCCAGTACTTAGTTACTCTAGAGTTCCTCCTGTCAGATGTTCCCCAGAACCTCACTTGCACGACAGACAGCTGTAGCCTCTCTCGGGGACTCCTCTTTAGTCCTGGCTCTCTATCCAAGCTGCTGTTATGCTTCAAGTCTTAGATGGGAGTAGGGCATTTACAGCCTCCTACTCCTCTGGTATCTGCTGTAGGACCTTTAGTATCCATACAGCCATGGAGACCAGGCTCCAGTTTGTGCGCTCTCAAGCTGAGGGAGCTCTCCTTCCTAGCTCAACCTCCCGCTTCTTTCCACACGTCTGCACACTTCACCCTCCGCAGACTGACTGACCACTCCTTCCTCCTGGCCCTCAGGGAGCACCCCTCCCCTTAACCCTGGATCAGAGTTCCCCCTGGTGGCCTGGAGTGGAACTGTGTTGCATGTATGGATTGACTGCAAGAAACCCATCATTGCTTCCAAGCCTGGCATTACCCTCCCCTGGAGGAAGGCAAAGCCACTGTGGCGACCATACTCCTGGGGGTGCCACATTCCCCCCTAGTGCAAGTCAGCACTCCTGGGCTGAACAAAAGAAAACATGAATAACATATAAACAGTTATAATAATAATTTGTACAAGATTTGAAAAAGGGAAAAAAATGTACAAAAAAACCAAGAGCTCAAAAATGGACCTATTATGATAAGTCCAAGCATCAATGTCAATGGTCCATTCCTGGGCAAATGGTGAAAGTTTTTGACCACACACAAGTCCTGTGGTTCATTGTCCATAAAGAAAACTAGAAAACTCCAAGAGAACTCTTACAGGTTACCTGTAGGCACAAAAGCTTGAAAAACAGTTACATATTTACACAATTTCAACAATTACATTACTCTAACTGGTAGTATGCCTTGTGTGGTGCGGGTAGACCTGTGTACTACTGTTGTAGTGGGTAATGTACTGGATACACTACTGGGGGTTCCACATGGCACAGGGATTTTAGATTGCCTAGTTACTCTTGGACTCACCAAGGGCATAGCAGGTTCACCACTGGCAGGGTGAGGGTTCTCTGGCTCCACTGCTGGTGTGGCATCTGCTACCCGAATTTCCTGATTTTCTTGAGTCACTTCTTCCTGTGCTACCAATTGGGGAAACAGCAATACTGGCACCACTATAGCATTGTTCACTCTAGTCCAATTCGCAGGGAATTCTCCAAGCACTGTGCTGACCTTCTCTTCTTCCACCATTGGTTGGATGTTATCTGGTTCTTCTTTCCTTTCCTTCAACTGGTCAGGACACAACTTCAAATGATCTCTCGATACCTCTGCTGAGGTCTCTCCTCCATCTTTAATCAAAAAATTTTTGGCACTCAACTCGTTGCAAAGATGAAGAATTTTTATTTGCAGTCACAAATATAGACGTTTCGGCTGTATCAACTAGCCTTCATCAGTAAACAAGACTGCTCATATCTCTATAATTTTCTGGACATTTTATTGTATGACCAATAGTAAATTAAGTGCTACTGGAGGTGATACTATCCACCATGTAAGAACTGGTATATAAACCTGTAGATTTCAAATGTCTGTCATTTGCACCTGCCACACCAGCGGTGGATGCCGCGTTTACACAATTCCTGCTGCCACCCACCAATCACAGACATTTGAAACTACAGCCAGCTGCTGTTCTTACAGTGCGAAATTGGGATTTTATATGAATCACAGGATTTAACAATCCCACAAGTAATCCCCTTTGGGACAGTTCCCTTCAGGCATAGCCATAGGATGTTTATGCCAACTTCTGGTTGGTGCAATCTTTGGGGCTTTTCAAAGTCACAGATCTAATAATCCTGTATATGATCTCGTTTGGAATATTTCTCTACTACCCCTTCTCTTTGAAATCTACAGGTTTATATACCAGTTCTTACATGGTGGATGGTATCACCTCCAATAGCACCTAATTTACTATTGATCATACAATATAATGTCCTGAAAATTATAGAGATAGGAGCAGTCTTGTTTACTGATGAAGGCTAGTTGATACAGCCGAAACGTCTATATTTGTGACTGCAAATAAAAATTCTTCATCTTTGCAACGAGTTGAGTGCCAAAAATTTTTTGATTATTCTATACTGGTTTGGGAACCTTCTTTTGTGCACCGACACAGCTGTGCCACGTTATACTATTGATCTCCTCCATCTTTACTCACAAGGCATACCTTCGTATTATCAAAGTTTGAGGGCAGAATGGTATAAGGTTCAGCTTCCCACTGATTATCCAATTTGTGCAATCTTCTCTTTCTTTTCAAGACCTGTTCTCCTGGCAACAAAGGAGCGGCAGTTGCATTTTGATTGTAAAGCTTTTCCTGCTTCTGCCTTGCCTGGGTCAGACTCTTCTCCACACATTCTTGAACCCTCCTGTACTGTTGCTGCCTCTCCGTGTCCCAGTCAGCATCTGGTGACGTCGCTTCTGGGGTCAGGACTCCCATGTCCAAGTCAATAGGCAGCTTACCAGGTCTTGCTCTCATTAAGTAGGCTGGGGTACAGTTGGTGGAGTTCAATGGAATATGGTTGTAAAGGTCCACCAGGTCGGGCAACTTCTCTGGCCACAGATTCCTCTCCTCCAAGGGCAAAGTCTTCAGGAGGTCAATCACCACCTGGTTCATGTTCTCGCACATGCCATTGGTCTGTGGGTGATACGGCGCTGTCCGAATCTTCTTACAACCATACAGGTTACAGAATTCTTGGAACACTTCTGCCTCGAAAGCTGGACCTTGATCTGTCAGCACTCTTTCAGGATACCCATGTGGTCTACAGAAGTGCTGTTGGAATACTCTAGCTGCTGTCCTGGCAGTTTGACCTTTGACAGGCACAACTACCAGGAATCTTGAGTAGTAGTCCACAATGGTAAGCGCATAGATGTAGCCTGACTGGCTTGGAACCAGTTTCACATGGTCCAGGGCTACCAACTCAAGGGGCTGTTTGGTGATAGTTGGCTGTAGAGGAGCTCTCAGGCTCTCTCGATCCTTTCTGCGCAGGTTACATTGTCCACACTCACGGCACCACCTCTCAATGGCTTTCCTCATACCAGCCCAGTAGAACCTCTCTCGGAGCAAAACTTCCAACTTCTTCCAACCGAAGTGTCCAGCTCCATTGTGGTATGCTTCCAGGACCATTGATGCCTCTCTCTTCAGGACTACCACAAGCCAAACCAGCTCATGAGTGCGGGCATAGATACTCCTCCGACACAGCTTCCCTTCATAAATGAACAGCCAGCCTCTCTCCTTCCACAACTGCTGAGTTTGTTCAGGAGCATCCGACTCTGGACGTGAGTCAGCTTGTGTCAGCAGCTCCTTCACCAGGCGGACTGCAGGGTCACTATCTTGCGTTTCTGCCCAATCATGATGGGGCAATGGATTCAGGGTGACCTCCTTCAAGCCAGACCGTCCGTTTCTCACTCCTTGAGCACGCTGGGCCGCAAGTGGCCGGTGGAAGGGAGGTAGCTCTATCTCTTCAAGAGCCTCAGGGTCTTCTCCTGCATCTGGCAGGTTAGATATTCTGGACAGCGCATCAGCATTGGCATTCTTGTGCACTGCCGGATACTTGATAGTAAACTCAAAGTTCGATAGCCGAGCCATCCATCGCTGTTCCAGTGCACCTAGTTTTGCAGTGTCCAAATGCGTCAACGGGTTGTTGTCCGTAAAGATAGTGAACTTGGCAGAGGCTAGGTAATGTTTGAACCTTTCGGTGACAGCCCAGACTATGGCAAGGAACTCCAACTTGAAAGAACTGTAATTATCAGGGTTCCTTTCAGTGGGGCGCAGCTTCCTGCTGGCATAGGAGATAACTCTTTCTTTCCCATTCAGTACCTGTGACAGTACTGCTCCTAGTCCCACGTTGCTGGCATCTGTGTACAGCACAAAGGGTTTGTCATAATCTGGGTAGGCCAGAACTTCGTCACCTGTGAGAGCCATCTTCAACCGGGTGAAGGATCTCTCCAACTCTTCAGTCCATTCAAAGGTGGAATTTTTCTGTTTGGTCTTCTTGTACTGCCCCACCAGGAGATTTTGCATAGGGGTGGCTATTTCAGTAAAGCCCTTGATGAATCTTTGGGTGTAGCCTACCAGTCCAAGGAATTGGCGCACTTCATGGAGATTGCTGGGCTTCGGCCAGTCCCGGATGACTGTGACCTTGTCAGGATCTGGTGCCACACCTTCTGCACTGACCACATGACCGAGGTACTGCACCTTGGGCTTCAGGAGGTGACACTTGGAGGGCTTCACCTTCAGGCTAAAATTGGACAAAGCTTCAAACACTTCAGCCAGGTGCTCCAGATAATCTTCATAGGTTTTGGAGAAAACAATGACATCATCCAGGTACAACACGACCGTCTCAAAGTTCATGTGTCCCAGCAGCACTCCATCAGCCGTTGAAATGTTCCTGGAGCAGTGCAGAGCCCAAATGGCATATAATTGAACTCACAGAGACCAATTGGAGTGGTAAATGCGGTTTTCTCCTTGTCTGCCTCTGCCACGGGAACCTGCCAATACCCACTAGTGAGATCCAAGGTGGAAAAGTAATTAGCAGTTTTAAGTGCAGCCAATGATTCCTCAATTCTAGGTAATGGGTAGGCATCTTTATGTGTAATGCTGTTATTTTTCCTGTAATCAACACACATTCTCATGGTACCATCCTTTTTCTTTACAAACACTATTGGAGCTGCCCAGGGGCTACAACTGTCTCCGATGACCCCTGCCTCCTTCATCTCCCTCAACATACTCTTAGCACACTGGTATTGTGTTGGGGGTATAGGTCTGTACCTCTCCTTTATGGATGGATGGTTTCCCATGGGGATATGATGTTGAACCCCTTTTGCATGCCCAAAATCTAGTGGGTGTTTGCTGAATACCGGCTCATACTCTTGGGTCACTCTGTAAACCCCATTTTTCTGTTATGAAGGTGTAGAGTCAGTTCCCACCTGCAGTTGCTGACTCCACTCATCTGGCTACTTCACAGAGCCATTGTCCTCCACCTGATCAGATGAGACCAAGGGTTCTGCTGCCTGCAAAGAGTTGTTATTAACAGTGAGCAGCTTAGCAACTGTGGCGTACCGAGGTATTGTGGCTTCCTCTTCCCCACAATTCAAAAGGCGTACAGGTACTCTCCCCTTTCGTACGTCAACCACCCCTCTGGCTGTCAGGACAGTGGGCCTGCTCTCGGAATATACTGGTTCTACCAACGCCTGGTAATCTCTCCCTCTAAGACCTATAGCTGCCCGACACCAAACCAACATTTCACATCTGGGGGGTATTACAATGGGGAAGGCATCACTCACTCTGACGCTGCCAATCTCTCCGCCAGAGAGTTCCACCTGTTGTCTTTGCATCAGGGCTCGGATCTCTTTCTGCAGGACTCGCTGTTCTCCGGAACCAGCAGTCTCAGCCACCTGTTGCAACAAGACAATAACCTCGGACAGACAGTTTTCAATTACATTTGTACCAAGAGTCATCATGGGATTACATTCACGTCGGTCAATATCAACAACTATTAAACCTTGAGACTTTAGCTCTACCCGCCCCACTTTGACAGTAATTTCTTTACATCCTATCTGCGGTAAAGACTGACCATTACTAGCAACTACTGTCAATTCATCAGTTGGGCCACGGGTAAGTTCTGAATCAGCCCAATATCTCTTGTACAGAATGTACGGCATAGTGGTCACCTGGAAGCCAGTGTCCAGCAAAGCGTTCATGGGGATGCCGTCAATCACCACAGGAAGGATTGGTCTCCCTCCCACATACTTGGCTCTCCAGTTCTTTGGGCCTGGGGATCCTACTCCTGGGGGTTAGCCCTTTGCCCCAGGGGTTGCTTGTTTAAAGGACAGTACCTGGCAAGATGACTTGCCTTGTAGCAGCGACGACAGATGGGACGTCCGTCCTGGTCATAGTGTGGCGCCCCTGAGGCTTCAGTCGCCACAGAGGTACTGCACCTTCTCCTAAGGTGTAGTGCCCCACCATCCAGGTAGGCTGGGAACTCCTGACCACGCTCCACACCTGCATTCCACACACAAGATTGTTTAGTGGGGCCACCTAACAGCTTCATGCTGGGGGTTAACAGAGCACCCATCGTGGAACCCTGCTTCGTAACAGGAGATGTGCTGGGAGGCGGGTGGAGTTAGATATAAAAGAGAAGGAAGAGTGAGAGTTAGAGGTTGGTTAGTTGGTTAGAGGAGAGAGAAGAGAGATGATGGGTGTCTGAGGGACGTGCTGCAGCAGGTCCCAGTGATCTGGGCTGCTGGCACGAGAAAGACCAGAGAAAGAGACTGATAAGATTGATAACCTAACCTTCCATAAGAGAGAGAGAGAGAGAGAACAGATCAGAATGAAGGAGAATAGAAGGACGGTGGGAAGCAGGTTGAGAAAGAGAGAGAGCCCTTCCAGTCCAGAGTGCGCAAAGGCCGGGGCCCGGTCCTCAAGGTTGATTGGATCTTTATGTCCGGCAACAGACACCGGAGGAGTAGTGAGCCACTAACACCTTGCTCCCATCATAGACTTAGGACACAACAGCAACTGAATAGAGAGCCGGGACGCAGTGAAGAGTCCCCGAAGCAGGCTACAGCTGTCTGTCATACAAGTAAATACTAGGAACACCTAGAGAGAGGCATTCCAGTGTAACTAAGTACTGGAGTGCTTCGCACCTAAAGGCGCATTGGAGGAGTCGTTCAGTAAGGTACATGTTGGCGGAGTCTGGAAGGGAGAATCCTATCCTGCCTGGAGGTTGGCTGGAGCCCTGACCTGGAGAACACAGTGCGGAGGCAGGCAGTTGTGTGAACTGCAAACAGTGAGTAAAGCTTTGGAACCGCATACTCTGGTGTCCTCCAGTTATTCCAGCACTGCTACACCTGAGTAACAACATCTATACCATTCTGCGCCTCTCCTCATCCATTGCACCTACACTGCCCTGGGACTACAGCTCCACCTGTGGGGAGCTATACCATCTCTGCTGCACCACACCATCAGTCCCAGCGGATCTGTATGCAGCGTTGGCTTACCATCTTACTTGCCAAACACCACGGGTGGCGTCACAAACTATTCATATAAACTTTAACACCATTAACATCACCGCCTTTGATATTGGGTGCCCAAGGCCATGGACCGGGTCACCGCTGCTGTGACACATTCCCGCCTTGACACCGGCCCGGTACTGAGTACCCCGCTGCCCTGGGTGTGCGAGGGCGACCCAATAGCGATCGTTGTTCCTTCCTCGAAGTGGCGGGGTTCTTCTCCTCCGGAGCCACGGGACATCCTCTGGACTGGAAGCAAGCTGGATCTTTTCTTTGGAGGACACTTGTAAGGACTGCATGGTTTCGGTAAGTGCAGCCATTCCTTTGGTCAACTCCTGGACCTGAAGACCCAGCTCCTCAGTGGGATCTTTATCCAGAGTTTGGGCATCAGCCTCCACAGGGATGGAAGGGAAAGATGGGGCTTCCTGATGGTAGGTGATCGCTAGGCGCCTAGGGGGTGCTGGATGGCTGTCATTGTATTCCTGCAGTACCCGAATAGCCCTGTCGTTAAATTCAGCAATGTCCAGATCAGGGTTTTGCAAGGTGATGATACGCAACTGTCCTCTGTGGGTACTGGACTGGAGTCCTTCAATGAACTGCTCCTTCAACAGTTTATCTTCTTCCTTTACGATGTCAGGATCAACTTGCTTGACTGCTCGCAACACCTCCTGCAGGTTGAGAGCATAGTCCCTGATACTGTCCTGCGCCTTCTGTTTACAACCAAAGAATCTCATCTTGATTTCAGCTGCAGTGTGGGTGTCAAAGGTGCTCTTCAGTTTGGCCAGGACCTTTGCAACAGTCTCTTTATCAGTGTCTTGTCAGGCTTTCACTTCTCTCAGCGCTGCACCCGTTAGCTGTCCAAATAGGATATTTACTTTCTGGCTTTCAGACAGAGGGTAGACTTTGAACAAACTGCACAGTCTCTCTTTAAATTCACTCAGGGTGAGTGACTCACCCGAGTACTGCGGTGGCCAGGCCGCTCCCGGGATGTAGGGCATGGATAGCGGCATTATGGGGACCGCTGCGGCGGGTGCTCCTCCTGGCGGTACCGCGGGGTTAGCAATGGCGTCCGCCGCTACATTGGCTTGGGGCGCAGACAATCTCTCCCCCCTAGTTAACGTTAGCCAGGGCAGGGGGTGGCGGGAGCTCACCGGCGGCCGCTTCGCAGGCCCGACGCTCCGGGCGGTAGGCCCCAGCTCCTCCTCTTCTTGCGTGCTGTCCTCTCTTCCCGCGCGGCACTTCGCTCTTTCCCGCTCTGTTGCAGGCTCCGCCCATGAAGGCCCACCTCTTTCTTCCCGCGCGCGCCAAGCAGAGCGGCAATGGCGGCAACTGGCGCCAATTACACACAGTTCACAATCACAGTCTATGGCACACAAGACCCGTGGATACCAGGCTCCGTAATCCTGTTCGTGACGCCAAATTGGGTCGCCCTCCCAGGGCTGTGGGGTACTCAGTACCGGGCCGGTGTCAGGGGGATGTGTCACAGCAGCGGTGACCCGGTCCGTGGCCCTGGGCGCCCAAGTAATGGGGGTTGTAGTTAATGGAATGGAATAGTTCGTGACGCCACCTGTGATGTTCGGCAAGGGAGATGTTAAGCCGACGCTGCAGACAGCTCCACTGGGACAGATGATGTGGTGCAGCAGTGATGGTATAGCCCTCCACAGGCATGGCTAATGTCCCAGAGCAGTGTAGAGATGGATGGCACAGTGATGTAGCAGTGCCGTAAGGGAAGGAAGCAGACAAGACATAGCGGGGTGCAATTTCTGTACCTTTACTTGATAACTGCAGTCCAGGGTCCTGATTACAGATGGTATTGGAGCAGGCTAGCCTGGAAGCAACTCAGGGATTCTCTCTCACAGACGGGCTGTGCAGTCTCCTTCCTAGCGCCTTGTGGTGTGAAGCACTCCAGTACTTAGTTACTCTAGAGTTCCTCCTGTCAGATGTTCCCCAGAACCTCACTTGCACGGCAGACAGCTGTAGCATCTCTCGGGGACTCCTCTTTAGTCCTGGCTCTCTATCCAAGCTGCTGTTGTGCTTCAAGTCTTAGATGGGAGTAGGGCATTTACAACCTCCTACTCCTCTGGTATCTGCTGTAGGACCTTTAGTATCCGTACAACCGTGGAGACCAGGCTCCAGTTTGTGCGCTCTCAAGCTGAGGGAGCTCTCCTTTCTAGCTCAACCTCCCGCTTCTTTCCACATGTCTGCACACTTCACCCTCCGCAGACTGACTGACCACTCCTTCCTCCTGGCCCTCAGGAAGTACACCTCCCCTTAACCCTGCTTCAGAGTTCCCCCTGGTGGCCTGGAGTGGAACTGTGTTGCATATATGGATTGCGAGAGAGACCCATCATTGCCTCCAAGCCTGGCATTACCCTCCCCTGGAGGAAGGCAAAGCCACTGTGGCGACCATACTCCTGGGTGCGCCACATGCACATATTAAGTATTTGGTGGAGAAATTTCTGCATCTCTTAGCATGTAAAATTCAGCATAGAATGCGAGCGCTTTTACCGCATTTTCAATGTGTTTTTTTGTGCAGATTTTTTCCCCACTCATTAGTATGGGTGAAATCTGCAGCAAAAACACTGAAAGCATTGACATGCTGCAGATTTCAATCTGCAAAAAGCTGCAAGTAAAAAAATAAGCAACGTGTGCATGAGACTTCAGGATTCTCATTCACTTTGCAAGGTGATGATACGCAACTGTCCTCTGTGGGTACTGGACTGGAGTCCTTCAATGAACTGCTCCTTCAACAGTTTATTTTCTTCCTTTACGATGTCAGGATCAACTTGCTTGACTGCTCGCAACACCTCCTGCAGGTTGAGAGTGATCATCGTGTGATCACAGCCTTAGGTTTTATTCCCACATACAGTAGCATATCCATAGCAGACCTTCTGCAGTAGAGGTGCCATGGCAATTTCCACTGTGGTGTTTATCTATTTATTACTGCTGTTATGGTTGTGAAGAACGAGCAGGGGACCTGCACATTACCCCTAGCACCCTGCATTGTAAACGGTTAAAGCTGCACCTACATGCTGCAGATCTTAATGGTGGGAGTAAATAGCGTGGTTGTAAAATTTCTAATGGCGCTCACGCTAACATTAGTTAGCGGAAGTGAGTTCAGTGGCTGTGAACTCCCAGGACCTTTCTGACAGCACCGTGAGCATGCAAACTCTCACCGCAAGACACTGAGCAGCAGTAGTAGACGCTGTTCAGTGTCTCTGCTGGATGACACGCTGTATGGTCGCATCATGCAACAATGTAGCCTGCCATCTAGATGTTGCAGAGCTAGACTCGTTGTGAGACAATTGGATTATTATCTTCTCAGCGGACAGGTGAGGAATATTGTTGGCTGTTATTTTAATTGCAATAAGTATGGTTTAATTAAGATTTATTAAAGGAGTCTGTGTCATTCGTTCAATTAAAGGACCTTATTCTGTGTGTGTTTTTTTTTATACAATATGACCAGTGGCGTAACTACAAAGTTATGGGCCCCGGTGCAAACTTTAAAATGGGGCCCCCCTATGCCAAAATACGCGCACATCTCTGCTCCGTACACCTTGTACACGTGCGGCTCTGCTCCGTACACACAGCTCCGCTCACCTCGTACACACGCGGCTCCGCTCCGTACACACACGGCTCTGCTCCTTACACCTCATACACACCTCATATAAAGCCATATAGAGAGAGACCTGTGCACTTTACAATGCACTATAGAACCGTAACATGAGAGAGAGACCTGTGCACTTCACTGTGCACTACAACGCCATACAGAGACGTGTGCACGTCTCTGTGAACTTTAAAGCCATATAGATAGAGACTTGTGCACTTCTCTGTGCACTATAAAGCCATATAGAGAGACCTGTGCACTTCTCTGTGCACTATAAAGCCATATAGAGAGAGACCTGTGCACTTCAGTGTGCACTATAGAGCCATATAGAGAGAGACCTGTGCACTTCACTGTGCACTATAGAGCCATATAGAGAGAGACCTGTGCAGAGTGCACTATAGATCCAAATAGAGAGAGACCTCTGATGCAGAAGCTTCCGCCACTACTCACCCCGGCACTGAGCAGCTCACATATAATAACAGGTCTCACAGGACAGGTGCAGATCTGTGGGAGTCGGACTGCCAGCAGCAGGAGGACGCAACAGTCACACAGGACACTTGCAAATTTGAGGCACCTCACCTCACCCTTGGCCAGCAGAAGGAGGATGCAGCAATGGCTTGCAGCACACACACTCAATGCTGAAGGACCTGTGGACACGCCTCTCTCTGAATCACGTGACCTGGTGACTGCATTCATTCAATCCATCTTCCCCCAGGACCTGTGGTGATGCCTCCCTGCTGCGGGTCACATGGTACGTGACATCCTCCTTCTCCTTCACTATTGGTGGAAGGACGGGTCCCCTAAGCAGTCGGTCCCAGTCACAGCTGCGACCTCTGCGACCGCTATAATTATGCCCCTGAATATGACTATGGAGTTAGTAATGGGGGAGTCTTAGATGCATCTCCATTGCTAACCTCTGGGCTTGATGTCACCTGACAATACAAAGATGACATCACCCCCCAACTATAACCCCACCTGACACCTCTACAGGGTAAGTGGGAAGAGTGAGGCTAAGTGCCAGAATTGGCATTTCTTACAGATGCGCCTTTTCTAGTGTGGCTGAGAACTGATATTTTTATCCTGGGGGGCCAAGATTTATGACACCTTCCTAGGCTATTAATATCAGCCTGCAGCTGTCTGCCTAGCCTTTGCTGGTTATTAATTATACTGAAATAGCACAAAAAGAGGACTTAAAAATCCTCCAATAATGCAAGAAAACAGCAAAAAAGCAGAGAGGTTTCCCCGTCCTTGTGACATTGCGGTGTTCCTGATGAAGAAGTCGTGTAATTTTAAACGCGTTGAATAAATCCACAATTGAATGGCTACATGTTTTGGACCTTGAATCATTCAGCAGCGCAGATTAAATCCACAATCTGCCCATTTTTTTATCTTCGGTTGTTCACGAGTGGACCAGTGGATCTGCTGCAGCGGATATCTCTACAAGCCTGTTTTGTGGCTCAATTTGGTGAGTACCAGACTATCATTTCAATCATTTGTTTCTCATATAAGACCCTATTGCGCTATTTTCTCCAGCAGCATACATAGTATATACTGTATGTTATCCATCTATTCTATCTTGTCAGGTCCTGCTGTGATTTTACTGTACACAGTTGCTGAATTGCCAGCTTTTCAAAAGACATGGGTATGTAAAAATCAGATGGCACTCGCATGATCTGATTTTTTTGCCTGTACCCATTGACTTGCATTGGCGAGTCTCGTCCGATATACGCTGCAAATCGCAACATGCATCTATTTTTTTCTCAGTACGATTTCAGCTGAGAAAAGAATTACAGATGAGCTGTAACCCATTGAATAACATTGGTCAGAGTGCAATCCAATTTTTTATCGAATTGCACTCGTCCGTTTTTCTCACAAGTGAGTATAAGCCCATAGTGTTATAATTGCTGAGTGTTCTAATTGCTTGAGTTATCCAGGTATACAGTGTGGACCTGGCAACCTTATAGCTGTAGCGTTTCTTATTCATGGACCTGTGGCCTGATAGATTTAGGACACTGTGATAAATCAATTAATGTTTTTATATGTGGGTTCTATATAGACTATATACACAAAAGTATTGGGGCACCTGCAGGGGAGCAGCATAAACATCTTAAGCTCTCCTGGGAAGGCTTTCTACAAGATTTAGCAGTGCGTCTGTAGGAATTTTTGCTGTTGATCCAGAAGAGAATTTTTGATGTCAGACACTGATGTTGGATGAGAGGGCTTGGCTCACAAACTCTGCTTTAGTTCATTCCAAACATTTTTCATGCAGTTAATGTCAGGTCCTGTGCAGCAGTCTAATTCATTAAACCTTGCCTTCATAGACCTTGTGCCCTAATACACAATTATTCTGGAACAAAAAAGGGACTTCCTCAAAAGAATTTGTTGAAATTTGATTGAATTAATTCTTCCCTCAACCCGTGAAATGTTCCCAGTGCCATTTGCTGCAACACAACTCCAAAGCATGATTGATCCTCGCTAGAGTTGAGCGAAACGGGTCGAAAAATTTCAAAAGTCGCCGACTTTTGGCAAAGTCGGGTTTCATGAAACGAAACCCGACCCTAGGATGAGGTCGGCCACGAGGTCGGCGACTTACGCGCCAAAGTCGCGTTTCAAAAGTTTGTTTTGCGCTCTTTTTCAGCCAATCAGGATCCACGGACACTGTGGTCAACTTGATGACATAGGCAGGGGTCACCACCATCTTTCAGAAGGGCATGCAAGTGATTGGCTTGCTTTGGTGGGCGTCACAGGGGTTATAAAAGGGCGTGCACGCCGACCGCCATCTTACTTCTGCCGATCTTAGCATAGGGAGAGGTTGCTGCTGCTGATTCTGTAGGGAGAGCGTTAGGCAGGGAAGAAGAAAAAAAAACTGCTTCTGCTGCTAGCAATTTTGACTGTACAACACACCAGTCACTGTGTGTGCAGTGCAAGGGGAGGCTATATTGTGGTGGATCAGCGGTGTTGGTTGTTAGGCTGCCTTCTAAGGCTTCCTGACAGCTGCATTGCTGTTTACCCACTGCTCTGCAAACTGCTTTTTTACAAGCAATCCCAATTTTTTTTTTGTCCTGCTGAGGTACTGAGCATGCATTTTTTCACACCATACAGCGGTGTACGCTCCTCACACAGTACCGTGTAAAGGCTGTTATCACAGCCACAGTGAAGCTATCTGTGTGTCACTCTGTGAGAATAAGTCGAGGACATGTTCCGTTCTTACAGACCTGCACCTACTAGTTTTGCCTAGCTTTCAAACAGTTAAATATATTTGCTGTTTGATCACATTCAAAACTATAGAGAGACAGCGTGTGTCAGTCCGTATACTTAAAAAACACGGAGCTTGACAATTTTATGTACACCGGACAGCCGTGTACGTGCACGCTCCTCTCAGTACCGTGTAACGGCTGTTATCACGGCCACAGTGAAGCTATCTGTGTGTCACTCTGTGAGAATAAGTCGAGGACATGTTCCGTTCTTACAGACCTGCACCTACTAGTTTTGTCTAGCTTTCAAACAGTTAAATATATTTGCTGTTTGATCACATTCAAAACTATAGAGAGACAGCGTGTGTCAGTCCGTATACTTAAAAAACACGGAGCTTGACAATTTTACGTACACCGGACAGCTGTGTACGTGCACGCTCCTCTCAGTACCGTGTAACGGCTGTTATCACGGCCACAGTGAAGCTATCTGTGTGTCACTGTGGAAGGATAAGTGGAGGACTTGTTCCGTTCTTACAGACCTACACTCTAGGGAGATTCCTATTCTGCCCAATTCTACATACACCTTGTAGTTTGTGATACACTAGCCAATTTCTGCCTGTGACATAGCGCTCTGATATTCAGTGGGCCTCACACAATCCAAAAGTGTCCAGTGTCCACTAGTGTGTGCAGAAATTCAAAATCTTCCTTAACCTGTAGTCACTTTTTTCACACCTCTGCCATCGAGCCTGTGACATAGCGCTGTGTTATTCAGTGGGCCTCACACAATCCATAAGTGTCCAGTGTCCACAAGTGTGTGCAGAAATTCAAAATCTCTGTGATCCTGTAGTCACTTTTTTCACACCTGTGCCATCGAACCTGTGACATAGCGCTCTGATATTCAGTGGGCCTCACACAATCCAAAAGTGTCCAGTGTCCACTAGTGTGTGCAGAAATTCAAAATCTCCCTTATCCTGTAGTCACTTTTTTCACACCTGTGCCATCGAGCCTGTAACATAGCGCTCTGATATTCAGTGGGCCTCACACAATCAAAAAGTGTCCAGTGTCCACTAGTGTGTGCAGAAATTCAAAATCTCTGTGATCCTGTAGTCACTTTTTTCACACCTGTGCCATCGAGCCTGTGACATAGCGCTCTGATATTCAGTGGGCCTCACACAATCCAAAAGTGTCCAGTGTCCACTAGTGTGTGCAGAAATTCAAAATCTCCCTTATCCTGTAGTCACTGTTTTCACACCTGTGCCATCGAGCCTGTGACATAGCGCTCTGATATTCAGTGGGCCTCACACAATCCAAAAGTGTCCAGTGTCCACAAGTGTGTGCAGAAATTCAAAATCTCCCTTATCCTGTAGTCACTTTTTTCACACCTGTGCCATCGAGCCTGTGACATAGCGCTCTGATATTCAGTGGGCCTCACACAATCCAAAAGTGTCCAGTGTCCACTAGTGTGTGCAGAAATTCAAAATCTCCCTTATCCTGTAGTCACTTTTTTCACACCTGTGCCATCGAGCCTGTGACATAGCGCTCTGATATTCAGTGGGCCTCACACAATCCAAAAGTGTCCAGTGTCCACTAGTGTGTGCAGAAATTCAAAATCTCCCTTATCCTGTAGTCACTTTTTTACACCTGTGCCATCGAGCCTGTGACATAGCGCTCTGATATTCAGTGGGCCTCACACAATCCAAAAGTGTCCAGTGTCCACTAGTGTGTGCAGAAATTCAAAATCTCCCTTATCCTGTAGCCACTGTTTTCACACCTGTGCCATCGAGCCTGTGACATAGCGCTCTGATATTCAGTGGGCCTCACACAATCCAAAAGTGTCCAGTGTCCACTAGTGTGTGCAGAAATTCAAAATCTCCCTTATCCTGTAGTCACTTTTTTCACACCTGTGCCATCGAGCCTGTGACATAGCGCTCTGATATTCAGTGGGCCTCACACAATCCAAAAGTGTCCAGTGTCCACTAGTGTGTGCAGAAATTCAAAATCTCCCTTATCCTGTAGTCACTTTTTTCACACCTGTGCCATTGAGCCTGTGACATAGCGTTCTGATATTCAGTGGGCCTCACACAATCCATAAGTGTCCAGTGTCCACAAGTATGTGCAGAAATTCAAAATCTCCCCTGTCCTATAGACACCTTGTACCTTGTTTTACATTACTATATAGTTTGTTGGATTTTGTCTACATTTCTACCAAAAATGAGGAAGGCTGGTGGAAGAGGCCGTGGAATTGGGCGGGGGTTGGCAGCTGGTAATGATGGTGTTGGTGGTGGATCTGATGGTAGTGGCAAGAGCAAAATAGGACCGAATGCAGGAGGTGTTGAGCTTGCGTCATCGTCTGGCTCCATAAGGCTTCAAAGGCTTAGTTTTCTAGGAGTTGGCAAACCGCTTTTAAAGCCAGAGCATCAGGAAAAAGTTTTGTCTTACATTGCTGACTCAGCCTCCAGCTCTATCGCCTCCTCTTCTGAAGTTGTAAAAAGTAAAAGCACTGAGTCGTCATTGGAGGCTCATGTTCATGAACCACACCTTTCCTTGTGTCCTTCACCCCAACCAAGATTGAAGGATGACGCAGGCCATACTACTGATTACTCCATGGAGCTGTTTTCACATACCATGCCTGGATTATCAAGTGAAATAGTGAATTACCCAGGCCAAGATGAATCTGACATGGAGTGCACTGATGCACAGCCGCTGATAGATGATTCTGCTGGTACATTCACTCAGAGCACTACATTGTCCTCGCAGTGTACAGAGCCAGATTCTGACCCTGATGAGACTCAGGTGCCCCTTCCCGCACACTATACCACCATACACGGTGACACAGAGGAAGGTGCACATGACATTGAAGAGGAGGTGATGGATGACCCAGTTGTTGACCCAGATTGGCATCCATTGGGGGAAGAGGGTGCTGCTTCCAATAGCTCAGATGAGGAGCATCCACAGCAGACATCGACATCGCAACAGCTGTTATCTGGCAGGCCCGGAGCACTCCAAAGACAGGTTCCAAAAATCAAAAGAGTTGCTGGACAGCTTGTCCAGAGGTTCAAAAGATCACAGCGTGCTAGGCCGCAAAATGTCTGCCAAAGTAGGAAGAGTGCAGTGTGGCACTTTTTTGAACAAAATCCTCATGATCAGGCCAAGGTTATCTGTAAGAAGTGCGCAAAGACCTTTAGCCGAGGGAAAAATCTGAAAAATTTGAATACCAGTTGCATGCTTAGACATTTAACCAGCATGCACTTGCAATCATGGACACAACACCAAACCTCAAGTGCCACATGTGCAACTGATCACAAAGAAGGTAGTCAGCAACGCTACATTGTTTCCCCCACTGTAAGCCCACCGGTTAGCACAGCAGCAAATGTTGAGGTGTCGTTGCAAGGCCACAGCAGTCAGGGAATCCCACTGTTATATCAATGAAATACTGAATCTAGGCCATCAGAAAGAACACCAAATCCATCACCATCATCAACCCTCTCTCAGTCCGCCCTGTCCACCGCTACTTCCACCATATGCAGCTCTCAAGTCCAGCTCACCCTCCCAGACACTATGAGTAGGTCAAGAAAGTACTCAGTCTCTCATCCGCGTACACTGGGTTTGAACGCCCACATTGCCAAACTAATCTCGTTTGAGATGATGCCCTATCGGTTGGTGGAAAGCGCAGCTTTCCGCGAACTCATGGCCTATGCAGTACCACGCTATGACCTCCCCAGTCGCCACTTCTTCTCTCGCAAAGCCATCCCAGCCCTCCACCATCATGTAAAAGACTGCATTGTCCATGCACTCAAGCAGTCAGTGAGTGGAAAGGTGCACCTCGCAACTGATGCATGGTCCAGTCGGCATGGCCAGGGCCGTTACGTGTCCATCACTGCGCACTGGGTTAATGTGGTGGATGCAGGGTCCACAGGGGACAGCGGTGGTGGGACAGTGCTGCCTAGCCCACGGTATAGGAAACAGTTGGCTGTAGGCGTTCGACCCTCCTCCTCCTCCTCCTCCAGAAGCGAAAGCTCGTCCACAGAGCGCAGTCGTACGAGCACTCCATCTGCAGCTGCCACTGTTGCACACGAGGTGTCCCCCTATCGAGCAGCTAGTGGAAAGCGTCAGCAGGCTGTGTTGCAGATGATGTGTTTGGGCGACAGACACACCGCCGAGGTGCTGGCCGAGTACTTGAAGCGACAAACTGAGTCATGGCTGGGCAGTGTACATCTTGAGGCAGGCAAGGTAGTTAGTGATAACGGCCGTAATTTTGTGGCAGCCATAGCCCTTTCAAAACTCAGCCACATACCTTGCTTGGCTCACACCTTGAACCTGGTGGTGCAGTGCTTCCTCAAAAATTATCCGGAGTTAACAGCCCTGCTCCATAAGGTGCGAAGACTGTGCGCGCACATCCGCCGGTCGCCTGTACACTCCGTTCGTATGCAGAAGCTGCAGCGATTGCTCCACCTTCCCAACCACCGCCTCATTATCGATATTGCAACAAGGTGGAACTCCACCCTGCACATGGTGGAGCGGCTGTGCGAGCAGAGGCAGGCCATAATGCATTTGTGGGAGGATACACGGCCAGGCACTTTGAGAGCAGACATGGAGTTGACAGGTGTGCAGTGGTCGAAGCTGAAAGACCTCTGTAAAGTCCTTCAGTGTTTTGAGGAATGCACACGGCTGGTAAGCGCAGACGACGCCATCCTAAGCATGAGCATCCCACTTATGCGTCTGCTCATGCAAACTGTGACGCACCTTAAGGAGCAGGCGTCTGCAGCCAATGTTGATGAGGAGGAAGAGGAGGAGGGAATCCTTGATGACATTCAGCCATTGTCTGCTCAGGGACCTCTCCTGGACGAGGTGGAGGAAGAAGAGGAGGAGGAGGATGATGATGGGGATGATTACTTAGGGGAGGAGGATGCATCTCGTGGGGCAAGTGAAAATGTTGGCGTGGCAAGGTCTGGTACAGGGTTTGTGCGTGACTGGAGGGATGTGGATTTGCCAGAAAGTGCTCCTCCAACCAGCACTCGCAGTGCATCATTGACACCGGGAACATTGGCCCACATGTCAGATTATGCCTTGCAGATCCTAAAAAGGGACCCCCGCATTGCCAAAATGATGAACGATGATGACTACTGGTTGGCCAGCATCCTGGATCCACGCTATAAAGGCAAATTACAAAACATCATGCCACAGGAGAACCTTGACCTAATATTGTGGACTGATTTTTCAAGTACCGCTCACACAACTGGTAATACAGCATCGATGGAAAGTGACAGGAGACAGCAGTTGTCAACTATGGTTACAAACTACTTTTCCTCCCATATCGATGTTCTTCCACACAGGTCATTCCCCTTTGACTAATGGGCTGCTAAACTGGACACCTGGCCTGAATTGGCACAATATGCCTTACAGGAGCTCGCTTGCCCAGCTGCAAGTGTGCTATCGGAAAGAGTCCAGTGCAGCTGGATCAATCCTGACAGAAAAAAGGACCCGTCTGTCAACCCAAAATGTGGATGATCTAACCTTCATTAAAATGAACCATGCATGGGTTTCCAAGGATTTTGTCCCACCTTCCCCTGATGACACATAGGGTGACAGAAAAATGGCTTGCTTTGGTCCACCTCTTCCTGGGACTTGACCTATTTCGCCTTTTGCATCATCTGAATGTCCAACATCAACATATGCCACTTTCTAAAACTCCCTAACTGTGCTGCCTCCCCCCCCATGGCCGGGGTCACCACCTAGCGCACGACACCGTGCGAGTGCCGTTGCCCTGGACAGGTGGGTAGGCCGACTCTTGGGCGCGGGCACTGGAACAGGGTCCCTCATAGTGCAATCAAGTGTCTCTGACGGTGGTGGTGCACACCCGCCGTCAGACACACCGCCGTACTATGAGGGGCCCAGTGCCAGTACCGACTCCCACGAGTGGGCCCCCCTTGCTTGGGCAGGGCCCCAGCATTTGCAATCTTTACCTCTCCCTGCTCCTCCGCTGTGTAGTCTGGGCCGTCAAATCCATACTGTGCCTGACACCGTCTGAGCCTGCCTCCTGATGTATAGACATATATTTTGAATGTGTACGCTATCCATACATGTTATCCGGGGATACGGTACCCTTTCTCACCTTTGTGCAATCACGTGCAATCCATACTGGGCCTAACACCGTCTGAGCCTGCCTCCTGATGTATAGACATATATTTTGAATGTGTACGCTATCCATACATGTTATCCGGGGATACGGTACCCTTTCTCACCTTTGTGCAATCACGTGCAATCCATACTGGGCCTAACACCATCTGAGCCTGCCTCCTGATGTATAGACATATATTTTGAATGTGTACGCTATCCATACATGTTATCCGGGGATACGGTACCCTTTCTCACCTTTGTGCAATCACGTGCAATCCATACTGGGCCTAACACCGTCTGAGCCTGCCTCCTGATGTATAGACATATATTTTGAATGTGTACGCTATCCATACATGTTATCCGGGGATACGGTACCCTTTCTCACCTTTGTGCAATCACGTGCAATCCATACTGGGCCTAACACCGTCTGAGCCTGCCTCCTGATGTATAGACATATATTTTGAATGTGTACGCTATCCATACATGTTATCCGGGGATACGGTACCCTTTCTCACCTTTGTGCAATCACGTGCAATCCATACTGGGCCTAACACCATCTGAGCCTGCCTCCTGATGTATAGACATATATTTTGAATGTGTACGCTATCCATACATGTTATCCGGGGATATGGTACCCTTTCTCACCTTTGTGCAATCACGTGCAATCCATACTGGGCCTAACACCGTCTGAGCCTGCCTCCTGATGTATAGACATATATTTTGAATGTGTACGCTATCCATACATGTTATCCGGGGATACGGTACCCTTTCTCACCTTTGTGCAATCACGTGCAAGCCATACTGGGCCTAACACCGTCTGAGCCTGCCTCCTGATGTATAGACATATATTTTGAATGTGTACGCTATCCATACATGTTATCCGGGGATACGGTACCCTTTCTCACCTTTGTGCAATCACGTGCAAGCCATACTGGGCCTAACACCGTCTGAGCCTGCCTCCTGATGTATAGACATATATTTTGAATGTGTACGCTATCCATACATGTTATCCGGGGATACGGTACCCTTTCTCACCTTTGTGCAATCACGTGTAATCCATACTGGGCGTGAGAACGGCTGGCGAGCTGTTAAGCAAGCTACAGCACCTGTTGTTTGCACACGTAAGTTTTTCATTTTTTCAGGAATGACGGTTAGGCCTAATTCCTGAACTGCGGTTGACCTGCACTTACTGGGAAATCATCGTTCGCGGGTAATAATTGTAATCAGTGATCCCCATCACTAACGTTGTTCAGCGGGTTATCTGCACCTGTAAGCGACAAACGCTGGCCTTTTCAGTGTAGCGCACATGCAGCCACGGACATGTAAGGGCATGACACACCAGTTATTGGCCAATCTCATGTGCCAGAGCCTCACGTGTCCCTCTAATAAGCCGGACTCGGACCGCGGGGCATGACGGAGTCTCGTTCGTTAACGGAATTAAGCTTGCAATGTGTGCATCTTTTCTGTAGCTGGCATGGTTGAGGTTTCCCAGGTGGAGTCGAATTTAACCGTAGGCTCCACTCCTGGTGGTGCCCTTCTGGACATTCCTTTAAGGTTCAGCTTTGCAACCATACTGCCCTCGTAAAACAAACACTTTGCCTTCATGAACACTGTTTGGAGGGTCATGACTCGTGGGAATAACGCTGCCCAATCAGTTAACCTGCTAGAGAGATCCTTCGTTGCTCCCAAGCATGACATCACACTCCCTAGGAGGAAGGTAATGCCACTGTGGCGACCGTACTCCTGGGGGCGACACAAGTGCACTGATACCCAGCCACTGCTCGATGAATCTGCTGGTACATTGACCCAGATCACTACATTCCCCTCGCACGCTACACGGCCTGAATCTGACCCTGATGAAACTCAGGTTACCCTTCCCATATACAGTTCCATCTTACACGGTGACAAAGAGGAAGCTGCAGATGAAAGTGCAGGTTCGACCCACCCGCCATCAGACACACCACCGTACTATCAGGGGCCCTGTGCCAGTGCCGTCGCCAAGGAGTGGGCCCCCCCTGCTTGCTCAGGATCACAGCACTTACAAGGTTGAAATACTGTGCAGTGAGATGGAAGATGGGGACGACGAGGAGTCCAGACTAGCGAGGAGACTTATTTGATTGTTTTCAATGTTGGGACAGCAATGTTTGGGGAGCACTATACTCTGGAGAATGATAGATGGGGCCCACCATACACTGGAACATTCCAAAGGTGGACATCAGACACTGGAGCAGCATTTACAGGGCCCATTATACACTAGAGCATTAGAAATGGGGCCCATTATGTTTGGAGCATTATTTGGGCCCATAAGACAGTGGAGCTTCATCCATGGGGACCAACATATACTGTAGCATTATGTGGAGCTCATCATATACTGTTTCAAACATTATATGGGACCAATGATTCTGTATGGAGAAATAGATGGGCCTCGTCATGAGATGTAAAAAGTGAAGTATTTTTCATTGTACTATACCGCTATTTCTCTGCCGTATCGGAGCATGATGAGTTATGGTATGTGTTAAAGGGGCGCTCTTTCGCCCAGGGCACATGAAAACATGCAGCCAGCCCTACCCCCCCACAACTTTAGCCAAATAACCCCCATTTTTCAGTGCGTAACTTGTATTATGAAGTTAATTAAGGTTGACAAGCTTAAGTAAGAAGAATTGATGCTTTTGGCATTCAAATGGGCACTGTAGGTGTGTTTCCTGTCCTCCTCTCACTGCCGACTTTTATTCCCCATTGACTTACATTGGGTTTCGTGTTTCGGGACGACCCCGACTTTTCCCTATAATCGGCCGATCTTGCTCGACCCGACTTTTGGAAAAGTCGGGTTTCACGAAACGAAACTTGACCCTAAAAAACCAAAAGTCGCTCAACTCTAATCCTCGCCCATGCTTAATGGTTGTCGAGATGTACTTTTCCTGAAATTCTGTGACCTTTTCACTCCACACATACCTGTCATCACTGTGGCTGAAGAGTTCTATTTTATCCTCATCGGTCCTCAGGACTTGTGTCCAAAATGTGTCAGTCTTGTTGGATGTTCTTTTGCATACTTCTGATGCTGAATTTTATGGTGAGGATGCAGGAGAGATTTTCTTCTGATGACTCTTCCATGAAGGCCATAATTGTGCAAGTGTCTCTGAACTCTATGAAATCTAGGAAGTCTTTGTTGTCTGAAATCAACTGCAGTAGCAATGGTAATAAAAGTAAAATAAATGTCCCTACTTTTTCGACTTTGCATAGCTCAAATTACAAGGATATTGTTAAGTTAATACACAGGCATTTGCTAATGTTATATCAAGATCCTGTTTTATCTAAAATTCTGTCAGCACGATATAGATGTGTCCCAAAAAGAGCAAATAATTTGGGGCATTATCTATCTCCATCGTTATATACTTCCAGTCCTCATAAGCCCACTTGGCTAACATATACTGGGTGTTTTAAATGTGGTGAGAGAACCTGCGGATTGTGTCCGTATATAGACAGGTCAGATAATTATGTTAACAATACCAATTTAAAGGAATATAAGACCAAAGCTTATATTAATTGCGATACCACGCACGTTGTCCATATGGCAACGTGTGTGGCATGTGATGAACATTAGATAGGCTGTACCACAAGGAGTCTTAAGAAAAGGATAAGCGAGTACATTACTGCCACAAATCCTGGAACTGCTGCGAGTCGAAAAAATATTTCAGGGTTATCTAAACATTTTTTGGAAATGCATAGGGGCAATTTACGGAGTTTAAAAGTCAAAGGTATTGAGAGAATAACCAGACCAATTAGAGGAGGTGACTAGGAACGTGCACTTCATTGTCTGGAGGCTTTTTGAATATTAGCTTTGAATGCACGATCTCCAGAAGGTCTCAATTGTAAAAATTATCTCCTATATTTTTATTAGATCGCTTTGACATAGTTTGGTAACATATTGTTAATATCTGATTTTTTATGCATATAATAAATGTTTTTTCTATCATTGACATTTAATGTAAACATATTGTTTTTTTTATTATTAACATATGGTTTTGTTTTTTGATTTTTGTCTGAATATAAACTCAGCTATGCCAATTCATGAAGACAGGTTTTCGACTAATCTTATTTCTATGGGATATCTTCACACAACGTATGCATGTAAATATACATATATACATTATTTGATATGTTTTCATGATACTATATTTTTAAGTATACAGTCATATGTAAAAGTTTGGGCACCCCTATTAATGTTAACCTTTTTTTCTTTATAACAATTTTGGTTTTTGCAACAGCTATTTCATTTTCATATATCTAATAACTGATGGACTCAGTTATATTTCTGGATTCAAATGAGGTTTATTGTACTAACAGAAAATGTGCAATCTGCATTTAAACAAAATTTGACCGGTGCAAAAGTATGGGCACCCTTATCATTTTCTTGATTTGAACACTCCTAACTACTTTTTACTGACTTCCTGAAGCACTAAATTGGTTTTGTAACCTCATTGAGCTTTGAACTTCATAGCCAGGTGTATCAAATCATGAGAAAAGGTATTTAAAGTGGCCACTTGCAAGTAGTTCTCCTATTTGATTCTCCTATGAAGAGTGGCATCATGGGCTCCTCAAAACAACTCTCAAATGATCTGAAAACAAAGATTATTCAACATAGCTTTTCAGGGGAAGGATACAAAAAGTTGTCTCAGAGATTTAACCTGTCAGTTTCCACTGTGAGGAACATAGTAAGGAAATGGAAGAACACAGGTACAGTTCTTGTTAAGCCCAGAAGTGGCAGGCCAAGAAAAATATCAGAAAGGCAGAGAAGAAGAATGGTGAGAACAGTCAAGGACAATCCACAGACCACCTCCAAAGACCTGCAGCATCATCTTGCTGCAGATGGTGTCACTGTGCATCAGTCAACAATACAGCGCACTTTACACAAGGAGAAGCTGTATGGGAGAGTGATGCGAAAGAAGCCGTTTCTGCAAGCACGCCACAAACAGAGTCGCCTGAGGTATGCAAAAGCACGTTTGGACAAGCCAGTTACATTTTGGAAGAAGGTCCTGTGAACTGATGAAACAAAGATTGAGTTGTTTGGTCATACAAAAAGGCGTTATGCATGCGCTGTATTGTTGACCGATGCACAGTGACACCATCTGCAGCAAGATGATGCTGCAGGTCTTTGGAGGTGGTCTGTGGATTGTCCTTGACTGTTCTCACCATTCTTCTTCTCTGCCTTTCTGATATTTTTCTTGGCCTGCCACTTCTGGGCTTAACAAGAACTGTACCTGTGTTCTTCCATTTCCTTACTATGTTCCTCACAGTGGAAACTGACAGGTTAAATCTCTGAGACAACTTTTTGTATCCTTCCCCTGAAAAGCTATGTTGAATAATCTTTGTTTTCAGATCATTTGAGAGTTGTTTTGAGGAGCCCATGATGCCACTCTTCATAGGAGAATCAAATAGGAGAACTACTTGCAAGTGGCCACTTTAAATACCTTTTCTCATGATTTGATACACCTGGCTATGAAGTTCAAAGCTCAATGAGGTTACAAAACCAATTTAGTGCTTCAGGAAGTCAGTAAAAAGTAGTTAGGAGTGTTCAAATCAAGAAAATGATAAGGGTGCCCATACTTTTGCACCGGTCAAATTTTGTTTAAATGCAGATTGCACATTTTCTGTTAGTGCAATAAACCTCATTTGAATCCAGAAATATAACTGAGTCCATCAGTTATTAGATATATGAAACTGAAATAGCTGTTGCAAAAACCAAAATTGTTATAAAGAAAAAAGGTTAACATTAATAGGGGTGCCCAAACTTTTACATATGACTGTATAAAGGACCAATTTCCCTTTGGTCAGGATGGGGTTAATTGGGGAGGTTGGTCCTTTCTAATTAATCACGTGAGTTGTTGCAATAGATAAAAAGAATTGTTCATTCTATGTCTGTATGCCTTTGAGGAAGGACTGTTTTTATTGGGTCCGAAACGTGTCAGGCCTATGGGAGGGTCCCCATGATGTTGTTTTGTATCGTTGAAGATGTCTAAATAAAGATATTAATTTTTTTAAGAAAAAAGGATTCCTGTGCTGGAAGTCTTCTATTTTCTACTTGTTCATATGTGGTGGTCAGCCACTGATCTCCAGGGGTATGTGGTGCTCTGATTAGTTATTCATAATGCAGACTGCTGACAGGTCACTGAACCCTCCCTGACCTGCCCCCTAGTTTGCATAATGAATATCTGTATATACTTTAAAAAAAACCTTCTGCAGGCAGGTGCCATGTTTTGTGTGCCAATAATACATTTTTTCATGTTTTCAGCAAGAGGGAAAAAAAAATCAATTTGCTGCGCAGTATCTGCTATCCGTGTCTGCTGCTGTGATCCAATAGCTGCAACTGCACAAGCGCTGGCAGCACCATTTTGGAGAAGGAATTTTTTTCTTCTCCAGTAAGATGGTGCCACCGGCGCATGCGCAGTAGCAGTTATCGGATCACAGCTATAGACACCGATAGCTGCTACTGCACAAGCGGCGGGTGCCATTTTCAATTAAGAATCTCGTTAACAGAAAACTGAAATTAAAGGTTAAACAACAACCACAAGATGGATTTAATCAACCAAGGTATCATTTTAATTAGTATAACGGCGGCGACATGACACTGTGTGTGGATTACTGTGCACAATCCTGCTGTCACGATCCATGTTTGGATCTGTAGCAGATCTGGGCTCTTTTCAAGCCTCTGGCCTAATGTTAGTTTTTGCCCCCGATGGCCGCCGGTGTTACTATAACCTTAGTTGCTCTGCTAATGGGTTTTTGCCCCCGGTGGCCGCTGGGGTTACTACACGTTTAAATTAGCCAGCAGGTGTTACCACCCCTCCTCCTTCCTATAAAGGGTTGTCATGTGCTCTGGATCACTGTTGGTGATATTGTTCATTTACTAATCAACCTTGGTGAGGACTGGACCTACCTGGTGGAGAGGGGGTTCAGCTTGTCTGGAGCAGTAGAGTTGCTGCTGAATGCTGATCGGATCCTTATTCTGTTGCCTCAGGAGCATTGGCAACAGAGAAAGCTATGTTGTTTGTTTTTTCCCTGTTCGCTATTTTCCCTGGTGTTATATTAGTACAGCGGTGGGACTAGTGTCTGCACTAGCCAGTTCCCTAGTAAGGGATAGGTGCAGGGCTAGTGAGGGACTGAGGTTTCTTGGTTGGTGACAGGTTGAAAGAACCTGTATAGGGAAGGTGAGGAGTGTTCGGGGACACAGCCTCAGGAGAGTGCAGGAGGTGTCCACGTCCCCGTTCCCTATTGTAGAGCCCACCTTTCATGAACTCATTTTCTGCTCCACCAGTTGAGAGTTCCCCTTCGTTCTCCCTCTGGTGACAGGAGGTAGTGTGGTTGGTTTAAGTGGTAGTGATCTGCCACCTGATGAGGAAGATAACGATTGGATCTCTGGAGTATCAGACTGGATATACAGTAAGACAGCCAACGCCATATCCGGGTGCTGGTGATTCAGTCTGCTTCTCAGGTCCTGGACTTCAGCTCTCTTCCAGTCTTCTCAGTTAAGTTTGTTTTTTTGCTAATGTTCATACTTGCGCTTGTTGGTCAATTCAGTTTGTTGTGTATTCAACCTGTCCCTGCTGGGGCTATGCTGAAATTCCACTCCTATTAATCAGTATTTGCCAATCTGCTTTTTGTCCCTTATTAGATTGGCCTCTTTTTTGCTCTGTCTCAGAATATTTCAGAGTGCTGATATAGGTTTAGAAGTCTAGTGACTTCAGGGTTAATTTTGCTATCAGAAGTGTTGGACAATATTTTTGTAGGTTGTTTTTGGCAGATTGCAGACAGTGTCTTTCCTTTTCTCTCCTTTTTAGTTAGCTGGGCCCCATCGTTTGCTCAGCCTATTTTCCTGCCTTTGTTTGTATTTTCATCTTTTCACCATCAATACATGTGGGGGACTGTCTTTCCTTTAGGGTCTGCTCTGGGGCAGTTAGTTTTCCTCTTTTCCTGCTTTAGGCTTATGTAGTTCTCCGGTTGTGACGAGGAGTCTAGGATCAACGTAGGAACGCTCCACGACTGCTTCTAGTTGTGCGGTTAAGATCAGGGATCTGCAATCTGCATAGTTACCAGCTTCTCTGGTTTTCTGAGACTTAGCATGTTGTCTTGTTTTTCCTCCTCGGTTTCCCATTCATAACAGAATCACCAGCCATACTGCAGATTCTAGGGTACTCAAAAGCAGGAAAGAATTGTTAGAGAAAATAAAAAAATAAAAAAAGGAAAGTGTCCGAATTTTTTTTTTTTTTGTATTTTTTCCTCTTTTTTTTCTGGGGCCGTAGGAGGATTTTGTTTCCCTAATGGAGATTAAGCAACTGTCTGATCGTGTGGAGCAGCTTGCTGCTGAAGTACAGGAAATTTCCACCTACCTTATTCAGTCACATGCTGCTGAACCCAAGATTCCTACTCCTGATGTGTTTTCTGGGGATCGGTCTAAATTTCTGAATTTTAGTTGTGCGGTTAAGATCAGGGATCTGCAATCTGCATAGATACCAACTTCTCTGGTTTTCTGAGACTTAGCTTGTTGTCTTGTTTTTCCTCCTCGGTTTCCCATTCATAACACCCACCGTTGTAATTGTGTCCCCGGTGTTCCCTTGTTTGTCTTGTTGTTTTAGCTACCGACCGGCTGGTCGCGTCACACAGGGCAAGTCACTTCGTGACACCTGCTGACAGGTTCCCTTTAATGGATTATCGGTGGAAAGGTAATTATAACTTTGCTTTTTTCATTTTTGTTGAATAAATGATTAAAAGAGGGTCAGGAAGTTTTTATTTCAAATAAAGGACTTTGTGTGTTTGTCAATTAAAGGACTTTACTCTGTGTCTTTATTACATTTGACTGTGGGGTTAGTAATGGGGGTGATTTATAGATGCCTCGCCATTACTAACCCCTGAGCTTGAAGTCAGCTGACATTACAAACCTGACATCAACCCCACTACTATTACCCCATTTGCCACTGCACCAGGGCAAGTGGGAAGAGTGAGGCTAAGCGCCAGACTTGGTGCATATTATTGATGCACCATTTCTGGGGCGGCTGAGGGCTGAGGTTCTTAGTCTGGGAGGAGGCCAATACCCATGGCCCCTTCCTAGGTTATTAGCCCATAGCTTTCTTGTTTAGGCTTTGCTTGTCATTTTTTGGGGGAGGTCTCTCCCCTATAATAACCAGCCAAGGCTGAGCACACAGCTGTGAACTTATATTAATAGCTTAGTAACCTTTATGGCTATTGGCCCCTTCCCAGAATATTAACATCAGCCCCCAGCCATCAGCTTTCCCTTAGCTGGTTATGCAAATTAAAGAGGAATCCACACCATTTTTAAAATTACATATTTATTACGTAAATGGACAAGCTTCGGCTGGTGAATATACTCATCATTGTATGCCTGCTGTCGCTAGGTATCAGCAAGACTAGGTATACGATGATGAGAGCTGTATGCTATTGACCAGTGGTAACCTTTTCACCTCCGGTCACAGCTGTTGGTTCACATGTTGCCATCTGTGTGACACTGTGGGAACTGAAGCGCTGTGACCGGCCTTACTGCCGACCAGAGACAGTGTTTCCTGCTCTGTAGTACCTATAAAAGCATGGGAAATGACTAATGTTAATAGGATCCGGCTTTTTTAATGTTTAGCCGAATCCGACAGGCCTGTATATCCACGGGTCCGTCCATTAATGTGTTATATTTAACTTTAGGACTTATAGAGATTATTTCAGCTTCAAACTTCCTTAACTGTTCACAATAATAGTAATTTTGACCTAGGGTGCGCAAACTTGTACATGCTAATAAATATATATATGTACTGTGTGTGTGTATATATATATATATATATATATACACACTCACTGGCCACTTTATTAGGTACACCTGTCCAACTGTGTGTTAAGACTTAATTTCTAATCAGCCAATCACATGGCGGCAACTCAGTGCATTTAGGCATGTAGACATGGTCAAGACAATCTCCTGCAGTTCAAACCGAGCATCAGTATGGGGAAGAAAGGTGATTTGAGTGCCTTTGAACGTGGCATGATTGTTGGTGCCAGAAGGGCTGGTCTGAGAATTTCAGAAACTGCTGATCTACTGGGATTTTCACGCACAACCATCTCTAGGGTTTACAGAGAATGGTCCAAAAAAGAAAAAAATCCAGTGAGCGGCAGTTCTGTGGCCGGAAATGCCATGTTGATGCCAGAGGTCAGAGGAGAATGGGCAGACTGGTTCGAGCTGATAGAAAGGCAACAGTGACTCAAATTGCCACCCGTTACAACCAAGGTAGGCAGAAGAGCATCTCTGAACGCACAGTGCGTCGAACTTTGAGGCAGATGGGCTACAGCAGCAGAAGACCACACTGGGTACCACTCCTCTCAGCTAAGAACAGGAAACTGAGGCTACAATTTGCACAAGCTCATCGAAATTGGACAGTAGAAGATTGGAAAAACGTTGCCTGGTCTGATGAGTCTCGATTTCTGCTGCGACATTCGGATGGTAGGGTCAGAATTTGGCGTAAACAACATGAAAGCATGGATCCATCCTGCCTTGTATCAACGGTTCAGGCTGGTGGTGGTGGTGTCATGGTGTGGGGAATTTTTTCTGGGCACTCTTTGGGCCCCTTGGTACCAATTGAGCATCGTTGCAACGCCACAGCCTACCTGAGTATTGTTGCTGACCATGTCCATCCCTTTATGACCACAATGTACCCAACATCTGATGGCTACTTTCAGCAGGATAATGCGCCATGTCATAAAGCTCGAATCATCTCAGATTGGTTTCTTGAACATGACAATGAGTTTACTGTACTCAAATGGCCTCCTCAGTCACCAGATCTCAATCCAATAGAGCATCTTTGGGATGTGGTGGAACGGGAGATTCGCATCAGGGATGTGCAGCCGACAAATCTGCGCCAACTGTGTGATGCCATCATGTCAATATGGTCCAAAATCTCTGAGGAATGCTTCCAGCACCTTGTTGAATCTCTGCCACGAAGAATTGAGGCAGTTCTGAAGGCAAAAGGGGGTCCAACCCCTTACTAGCATGGTGTACCTAATAAAGTGGCCAGTGAGTGTATATATATACTGTATTCCATGCTTTGGACTCTGAGGTTCCCCAACAACTGGCCTAGTGATGGTGTAGTGGTGTGGGCCGGACTGGAGGGTGGTCCCTCATTTACTGAGCACAGACGTCACAGATACAAGATGGAGGCAGATTTTGGGTACAACAGGTCCAAGTTTATTTTAGTCGTCCGTCTGATGACTCCAGCAATACACCGCACTTCTTCCACAGCCTTCCGTTTCCAGGCCTGGGTACATACACCATACTTTTTAGCTTAGTGACGTTCCTACCAGCTAGGTTACTGTGGCCGCCTTAGGCCTGTTCACCAACAGCAATTTACTGGTCAGAGGTCGTCGTCAATTTGGTATATTTCCCCCGGGGCCTCGTCTGTTCTGCAGTTCTTCGTGTCGGGACCACCCCCCTGACTTCCTTTCTCCTCAGTCCCCTAGATGAGCTCTCCACACAGCACACACTTCGTCACAGACACCTCTCCTCTTGAGCTCCTCCTAGGACTGGAACTTTCTGGAACCCTTCTGTCCTATTTATAACTTTCCCGGTTCCCTGTAACTCCGCCCCCATGACCAACGGTTTCTAAAGCCCTAAGCTGCTGTCAAGTCCTGAACTCATGCTCTCCCCTGCCATCTTGTGGTCAACCCAAGGTACTGCACTCAATCTACACTTTTCCCAGCTATTTCCCTTCTGTCACAACTAACATCTGTCTAAAGTGCACAAACCATCCTTTCTTCTTGCTGACAAGTCCGTCCGTCCGGTCACCTTCCCCACAATGGAACTACTAATCATTTTGCATTTAGTTTCATAATTAAGTTTCACAGTATTCAGAATAATTTATAGTATAATGTCCCATTTTCAGAGCTAAGGAAAATGGCACATGCCCGATATTACTAGTGTGATTCAGTACAGGACATAAAGTGCTTTATGCAACATGTTCTTGGCATTAAGTATTTAGCTTTCACATTGTCCTTAGCCTTTTATTGTGATGGTCCCATGAGACATTTCACAGCCAAACTGCAAGAATCATATATGGGGGAAGGGTAGGGTAAAGGGCAGAAATAGGCCAGGAATTCTGTATATCAAGTGCAGCGATAAAACTCCAGACTTCCCCCCTGCAGAAATAGTAATGGGACATGTTTTCTTAGATCTAAGGATGTCTGATGAAGATCTGACATAAATATTTCTATTGTCAGGTGCTGTAATATTTCAGATTAACATTGTTTTCATTTGCACAGCAGACCCAGACAATCATCAGTGCAATATGTAACAAAAGAGAAAGGTTAGCAACAATTAACCCCTCAAATCCAGCAGAACCCCTATTCATTCTATATGAGACTGACAGAGATCACTGAGTATGGCTCACAGCTGTGGGATTGTTAATGATCAATATGTTTAATTGTGAAAAACAAAAACAGGGAAAAAATGGCGTGGGCTCCAGCGCAATTTTCTGTGCCAGAGAGGGAAATCCGACTGCTGGGGCCAATATTTCTAGTCTGAGAAGGGGTTATTACCCATGGAGCTTCCCAGGCTACGAATATCAGCCCTCCTTTACTAGCTATTAAAATACTGGGACCCAAAAAAATGACGTGGGGTCCCCCTATACTTCATAGCCAGAAAGGCTACGCAGACAGCTGCAGGCTGATATTCATAGCCTAGGAAGGGGCCATGGATATTGCCCCTTCAGCTAAAAATATAAGCACCCAGCCGCCCCAGGATTGGTCCATCTGTATGATGCGCCAATTCCAGCACTTAGCCCCTCTCTTTCCACTGCCCTGTAGCGGTGGCATAAGGGATAATAAGGGGTTAATGTCACCTTGCTATTGTAAGGTGACATTAAGCCCGGTTTATAATGGAGAGGCGTCAATAAGACACCTATCCATTATTAATCTTATAGTAAGAAAGGGTTAAAAACACACACCCATAAGAATAAAGTATTTTAATAATTTTTTTTCACATCTAAGCCATTCGAAGCCATCGATCGCCTACAAAAAATTTTAAAAAACCAACATTATACTCCCTGATCCGACGTAGTCCCTCTTTAATAACGAGTGTCCCACAACGATCTCCCCTATAGCAGATGTGACCGCTCTATTGGCCTCCAATGACACACTGACCGCAGTGTATCATCGGAGTTAAACCTCTCACTTTACGGCACTACAGCGTGAGAAAAATTCTCACACAGTAGTGCGGCAAAGTGGATGGATGAACTCCGATGACCTGTCTGCGGCGGAATGATAAAATGCGGAGGATTGTCTCCGCCATTGTATCACCGGAGCCTATGGAGAATGGGCGCATCTGCTGATGTGACAGCTCTCCACAGGAGATCGTTGTGGGACAATGGTTATTAATTGGATTACGTTGGACACAAGGAGTATATTGTTTACTTTTTTTTTTTCACGTCAGACACACGGAGTATATTGTTTGTTTATTTTTTTATTTTTTTTTCAGGTGAGCGAGGGCTTCGGGGATTAGCAGTATATTGTAAGTATGGACTATATATGTGTGTATGTGTTTTTTTTACATTCAACACATTAGCCGGATGATGGGACTACTACTGTCCCATCATTGGCTAATGGTGTCACTGTAGTCCCATCGGACGATGCCTGCATACATACAGACACACATACACAGCCCCGCAGACCCCTACACATACTCAGATTCACGCATACACTGGCACACACATTACACGCAGACCCCCGCACACATACACACACATACACAGTCGCCGCCCACATACTTCCCTCCTCCCGATCCACAATGTTTCTCTCACCCACATCTGCAGCAAATCCGCAGATCTTTTTTACACCGGTTTTGCTGCGGATGTGCCTGACTCAATGCAAGTCAATGGGTGCAGAAAAACTGCAGATCCGCACAAAGAATTGACATGCTGCGGAAAATAAAACACTGCAAATCCGCAGCATGTGCACAACTAAACTCCATTTCCCATAGATTAACACTGGCTGTGCACTATACTACGGATTTGATGTGAATCCGCGTGTCCAAAAGCGCTGCGGAAATGCATCAAAATCTGCAACTTGTGCCTAAATGTAGGTTTTTTTTCTTAGTACAGATTGCTTTGATTCTGCATTTTAAAATGTAACTGCAGTTTTTTACGTTTTTTTTTTAAGGCTCCACATAGAAGCCTCCAGAAAAAAAAATCTGCACAGCTCTTTTGTTAACGGATTGCTGTTAGATCCATTCTAAGGCCGGTGTCACACTTGCGAGAAACTCGCACGACTCTTGCACCTCAATACCCGACACTGCCGCCAGCACTCGGCCAGTTTCTTGCAAGTGTGACCCCAGCTTATTGATGATTACTGGATATGTGAACATAGTCTTTATTTTGGGATTTTCACTTTTTCTGTCCTTGGACCATCTTTTGGTCTTATCCCATCACTGTTTGGACTAGCTCTATGTGCTGACTTGCTCCTATTGGATTTTGATTAAATCTATTCTCTTTTATCATGTCCTGTCAATTGTTTTTAAATAGTTTTGCTCTTATTAGTGTCTCTACCTAATAAAATGAATTTTGTTGTATTGAATGACCTTTGTTATTTATTGAATTCTTTGTTCAAGTAGATGAACACTGATCTTAACTTGTCACGTGGACCCGTCCTGTGTGACACGGCCCGCAGGCCGGTACTAAAACAACAAGACAAGGCACGTGTAACTGTCCTGTGTGATGCGACCCGCAGGCCAGCAACTGAAACAGGAAGACACGGGGAAAGGGGCAACAGTTACAACAGTGGGCCCTGCGATAGGGAACGGGGACGTGGAGACCTCCTGCACTCCCCTGAGTCAGTGTCCCTCCACTCCTAACGATCCCTAGGCCGGTTCCGCACCGGGCGCCGATCAGGATACCTGTCACCCTAGCACACCCTACACCTATCCCTTGCTAGGGAGCTGGGTGGTGCAGGCACTGGCCCCACCACTGTACTAATACACTAAGGAAAAAAACAAACAGGGAAACACCACTTAGCTTTACTCTGTTGCTCTTGCTCCTGGTAACAGAGTCCACCACCAGAATGCAGCTCTCCTCCTGAATCGCTGCCACCAAGCGCAGTCAGAGCTACAAGGAAATCCCCTATGACTCCTTCCACACCAGGGCTAAGACAGTGCTGCAAGGAACACTCTCCAGCTCCTTCCTCCACCAAGGATGGTTGAAATGAACACTATCACCAACACTGATTGCAACACCTGTGACTCTTTTATAGCAGAGGCAGAGAAATCACACCTGCATTATAATCATGTGAACTTAACTAAAGAAACTAGAGTGCAATGATGCTCACCACCACCGGGGGGCAAACTTAGAGCAAAAGACACCACAGTGCAATAATCCTAATGGCCACCAGGGGCAAAAACCAAACTTAAGCACAGCTTAAGAAGAAAAAAAGGTTACCTGTGCTTTTTATATGTCCTGATCCAGCATGGGTCATGACATAACTGAGGCAAGTGTGGCCTGCAGTTCTTTGGATGTTGTTGTGGGGTCTTTTGCGACCTCTTGGATGTGTCATTGCTGTACTCTTGGGGTAATTTTGGTCGGCCGGTCACTCCTGGGAAGGTTCACCATTGTTCCATGTTTTCATCATTTCTGGATAATGGCTCTCACTGTGGTTTGCTGGATTCCCAAAGCTTGAGAAATGGCTTTCTAACCTTTTCAAGACTGATAGAACAAAATTACTTGGTTTATGATTACTTGTGTTATCTTTAGCTAATATTTAAATTTGTTTGGTGATCTGAAACATTTACAGTGGGGCAAAAAAATATTTAGTCAGTCAGCAATAGTGCAAGTTCCACCACTTAAAAAGATGAGAGGCGTCTGTAATTTACATCATAGGTAGACCTCAACTATGGGAGACAAACTGAGAAAAAAAAATCCAGAGAATCACATTGTCTGTTTTTTTTTCATTTTATTTGCATATTATGGTGGAAAATAAGTATTTGGTCAGAAACAAAATTTCATCTCAAAACTTTGTGATATATCCTTTGTTGGCAATGACAGAGGTCAAACGTTTTCTGTAAGTCTTCACAAGGTTGCCACACACTGTTGTTGGTATGTTGGCCCATTCCTCCATGCAGATCTCCTCTAGAGCAGTGATGTTTTTGGCTTTTCGCTTGGCAACACGGACTTTCAACTCCCTCCAAAGGTTTTCTATAGGGTTGAGATCTGGAGACTGGCTAGGCCACTCCAGGACCTTGAAATGCTTCTTACGAAGCCACTCCTTCGTTGCCCTGGCGGTGTGCTTTGGATCATTGTCATGTTGAAAGACCCAGCCACGTTTCATATTCAATGCCCTTGCTGATGGAAGGAGGTTTGCACTCAAAATCTCACGATACATGGCCCCAAAAGCATGATGTTTCCACCACCATGCTTTACAGTAGGTATGGTGTTTGATGGATGCAACTCAGTATTCTTTTTCCTCCAAAAACGACAAGTTGTGTTTCTACCAAACAGTTCCAGTTTGGTTTCATCAGACCATAGGACATTCTCCCAAAACTCCTCTGGATCATCCAAATGCTCTCTAGCAAACTTCAGACGGGCCCGGACATGTACAGGCTTAAGCAGTGGGACACGTCTGGCACTGCAGGATCTGAGTCCATGGTGGCGTAGTGTGTTACTTATGATAGGCCTTGTTACATTGGTCCCAGCTCTCTGCAGTTCATTCACTAGGTCCCCCCGCGTGGTTCTGGGATTTTTGCTCACCGTTCTTGTGATCATTCTGACCCCACGGGGTGGGATTTTGCGTGGAGCACCAGATCGAGGGAGATTATCAGTGGTCTTGTATGTCTTCCATTTTCTAATTATTGCTCCCACAGTTGATTTCTTCACTCCAAGCTGGTTGGCTATTGCAGATTCAGTCTTCCCAGCCTGGTGCAGGGCTACAATTTTGTTTCTGGTGTCCCTTGACAGCTCTTTGGTCTTCACCATAGTGGAGTTTGGAGTCAGACTGTTTGAGGGTGTGCACAGGTGTCTTTTTATACTGATAACAAGTTTAAACAGGTGCCATTACTACAGGTAATGAGTGGAGGAAAGAGGAGACTCTTAAAGAAGAAGTTACAGGTCTGTGAGAGCCAGAAGTCTTGATTGCTTGTTTCAGACCAAATACTTATTTTCCACCATAATATGCAAATAAAATGAAAAAAAACCAGACAATGTGATTTTCTGGATTTTTTTTTCTCAGTTTGTCTCCCATAGTTGAGGTCTACCTATGATGTAAATTACAGACGCCTCTCATCTTTTTAAGTGGTGGAACTTGCACTATTGCTGACTGACTAAATACTTTTTTGCCCCACTGTAAGTGTGAGAAGCCTGCAAAAAGAATAGGAAATCAGGAAGGGGGCAAATACTTGTTCACCCAACTGTATTTATATTTCATTCCCATTACCTTTTTCATCTCTTCTTACAAGTATATCTCACATCTTAGATAAAAATATTGTAGCAAGTAGCAGGTGAAACTCATTTATTATTATTATTATTATTATTATTATTTATTTATATAACGCCATTAATTCCATGGTGCTGTACATGAGAAGGGGGGTTACATTCAAAGTTATGGATGTCTTAACAGTAAACAAATTTACAATCACAGACTGATACAGAGGGGAGAGGACCCTGTCCTTATGGACTTACATTCTACAGGATAGTGGGGAAGAGACAGAAGGTCAGGGGTGCAGCAGCTCTGGTGGTGATGAGGTGGCAGCTCGGGCGGTGGTGAGGCAGCAAAATGGTTATTGCAGGCTGTAGGCTTTCCTGAAAAGATGGGTTTTCAGGTTCCGTTTGAAGGATCCAAGGATCGGATTTATAGTGAGTATATTTCAGAGTTGTGTGCTTCTGAGGACTAATTAGTGCTGCCTTCCTTAGGCTAAACTTGATTGTTTCCTTATATAATATGGGGCTAGCTGGTCTTAACTACTAGTTTGGGTCACAGAACCTTTTTCTGTTTGCTTTGATGTTTTATTCATTGTTTATGTTTACACTCCAAATCCCTCCTAATCCTTGAGATTAAAACTATGAAAGCCGTTTGATTGATCAGAAGGTTATTAACTCCTTAGTATTTCCTTCCCTGTGCCCCACACTGCCACATGAGACACTTAACAGTCTGTTTGGGCAGTGTGGGTTGCAGTAAGCAGCAGAGACGTAAGCAATAAAAGGAATCTGTCAGCAGGTTTTTGCTATGTAATCTGAGAACACAATGAGGTAAGCGTTAAAACACTAAACTCATGTGACGTCTGCCTGCGGTCTGGGCTGCAGCCAGACAACACCCCGAGAAACACTAATACAATTTACCCCTATACAGGGATCTGGATTTATAGCAGAGCCCAGGAGGTAGCTGTCTGAATAGGAGCAATGACCAGAGCAGGACGGTCGCCAGAAAGGTGTTCCAATACAGGACACAGAGGCAATAATATCCGAGACTAAACCAGTCAGGCAGAAATGGTATAAAAACAGTAGACAGTAGCAGAGTCAGATTCCAGGCCGAAGCCAGAGTCATAAACCAGGAGAGTCGCAGAGGTACAGAATCGTTAGGCAGAAGCAGAGTCAGAATCCAGGCCGAAGTCAGAGTCATAAACCAGGAGAGTCGCAGAGGTACAGAATCGTTAGGCAGAAGCAGAGTCAGAATCCAGGCCGAAGTCAGAGTCATAAACCAGGAGAGTCGCAGAGGTACAGAATCGTTAGGCAGAAGCAGAGTCAGAATCCAGGCAAAAGTCAGAGTCAGTCAAACAGTAATTCACACAGTAACAAGCAGGGGAACCAAGAATATATCCGGCGGCCTGCAAGAGCAGTCCCAAGGTATTTGAGGGATCAGGTCATCCCTCACAGGCTCCTGGGCTGATGATGTCATAAGGACCGCCCCCAGGACAAGGCTGGATGGTGATGCACCAGCCCCTTCATGACTGACCGAGGAGCGAAGCCTGCGTCCAGCGGACGCCTGCGCAGGAGCCTCATAACTATCGCCGCCATCACTCGGGGTTGAAGCACAGCGCCTCCCAGAGACCGAGGCCGGAACCGCAGGTCACGAGTCAGACGGTGATGGGACAGTCCGGCGCCTCCTAGTGGTCGAGGCCGTGACAGCAGGCCCTGAGTCTGACGGTGACGTGACAACTCAATGTTGTGTCACATGTCCGACTGTGTGCTGTTGTTTGTTTAGACGGAAGTTTCAATCACCTTGCGAATAACATTGTTGTGACTAGCTGATCTTGTGCAAGCTTGGTGTGGGCGGGGCAGCTGTAGTGTGGGCGAGGTTAGCTGTCTTGTGGGCGGAGTCGGCTTCTTCAGCTCTGCTGCATTGCTAAATCTAAAAACTCTGATGGTGGCAGAATGGACCCAGTAAACCAAGTGATACATCATTGGATTCAGCTTCTCTTTTTCTACATTATGCTGCACTCAGATGAGGTAGCAAAAGACTGCTGACCGACTCCCTTTAAGTAAAAATGATTTCCACTTTGAAGCAATCTAAAAGAAATGTATCAAGGCAATACATAAGAGAGTGATCCAGTTCACCCATGTTAAACTAGCCAGAGAATCCTCAGCTCGGATGAAAAACCACTCCTACTTGGTGTTAGCAATAGGAAACATGGAGATATAAGGCCCTTTTTGGATAAACAATTTCAAAACAATTCTACTAGAAGAATTCAATAAAACAGAATATTCCCAGTACTATAGAAAAAAATGTGAGACCTTTCCCAAAATGTTCTGATGTTATTCAGTTCTGCTAGCAACAAAATTTATTTTATATTTTATTTTTTCCCAAACAATGTCTGGATATCCCTACCTTCTCCAATTGATCAAGGCACCATCCAAACTGCATATGTTGATTATTAACCTCTGAAATTATTATAAAAGGATCTGGAATAGATTCATGAAAAGGAAACCACATGGCAGATGAAGTTCAATGTTAATAAATGTAGAATAATGCACTGCGACCAGAGTAATCATATTGCTGCATATAGATTAAATGTAAATATGTTAGAGATTACAGGACAGAAGGACTTGGGTATTCTGGTTACAAATCAGCTTAGCAGCAGTACTCAATGTCAGGAGGCAGCTGCAAAAGCAAACTAGATTTTAGGGTGTATAAAAAGAGATAAAATCCTGCGATCCAAATGTATTATTTACCCTTGTAAGGCCACATCTTGGATATGGGATCCAGTTTTCAGCTCCACTTTTTAAAAAGTATATTTGGAATCTAGAGTCAGTTCAAAGGCGGAAACGATATTATTACAAGATCTCATTTATATGTATAAATACATATGTGGTCAATGCATAGTACTGGCACATTATCACTTTTAAAGACTTACAAAGAATAATGGAACATTTGCTACATGTGGAGGAAAGACAATTAGGAGAGGGTTCTTTACAGTAAGAGGAATCAGACTGTGAAATGCCCGACCACAAGAGCTTGTAATGGCAGACACTATAACAACATTTAAAAAAAGTTCTGGATGCTTTTCTAATAAAACATGGCAATGTGAGTTATAAATAATCTAGCAATACAAAATGTATAACTTTGAATATAGGTTGAAAAAAGACCTAGAATCATCAAGTCCAACCTATATAATTATGTAAGCTGTACATTAGGAAAATGCTTGAAATGAAATTCCCTATAATATTATTTTCCAAGAATTTCCCTTATTTGTTTCAGTGTAACGTGCCAGCTATAAACCCAATCCCTGGATCAAAAAAGTGCAAAACCCTCCTGAAACAATTGCACATTTAATCTATATTTCTTATGGTGCCTAAGGAAAGCCATAATAATAGGCGCCTGCTTGGTGACAAGCGCAGTTAGTTGCCTCTATAATGAAGTGAATTACCATTTATGAAAGGGTTAATACTTGGGTCCTGCATCAGTAATAGCCCCTGTAGTAACCATGACAACTGTTATGAGGTCATAAACACGTGTGATAAAGGTGATTCCATAATAGAAGGGCGCGCTGCCACGATCAGTGCCATTACTGATGCGCCTGAGGACGTTGAGCTTGACCACCCCACGTAATGTGCCGACCTTGGTGTAATTTGGAGGTTCTAGCAGGGAAAGGGGTTGTCTGCTTTAGACACCTCCAGGGCATGGGAAGGTAACAGAGGGGGGTCCCCAGCACAGGATCCCCTTCTATTACCCTCTACAAAGAGCTGCTCTCCTTTGGGAGTTCATGGAAGCACCTATGACTTTAATGGGTGATAAATTGGGGTGGAGGAAGGGGGGAGGAGGTATTTCTCTTATTAGGGATTATTCATTATGAACAATCCCAGTAACCAAAAGTCTAAATTATTGAGAGTTGGACCTGGATCTATAAGGAAGAAATGGTTCATCCATCTGGGCAATTAGATCGACTAAATTGGGTCTACCAACCAATGTGGTGACCGATATCGCAGCCAGATCTCTCCCACATCTGGTTATCACATTTATAGTCTATATTTGTTATGTCGTTCTCTGTAAATTTAGTAAAATGTACAAATTGTAAAATTCTGCAGTTACATCTGCTATATCGGCACTAACTCTCTAAGCCCAAGGGAAGGGCAATCCTCCAGCTATGGTTCCCTAGAGGTTTCCTCCACAGGGGGTTTTTCCTCTCCTGAGTGCTGAAGGGTGACTCTTCGTGAGTCGGGGGTTGTGCCATTTTTGGTGTCATGAATTTAAATAAAATTGAGAACGTTTGACACCTAATTACAATGCTTTGTGTATTTATTTTGTGTACGTCTGACAGATTCATTTTGTTTGGGAGTCGGGGTCTATCACATGTCACTGTGTCATAGGGCTGCACATCTGCTGGCCACAGTTTTGCCCCAGGTGTTGCTCCTGCTCTGCTGAATATCATGGAGCAGAGAAGACAAGCAAGTGTGCACTCATCATTGGACTAAGGACTTATATTACAGCAGGATTACAAGCAGCTCCCTCACCTCATTCACACAGTGAGTATTTGGGGCAGTATTTTACATCAGTATTTGGAAGCTAAAAAAACAGACAGGAGCAAACACAGAGAAAAAAATAACGGAATCACTTTCACCTCGTCTGTGTTTTGGATCCACTCCTGGAGTCTGTTAGCAAATACTGATGCAAAATATCTCCATGTAAAAGTGCCCTAAATCCTTACTGACTTCATCATTACATCGATGACAGCGCTGCAGACAGTAACTTAGCTCCATGACTCTGCTCGAGTTGATAACATAAGCTGCTGAGCTCACTAATCGCCGGCAGCGCTGTCGATGTGAAGTCAGCGCTGAAGACAATAACAGACGCCATGAATGGCACCAGAGATTCAGTCCTGGAGCAGGGGAGAGTGTGTAAAGTACAGGGGAACAGAGATTTCACCTTCTGATCACCCAAAAAATGACGCATTTCAAACCAGGACTAAGAATGTTGTAACGTTTGAAACGCGTTGGTTCTTACAGAACGTGTTCACTTCAACCTTTTGCAAAGTTTGTATATTTTTTCAATGTATTAAATTTAAAAAAATGATACTCTGAAAGCTGGATCCTTTACCGCTCTTGGACATGTCTACTTTTTTACTACAAACATTGAGGTGTGTTGAATTTGTAATGACCAGAGGTCTGAATAAGATCCAGTGGGTCACAAACCGAGACTGAGGCAGAAATCCCAAAAGTATCTTTACTCAAACAGCAGATAAAGTAGAACTTAATATGTGGAAGAAACAGATTGAAATAACCTTATACAGTACACTCATTCAGCCGGAGCTGCAATCACTATGCCAATTCAAGGTTCCCTGAAGAGTGGATTACACTGGGATTTAAAATAAATTTACCTAACAGAAAGGTCAATTTAGGTACTCAGAGAACAGGTGTAAATCAAATGTAGTGATATCAAGGGACCCCCTGGAATGGCACACTGAGTATAACCTACATTGACCTACAATAATAATACATATAAATATAATACAAAGGTCCTTAAGCGCTTCAACTAGGGATACCTGGGTATCTATGACTATGGTACCTTTAACCTGAGGTAAGTCTCCTCTTAGGCATATAGAATGCATAGGCTGCAGCCAGTCCCAAATCTTCGGCGCCAATCAGTTGCAGCAACACAAGGTTCCTCGTTTTGTCGGCCAGGGCCGAGCCCAAACACCAGGGACTTATAGTTCTGTAGCCTCAAGATGCAGTCTCTCCTCCTGTAGTCCTCACAATTTCTCCTAGAAGCAATACGCCTGTTTCTCTATAAAATATCTGTCTAATATTGCTTCTCAGCTCATCGCAACAGGGACTCAACAGAGCTCCACAGTCACACAGCTCTCAGGAACGCTATGTATTTGTTCCACAGCAAGGCCTCAGGCTCCCAAAATGAAGGAGCTGCAGTAAACAGTCTCTTACAGTGTTCAGTCTCCTTGCTTCTCACAAGCTGCTCCACACACAGTGTCTCTCTGGGCAGTCTCTGATTCTGGAAGCTTCCTTACAGCTCTAGACAGCTGACACTGGGCCCCACCCCCCCAGCACACTCACAGACTCCCAGGCACTCACAGCACCTACTCTTAGCTGCAGCAGGCAAACACCACAGGGTCCTAGTGCTCTCCTAGTGTAATCACAGTTCACCCTCTTATATGACACCCCCCTAGAGGTTGGCGTCCCCAACAAACCTCCCCATTCAAAGTCATCCTCAGCATATCGCTGGGGCAGTGTTCCTGCCATAGATTTGGTAGTTCACCTGAGGCCTACTCCAACAGGCACAGCTCCAGAGGGAGCGGAAGTCTCTTCTGTGGTGTTGCCAGAGCAAGCGAGTGAGGTTGCCTCCTCCTGCAGCACGTGAAGTCAATATAGAATCACTGCACACGTAAATTATGCTAAAGTGAGCTTTTTATTATTTAATTGACGGTGATCACAGTCAATTAAATAATAAAAAGCTCACTTTAGCATAATTTACGTGTGCAGTGATTCTATATTGACTTCACATTTACAGGACCAGAGGCTCCCTTTCACTAGCACCACTTATTCATTACACTAGTCGAGTGCTAGCCATCTGCCATATCTCCTCCTGCAGCACGGCGTTCTGTGATACGGTGTCAGGACCAAGCAGCTGACCTGATGCTCTCTCCTCAGCAGGATCCACCACATTCTCAACATTCTCGTCACACGGGGACAGATTGGTCAAAAGTGGCAAGTAAGCAGGCGCGGGAGAAGGCACACCATCAAATTCAAGATCACTAAGAGTACCCATCCTTTGGGACGCGGCCTCTGGCTCCTTAGGAATGGGAGCCGAATCTTCAAACCAGCACTGTTGTAACATGTTGTGGTGCAAATTACAGGTTGGCCCCCCTGTCCCCACCGCTTTCACCTCGTACACTGAAATTTCAGGATTCACCTGTTTTTTTTTAATCAGATATGGAGTCGCCTCCCATCGGTCACTCAGCTTTCCTGACCGTCGTTTTGCCCTCACCAACACTCTATCTCTAGGAGAGAACATCTCTATTTGCATGGGTCGCGTGTCCCTATGGGTCACCTGACGAAGACAATCACCCACCACCTGATGCACCACCCTCAACCGCCACCGGTGTTCTCGTACCCATTCGGATGCAGTCCGAGGGGAATTGGAGGAGTGATCCGGCATGTTCAAATCCTCAATGTCAAGGCCGGTTCTGCCAAACATCAACATGTGTGGTGAATAGCCAGTAGTGCTGTGCACTCTATTATTGTAGGCCCACATCAATTCGGGGAGATACTTAGGCCAGCGTGCCTGCTGTTGACCCTCTAATGTCCTCAACATTTGCAACAGGATCAGATTAAAGCACTCACATGCCCCGTTACCCTGGGGGTGATAAGGCGTTGTTCTCAACTGTTCAATACTATACAACTGGTGCAGCTCCTTCATCAGCGTCCTCTGGAAGCATGCCCCTTGATCTAAGTGTATTCTCTGCGGAAACCCGAACAGTTGGAAGAAATGTCGACACACGGCCTCAGCCGCCGACTTTGCCATCTGGTCTCTTGTCAATATAGCTACAGCATACTCTCATACCCCAAGAACAGACAATAGAGCTGGTGGAGGCGTTGGTCTGCTCCTATCACCAAAATGTACCTTTCAGGTTATCCCTCAAGTACCCTCACTTGTCTTCCCTTCTTTTGAGGTCCATGCCGTCAGACTCTACACCCCCCTTCTCCATGTGAGTGGCGGTGGTGTATCGTCCTCCCGGCCCCTCCCATCAGTTCCTGGATCATTTTGCCACTTGGCTTCCACATTTTCTCTCCTGTGACATCCCTACCCTCATCATGGGAGATTTCAACATCCCCATTGCTCTTCCCCTCTCACCATCTGCTACTCACCTTTTATCTCTAACCTCCTCATTTGGCCTTTCGCAGCTTACTAATTCTCCAACGCATGAAGACGGAAACTCCCTCGACTTGGTCTTCTCGCGGCTTTGTGCAGTGGATGATTTTGCAAACTCCCCTCTCCCGCTCTCTGACCACCATCTTCTTTCATTCTCTATCAAGAACTGCCAGGCTGCTCAGGTCACCCCCACTGTCCAGACTTATAGAAACATACAGGCCATTAACACCCAGAAACTTATGAAGAACTTGCAGTCTTCATTGGCCCCTATCTCCTCCCTCTCATGTCCTGATTCTGCATTGAAGCATTACAATGAAACACTTCAAACTGCCCTGGATGAATTTGCACCCCCTATAAATAGAACACCACAACGCAGACGGCGACAACCCTGGCACACGGTGCAAACACGTTTCCTGCAGCGGTGCTCCAGGTGCGACGAACGTCTGTGGAGAAAATCCAATCTACCCGAAGATTTCATCCATTTTAAGTTTATGCTTAGAACATACAACACTGCCCTTCACCTCTCCAAACAAACCTATTTCAACACCCTCATCACCTCACTGTCCAATAACCCGAAACGTCTCTTTGACACTTTTCATTCTCTACTCAATCCAAGAGTACAGGCCCCAACCATGGAGCTCCGAGCTGACGATCTGGCCAATTACTTCAAAGAAAAAATTGACCAGATCCGACAGGAAATTATCTCCCAATCACCTCATACCATGCACTGTCCTCCCTCCCCCACTGCATCTAACTCACTCTCTGATTTTGAACCAGTCACAGAAGAAGAAGTAAGCAGGCTCCTTGCATCTTCTCGCCCAACTACTTGCACCAGTGACCCATTTCCGTCACAGCTCCTCCAGTCCCTTTCCCCTGCTGTCACCCTTCACCTAACTAAAATATTTAACCTCTCTCTCTCTTCTGGTATTTTTCCCTCCTCATTTAAGCATGCCATCATACATCCACTACTTAAAAAACCATCCCTCGACCAAAACTGTGCCGCTAACTATAGACCTGTCTCTAATCTTCCCTTCATCTCTAAACTCCTGGAACGCCTGGTCCACTCCCGTCTTATCCGCTATCTCTCAGAAAACTCTCTTCTCGACCCTCTCCAATCCGGTTTCCGCTCTTTACACTCCACCGAAACTGCCCTCACTAAAGTCTCTAATGATCTGCTAACAGCTAAATCAAATGGTCACTACTCCATGCTAATTCTCTTGGATCTCTCTGCAGCATTCGACACTGTGGATCATCAGCTCCTCCTCACTATGCTCCGTTCCATTGGCCTCAAGGATACCGTTCTCTCCTGGTTCTCCTCCTATCTCTCCGACCGCTCCTTTACTGTATCTTTTGCCAGTTCCTCCTCCTCTCATCTTCCCCTTACTGTTGGGGTCCTCCAAGGATCGGTTCTAGGCCCCCTCCTCTTCTCCTTGTACACTGCCCCTATTGGTCAAACAATCAGTAGATTTGGTTTCCAGTACCATCTCTATGCTGATGACACCCAATTATACGCTTCTTCTCCTGACATCACGCCAGCCTTTCTAGAAAACATCGGCGATTGTCTAAACGCTGTGTCTAATATCATGTCCTCACTATATCTGAAACTGAACCTGTCAAAGACTGAACTTCTGGTGTTTCCTCCCTCTACTAATGTACCTATACCCGACATTGCCATTTCTGTGTGTGGTTCCACTATTACTCCCCAGCAACAGGCCCGCTGTCTTGGGGTCATACTTGATTCCGAGCTTTCCTTTGCCCCCCATATTCGATCACTGGCTCGCTCTTGTCATCTGCACCTCAAAAACATTTCTAGAATTCGACCTTTTCTTACCTTTGACTCTGCAAAAACTCTTACTGTTTCTCTTATTCATTCTCGTCTCGACTATTGTAACTCTCTTCTAATCGGTCTCCCTCTTACCAAACTCTCCCCTCTCCAATCTGTCTTGAATGCTGCAGCCAGGATCATATTCCTCACCAATCGTTACACCGATGCCTCTACCTTGTGCCAGTCATTACACTGGCTACCCATCCATTCCAGAATTCAGTATAAACTTATTACCCTCACTCACAAAGCCCTCCATGGCTCAGCACCACCCTACATCTCCTCCCTTGTTTCAGTATACCACCCTACCCGCGCCCTCTGTTCTGCTGATGACCTGAGGTTAGCATCCTCAATAGTCAGAACCTCCCACTCCCGTCTCCAAGACTATACACGTGCCGCTCCAATTCTTTGGAATGCACTTCCCAGGTCAATACGATTAGTCCCCAATCCCCACAATTTTAAGCGTGTCCTGAAAACGCATTTATTCAGACTGGCCTACCACCTCAACACATTAACCTAATCTATCCCTGTGTGGCAGAGCCAAAAGTTTTACCATAACCAGGTTCCCCGCATCATTCTTCCACATGCTTTATGCATCCATTAGCCCTCTGTGTCCATATTGTCACACACCTAACATTATGGCTGGTCCATACAATCAGGGCAACTGTTACCACCCACCTTTCGTGTCTACCTCTTTCCTCATAGACTGTAAGCTTGCGAGCAGGGCCCTCTTTCCTCTTGGTATTTGTTATAATCTACTGTATGTGATTATTGTTATGCTGTAATGTCTATTGTCTGTACAAATCCCCTCTGAAATGTAAAGTGCTGCGGAATATGTCGGCGCTATAAAAATAAAATTTATTATTATTATTATTATTATTATTAAAGTGATCTGTCATTGCCAGGTAATAGGAGTACCCTGACGTAGAGTACTTTATCAAAACGTAGTCAATCATGAGTAGCTCTAGCGGAGCCAAAGTCTTAATAGACTGCATGGGAGCCCACTGCTCAGGGCTTTTGCTGAGCCCACAGACCCGACACTGCCAACACGCGTCTGCCACTATCCCTCCCACCTTAGGGCAATAGAGGACTCGCTGCAAGCACTAAAGTGTCTTTTCACTTCCAAAGTGAGCCCCCCTTCTCATGCGCCTCGCAAGCAACCACTGGACCCATCCACACAGGGATTATCAGTTGGTACTGGTGCTGCAGCTCAGATGGTAGGTACACCTTACGACACAAAAGGCCCTGTTCCACACACAACTTGTCCCATTGTCGCAGAAGTTTCAATTCTTCCGTTGAGCCTTGTCCTCTGCACTAGGGCAGACCTTGCTTTGTTTTGACATATCAAATAAGCTAAGGAAATCAAGAATTAGTATGTGAACATGTATTCCCCTTAAAAAACCTTTAATGATTCAATTTAAAATACACCTACCCATTGAAAAAAGGTATATGCCTAGAATATACCCAAAATAGACTAACCTAACAGATACCCTACAGTAGACCTATGATTGCCCCTACCTGACTGTGGAGGTTGGCACCCTAAAGAACGATTTTTTGGTGCCCCCACTCAATGTAGACTATCCCTTACTGCCCTATTATGCCCTACCACAAAGGTGGGAAAACAATATACTATAGGGCAGAGATGAAGAAAGTTTTGGAACTAAAGATGATTTACCAAAGGGTATCTGATAAACATATAAATACTTTAAATATCAAACATCATGAACCATGATTAGTGCTCCATCTCATCATCCATTATAAAAAATTATTATCTGATACAAGCCCACCGTAATGACTTCATAAGATGGACTCAGTATTTCATTCTCAAAGGAACAAATGTACTCCACAATGGCAGCACCTTGGTGAGCACTACACGGATGACCCCTCCTCCGAAATCTGTAATACAGATCCCTAGATTGCCTTCTAAAGGTACCCAAATCAGAACAGTTCCTTCTGATCCAGAGAAACTGTCCCTTGGGTATTCCTTTTTTAAGAGGGGTTGGATGATGACTCGTCCATCTTAACAAGCTTTGGATGGACAGCTAAATGAGGCTTCTTCTGTTGATAGGCAAACCCTCCTTAGTAATAATAGGGTCCAGACTGATGACCAAAAAAATCTGGTTAGACTCATTGGAACATTTTGATGGGCAATCTGAAAAGGGTTTACCAGGTTCTAAAAAAACACTGGGGGGGGGGTTCTTCTAGAGGACCCCAATGTAAGTATATTTGTCTCGACCAGACCAAGTATTAAATATAGGAGGGGTCGCTCGATCGGGGACTGGCTGGTCCATAGCCTCTATCAGAGACCAGGTAAAGCAGGTACCTGGCTCCACAGGAAGCCTCTAGGTTTCTATAAGTGTGGAAACTGCTCTAGATGTGGTATGATGACTCAGGGTAAGACTTTTTGTAGTGCGGCCAATGGTAGGACTTGTTTCATTAGAGATTTTGGAAACTGTAGGTCCATGGACTTGGTATATAAGGCCACTTGTACTTGTCCCATGGACTATGTTGGGAAAACCAAGAGAGAACTTAGGGTGAAGGTAGGTGAGCACCGCAGTGACATCAGGAATAAAAGGGATACACCAGTGGCTCGCCATATGAATGAGGTGTATGATGGTCGATTGAGTGACATCACCTTCACCATGATGGAGCTGGCTAAACCCAAAATAAGGGGAGGGGACCTGGACAGGTTAATCCTAAAACTGGAGGCTGAGTAGATTTTCAGATTGCAATTCCTCTCCCCAAAGGGGCTGAATGAATGCCTCTCTTATATATGTTTCATTTGAATTGATTATGCACCTGTTTTTTCTTGCTTTGCCCACTGAATTGATGATATGCTATGTTTAAACGCCATATTATTACATGTTTTTTACATGTCCCTATTAGGGGGTAAAACATTGGTATCAATTATTCTTTAATATTTATTGTTTAATCATTTACATACAGTTGTGGCCAAAAGTATTGACACCCCTGCAATTTTGTCAGATAATACTCAGTTTCTTCCTGAAAATTATTGCAATCACAAATTCTTTGGTATTATTATCTTCATTTAATTTGTCTTAAATGAAAAAACACAAAAGAGAATGAAGCAAAAAGCAAAACATTGATCATTTCACACAAAACTCCAAAAATGGGCCAGACAAAGGTATTGGCACCCTCAGCCTAATACTTGGTTACACAACCTTTAGCCAAAATAACTGCGACCAACCGCTTCCGGTAACCATCAATGAGTTTCTTACAATGCTCTGCTTGAATTTTAGAACGTTCTTCTTTGGCAAACTGCTCCAGGTCCCTGATATTAGGAGGGTGCCTTCTCCAATCTGCCATTTTTAGATCTCTCCACAGGTGTTCTATGGGATTCAGGTCTGGACTCATTGCTGGCCACCTTAGAAGTCTCCAGTGCTTTCTCTCAAACCATTTTCTAGTGCTTTTTGAAGTGTGTTTTGGGTCATTGTCCTGCTGGAAGACCCATGACCTCTGAGGGAGACCCAGCTTTCTCACACTGGGCCCTACATTATGCTGCAAAACTTCAGACTTCATAATGCCATGCACACGGTCAAGCAGTCCAGTGCCAGAGGCAGCAAAGCAACCCCAAAACATCAGGGAACCTCCGCCATGTTTGACTGTAGGGACCGTGTTTTTTTCTTTGAATGCCTCTTTTTTTCTCCTGTAAACTCTATGTTGATGCCTTTGCCCAAAAAGCTCTACTTTTGTCTCATCTGACCAGAGAACATTCTTCCAAAACGTTTTAGGCTTTTTCAGGTAAGTTTTGGCAAACTCCAGCCTGGCTTTTTTATGTCTCGGGGTAAGAAGTGGGGTCTTCCTGGGTCTCCTACCATACAGTCCCTTTTCATTCAGACGCCGACGGATAGTACGGGTTGACACTGTTGTACCCTCGGACTGCAGGGCAGCTTGAACTTGTTTGGATGTTAGTCGAGGTTCTTTATCCAACATCCGTACAATCTTGCGTTGAAATCTCTTGTCAATTTTTCTTTTCCGTCCACATCTAGGGAGGTTAGCCACAGTGCCATGGGCTTTAAACTTCTTGATGACACTGCGCACGGTAGACACAGGAACATTCAGGTCTTTGGAGATGGACTTGTAGCCTTGAGATTGCTCATGCTTCCTCACAATTTGGTTTCTCAAGTCCTCAGACAGTGCTTTGATCTTCTTTTTTTTCTCCATGCTCAATGTGGTACACACAAGGACACAGGACAGAGGTTGAGTCAACTTTAATCCATGTCAACTGGCTGCAAGTGTGATTTAGTTATTGCCAACACCTGTTAGGTGCCACAGGTGAGTTACAGGTGCTGTTAATTACACAAATTAGAGAACCATCACATGATTTTTCGAACAGTGCCAATACTTTTGTCCACCCTCTTTTTTATGTTTGGTGTGGAATTATATCCAATTTGACTTTCGGACAATTCTTTTTGTGTTTTTCATTTAAGACAAATTAAATGAAGATAAAAAGTAACAAAGAATTTGTGTTTGCAATAATTTTCAGGAAGAAACTGAGTATTATCTGACAAAATTGCAGGGGTGTCAATACTTTTGGCCACAACTGTATTATCTATGCTCTTTCTTGATAATGATAGATTTTGTATCCAAAAGACAATGCCCTGCTTCTTTCATGAATGGTTGATATTAGTACTGAAGTGGGGGGTTTCCTCTATGTTATACAGTGTATTTGTCTCTCCCATTTTTTACTTTCGAGCGTTCCACAACCTGAAACGCATCACGTGACTGTCAGATGTTTCATGCTTCATAGGCATGAGCAGGATGTGACGTGTGCGTTCCATATGGTGGATACCCGGGCGCCCGGAAGTAGGGAGGTGGAAATGACGTGTGCGTTCCACGTTTTGGACCGCATAGTGTATTCTGTGAGTGGGAGTTTCATCTCCGGATATTACAGCGCGTGTCTTGGTGTACCAGAAATAAGGCATTGGAGCGCATGTTAGGGGTGAGACTTTTTGGTACATCTGCAATGTAGCATAGTTTTATGACCCGGTAATGTCGCCAGCGATTGGGTGGGCGGAGCATATTGAGGTATGCTTAATTGATGGGGGTTAAGTCCACCCTGGAACTGCCGGTGTATGTCATCATCCATCATGGCATCTGGCATCTGTATCTCTCTAACCTACTGATGAACCATGCTATTGACGAGGAAACGCATTGGGGTGCATCTGAATCACTATGTTATGCTCCAAAAGATCTTGCAGCCTTTGTACAGCAAAACAGCACTGGATTAAGTTCATTTTCTATATTGTGGGACTTTAATCATGACTGCAGTTGCCATTGTGGGGTACATTTGTTCCCTTGACTGAGAATGAAATACTGAATCCATCTTATGAAGTCATTACTGTGGGCTTGTATCAGATAATTTTTTATAACGGATGATGAGATGGAGCACAAATCATGGTTCATGATGTTTGATATTTGAAGTATTTATATGTTTATCAGATACCCTTTGGTAAATCATCTTTAGTTCCAAGACTCTCTTCATCTCCACCCTTTAATATATTGTTTTCCCACCTTTGTGGTAGGGCGTAATGGGGCAGTAAGTGATAGTGGGTCGCCCTCCCGGGGCTGTGGGGTACTCGTACCGGGCCGGCGTCGGCGGGATGTGTCACAGCAGCGGTGACCCGGTCCGTGGCCCTAGGCACCCAATTAATAGGGGAAGTTTGAATGGTGGAATGTACTTAATGGAATAGTTCGTGACGCCACCTGTGGTGTTCGGCAAGTGAGATGTTGAGCCGACGCTGCGTGCAGATCCTCTGGGGCTGGTGGTATGTTGCAGCCAAGATGGTGAAGCTCCCCACAGGTGGAGCTGTAGCCCCAGGGCAGTGTAGATATAGGGGTAGAGGAGAGGCACAAGCGGTGTTGAAGCTGGAACCCAGATGTAGCAGTGCTGGGTGTGTTGGCGCAAGAATCAATGGAGGACACCAGGCTTGTAGTTCCAAAGCTTTACTCACAGTCTGTAGTACACATACAGGTGCCTGCCTCCGTGCCATGTCCTCCAGGTCAGGGACTCAATCAACCTCCAGGCCAGATGGAATGCTCCCTTCCAACGCTCCGCCAACATGTGCCTTTCTGAACGTCTCCTCTTATAGCGCCTTTAAGTGTGAAGTACTCCCAGTACTGAGTTACACTGGAGTGCCTCCTGAAAGATGTTCCCAAGAACTCTACTTGTATGGCAGACAGCTCAGCTCTGCTTCGGGGACTCCTTACTCCTGAGTCCCGGCTCACAATCAAGGTTGCTGTTGTGCCCCCAAGTCTTAGATGGGAGTAGTGCATTTAAAGCCTTCTACTCCGCTGGTGTCTACTGTAGGACCATTAGTATCCATACAACCTCGGGGACCGGGCCCCGGCCTTGCGCTTAGAACTTCTAGGCAGGGTTCTTCCTCTAACCCACGTCCTCTGGTCCCTTTTACTCCTACGTTCCGTATTAGTCTTTCTGAGCCTCAGGGGCACCACATACCCCCCATTAAACACAGCACGTCCACGGGCTGTAAGGCAAAGTTGACATTACAGGAACATACAAATTTTTTTTGTAATGCTGATAAACATTTCTTATACTAAACTTCCCATTGTGGGAGGCATGGTTTCTTGAACGTTGCAAATAGTTTTAACTAGCTATCTAAATTCAAAATTATGCTACCTAATTTAAAGTGCTATGGAAGCAACTCAATATCAATTCACCTTTTTCTAGCAACACATCTCTGTTCTGTTACTCTACACATTCTCTTACTTTCTTATATGACAACTGCTGGTGTCTGGTTCATCACCTGTAACTTCAATTCTTTATTCACATTCAAGGCATTTGGACTTCAAAATTTCTTTAGTATACCGTTTACTCCATTTTGACATTTGTAAAACATTCATTATAAAATCTGTCATTAAGCATTATCACTTTCTAGCTTTCTGTTTCAAAAATATATTAACCATTATCAATAAGTGCAAATAATAGACAGTGGTCCTGTCAGCATGTCTGGAAATGTCCTTATGCTGAGGTAATTCTTCCTTCAAGAAGAGAAAGAGAAAGTCCTATGTAAAACCAAGAGCTAGCACCTAAAGAGGTGCAAACTATATACAATAACAGTTCTGGACCATTCAGCGTTCATGATCTGTGCAGTTCAAGTGAGGAAACTGCCAATACAACTGGGCAACAACTGGAAAAAACAAAACTAAACCATGATGGTCAAAATAAGAAACAAAAGGCACAACGGTGCAAATACCCTCCTGGGCAACAAAGTTATTTTAAAGAAGCATCTTGACTAATTGTCCCTTCCTGGGGTTTCTGGATTGGAACTGCTTCTAGGGGAGAAAAATGCATTGGCAGTCCGCAGGTACTCCTTCTCCATCGTAGTCAAACTTGTGGTTTTCTGTACGCTTGGCTGCGGGACTGGTGTTGATCTAGCTCGGCACGTGGGGGTAGGCACAAACACTGTTGGAGTGGTCACTGGGGATGAAGGGGCAGTAGGCGGCTTCTGCCTGCAGGACTTGATGAGATCCTCCTGGACCCGTCTGATGTTCATTGCATACCAGCCTCTCAATCCTTCATGTCTGGTAAACGTTACATGATCTCCCGAATGCAAGTTTCTGGCAGGGTGCCCTTTTCTCAAGTGGGGTTCCACATCCCTCCGATTGAAGAACAGATCGAAGATTCGGCTGGGGTCATGGATGAAGCCGAACTCCCTCTCATGATTTACATTTAGGACGTGCCCCCAACCTGCTGCGTCCCGGGGTCCATAGCGACCGGCACGGCCCTGCTCCTTCCGGTCCAAATCAGGGCCCAGTACAGCTAACCTTCGCTGCTCCCTCTCTCGGTGTTCAGCTGCCATTTGTTGGATGGTCACTTGGCAGCCAGACCAGTTCTTCATCTTCTCGTTCCTCCCAAGACCGATTCTGGCTCATGGTGTACCGCTGCACCACCATCAGGGGTTCAGATGGTTCCCCCCAGGGACAGGTATCCCGGTCCCAGACCAAATCTAACACGACCGGGCTGGCCGCTGCAACCGCGGTACACCCCAGGGCCTTCCAAGGTGTAGGGGCTTCAGATATACCTGGGGCCTCCTGGTGGTGCGGTCTCTGCTCCGGTGCAGGCATAGTGGCGGTGGATGCCGTTCACTGGGATGCCGGGGACGGCGGTGGAGCTAATGGAGGCTCCGGGTCTGCAGGGGTCTCTGGAGGGACCTGTGCGGCCGCGTCAGGTCTGGACAGGGGCTTCTCTTCCTCCGCTTCAGCTCCCAGGGCCGTGTACAACTCCTCCGGTGGTAGCGGCAGAGAGGGAACGCTATACGCTACCGGTGGTATGGCAGCGGTTGCAGGCTCCACAAGGTCTGCCTGGAAAGATTCCGGTGCAGCAGCGGCGGGTACCGGTGGTGCGGGTACCGCAGGTGTAGGCCCCTCCTGGGCACGCTGCAGCTTTAAGGTCCATAGCACTTCCTGCCTCAGTTGCATGTGGCGTGTCAGCTGGGCTATTCCGTCCTCCAGCTGCTGGCGGTTCATCTCAGACACTGGGTTGGAGCCTTCAGCCATGGCACCGGGGAGGTCCAGCATAACATCCTCGCACTCCGCAGGCCTCCTCCCTTCTCCTTCCATGATGGCGTTCTGGCGTTCTTCCTGTCTCAGCTCTTTTCCCACCACTGGCTTCCGCTCCTCCTTCTTGGGGCGGCATCTTCTTCCAGCTCCTCCATACCAAGTCAGTATACGAACCCCTCGGGGGGTGGGCCATGTTGCTGTTGCATAGTACGGTAATTCAGGCATGGGAGGCCCAGGAGAGTTTGCGGTCATTTCTTAGGACCTCCCATGTTGTCACACCCTTCTTCACCACGCCAGCGGCCATTTTTAATGTTCATTTTACAGTCTATTAAATTGGGTCTTCGGCACATCTTCAAAAACTTTAAGTCTTAGGCTCACAGAACCCGATAGCATCGGGTCTCGTCATCCTGTTTGTGACGCCAAGTTGGGTCACCCTCCCAGGGCTGTGGGGTACTCGTACTGGGCCGGCGTCGGCGGGATGTGTCACAGCAGCGGTGACCCGGTCCATGGCCCTGGGCGCCCAATTAATAGGGGAAGTTTGAATGGTGGAATGTAATTAATGGAATAGTTCGTGACGCCACTTGTATTGTTCAGCAAGAAGGATGTTGAGCCGACGCTGCGTGCAGATCCTTTGGGGCTGGTGGTGTGTTGCAGCCAAGAAGGTGAAGCTCCCCACAGGTGGAGCTGTAGCCCCAGGGCAGTGTATATGTAGGGGTAGAGGAGAGGCACAAGCAGTGTAGAAGCTGGTACCCTGATGTAGCGGTGCTGGGTGTGTTGGCGCAAGAATCAATGGAGGACACCAGGCTTTACTCCTACGTTCTGTATTAGTCTTTCCTTCTTAATGAAGATCAGGTTTCAGTTCAATGTCTTTCTCCTTCTTTCCTTTCCAGTGCCAGCAGACCCAGGTCACTGAGATCTGCTGCAGCACCTCCTTCCTCCATCCCTCTGTCAGGGATCTTCTTTCCTCACTCCTCACCGAGTGACTTCCTCTCATTGACTGACCTCAAATCCTAAACCTTCCCGCTCTTTTATGTATTCTAACTCCACCCACCTCCCAGCACGTTTCGTGTTCCAAGCAGGGAGCCACCAAAGGTGCTCTGCTACACTCCAAGCAGCGAGCCGCAATGTGGCTTTGCTGAACTACCATGTTGTGTGGGATGCAAGTGTTGGAGCGGGGTCAGGAGCCTCCAACTTACCTGGATGGTGGGGCACCACACCTCAGGGGGAGGTGCAGTACCTCTGTGGCGACTGAGCCTCAGGGGCGCCACAGATAGTCTACGATGAGTGGGGATGTGAAAAAAATCATACTTTAGGGTGCCAACCTCCACAGTCAGGTATGGGCTATCATAGGCCTATTATAGGATATCTGTTAGGCTAGTCTATTTTGGGTATATTCTCGGCATATATCTTTTTTCACTGGGTTGGTGTATTTTAAATTGAATCATTAAAGATTTTTTAAGGGGAATACATGTGCACATACAGACTTTGTTTTGTCCCAACTGCGCACAAGTACAATGTCTGGGCACTCATCCTGGACCTTTGGCCAGTCTGAGGGTGTTTTAGCCAGGCCACCACACATGAGTGTACCACACTTCGGAAGATAGGTATCTGCCCCAAGGCTGGAGTGTAGGTGTCCTCAAGTTGGTCAACAACATCTTCCCCCGAGGACCCTAGGGATACCTTTGACAATGCATCTGCATTTCTGTTTTCTCAGCCAGAGCGAAATTTAATGCTATAATTGAACTTGGCAAGGAGGGCTACCCACCGCTGCTCCAACACTCCCAGTTTTGAATTCTCTAAGTGAGCCAGCGGGTTTTCTGTCATGACTAGCACCCGAGCTCCTGTAAGATACTCGGCAAAGCATTCTGTAGCCGGATTTAGCTGAGAGTCACTTAAAGACCTGCTACCATAGGCAATCACTCACTGTCGGTAATCCTGCACCTGTGCTAGTACCGCCCCCAATCCATGAAGACTACCGTCTGTGTACAACAGAATAGGGGTGTCCAACCAGGCATATATCAACAACGGAGCAGTCATTAGGGCGGTTTTCACTTCATCAAACGCCTTTTCCTTCTGGGGCCCCCATTGAATGGGGTGGTTTCAAGGACCCAGCGCTGTCCCTCTTAAGTTGCTTAGGGGACCCACCACTTGTGAGAATTTAGTCACAAAGCGCTGATAGTATACTGCTAGGCCCAGTAAGGCCCGCACATCTCGCAGGTCGCGAGGAGGCGGCCACGTTTGCACCGCCTTAACCTTACTGGCCACAGGTAGCACCCCGTCCGGGGTCACCAGGTACCCCAAATACTCAATCTGACTCCGGAACAGTTGACATTTCTTGGGCTTTATTTTCAGGCCATAGCTACTGAGTCGCTGGAGAACTTGACGCAGCTTTTCAAGATGATCTTCAAATGAGGTCCCGAACACGACGATGTCGTCTAGATATATCAGGACTGATTCAAAATTCAGATCACCTGGGCAATGTTCCATCAGACATTGGAAGGTTCCCAGGGTGGTAGCGAGGCCGAAGAGCATCTGGTTGAACTCATAGAGCCCCATTCTCAAGAAAAACGCCGTTTTGGCCCGATCTTTTTTGGCCATTGGGACCTGCCAATAACCACTTGCCAAATCCAACATCGAGAAATACTTGGCCTGACCTATTGTTGACAGGGATTCTTCAATACGGGGTAAAGGATATGCATCCCGCACCGTGTGGGCATTCAATTTTCGATAGTCCACACAAAATCGAAGAGTCCCGTCCTTCTTCCAGACCAAGACTACAGGAGCCGCCCAGAGACTCCGGCTCTCTCGGATGACTTGATTGTCCAGCATACTGGCCACCATGCTCTTCACCTTTTGATAGAGCGCCGGAGGGATTTGACTATATCTTTCCCTAATTGGAGGAGTATCCCCTATGGGGATCTCATGCTCAATCATCCGGGCACATCCGAAGTCCTCCCCATGTCCCAAAAAGGTCTCTTGATGCTCCCACAAAACTCTCCACCTCCTCCAACTGCTGGGAGGTCAATTTCTCCCAATCCACTCCCATCTGTTCCTTGGTCACATGGCCATTCCATTCTTCGGTAGGGAGATCAGTCCGGCCTACCTCGACAGCCAATGTCCAGGATGACTGTTGGTCTGGGAGCAGTTCGAATCATGCATTGCCAGGCACCTTCTCCGCCGGTGCAAACAGTTCAGCCAGAATGGTCCCAGCGGGAATTTTAACAGCCTCATCTAAAACATTGATGTATCAGACCAGCACCCGTCCATTCTTCACAATCGCCAGAGACAAGGCCACGTGTACCTTGGCAAATGAGGACTTCTCTTGGGCTGGCTCGAGTAGCACTTCAAGCCCATTCAACCTCTGTGCAGCTCCTACCGGCAGCATTAAGAGTTCCTCTTGTCTTGGCGCCATCAGGATCAAGGTCCATGATAGCACTTGGACCAGGCCCAGACGGCCCCCTGGGATCACACTTTTCATCAAGTCGCAGCTAAGCACTAGAAGGTGTAACATACTCTGTGTGGGTCGGTGGCTTGTTGCACGGGTCTAGTATTGAGGTCCCTCACTGGCATACATCTAGTGGTTCAAATCTCGCAGCATGTTCATTCCGAGTGTCACCTCCATCCCTCTTCTGGGGGGGTGATCCACCAGCACTATCCCTTTCTGTCCCAGCTCTTGACCAAACATTTTTAGCAGCATCCACACGATCCACTTAACAGACAGTTGGCCATTATTAGCGCCGGTAAGTTGTATCACTCGGCCATCTTCTGGAACAACTAGTTGACTGAAGTATCTCTCATACACTTCTAAAGGCATTATAGTACATTCAGATCCTGTGTCAACTAAGCACCTCATCTTCCGCCCTTAAAACTATGCTTCCATCACTGGTCTGCATGCAAACAAATCTTGTTCATCCCATTGAGGGCTTTGTGGGGGTGGGGCCGCTGCTGCATGCCCTCTCATGGCAGCGGCTGGGAATTTAAAGCTGGCGATGGGGTCTCTAGGGCTACAGGCATCCGGCAATAACGAGAGATGTGTCCCCGGCATCCACACTTCTAGCAGGTGACTGCTCTTCATGGACGAGGACTTTACTCATTCTGGGAGTGCGACCTGGCCGTCTGTGGGGCCACCGTTCCAGAGGTATGGCAAATGGTCCTCCAGCCCAGCTTTAAGTTTAGACACTTCCAGTTTCAGATCCTTCAACTTGGCACGGAGAGCTTGTACCACACTTACCAGCCCTTCTCCTCCTGACACTGATGACCGGCTTCCCTTTAGCTAGGCACTGTTCACTGACCCCTCGGGCACCAGGGCAAACTCCTCCTCCCTTTCCACCGCGGCTCAAAAAATCTGCCAGAAAGATAATTCCGGTGCAGTCCAGGACATCTCCATTCATGACAAACACTGGATCCTGTCAACTACGACAAAAATGTAATGACCAGAGATCTGAATAATATCCAGTGGGTCACAAACCAAGACTGAGGCTGAAATCCCAAAAGTATCTTTACTCAAACAGCAGATAAAGTAGAACTTAATATGTGGAAGAAACAGATTGAAATACCCTTATACAGTACACTCACTCAGCTGGAGCTGAAATCACTATGCCAATCCAAGGTTCCCTGAAGAGTGTATTACACTGGGATTTAAAATAAATTTACCTAACAGAAAGGTCAATTCAGGTACTCAGAGAACAGGTGTAAATCAAATGTAGTGATATCAAGGGACCCCCTGGAATGGCACACTGAGTATAACCTACAAAAACCTACAATAACAATACATATAAATATAATACAAAGGTCCTTAAGCGCTTCAACTAGGGATACCCGAGTATCTATGACTATGGTACCTTTAACCTGAGGTGAGTCTCCTCTCAGGCATATAGAATGCATAGGGTGCAGCCAGTTCCAGTCCCAAGTCTTCAGCACCTATCAGTTGCAGCAACACAAGGTTCCACCGTCTTGTCGGCCGGGGCCGAGCCCAAATGCCGAGGACTTATTGTCCTGTAGCCTCAAGATGCCGTCTCTCCTCCTGCAGTCCTCACGAATTCTCCTAGAAGCAATACGCCTGTTTCTCTATAAAATATTTGTCCAATATTACTTCTCAGCTCATCACAACAGGGACTCAACAGAGCTCCACAGTCACACAGCTCTCAGGAACTCTATGTATTTGTTCCACAGCAAGGCCTCAGGCTCCCAAGATGAAGGGGTTGCAGTAAACAGTCTCTTACAGAGGTCAGTCTCCTTCCTTCTCATAAGCTGCTCCACACACACAGTGTCTCTCTGGGCAGTCTCTCTGATTCTGGAAGCTTCCTTACAGCTCTAGACAGCGAACACTGGGCCCCACCCCTTAGCACACACACAGACTCCCGGGCACTCAGAGCACCTGTTCTTAGCTGCAGCAGGCAAACACCACAGGGTCCTAGTGCTCTCCTGGTGTAATCACAGTTCACCCTCTTACAAATTTTTCAAATGTTGCGACCTATGTGTGTTATTTGTGGGATTTCAGGTACACTTTAATGAGATGCCGAATATCTGCATATAAAAAATGCATCTGGATTTTTATTACAATTCAGCAGCAAAAAAAATTGATGCAATCCATACGCACATATAACATTATCAATAAAGCATTATCAAAGCTCACAGCATAAAGGAAGTTTAGAAAATTAAATAATTTTAATTAAAACATGACATACAAAAATAAGCAAGCGCAAAACTGAAAAAAAAAGCAATAAAACCATGTAAAAACACTCAAAAACGCAACAAAGAAACACAAGTAACCTAATCTGGCAAGTTGGAAAATGAAATTCTGCAGATAATCTGCAGCGTCAAAGTCTCACCAAGTACTCATCGTGGAAACCCATCAGTAGAGGGTAATATCACTGATTGTGAGACGGGAGATGAGAGACAAGTCTGTTGCCAATGGGAGAGAATTTGGGGTCTGAATTATGGGATTGTCCAGCTAAGAAAAACATGCACAAAAACCCCCAAAACATTTTGATATAGTCTCTTGAAGAATACTAGGGAATATAGGGGTGTCCTTTGACCATGATCCTCGTGGTCAGTGTGGTTACAGAGAACATGTCTTGCTCTCGCCTCCGGACGGCTGTTATACCCAGCAGTATCCGACAATCCACGGATATGAATAAGCGCTGTATAATAAATCCATTCTATGGTGCTAAAGGACAACGGAGCAGTATCACTGATTTCCTGATCTTCCTCTGGCAGCACATGATGGTGGAATCGTTCTTTGATCTGACTGGACAGAGGATTCAAGTAATCAGCAACAGTTAGTTTTCAATTTTGGTAGCTGAGACATTTCTCTATAAAATCCCCCTTCACACACTAAACAGGCTTTTTTTGTTTGTTTTTTGTGCTTCCAGAAACATTTAAAACTCATTTTACTGCCATTAAACAGAATCTGTCACCAGGTCTTGGCCACCTAATCTGAGAGCAGCATAATGCAGGGGCAGCAACCCTGATTCCAGTGATATGTCACTTACTGGGCTGCTTGCTGTAATTCTTATGACTGATTTATCAGGAGATTATCACTAGAGGACTAATACACCTGCTATCATGTGATCTTTCTCCTTATCCATGATCTCTCTGTAATCCCACCCATCCACTGATTGGCTGATTTCTGCCCCTACATCATACTGCTCTCAGATTCCTTAATGCTCAACCAGAACAAATCACCATCTGGGATCATTTGCATGTTTTATGTTCCTCTGCCTCTTTTAATCCAGGGATAACATTATGTAATCATGACAGGAGAATATTTACCCCACTACCTGAAATAACGGCAATTAAAATACGTTTTATTTATGGATCAAGTAGAGGAAAAAAAAATATCCAATACTAAACCCAGGTTGAAAAAACACCTAGAATCATCATGTCCAACCTATGTAATTATGTAAGCTGTACATTAGGAAAATGCTTGAAATGCAATTCCCTATAATATTATTTTCCAATAATTTCCCTTATGTTTTTCAGTGTAACGTGCTAGCTATAAACCCAATCCCTGGATCAAAAAAGTGCAAAACCCTCCTGAAACAATTGCACATTTAATCTGTATTTCTTATGGTGCCTAAGGAAAGCCATAATGATAGGCGCCTGCTTGGTGTAAAATATCAGTATTTCTATAATAAAAAATATATGGATTAATTCTCTCATACAGAATCTAGCTAACAGGCTTTGCTTACTTTAGAGAAGTGACTGACTTATTCTGAGTGCCTTGGCTCACACAGCTGTCTCTCTTGTCAAATGTATAGGTCAAAATAGTCAAAGCTGTCAAAATGTGACTATTTAGAGATAATGAATGGTTCTAAAGATCTCAGACTTTAGGCTTAAATATCTCAGACTAAGGTAATGCATAAATAACTGTATGCATATTGTTAAAATAACTAGGGTTCACTTAATATGGAAGAAGTTATGAACATAGTGGCAAGCCACCATATGTGGTTGTAGTTTATAGGTCAGAATAGTATATAAAGCCGGCCTAACTCTTGTTCAGGAGATCTCATATCCCTTGAGACTCTCGAACACCCGGACAACACAACTGCTCAAGACTATATGTAAGAACAATGCTCGTTTTCTCTTCAAATAATTATTGCATGTCATGAACTTACTTTTCTTCATTTTTGTAATCACTTTTTGAATGAACAATTAAAAACAAGATTTATTTTATCCTCAACATTGCTTTTACTTTTTGATTCTCAACCGTGCAAGAAGATATATATATATATTTTTCTACATTTTGGCGAGCCTTAGCCAGATTGATCTTTTGTGCTAATTTTGGCTGGCATTCCTTCCTCGATTGTGCAAGGGGGGAGCACGAACTCTGCTAAAAACCACCTGTTGTACAAGCCTCCTCAGGAATTCCACTATTTCACGGCACAAGGATCACACTGAACCTGGAGACGACGGGTGAGGATCGTAAAGAGCTGCATGCGTCTCATCCAGACGGAGATCTGAGGATTGCATAAGGACACAGAGGACCATCCATTGACGGGAAAGACTCTCAATAGGTGAGAAAAAATTATAATGGATTTTATACATGATTATGCTAAGAAAAGTAACATAGATTTCAAGTTTGTTCATAATCATACGGATGCCCAATTATGGTCTAGTTTGTATAATCAATGTGAGGCAGAAAATGTTAAAATTGACAAAAGGTTTTTCTCAGTAAGAAAATTACAAAGGAAACTTCAGAATGTTATGCAGCTAGTTCATGTGTATAATAGCCTAGTCTTTGAGAAAACTGAACCTAACACCTATAAAACATGCATTGTCACACAAGACATTAATCACACTGACACACCACGTGACACACAAGAGTCTGACGGGGATTACTTTGATTGTCCAAATTGTTTGATTTTGTCAGAGCACATAGAACAATTGGAAGATCAAATAGATACCAGGACAGAGTTATTGTCTAAATTACGACAAGATATAAAAAGGGTTTCTGCTAACACAAGATTAACAAGTAAACAGGAGGACAGTGCTGCTGCCTCTTCATTTGTACCAAATATGCAAGATCCAGATGCTTCAGTAGAGGAATTAGAGGCAGTAGAATTACAACGGAAAAAATTACATGACAGAGCAGCACGCATTAATCTGAAAATACACGATCAGCTAATGAAAATTGTAAAAGACATTCCAAATTACAATGATAAGATGGATGCCTTTTATAATGCGGACACTTTTGAATCAAACACAGACAAATACAATCTGAATGATGAGCAAAAGAATAAAATATTCAAAGTTTGGTTACCTTCACATATGGGAAAAAGATTACAGACCACACCCAGATTAAATGATGAGAATGAAATGGCACATAGTACAAAAGAAGACAGACTTAGACAATTAGTATTGTTTACAACTGGAGAAGACATGCCTACAGTTGATATTTTAGGGAGTTTACAAACAAATATTTCTGAAGACCCATTCTCTTTTTTGGTAAAGTTTGAACAGGCCTATAGGATGGTAATGGATCTCGGGCCTCACGAAGAGCCAGCATCCATGATCAAATTTTTTGTAAAGAAGTTCAAGTACTTAGATCCTGCCTCAGTGCAATTGGCTAACACTCAGCCATCATTGCAAGAAGCAACAGTTTTTATTGACAGAATAAGGAGATCCATGAAACAAAATCAGGTCAAGGCTAAAATAGCGGTAGTTCATGAGAAGGAAGACAGTCAACTGAAACCTAGAGCCACAGTATTCTCCAAGAGCAGGGATTACATTGAGCATAGAGGTAAAAATACTACACAAAGGAACAATATCCATTGTTATTTTTGTGGTATACCTGGACACTTGAAGTGGCAGTGCAGGAAATTTTTGAGAGCAGAATCAGAGATGGGTACACAAGGAACAGGTAAGCTTGGAAGGGAAAACGGACTCATGCCAAAATCATACACCACACCTTCCGCACCTGCATTACAATTATCTGCACCTGCTCATACTGCCAACAGGCAAACACAGTCACCATATGCACCATTAATCAGACAGATCAGAGAAATGACAGTGAAGGAAACAGAGTCAAGGGATAGAATTCCAAGGTCTTTTAAAAAGGACACTGGTCTTCTCCCATCTCCTTCATCTTTCTGACAATCACAGACTATTCCTGTACCACATCCATTGGAATTTGTGACTCGAGTTACATTGGATGACTGTGGAAGACCATTTATCAAAGTAAGTTTAGCAGGACAGAATGTTGTATTTCTCATTGACACAGGAGCTCAGTTAAGTGTTACAAACCTTGATTTGAAGCTAAACCCAGATTCACCAGTTTGTACAATTGTCGGTTTCAGTGGAAAAGGTGGAACTAAAGCAACCTTAGTTCCCAATGTGACATTGGAAATACCTAGTTCTTTCAAAACAGAAATTGACATCTGGTATTGTCGTGATTCTGAAAATATACTTGGCACAGATTTTATGCAGAAATTCGGATGGGTAGTTGACCTAGGAAATCAAGTGATCTGGAAAGATTCCAATGGTTGTAAACCGGTAGTCATTGATCCTAATGATTATAGCCATGTTGGAAGTATTTGCTTGAATGATGTGGTGTCATCTGACCATTTGTGGCCTGACACTAATGATGACGAGGTATTGACAGAAATTGTACAGCTTTTTCCTTCTCTTTGGGCTCAGTTCAGGAATGAGGTTGGAACAATGAAGGACGTTATCGTGAATGTGGAGGGGCGTGATCCCCCGCCACAGCGTCAGTATAAATTGCCTCCAGAATCAATTGACTCTATGTCAAAGATCATACAGGAATTGTTAGATCAAGGTGTTATCCGAAAGGCTAATTCTGTAAGTAACAATCCTTTGTGGTGTGTTTTGAAATCTGATGGTTCTTATCGAATGATATTGGATTTACGGATGTTCAATAAGCATACACCCAATGTCGCGCCAATTGTGGCAGATACTCATGACATGATGGCAAGGTTAAATGCAAAGGCCAAATACTTCTCTGTACTGGACATTAGCAATGGTTTTTTCAGTATACCTCTTGAAAAGAGTTGTCAGTATAAGTTTGCATTTACTTTCTTGGACGAGCAATATCTGTTTTGCAGGTTACCTCAAGGAGCACATTTGTCACCTAGTGTTTTTCATCAGGCATTGGCAAAGGTATTATCCAGATTTTCGAGGCCTGATTGCATTCTGCAATATGTGGATGATATTTTATTGTCTACAGAGGATAAAGAGACACATGTTTCTCTTCTGACAGAATTGTTTGAGTTGCTGCATGATGCAGGGTTGAAATTGAACACCAAAAAGGTCAAATTAATGCAGACTGAGGTCAGATTTTTAGGGGTGCTGTTGAGTCCAGGAAAAAGGCAGCCAGTGCAGGAAAGAATTGAGGCAATTGCTTCCCTACCAATTCCGACATCACACAAGGCATTGAGACATTTTTTAGGTCTTATGAATTATTCAAGGGATTTCATTGAGAATTTTGCAGATAAGGCCAGACCTTTATATGATCTTTTGAAAGGTGAAAACAGTGATTACTTTGGTCCTTGGTGTGATGAACAGCAAACCTCATTTGAACAATTGAAAATGAATTTACAAAATGCACCTGCTTTGTCCACAGTAGATCCTTCGGCTCCATTTGCTTTGCAAGTGCACACATCGGAGATTTCTGTTTCTGCTGTGTTACTGCAATTACAGGGAGAAGAGTGGAGAATTTTGGGCTATTTTTCAAAACTTCTCTCACCTGTTGAAAAAGGTTTTGAGACCTGTGCAAGACACTTGGTAGGTGTGTACTTTGCAGTCAAAGCAACCGAACATATTGTCGGGTTCAACAAAATCATTTTGCAAACTCCTCACTCTACACTAAAACTTCTCTTTGAGAATAATATCCCAGGTGTGTCACATCAGAGATTTGCTCATTGGTTATTGTCATTGTCTCCCAAACAAATTGAGGTAGATTACAAGGCCAAATATGTTCTTCCTCAGCTGATGCAATATGAAGGACAAACTCATGATTGTTTACAGTCTTTTCAGGATCCAAGTCCATCACTTTTCAGACGGAAAGCAGAGGTAACAGACGAACCAATTTTTGTAGATGGTTCCAGATTCTATTCAGATGGGCACTATTATTCAGGATATGCCATTTTTTATCCCAAAAGAGGACAGGTTGTGAAGCACAAATTACCGAGTCATTTTTCAGCTCAAAGAGCAGAGTTAGAAGCAGTAAAAATGGTACTACAGCTGAATGAAGCAGATGATCAGTGTCCCATTGTGATCTACAGTGATAGCTCTTATGTTGTAAGATCACTGACAGATTACTTGTCAGTTTGGGAAAAAAGAGGTTATGTAGATTCATCTAATAAGACTCTTGTTCACAGTGACACACTGAAGACAATTTTCAGGATAGCATCAAAAAACCCTAATGGTTTTGCTATTGTCAAGGTTCCGGCCCATAAAAAATCTGATGATGAATTATCTGTTGGAAATGCAACCGCAGATATGCTAGCCAAAGAGGCAGCCCTGACAGGAGAAGAGGTGTTTGAACCTGAACCTCTCGAGGTTTCAGCAGTTCAAAGAACAGACACGCATATCCCTTCTTTTGCGGAAGAACAAGAAAAAGACTCATCTCTTGTTGCTTCCCGGGTTGATCCAAAACCTCCCTTTGTTTGTGAAAACGGGGTTTTGTGTCATGACTTAAACGGGGAGTTGTGTCCTGTTGTCCCAAGACATCTACAGGTTGAGTTCACAAAATACAATCATGAAAGTTTGGGTCATTTGGGCCAACAAAAATTGTTAGGCATTCTCAGAGAGAAATTTTACTGGGAAAAGATGGAAGAGACAGTGCAAAGTGTTGTTCAATCATGTCTCATTTGTGCCCAAATTAATTCAAGACCAAAAGGACAGAAACCGCCACTACTCCGAATCGCACCTGCAGATGGTCCATGGTCTACGTTACAAATCGACTACATTGGACCGTTACCATCAGGTAAAAATGGTCTCAGGTATGCATTGGTTGTGGTAGATGTTTTTTCTAAGTGGGTTGAAATTTTACCTGTTAGGAAAGATGATGCTTTGTCTACAGCTAGAGCATTAGTTAATCATGTCTTTTGTACTTGGGGGATCCCAAGAATGATCACCTCTGATCGAGGAAGTCACTTTACAGGAAAAATCATGCAAGCCGTTTGTGCTATTCTAGGGGTACGACAGCAGTTTCATGTACCCTACCATCCACAGTCTGCTGGTATTGTGGAAAGGATGAATAGAACAATAAAATCCAGAATTGCCAAGATGTTATTGGACAAAGGCAATACTTGGGTTGATGCAGTACCTTTTGTACTGTTGAGTGTAAGAGGAACAACCTCTGCCACAACTCAGTTTACTCCTTTTGAACTGATGACAGGAAGAAAAATGCCATTGATTTTTCCTCATGAACCATTTTTGTCTACACCACAAAAAGATGCTGTTGCAAGGTCCAAATGGTTGCAATTGTTGCAGGAAAATTTGAAAACGATTCTTCCACATGCTGCATCAAGAATGCAGAGAATGGAGCCACCATATGTATCCAAATTCAAGAAAGGGGCTCTAGTGATGATTCAAACTTTCAGGAAGAATGGACCTTGGGAAAGTAATTGGGAAGGTCCCTTTGAAATTATCGAAACCATGGGACAAGTGATGATTCTTGTGCAACGAGCATCTAAGGTGGTTAAAAATACCCGCAGACAACAAAAATTGTGGGTACATGTTGATCAATGCAAACTGTATATTGCAAAATAATGATACTGCATTTCTTTTAGGAAGAAATGGATTCCAATAAGAACTGGAATATGAAACTCCACGTCCTTGACGGAAGGGATTCAACACCAATCCTTCAGGAGAAAAAGACATTTCCCAGAAAAAGCTACTATCTGATGGGAATCACATTTCTGCTGTTTTGTACTGTTTCAACTGTGATCTACGCTGAAGATATTTCACACCATGGAACAAATACTAGTGAAGTGAAGGAACTTTTCAAAGGAACTTTACATCCAAGGAAACCAAGAGGAACGAATCTACAAAGCTTAATAGATGAGGACATACCGGACGATTCAGTAGATATTACTGGAAACATTTGCATGGGTTTTGGTGCAAAATGCTGTATTGAGCTACACTTCATACATGACACTGACATAATATTACATGCAGCCACAGGACCTAAGACGAAGTTCACACAGTTACAAGGAGATTATATACACAATAATAAGACAGGCACATGGGAATGTAGTCCTACAGATGTGTTATTCTGGAATATAGAGATAAGAGGTGAAGAGAGAGCTGTGTGGTCAGGAGATATTACAAATGATATGATCGCAAAAGGGAAAGTTGAAACATCCAAAACAGATGCTTGGTTAAGGACACAACTTTTTGGGAAAGTTTTAGATCCTTCATTTCTTTCTATTACAGAAGGAGACGAGGATTGGGTAAAAACATGGAATTTTCAGATAACCAGAGAACCAGTACAAGTACAGGTATCTGTAGTTTTTACAGTTTCAAATACTATAGCTCCAGAAGTAAGGGTTACACCACAAGCAGTATATAGTCAAGAAAATATGTCTCCTTTATTACTAAAATGCAGCACGAGGTTAGAGCTACCTTCAGAATCTTTGTTAATATGGACCAAAGATAAATCATTTTTGGGAAGTTTTTCAAATGGTCCAACAAATGTTATACACAGAGGTCAATCCGGTAACGTGAGATGGTTAAATAAGGATTTTATTTTTTCTGTAGATAATCCATCTCCTAAGGATTCTGGACTTTACCAATGTTGCATTTTAACGAAATATAACTACAAACAATGTAGAGATGTAAAGGTAAATATATGGTCAGCAGTAGATAATGTATGCACACAGACAAGATTTCAACCATCTACTCCTTTTCAGATCAATCAGTTCCAAACTAAACCTCTGTTACGAGATGGAGTGTTTCTGACCATGGTATGGACCTTTAACATGTCTAACTGGAAAATCTCTTCTAGATATCCCCAGTGTCAACCACATCTCACTAACATGGAGATGGGAATAGAACAATGGTTTGGGAAAAGAACTTCAACACAGGTTAGAAGTAAGAGGGGAGTGTTAGAAGGTATTTTGGGGGGATTAGGAACAGTAGGAAGTTTAATTAACACTATGGACATTCATACACTTAAATCAGATCTGGAAAATATTGGGTATATTGGAGGAAAAGGGGTAAAGATTCAGAAAAGTTTGAATCAAGTCCTTGAAAAGATGGTTTTGAACACTGCTACTGTATTGGGATCTTCTGTATCACATCTTCAAGATGCTACTTTAGCTTTAATGGAAAGTGAACAGGAATCTCAAGTGGCCAAAACATGTCTAGAAATTCAGATTGAATATTCCACCAATCTGAAAATGATTGCACAAGCCTTACAAAGTGGAATTACCCCTTTAGGGCTAATAAGAAATTTGCCCATAGAATATAACTTTGCGTTAAACCATACAGATTTGTGGGTAAATAAGTGGTTAGGATGTGAACAGAACATTTGTGTAGGAACATCACTGATTCCAGTGTCAGGAAGAGAAGAAACCCTGGTTCCTATAGGTGTTCTGGGAATTCCTGTCAGCCCTACACAATTGTTATATTATCAATTACAGTACACAGATTTTGCATTTGATGGTATCAACACTGAACAATTAGACATTTCGTCATGCTTAAATTCTGTTTCCAAGGTAATGTGTCTACCTGGACAGGATAAAGTCATTTATCATTCATGTTTCCATAATCATACTTCTTGTCATGCCAGAGTTGAGAATGTCCACATGATACATGACTTGGTGACACCAGTAAGTGCTAACAAAACTTGTTTCCAAGTCATGTCAGGAAAAGAAGCAGTTTCTGCATTCTTCTCATCTTGTGTACATGTCGAAAATCTGACAATGGGTTTATATTGTATTGAGGGAAATGTTAAAACTCTCACAAAGAAGGAAGGAAGTATTAATATTACGTCAATAGGCTCAAGACGTCTGAAAATCCTTCCGATCCAGTTCAATTTGTCACAAGTTAATAAATTTCCTTGGGATTTGTGGACAAATGAAATAAAGAAAGACAAGGGTTTATTGAATCTGCTGACAAAACAATTAAAAGAAGCTGAAATTGTATTTAGACATGAACAAGGTAATCTAAATGATATTGAACATGAATGGACGAGTATGTCAGGCTCATCTTGGTGGAGAAATTTAGGAAAATCTGTAACTAGTTGGTCACAGTCTTCAGCGAAAATGGCAGCAGGAAATGTATTGTCTAATCCGATTGTTATTCTATTTATCATAGTTTTGCTGTGTATAATATATCAAATAATTATTATGTGTAAAATTAGGAGAATTTATAAGAATATAAAGATAGAAATGAAAAAGGAAGATGATATTTTAAGAGAGATGTTAAAACGAAAAAAATATAACTCTCTGATCTAATTTTTGTTTTTACAATAGGTTTGAAAATTCAGATGACATTCAGGGCAGATGTTGATACAAGGTTTTCAGAATAAAGAATGAATGTGATACGAATGGTGAGAGAATGAGTTAGGATTGATTATGATATGTCTCAAATCATAATCAGGGGGGACTGTAAAATATCAGTATTTCTATAATAAAAAATATATGGATTAATTCTCTCATACAGAATCTAGCTAACAGGCTTTGCTTACTTTAGAGAAGTGACTGACTTATTCTGAGTGCCTTGGCTCACACAGCTGTCTCTCTTGTCAAATGTATAGGTCAAAATAGTCAAAGCTGTCAAAATGTGACTATTTAGAGATAATGAATGGTTCTAAAGATCTCAGACTTTAGGCTTAAATATCTCAGACTAAGGTAATGCATAAATAACTGTATGCATATTGTTAAAATAACTAGGGTTCACTTAATATGGAAGAAGTTATGAACATAGTGGCAAGCCACCATATGTGGTTGTAGTTTATAGGTCAGAATAGTATATAAAGCCGGCCTAACTCTTGTTCAGGAGATCTCATATCCCTTGAGACTCTCGAACACCCGGACAACACAACTGCTCAAGACTATATGTAAGAACAATGCTCGTTTTCTCTTCAAATAATTATTGCATGTCATGAACTTACTTTTCTTCATTTTTGTAATCACTTTTTGAATGAACAATTAAAAACAAGATTTATTTTATCCTCAACATTGCTTTTACTTTTTGATTCTCAACCGTGCAAGAAGATATATATATATATTTTTCTACACTTGGTGACAAGCGCAGTTAGTTGACTCTATAATGGTGTGAATTACCATTTATGAAAGGGTTAATACTTGGGTCCTGCATCAGTAATTGCCCCTGTAGTAACCATGACAACTGTTATGAGGTCATAAACACGTGTAATAAAGAAGATTCCATAATAGAAGGGCGCGCTGCCACGATCAGCGCCATTACTGATGCGCCTGAGAACGTTGAGCTTGACCAACCCACGTAATGTGACGAACTTAGTCAAATTTGGAGGTTCTAGCAGGGAAAGGGGTTGTCTGCTTTAGACAGCCCAGGGCATGGGAATGTAGCAGAGGGGGGTCCCCAGCGCAGGATCCCCTTCTATTACCCTCTACAAAGAGCTGCTCTCCTTTTGGAGTTTATGGAAGCACCTATGACTTTAATGGGTGATAAATTGGGGTGGAGGAAGGGGGGAGCCGGTATTTCTCCTATTTGGGATTATTCATTATGAACAATCCCAGTAACCAAAAAAATTTTGAGAGTTGGACCTGGATCTGTAAGGAAGAAATGGTTCATCCATCTGGGCACTCAGATCAACTAAATTGGGTCTAGGAACCAATGTGGTGACCGATATCGCAGCCAGATCTCTCCCACATCTAGTTATCACATTTATCTATAATAATAAATGCCCTAAGCAGCTTCCGGTTGTAACAACTTCCGTCCAGTTGTAACCGGTGATGTCACCGCACACCTCTTTCCATGTTAACCCTCAACACACCACTCCTCCTCAACACACACACTCCTCTCACCTTTCACCATCTCCACTCACGTCCACTCACTCTTTCACTCCACATACGACCCTTTCTCTCACTCCGTCTCTCATACTCACGCCGTCATCGCCGCTGATCCACGATCCCCGTCATCTTCTTCCGCCGGCGCCATCCTGGATCCAGACGTCCTCCACGCTGGCGACATGTTCTTGCGGCGACGCCATTTTGGATCGGCGAAATCCCGCGATAGTCAAGATGGCGTCGCCGCAAGAACATGTCGCCGGCGTGGAGGACGTCTGGATCTAAAATGGCGTCGGCGAAATCTTGCGAGATTTCGCCGACGCCATTTTGGATCCCAACGACATCCACGCCGGCGACATGTTCCTGCGGCGACGCTATTTTGGATCAGCGAAATCCCACGATACTCAAGATGGCGTCGCCACAAGAACATGTCGCCGGCGTGGACAACGTCTGGATCCAGGATGGCGCCGGCGGAAGAAGATGTCGGGGATCGTGGAGCAGTGGCGATGACGGCATGAGTATGAGAGACGGAGTGAGAGAAGGGGTCATATGTGGAGTGAAAGAGTGAGTGGAGATGGTGAAAGGTGAGAGGAGTGTGTGTGTTGAGGGTTAACATGGCAAGAGGTGTGATGCTATCGCATCCTCCCGATGCGATAGCATCGGGCCATAATCTAGTAGTCTATATTTGTTATGTCATTCTCTATAAAATTAGTAAAATTCTGCAGTTACATCTGCTATATCGGCACTAACTCTTTAAGCCCAAGGGAAGGGCGATCCTCCAGCTTTGGTTCCCTAGAGGTTTCCTCCACAGGGGGTTTTCCTCTCCTGAGTGCTGGAGGGTGACTCTTCATGAGACGGGGGTTGTGCCATTTTTGGTGTCATGAATTGAAATAAAATTGAGAATGTTTGACACCTAATTACAATGCTTTGTGTATTTATTTTGTGTGCATCTGTCAGATTCATTTTGTTTGGGAGTCGGGGTCTATCACATGTCACTGTGTCATAGGGCTGGACATCTGCCGGCCACAGTTTTGCCCCAGGTGTTGCTCCTGCTCTGCTGAATATTATGAATGTACACTCATCATTGGAATAAGGACTTACCGTATATACTCGAGTATAAGCCGACCCCCCTAATTTTGCCACAAAAAACTGGGAAAACTTATTGACTCGAGTATAAGCCTAGGGTGGAAAGATGCTCCATAGATTATTCCCCCATATGCTGCCCCCATAAGATGCTCCATAGATTATGCCCCCATATTCTGCCCCATAATAAGCTCTATAGATTATTTCCCCATATGCTGATGCTGCCCCCATAAGAAGCTCCAGAGATTATTCCCCCATATGCTGCCCCCATAAGAAGCTCCATAGATTATGCCCCTATGTGCTGCCCTCATAAGATGCTCCATAGATTATGGCCCCATGTGCTGCTGCCGCCGCTGCTGCATTTAAAAATGAAAAAAATGACGTACCTCTCCGTCGCTGGGGCCAGGTGCCAGTGTCACTGCTGGCACCTGAGATATTCACCTGTCCTGCGTCCATGGCTGCTTGCTGCTGTCTGGCACGTCATCTGTCAGTGACGTTCAGACTGCAGGGGGCACGGCGCACACTAACCACGTCACCGTGCCCTCTGCTGTCTGACCGTCACTGACAGATGACGTGCCAGACAGCAGCAAGCAGCCATGGACGCAGGACAGGTGAGTATCGCTATGCTTACCCATCCTGGCGCTGTCTCTTCAGCCCCCAGCTTCTCCACGATCTCCCTTCCTGCCTTCAGCGGTCACGTGGTACCGCTCATTAAAACTCATGAATATGCGCATATTCATGAGTTTTTATGAGCGGTACCACGTGACCGCTGAAGGAAGGGAGATCGCAGAGAAGCTGGGGGCTGAAGAGACAGCGTCAGGACGGGTAAGTATGATCTGACATCCCTGCCCCCCTCCGACCCCCTGGTGTATATGACTCGAATATAAGCCGAGAGGGGGACTTTCAGCCCCAAAAAATGGGCTGAAAATCTCGGCATATATTCGAGTATATACGGTATATTACAGCAGGATTACAAGCAGCTTCCTCACCTCATTCACACAGTGAGTATTTGGGGCAGTATTTTACATCAATATTTGAAAGCTAAAAAACAGGCAGGAGCAAACACAGAGAAAAAAATAACTGAATCACTTTCACCTCGTCTGTGTTTTGGATCCACTCCTGGAGTCTGTTAACAAATTGTTAGCAGCGGATTAATCAGCGTAACATCCAGAGTCAGCAACACAGAATGTAGATTTATTCATATTCAGGTTGAACAGCTTACAGCATGAGATGTGATCAGTCTGGTATCTGCTGTGGCTTGCAGCATGGGAGCATTACAACAACAAGAAGGGAAGAGAAGGAGGGGCATCCTGTCTGTTTTTTTTTTTTGTCACTGAACTTTGTTAACAATCTCACAATATGCACAATATATAAAACAGTACAGTAGTAGTTGTTGCAATACATACAGATCAATATGCATTTTTCCAACACCCCCACTCAACAACTACTTATCCTCTTAGTCCCAGTGTGGTCCTCAATTCTTGGAACCTGGCTCGTGGCAATGGCTTTGTCATACTTTTGAGAATATCCTTTTGCCACCAACCTTGCTTTAAATCTGTGGACTTTACCTTCAGAGTCATATTTGGTTTTGAAGACCCACTTGCACTTGATTGCCTTTTTGCCCTGTGGCAGCTTGGTGAGTTTCCAAGTTTGAAGTTGATGAAGTGATTTGATTTCCTCATTAGCAGCATTGATCCACTTTGTTCTTTCATGGACAGGTAGTTCTTGCATTTCATCCCATGACTGCGGCTCTGATTCAGGTAGTGTCTTGACTATGTAGGATAGACGTTTAGCTGGTACGCCTCTGTTAGATCTTGAAGATCTCCTGATTTCAGATTCACCTGATTTTTCTGTTGTTCCTTCAGTGGTTGAAGAATCCAGCCAGACCTCTACATCTTCCTTGTTATTGTCTTGTAATTGTGACTTCAGCTGGACTACTGGCGTGATGTCACAAAACTTGGGGGACACAAAGTTCTCATCAATCACTACATCTCTACTTATTGTGACCTTGATTGTTTCTGGGTGTAGAATCCTATAACCTTTCTGGGTTTCACTGTAGCCTACCAGGATCCCTTCCTTAGCGTGAGATTCCCTGTTATGAATGAGTCACCATAGGAGGCAAAAACAGAAATGCTAGCTAAGTCCAGAAAACCAGAGAAGTTGGCAGCTATCGGATTGCAGACCCCTGAACCTATCAACACAACTAGCAGAAGCCGTGGGGGGTTCCTACGATGCCCTAGACCCCTCGATCACAGCCGGAGGACTATATAGCCTAAAGACAGAAAGGGAAATCTAAACTGCCCCAGAGCAGACCCCAAAGCAAAAGGCAGCCCCCAACATAGAATGACGGTGAAGCAAGAAGAAAGAACACTAACACAGACAGAAAGATAGACTGAGCAAAGACGGGGCCCAAGATAACTAGATAGGAAAGGACAGGAAGGCTGCTGTCTGCAATCTGTGAAAAACCCTATGAAAATAAGAGCCAACAGACTGACAGTGAAAAAGGCCCTGAAGACGCTAGGCTTCAAAAAGGCTATGTCAGTACTTAGGAATATTCTGAAGACAGAGCAACAGGCAAAAGGAGATTCAGCTCACTCCAGCAGGGAATGGCAGAATCCAGAAAAGCAAGGCAAACAAAAACAAAACACAAATGCTAACAGGCAAAGCAGAAAACTTAGCTTTAGAGGAGCAGGAATCAGACTGGTCTCCTAGAAGTCCACAGAGAAATCACCCGCAGGGCAGAAGGGCGTCGGCAGCCTTATATCCAGTCCGTGACTCCACTCAGCCAGTCATCATCATTAGGCTCAGGTGCCTGATAATCAGGCTCATTACCTTCCTTTACCAGAATAGGGAGTTCACCAGACCTCAGTGACGAAGGGGAAAATGAACTCACAACAATTCCCACTTAGTTCGCCTTTCTTTGGGAACGTGTACAAGCGCTTTACTTCCGAATATTCTTATATGATGTAGTTTTGGCTTTCTGCTGTTCCATTGCTCAAATGGAGTTTTCTCTGTAGCTTTACCTGGTAGTTTGTTCTGAAGATAGCAAGCTCCCTCAGTTTATACATGAGTCATTGTGACAGAAGATGGCGAGGAAGGGGAAGTGGCGGAGCAGTGGGTCACAGGAGGCAGGAGCACTGGCAATGAATATTCATTTCCCTTATAGCGCGCACAGTTATCGCCACAGTTGCCAGCTTCCAGCAGCAGTCAGGCTATCATGGGTGCCCACTCATTAAAGTAATGAATATTCACCTCTCTCCACTCCCATAGACATGGAAAGAGGTGAATATTCATTCCCCAAATGAGAGGGGACAAGAGATCGCCTGGCCGCAGGAGCTGCTGGCACTGAATCAAGATGAGGGAACAATGCATACCCAGCATATCCTCCTATGATCTAAGATCCAAGTGAGTTTGTCGCAGGTGGTAAGGGCTCATGCAGCCTTCTTTATACATGGAGCGGGCATGTCTTGAAGGTTAATTTTGGATCTGTTGTGGACCATGTGGCTCTTGACTAGGTGACCAGCTGCCAATCAATAAGTCAATAAGTTTTCCCAGATTTTCGTGGCAAAATTGGGCGCTTCAGCTTATATTCGGGTCGGCTTAAACACAAGTATATACGATACATAGACTTATACAATGGTTAATCAACATATTAGCAAACATCAATCATTCAATGACCCTGCATCCCTGTCCTCCAAAGATGGCAACACAATAAACTGTAGGAGCTGATATAATGGATAAACAGCAATTATTCAACAATTCGCAAACATCAATTCAAGAGACTTATATGTTCAGACTTATATGAACTAGTTTATGTCTCCTTGCCCACTGAAAATATTTGTCTGGCATAATTAAGATATTTTTCATACAATAAGATACACTTAATTCCTCCAAAAATTTGGAGAGGGAGCTGCAGCGACGGACGATCGGGTCAGAAGAGGCAGGAGCTGGCTTCTGTGGGTAACCCCCGGGCCCACTGTTAGAGAGAAATTACTATTCACTGTCCCCACTCCAATAATCCATACCACCTCTATGCACTGAAGCTGGTGCCGAGAAGTGGGAAAAAGAGCAGTGAATATTCATTCTTTTTAGTAGCGGGCACATGTGATCACCCAGCCGCTGCTGAAAGCCGGCAGCTGTGGCCTATCAGTGTGTCTGCTATTAAAGGGAAGTGAATATTCACTGATACACACACCCATAGTCCCGGGCGTGGGGAACAGTGAGTATTCCGGCAGCTGTCCTATGCTTGTAAACAAAGCATGATGTCACTGCCATGTGCAGCTTACAAGCATAAATCAGCTGCTGGCATATCAGAACAGGATGCTGGGAGAGAGCAGGGGGAAGGTAACTAGAATGGTAGATGTTTTTACTTTAATTTTTTGATGGGGGCCATTACTACCAGGATGGGGATAGGGCATGTATACCAGGATGGGGATGGAGGCCATGCATACCAGGATGGGGATGAGAGGACCATGTATACCAGAATGGGGATGAGGGCACCTTGTATACCAAATGGGGATGAGGGAACCATGTATACCGGAATGGGGATGAGGGGACCATGTTTACCAGAATGGGCATGAGGGTACCATGTTTACCAGAATAGGGATGAGGGGACCATATATATCAGGATAGTGATGAGGAGGCCATGTATATCAGGATGATGATGAGGGGGCCATATATACCTGGATTGGGGACATATATATACCAAGATGGGGATATTAGTACAGAATTGACCATAATTTTTGCTTCAATTTTTTCCCCTATTTTTCTCCTCTAAAACCTAAGTGCATCTTTTGTAGTCCGGTAAGTCTTATAGCCCAAAAAATACGGTAAATGCCATGTTGTCATATTACCTCTTATCCGATCCCCTGCAGCTCCACTTCCGGTGTCCAGCGTGCGTATGTGCTGACGCCTGTGCAATGACATTAGTGCTCAAGGCACCATCATAGAAGAGGCGAAGGGAGTTCCAAGCTGCACGCACTCCCATTCTGCTGATGGCTCCGGGAAAGCTCTCTTCATTGACAAAATGTGACAACACACCCCTGCCCCTGTGCCCTGGTGAGCAAAAGTCGGGGGCAACCTCTTTGCTTTTGCTCACCGGGCCCCATACAACAGTAAGGGTAGTAGTGCCATGATCGCGGCCCTGTGCATTACTCTACATTTATCAATATTTAATATCATTTGCCAAGTTTTTGCCCATTCAGACATCTTATCCAGATTGTTTTCTAATATTGTAATGTCAAGGTCAGTTTACACTTCACTCTCAAACCGATCCACAAGGTCATTAAGGGCTCATACACATTTGCGAGAGACTCGCACGTATTTCTATGTAGCCACACGCTCTGGTCCGAGTGGCGGTGGCATTGCCGGGTTTTCATGCGAGAGACTCGCACGAGAATCGTGTGAGTCTCTCGCAAGTGAGTATGAGCCCTAATAAAGAGATTAAAAAGAATCAACACACCAGTTTTTGGTACATTAGCTAACCGTTATTTTTATAGATAGATCACAGACCCATTACAATCAATGTGCCTTATGTCTTTTTTTTTTGCAAAGGGATTATCCATAAAAAAACCCTGGACTTTGATCCGTGTTGTGCACCAAACTCTCCAATGTAAGTTAATGTCCCCTATGAAAAAAAATGGTTAGCATGAGGATGTCATCCATGTGCTGACCATATTTTTACTGTTTAATGGGTTGGAAAAACTAAATTTTTTCTTTTAATACGAGCAAAAATGATGCAACCAAGATATAAAAACTGACACACAGACAAAGTGCATTGAAAAATCCTAGACAATTTTACAGATATGAGGAAAAAAAATGACGTGCGAAACCAGCCTAAAGCTAAATTCACATTATGGGTCTTATCCTTTTACTTCCTCAGTCAGAAGCTTCCATCTGGAGCTAAAAAAAGTGGTATTCCTCAATGGAGACATTGAGCCAAAACCAGTAGTGGAACAATCAGAGGAAAGTATAATAGAAACACGTCACCACTTCTGGATTTCTCGCCCACTCCGAGTTTTGGTTTACAGACATAGATGTAAACTGCTGACCAAATACTGAACGTGTGAACATGGCCTTATGATGAACACAATAGCGTGGTCGTAAATCTGGATCTTGTTGCAATCAAAAGCTTATATATATATATACAGTATATGAGCTGTAATATTCAAATACTGGAGCAGCAAATACTGTAGATAATTCAATTCACAGAATAGCAAGTCTAAATGGGAGAAAAACTAAACTCTAGAAGGGATGTCAAACAGAGGGCCAAACTTAAAAGCTTGGACAAAGTGGCAGCCAACCTTGACATATCTTTAAAAAAAAGTCTACAATTGAGGAAAGTTTTCCTTATCATCAAATATAACAATGAACATTTTCATATGGAAACAAACTTAAAGGGTTTAGCCAACAAATTATGTACTGTACATTTTAAGCCCGTTACCACCCGGGACATATCCATACATCCCTGTGACATGGTACTTATTGACCTGGGATGTATGGACACGTCCTGGCAATTTTGCGCTCACAGAGACTATGCGTGCACGATCGCCACCAGGAGTCAGTTGATTCTGACAGCTGACAACCGGCACTCAGTGCCAGGAGCGGTCCCGTGCCGTTCACAGCACTTTAACCCTCTAAATGCTGTGATCGAACTCGATTGCAGCATTTCAGGAGCAGGCAGAGGTAAGACAGCCCCACTGCCCTTGGATCGGAGACACCCGGTCCTGATCGTTGACACCCAGTCCTGATCGTTGCCATGGTGATCCGATGTAGTTATGATGACATCTGGGTCCCCAGAGCTAGCAAGGTTGCTTGATCATGCTCAGAGCATGATGAAGCAACTTTGTCAGTGCAGCGCTGACAGTTTGCATAGCATAGAGATACTCCTGCATCGCTATGCTATACAAGCGATCAGTCTGCCAAAAATGCAAGTCTCATAGTGGGACAAAGTAAAAAAGTTTAAAAAAAATTGTAAAAAAATTGTAAAAATATAAAAATATATATATTTGTGCTCATGAATAAATGTTTTTATGAAAAAAAAACATAAATGATAAAAGTACACACATTTGGTATCGCCTCGTCCGGAACGACCCAACCTATAAAACTGTCCCACCTGATAACACTTTAGTGAACACCATAAAAAATTAAAAATAAAACACAAGTAAAAAAACAATGCTTTATCATCATACCGCTGAACAAAAAGGGGAATAAAACGTGATAAAAAGACGGATATAAGTAAAAATGGCACTGCTGAAAACACCATCTTGTCCCACAGTAAACAAGCCGCCATACAGCTCCATCTGCTGAAAAATAAAGAAGTTATAGCTCTCAGAATAAATCGATGCAAAAATAATTATTTTTTCTGCAAAATAGTTTTTAATGTGTAAAAGCGCCAAGACATAAAAAAATATACCAAAGGCAGAATTTTTGCTTTCTTGGCCTTTTTATAGAGAATATGAATGATAACACCAAATATTTTTCTCCACTCATGGTTAGTAGTTGGGTGAAGTCATTTATTGTCAAACTACTGTGTTTTCTCTTTATAAATCATAATGACAACCCAAAACATCCAAATGACCCTGATAAAAAGTTCACATACCCTGGTGATTTGGCCTGATAACATACACTGATGTTGACACAAATGGGATTGAAAGGCTACTAAAGGTAACATCCTCACCTGTGACCGGTTTGCTTGTAATCAGTGTGTGCATAAAAGCTGAGTGAGTTTCTGAGATCCAGACAGACTCTTGCATCTTTCATCCAGCCACTGACGTTTCTGGATTGTGAGTCATGGGGAAAGCAAAAGAATTGTCAACGGATCTAAGGGAGAAGGTAGTTGAACTGTGAAAAAAATGAAAGGGATACAGAAAGATGTCCAAGGAATTGATAATGCCAGTCAGCAGCGTTCAAACGGTGATGAACACAGAAAATCATGGGTTCTGTAAAAACAAAACCACGTCAGGTAGCCCAACACAAATTTCGCCCATAACTGCCAGGAAAATTGTTCGGGATGCAAAAACAACATCAGCTGAAATACTAGACTCTCTGAAAACTAACTGTTCAAAGCAGTTAAAACTGGTTTGAATCACTGACTGGTAACCAACTTACGATTTTACTTAAAAAAATGCTTTGTCCCAATTAATTTGCACAGCACTGTATATTCTATATCTTGTGGATGGTGGATTGTCCCTTGCAGGGTTCACTTGGAGCCTGTCCTTGTTAGGACAGGAGCAACACAAGGGGCACGACAAGGAGTTAAGGAAAAACTTCATACCCCCTACCCCTCCCCTCCCTCCCTTTCTTGGGCTTTGATCTCCAGAGAAGGTTTAAGGAGGAACCTGCTGTGGATACATGTCCGTTCCCATTGGTGAGATCAAACCAATTTTTATTATTGAGCACTGGTGTAAACTGGGCTCTTCAGCTAGTAGTGAATAAAAGTTAAGTTTTACTTTATTGGGAGACTCTCCGAGCTATACTCTCCCTGTATTCTTACCCAAACAGTTTCTCAAGAGCTACTATTCTCTGAAGCTTGAATCTCTGGAGATATACATTTTAATAACATACAATGCAACCCTTCCTCCCCTCTTGCTAATCATGCTTCTAATAAATAAGTTGTAGCCTTAAAGGTTTGTATTCCAATCATGTGTATCATCCCACCAAGTTTCAGTAATTCCTGTGACATAATAGCTCTCTATGTTAGCAGTTCCAATTCTTCTTGTTTGTTTCCTATGCTCTATGCATTTGTGTAGACACATTTTAGCTTGTAGTTGGTTTCTCTTTCTTCTCTATTTTCATTCAGAATTTATTGTTTTTGTTCTTTATTTCCACTTCTAATATCAGAGTTCTCAATAGAATTAATTAGCTGCATATTTTTTTCTGGCTGTATATTTCCCATCCCGTATTGCTCTAGTTTAAAGTTCTGCTGATGAGTGTACCAAATATGTGTTTTCCTGTTTTTGTAAGATTCAATCCATCCCTAGTAAAATTCCATCATGCAGGTAATTCACTCCATGGTCAAGAAATCCAAAATGTTGCTCACGGCACCATCGATGAAACCAGTTGTAAAATGAAGAAGGGTGCTACCTTTTGTGGGTGTCATGAAAGAGATTTGGAAGGAAGGAAGACCGCACCCCATTGTGATGGATGCCCACCCGAAATGGGTGCGGATGAAGAGAGAGCTCCCGCCCCCACAGCAGAATCTGGAGAAACGGGTGGAGCAACAGAAAGTGACCCCTTTCTCAAATGAGTGGAACTCAGAAGGAGAGACGCCATTACCTGATATCATGCAGAGATGAAGTATGTCTTTCCGCAGCGGCATCAGTTGCCAGGACTGGAGGCGATCTGTGGCCCAGGCGGGGATGGACCTGCGTTTCGAGGCCTGTTGGTCAGAGGAGCTGGAAGAATGGCACCCGTTCCGGTGGCCGGACAAGCAGCCAGTGGATACTGGGGAGTTCGAAGGATTGGCGGTGCCCCGACAGGAACAGGAAGGAGTCCAGAATACTCTGGAGGCTGCCCTGAGGGGAATTGTTGCCGCCGTGATCATCAACATCAGCGGCCGTGCCAGAAGATGGCCACTGGATGCACCGGCGGTGAGTAGAGTGTTCCCACCCCGCCGTCCTGTCACCTCGGCCTCTGCTCCTTCACTTCCTGTGGCCCCACCGTCCTCTCCGCCCGTACAATCAAACAGTTTTCATATTTCATGTTTGCATGCTATAGCGCTACAGAGTGCTGCCTTATTTCTTTGATTGTATTTGAGTTGGCTACTCTAGGTAAGCACCTGTTCAGACCTTATTTATGTTTGGATGTGACGGTTAGTTTTTTACATTTGTATTAGCCTTCTGACTGAGCACTCCGCTCTTAGCCTCAGGCAATTTTAATTGCAACAGGATCCTACCCCTCCATAGAGATATAGACTTTAGTCCAAGGGAGGATACATATTAGGTTCCCAGAGAGATGTAGACTGTCTAAGAGAGGATTGGCATTAGGTCCTGGCAAACCTTAACGTGACTGCCATGTATACCTGAATTGGCCAATTTATGCGCTAAGCATTCTCAATTTTTCATATTTCTAGTGCAGTAATGCAATTCAATTTTCAAATTTCATGTTTGCATGCTATATCGCTACAAAGTGCTGCCTTATTTGTTTGATTGTATTTGAGTCCTCTCCACCCGTGGCGGGATGCTACTATGGCTAGGAGCAGAAGGTGCCCCGGACGACGGCGCAAAGCTGCCGCAGACCCCTACTTCAATCTGCCGGGCAGTGTAGATGGACACTGGGACCATCACAAGAAAGACTGTTGTGGATCTCCAGTTTGGGAGGGAGCCACTGATACTGACTGGCCTCAAGTAGCTGCAGGGACAGAGAAGGAAACATTATTTCATGTACAGTAAAGTTTTCCCTTTTGAATCAGAACTGTGCCTGTCGTGTTCTTCCTGGATCATCACCCTCAGTGGTTGCAGTGAGTGTGGAAAGAAGGTAACTGACTGTGCTGCAGGATTGGGACTCCACCTCTCTTTTTCATGTGCAAGGGGCTGGGGTGCTTCTGGACTGTTGCTTTAAGAGACTCGGTCGTGAGTACCACCCCGTGCTACCTTGTTACACCATCAGTAGGGAATCCCCCACAACTACCACTCTCCTCATTTTCTCCCTTCAAGAGGCTTCTGATTTCTTACTGGAGTGTTCTTTGTGGGCAAAGCACTTTTTTGATGTACATCGTCACAATTTTCCTGCGCAAGAGCCTGGTAGCGGTTTTTCAGTGCTATGGGTGCTGACTGCTTCTTTGGGTCACATGCTTCCATTTCTCTTCTTCTGCAGGTACATTGAAAGGTGCTTCTCTTTGAAAATTCTAAATAGTTATTCTTACTCTGTCATTAGCTTCTGCAGGAACACTGAAAAGTTCTTCTCTTGCAATATTCTGAAGAGATTCTTGTGCTCTGTCAAGGAAATCCTAATTTTCTTTGATGAGCTTCAGTGTAGCTATTCTCCTGAATACTTTGCACCTTTTCCTCTAATAGAGTCACAAGTTTGTCTTTTCCTCTGACAAGTCTCTAAACATAAAGCACACATTGGAGAACCCCATATTGGTAATCTCCTTCTCTTTGTTGAACAAAACTAATTTCTGCGGAATCGGTGTAAAGATTCACCCAAAGATCCTCAGACTCGTGGAGGCTCTTCACTCTGGTTGAGTTGATGCTAATGGCCGATCATTCCTGCATAATCTCTAAATCATATCGTGCAAGGAAACAAGGAAACAATAGTTCCTTAAATTGGGTCGTGCTTTAGTAAATGCAAAATAAATGTCTTATGCAATGGGTGTAATGATCATAAATTCATTGCTTGCATCTAATTAAACGTTATATAAATAGCTATAGTCATTTACTGGATGTTTTATTATTCATAATTATCAATGGAACATCTGGTTTGCTCAACATTACCCATGGATCATTACATTTACAGAGAGTTGCTTGATGAGTAATTGGGGTAAAGCTTTGCACAGAATGTCTGCAAATACTGTAGAAATTCTCCATTTATTCCATCTTGAAATGGACAGAAGTCTACTTTAAAGGGGTGGTCTGAAACTAACACTGATTTAATCCTAAATGTCTATCTATTTAAGTAACACAGCAAAAAGGGTCAGCAGTGTACTGTATACCTTCCCAGGTCTCAGAACTAATGCAGGACACAGCAAACCCATGTAGTAAAGATTTCAGCAATGCAGGTGCAAAATACTGATGAGACAACTCACAATCTAACAAGTCATGGAGGGGGTGATTGCTTAGTAATAAACTGCAGAAAATCGGCTTGTATAGGGTGCTGGGGAGGTAAACTCTACTGCCCTTTTCAGCTTTGTTAATTGTTGAATTTTTGGAGGATTTAAATTCTTTTTGTGGCATTGCTTTTAATTTTAGAGTTAGGACTCGCAAGTATTAGGACTCTTGATGCAGATTGTGAGCTTGCATATCATGGGCAAAATATCAAACAATACCTACCTCCTATATTTTGTATATTTTTTTAACGTCATTTGTCAGGTGGTAGTCAAGCCCAGCATTTTTGGCCTTGTAAACTAGTGTGTTTGCTCTCATAGGATACACTTAACCCCTTTACCCCCAAGGGTGGTTTGCACGTTCATGACGGGCCAATTCCACTGATTCTGTTTTCTCGTAACATATTGTACGTCATGTTAGTGGTAAAATTTCATTCACATAACTTGCGTTTATTTGTGAAAAAAACAGAAATTTGGCGAAAATTTTGAAAATTTCGCAATTTTCCAACTTTGAATTTTTATACCCTCAAATCACAAAGATATGGCACACAAAAAACTTAATAAATAACATTTGCCACATTAACTTTACATCAGAACAATTTTGGAACCAAAATTTTTTTTTGCTAGGAAGTTATAAGGGTTAAAAATTGACCAGCGATTTCTCATTTTTGCAACACCATTTTATTTTTACGGACCACATCACATTTGAAGTCACTTTGAGGGGTCTATATGATAGAAAATACCCAAAAGTGACACCATTCTCAAAACTGCACCCCTCAAGGTGCTCAAAACCACATTCAAGAAGTTTATTAACCCTTCAGGTCCTTCACAGGAATTTTTTGAATGTTTTAAAAAAAAATGAACATTTAACTTTTTTTCACAAAAAAATTACTTCAGGTCCAATTTTTTTTATTTTACCAAGGGTAACAGGAGAAATTGGAGTGCAGAAGTTATTGTGCAATTTGTCCTGAGTACGCTGATACCTGATATGTGGGGGGATCCACTGTTTCGGCGCATGGCAGCGCTCAGAAGGGAAGGAGCGCCGTTTGACTTTTCAATGCAAAATTGGCTGAAATTCAGATCGGACGCTATGTTACATTTGGAGAGCCCCTGATGTGCCTAAACAGTGGAAACCCCCCACAAGTAACCCCATTTTGGAAACTAGACCCCCCAAGGAACTTATCTAGATATGTGGTGAGAACTTTGAACCCACAAGGGCTTCACAGAAGTTTATAACGTACAGCCGTACAATTAAAAAATCATATTTTTTCCACAAAAATGATCTTTTCACCCCCAATTTTTATTTTTCCAAGGGTAACAGGACCCTAAAAGTTATTGTGCAATTTGTCCTGAGAACGCTGATACACCATATGTGGGTGTAAATGACTGTTTGGGCGCATGGCAGAGCTCGGAAGGGAAGCAGCGCCATTTGACTTTTTTGGCTGGAATTGAGATCGGACACCATGTCGCGTTTGGAAAGCCCCTGATGTGCCAAAACAGTGGAAACCCCCCACAAATGACACCATTTTGGAAACTAGACCCCCCAAGGAACTTATCTAGATGTGCGGTGAGAACTTTGATCCTCCCAGGGCTTCACAGAAGTTTATAACGTACAGCCATACAATTAAAAAATCATATTTTTTCCACAAAAATGATCTTTTCACCCTCAATTTTTATTTTTCCAAGGGTAACAGGACCCCAAAAGTTATTGTGCAATGTGTCCTGAGTACGCTGATACCCCACATGTGGGGGTAAACCACTATTTGGGCACATGGTAGAGCTTGGAAGGGAAGCAGCTCCATTTGACTTTTTTGGCTGGAATTGGGATTGGACGCCATGCCGCATTTGGAAAGCCTTTGATGTGCCTAAACAGTGGAAACCCCCCACAAATGACACCATTTTGGAAACTAGACCCCCAAAAGAACGTATCTAGATGTGTGGTGAGCACTTTGAACCCCCAAGGGCTTCACAGAAGTTTATAACGCCTAGACATGAAAATAAAAACAACATATTTTTTCCACAAACATGATCTTTTAGTCCCCAATTTTTTTATTTTCCCAAGAGTAACAGGAGAAATTGGACCCCAAAAGTTGTTGTCCAATTTGTCCTGAGTACGCTGATACCCCATATGTGGGAGAAAATTACTATTTGGGCACACGTAGGGGCTCGGAAGGGAAGTAGTGACGTTTTGGAATGCAGACTTTGATGGAATGGTCTGCGGGTGTCATGTTGCCTTTGGATAGCCCCTGATGTACCTAAACAGTGGAAACCCCTCACAAGTGACCACATTTTGGAAACTAGACCCCCTAAGGAACTTATCTAGATGTGTGTTGAACACTTTGAACTCCCCAGTGCTTCACAGAAGTTTATAATGCCCGTGGGTTAATATAAAAAAAATCATATTTTTTTCCACAAACATGATCTTTTAGTCCCCAATTTTTTAATTTTCCCAAGGGTAACAGGAGAAATTGGACCCCAAAAGTTGTTTTGCAATTTGTCCTGAGTAGGCTGATACCCCATATGTGGGAGTAAAACACTGTTTGGGCGCATGACAGAGCTTGGAAGGGAAGGAGCACCATTTGACTTTTTCAACGCAAAATTGGCTGGAATTGAGATCAGACGCCATGTTGCATTTGGAGAGCACCTGATGTGCCCAAACAGTGGAAACCCCCCAATTCTAACTCCAACCCGAACCCCAAGACACCCCTAACCCTAATCTCAGCCCTAACCCTAGCCCTAACCCTATCCCTAATGGGAAAATGGAAATAAATACTTTTTTTTAATTTTATTATTTTTCCCTAACTAAGGGGGTGATAAAGGGGGGTTTGATTTACTATTTATGGTGGTTTTTATGTTTGGCAGCTGTCATACGCTAAAAGACGCTTTTTATTGTAAAAATAGCTTTTGCATCACCACATTTTGAGAGCTATAATTTTTCCATATTTTGACCCACTGAGTCATGTGAGGTCTTATTTTTTATGGGACGAGTTGACGTTTTTATTGGTACCATTTTCGGGCACGTGACTTTTTTATCACTTTTTATTCCGATTTTGGGACGCAGAATGAACAAAAACCAGCATTTCTAGAATTTCTTTTGGGGGGTGCGTTTACACCGTTCCGCGTGCAGTAAAATTGATAAGGCGGTTTTATTCTTCGGGTCAGTATGATTACAGCGATACCTCATTTATGTCTTTTTTTATGTTTTGGCACTTTTATGCAATGAAAACAATTTTATATAAAAAAATTATTTTTGCATCGCTTTATTCTGCAACCTATAACATTTTTATTTTTTCACTGATGATGCTGTGTGGTGGCTCATTTCTTGTGGGACAAGATGATGTTTTCAGTGGTACCATGGTTATTTATATCCGTCTTTTTGAACGCGCGTTATTGCACTTTTTGTTCGGCGGTATGACAATGAAGCATTATTTTTTGCTTTGTTTTTTATTTTTATTTTTTAAGGGGTTCACTAAAGGGGTTAACTAATGGGACAGGTTTATAGGGCGGGTCGTTACGGACGCGGCGATACTAAATATGTATACTTTTATTGTTTTGTTTTTATTTCCAAAAAGTGAATTTATTAGGGAATATTTTTTTTTTTTAATTTATTTAGCGATTTTTTTATAAATTATTTTTACACCTTTTTTTAACTTTATTAGACTGTCTCAAGGTGGGCATCACTGTCATGTGTGAGATCGCTGATCTGACACATCACAGATCGCTGTGACAGATCAGCGACCTGACACAATCACTGCAGAAGGCTTCCTCATGCCTGCGCTTTGCAAGCAGTGAGGAAGCCGACTCCCTGCAGGCCCCCAAAGGTCCCCGCCACCATATTGGATCCGGGGACCTGCAGGGAAGGAGACCCCCACAGCAGCGCTGCACATCGCACTGCTGCGGGGGTCTCAGGGAAGCACAGAGGGCGCCCCCTCCCTGCCGATGCTTCCCTAAACCACTGGTACACTGCGATCGTGTTTGATCAAAGTGTGCCAGGGGTTAACGTGCCGGGGGCGGTCCATGACTGCCCCTGACACATAGTGCCGGGTGTCAGCTGTGATAATCAGCTGACACCCGGCTGTGATCAGCGGCGCTCACCCCGTGAGCGCCGCTGATCGCTATGACGTCCTATCCCGTCCTTGGGCATAGGGGCCCTGGTCCCATGGATGGGATAGTTCTTATATAAAAAGAAAATGGTATAAAACCAAAGCCAGCTCACCAACCAGACCATCAGGTGCACGGAACTCGATCCTGATGCGATGTCATCTTGTAATAAGAGAAAAAAAAAAAAAAGGTTTGTTCCAGCTCCTTTAAAAAATGTAATCCTTTAATGATTCCAAATATGTGTGCAAGCGACATGTTTCAATCTATTACAGATCTTTCTCAAAGCTTTGCATGGTCCCATCAGAAAACATTAAAAAAACAAACCATTACATTTACCTTCCATGCGCGCCCTTGCAGCTTCCTGCTCTGATGCCAGATGCTTTATGCTTGTAAGCAGTGCATGGCAGGGACATCATGCGCTGCTTGCAAGCTGAAGGGCAGCTGCCGGAATATTCAGGATGCAGAAGAGGCGACCATATATACCAGGATAGGGTATATTAAGTACAGAATTGACCACATTTTTGCTTCAATTTTTTTTCCTAATTTCCTCCTCTAAAACCTAGGTGCGTCTTATGGTCCAGTGCGTATTATAGTCTCAAAAATACGGTATAATGCGGATTCATGAGTTTAGGCTAAACTGATTTGCTGCGTTTAAGGAATTCTCCAACCTTAAAGGGATGGTCCGAAGTCAAACTAAATTTTATTCTAAATCCCTATCTATTTAGTGCTACAATCAAAGTTATTTTTGTCACGACACAGCTGTCGGGTGACCCGTGACCAGGGGCTTCTTCCCTGTCCCTAACACTAGGGGGGCTCCCTAGCATGCCCTACCCCCCAGGATACTGCATCCAAAGGTGAAGATGCCAGGGCCTCCACCCTTGTCTTATCTCCTGAGTCAGCCCTCTGTCTGTTCTCTTCCCCCACCCAGGAAAGAGGGGTGCTACTGTTTACCATAGTACAAGAACCCAATAAGCCTAGGCAATATAAACAAGGGATAACAGAAAACTCCAGGCATACAAAATATTCACTCACATGTAACAGAGGAATGCACCGGGGCGTGAAGGTCCGGACTCCTTATCTATGTACTGGTCCAGTATTTATGTTTCTCCCTCTCCCATATTGATAGTTCTGCTTCACGTCACTTGTCTCATCTATTGCATTTTTTCTGTGTTGTATTGTGCATAAATATGTGACTCTTCAGATTTTGTATTAGTCAAGCCTGAAGAAGAGACCTGAGTAGTCTCAAAAGCTTGCAATGTGTTACCATCTTTTCAGTTAGCCATTAAAAGGTGTCAACCACTGAGGACTCTCAATTCTGAATATTTTTTTAGATGTGACTAGGGAATCCAATTTCTAGACCAGCCTCTCATGTTAATATTCTAATTGCTGGTTTGTGTCTGGACAATGGCTATTTTACCAATCAATACATTATTTTTCCTGAAACTCTTTGTTGTAACCTTTCTCATAGCTAGATAGTGTCAGTCACCAACTTGCAGCTCTTCTTCAAAAGAGCTAAGAGGTGTGAAATGTAACCACTGTGTGGTTCTCAGGAAAGCCCCCTGGAGAGATTGGAGACAGGTGACTGCCTTCTCAGGATTACATGAGGTCATGACCTGTGTGGAGAGCTGCAGCCTAAAGGGCCCGTCACACTAAGCACTATCGCTAGCAATATCGCTATAACGTCACTGGTTTTGTGACATAGCATCGATATTGCTAGTGATATTGCTGTGTGATACTTACCTCCGACCGGCTCCCACGCTGGTTATCGCTGATCGCGCGAGAACGTCCTGGACCGTTTCTCGTCATCATCTTCCTGCTGGGCTTCCTGCTGTGGCGACGAGCGACACATGGACGCGGGCGGGAGGACGTCTTCATCGCCTCGTCTGACAGGTAAGTAACGACCGCCGACCCCTGCTATGTCGCTGGTGAGATCTGCCTGTGTGGCAGCTCACTTGCGACCACTTAGCGATGCACCAGCAATCCTGACCGGGTCATATCGTTGTCAGGATCACTGGTGCATCGCTAAGTGTGACACTGCCTTTAGACAAATGCTAATTACTGCTGGTAAAAAATGCATACAAATACATATTTCACTACAGCTGGTATGAAAAATTCCTTACTGCTCCCCAATTACATTAAGTAATTGCTATTCCATTTTGTTTTTTCCATTTTCCTATGTGATGACATTTCATTCCTGAATCCTCAGTGCATGCTGGGATATTCAAACAAAGCGTCATCAGAGCAGGGGGCAGAGGCTGCTGTCGCTGCCACAGCCCATGTCCCCTCTCTGAAATGAAGAATCATCAGTGATGCTCATTATGGCACAACATGCTCATGGCTGAGTGGAGAACGCTGGGAGCAACGGTCAATGAGATTAACGAATATGTCTTTGCCCAATTCTGCAACTGCTCATAACTTCATGCCAAATTACATGATTTCAATCCTAAACTCTTCCTGACTACTAATGGTTTATCTTCATCAGGTTTATAACCATATTGCAAGGATATTAAGTTCATAAAACACTTAGGAAAATATGAGTTTTTAGAGAATTTCGATTACTCTTCTTATGAAATAATTTGTAATTTATTAATGCACATTTGCTAGATGAGAGCATGTTGCATTCATATATTGTATTTCAAGTTAAAGAAGGCAGAATAAAAAACATTAAATATGATAGAAATAATGTAAATATAAGTAGCAGGAATGTCTTGGCATTGGTACATAAAAATCTAATGCACTTCAGTACTCTCATTGTATCAGCTCCATTATATTGAGAACAATATGTACACAATCTGGAATAATGCCCTGCTACATGAATAAAGCCAACTATATTCAACCTACTCTGTTATTAAAGAATATATTGGCTAGCAACAACCGGCAGCAAATGATTAACACCTTCAAATTTTTCAATTCTGACCACTGTCACTTCATGAGGTTATAACTCTGGAAAATTTTGGCAAGAAATTTTGAAAATTTTTTAATTTTCAAACTTTATTTTATTCCCTTAAACCAGATAGTTATATCAGGCAAAATAGTTAATATATAACATTTAACACATGTCTACTTTACATCAGCATTATTTTGGAAACTTTTTTTTATTAGGACGTTAGAAGGGTTAATAGTATATTAGCAATTTCTCATTTTTCCTACAAAATTTACAAAACCAACATTTTTAAGGACTTCACATTTGAAGTGACTATATGAGAGACAATACCCCAAATTGACACCATTTTAAAAACTGCATTCCTCAAAGTGCTCAAAACCACATTCAAGAGGTTCATTAAACCTTCAGGTGCATCACATGAATTAAAGGATTGTGGAAGAAAAAAATTTAAATGTTACTTTTTCCCACAAAAAAGTTGCTTTATCCCCAAATTTGTCACAAGGGTGGGGTTACAGGAGAAATGTAACATCCAGTTTGTTGTGTAATTTCTCCTGGAGTACGCCAGTACACCCCTTCCCCGCATATGTGGTGAAAAACTAGCTCGGAAGGGAAGGAACACCCTTTGATTGTGCAAAATTGGCTGTAATTGATAATGACGTCATGTCGCGGCTGCAGAGCCCCTGATGTGCTTAAATATTGGAAATTATTTCATTTTTCACAATTATAGCAGAAAAAATGGATGCTACAATTTGTTGTGCAATTTCTCTGGAGCACAGAGCCTACTAGAGAGCTGATCCCTTATATCATATTTTATTTACACAGACCATAGGTCACAAATCCGAAGGTGAAATTTAGACATTTTTTTCCATTTCATTTGAAAAAATTAGCTCATTTAGAAATTCATGACAGCAACATATCTAAATAAACTTTGGCCTGGGCCATGTCTATCATTGTGTTCCATCCACTCTTCTTCTAACAACAGTCTGTAGATGTCTGGGAAGTGAGGATACCAATTGCTGGAGTTCTGGGATAGGAATGTTGTCCAATTCTTGTCTGATTGACGATTCTAGTTGCTAAACAGTCTTGTTTTTTCCTAGATTTTTTCTTACATGTTACGCCAAATGTTTTCTATTGGTGAAAGGTATGGACTGCAGATGGTAGTTTCATCACTTGAACTCTTCTTCGATGAAGCCATGCTGTTGTGATGGATGCAGTATGTGCTTAAGCATTTTCTTTCCATAGAAATATGGTCAACGTGACGTGGTGGGATGTCTTTTACGTTTTTTTTAAACAAAATTATGCTAAACAAGTACCCTATGTTATTTTCATGCACTATTGCTATTTATTTACTGCAGGGTATTTGCTCACTTTGTTTTTATCTTAGGTTTTTTCTGTTTAGTGGCCAGTGTGAACATGCGCCTACATGCTTGCATGCATACCAACTTATATTACAGTTCATTTAAATTTTTGTCTCTGACTGTGAAGTCTAGTTCACATCTAAATTCTGGAGAGCTCTTTGCAAGCTGCTGAATATATAGCTGGATTTTGCCTCCGGGTAACATCCGTAGACCAAACAGCAAGTGGAACGGGTAAATCAGATTCTCTAAAACTACCTTCACCTATCTTAAACCAGATAAGGCCGGGGTCAGAGCATGGGATAGCATGACAGTACCAAGGGATTAGACAGAACAGAGAGTCGGGGCCAAGCAAAAGTCAATACCAAACAGACAGAGAAGGTACCGAGACAGAATCCAACAGGCAGTATCCAGAGAGCAGACCGAGTCAAAAAATAAGGTATCAGGCAAACCAGCACATGGCACAAATGCATTCAGGGGTCAACACACTCAGCCAAGGGCGAAAGTATCTCTGACAAGGGAAATTCCCAAAAAGTCCACCCAGGGTCAGAGTGAGGCTACAGAAATTAACCCTAGAATAACCAAACCAGACAAACCATGACACAAGGTATGACAACATTAGCTATTTCACAATAACTAAAGCATGATCATAATACTGTGAAAAGATGTATGGCTGACACAGGTATAGTAGACAGATTTATGCAGATAAAGGCACAATGAGGAAGGTTTCTGCCAGACAAATTCATCGGATTATGAGAGCAATAACTAAAATGCATTACAAGCAGCAAATGGCTGCCACCACTTAAGCTGTTTGTACCTTTGGAGTCCCGCGAACCTCAAGGTATAGGATCCTCCAGAGACTTGCAGTTGTGCATAAACCTACTATTCAGCCATCCCAAAACAGTCCTCACAAGCAAAAATGGTTGCAATGGGCCAAGACATGCATGAAGACTAATTTGTTAATAAATGCCGTGCAACCCTCGATGGTCCAGATAGATGGCATAGTGGATGGTTGGTGGATAGACACCATGTAACAACAAGGTTGTGATGTCAGCAAGGAGGTGGCAGAGTCATATTTGGGTCAGAACTATGGGGAAAGAGCTGTTAGGTGTGAAAATGACTTCGGCAAAGTATATAGAGTTTCTGACTGACCACTTTTTTAAGGTACAAAAAGAAGCACTGTGCCATCTGCAGCAAAATCGTCTTCATGCATGACAATACACCATCTCATGCTGCAAAGAATACCTCTTTTTTTATTAAGGCTATGATTTGACATTGAGTTTTGATGTATTTTTGATGTTGCAGAATTTCTGCACAATTTCTGAACCCATTATTGAAATTAAGCTACTTGCGTTTTTTTATTGTGTTTTGTATGCATTTTTTAACATGCATTTATCACGTTTGTGACGCTTTGATTTTAGTCTCTTGTGTCATGCTTTAAATAAAACTGTTTTGTTTTTGATACTTCCTGGTATTTGGCTTCGATAAAACTTTCTTCATATACTTAGGTCTAGATTACATGCATTTTTATGTGCTTCTGCCAGCACTTAAAACTTATGTGTGGTTTTTTTACCTACAAATTTCCCCAGCTAATTCAAGTCTATGCGAGAATACAACCTATAAAATGTTTGGAAACTCTATTGTACATAATTTGGAACAGTGCATTTTGATTTTTTTAGTTTTGAAAAAAAATACTGTTATCATTGGGAAGTTTGCCCCCAAATATTTGATTTATACTGCAGCGATTGATGATTTGAACATTATATTGACTCATTTGCATCAACCATTTTGAAAAATCAGAGAAAAATAGCATTTGCATAATAATTTGGTAATGAGGTGTAGTTGATGTACACTTTGATAAAACAATCTAAAGATGCTCCATATTTTTGGACTGTCTAATTAAAATTTGCATTGTCTAAAAGTTAGTCAGTTTTTGTAAGTCTAACCTAAATGTTTTCATTAATCTAAATTTAAACACAACAATAGACATCCCCCTTATGATGCATTATCATATGTGTGCATTCTTAAAACCTTATTTCATGATTATGTTGCGGTGTAAACCAACTGCCGATCACCCGATGAATAAGCAAAACGCTTCTTTAATGGGTGAAATTATTTTTTTGAGCAATACAGAAGTTCATCATTCTCGGTGACGCATCATCCTATGTAAATAGGACTCATACTTTGTTCACTTTTGGTCTACCTCTTGTAAATAGTCTATTAAACGACCACCGATCGGGAAAGATTTACCGATCAGCGGCTGTATTGTGCGAGACGAAAAGGTAATGAACAAGTAAGATCTAGATCAGCCCAGGCTGAATGCGTTATGCAGGGATTTTATAGAAGGCCATTATCGATTGAGAAGTCATATACCATACATTTGAGTCATAAGGAAAAGTTTTTTAGTCTAAATTTAGATCCTCTATAAATGTTTTGTACCCATTATCCAGTATGTTGCAATTGCTTTTTAAGCCCATTACAAGGGCATGTAGTCAACCATTATGTTGGCTAATCTTGTAAGTAAACGTGAATAATGAAACAACATATCTTTCAAAGTGAATAACCAGATGTTATCAGTACATATTACACATCTGAGATGGGTTCATCGCTCACTATTTATGAATTGCTTTGTTACAAACTGTTCACGGAAAACATTCACATTCTAATGTATGTGTACAGATTTGGCACATGGTGATATCAGGTTACCATTACACATGGACATCCAAAGAACACAACAGATTGTCAGTAGATATTAATGAGGATAAAGGTCAGGGACTGTAATAATGGGCAACATGTATGCAGGAGGGTATGCTGTATCAGATTTACTTTCTGCAAATATATTCAGGCATGTCCAACTCTAAAAAAACAATCTACAATATAAAAATATTGATGATCCTAATAACTCAGGGCTGTATTCATAATTCTGCTGAATGTCACTGAACACAGTTGACAAGCTTCATGTCTGGGACATCCTTATCAGGAGCCTGTCAGGTCCCCTGACTGTTCCCAACTGCAACTATGGTTGTATGGGTGCAGGGTTCGTTAAAGGGGTTATCCACTACTCGGACAGCCACTTGTCAAACACTATATTTCCCCCATCTAAAATAACAACAGCTATACCCATCTCAGGTCTCATTCCAGTGATGTCGGCATTGGCTGGCCAGGGGCTTGCACGATGTTATGTCACTGGAGCCTTGCAGCCAATCAGCAACCTCTTCACTCGCTCTTTCTTCAGACCAAACCGACACCCAGAAGAAGTGAGAGCTGCGACTGCGATGTCAGTAAAGTTCAATGGAGGTGAGAGTGAGCTCTGTGGCCAACATAACAAGAGCCCCAGGAGAGCAGGTGCCAACTTCACTATGGCATGGGACCTGTCACTGGAGGTGATTATAGCTGCTGTTATTTTACATAGAAGAAATACGATGATTGAGAAGGGGTTGTCCAATTATTGGAAACCCCTTTAATATTTTTAAACCCCCCCCCCATAACTGGTCTGTTTTCATACAACTGTTTTTCCATAACTTTTTTATTTTCTATTGACATAGCCGTATAAGGTCTTGTTTTTTTGGGTACAAGTTATGCTTTTAAATTTCCCAATTTATTTTACCATGCAATGTACTGAAAAATGGGGGAAGAAATTTCAAGTACAATGAAGTGGTGGGAAAAAAAATAATTTCTGCTATTGTTTTTTGGTGTGTTTATACCATTCATTTTGCAGACAAATGCCCTGGAAACATAACTCTTTAGGTCATTATTATTACAGCAATACAAAATTTAAAGAAAACCTGTCATCAGGATTTTAAACACCAAAGCAATAGCATATATGCAAAAGAAAAACAAACAGTTACATAACGTCTAATAAAATATGACCTTGATTGAAATATTAATAGCATAGATACAAGAATGGAGTAATTCAATGGAGGACCACATGACATATACTTTACCTTACTCTTGGTTATTATTTATACTGTCAATGTTTTTGTTACTCACTAGCTCCAGGCTTAAACTACATTAACTCATACTCTTAATTAAAAAACTGTTTGAAACTAACAGCAGAGCAAAAAAAAGTGTAAATTAGTATTTACATTGCCAAGAGCTAGTATGACCTCTGGTCCTGTGTGCCCAAATGAACATTTCACCCAAAATTCATCAGGGGTGCCCCCTGACGGTGCTTGTGCAAAATGTGCATTGGGGCAAAACATGCGTTGAGGCACACAGGACCACAAGTTTGCACTTTTTTTTAATTAGCAGCATCTTATATGCTCATAAGGCAGGGCTAGTCTAGTAGATATCTCTTACTCTCGAGTAGTATTGCCATGAATTTTGTAAACTGCCTCTATGGATGTAGGTAATGTAACACTTATGCATGCTGGCACACCTCTGCATCGTTGTCCTTTCCCCTCCATTTTGGGGCGCCAACATACTCACCACCCCGGCAGCAAGTCGTGGTCCCCGTTGTGTCTCCCTGCCTTTGTCTGTGTACTTCCCGGCGGCATGCAAATTCCTGTTATTAGAGAAGAAGTGCATGCACCTGCTAAGACGCTTCCAGCCAATAGCTGGAAGACATCTTGGATAAAAGGCAGCCTCCCCAATAGGGAGGTGCCTAAGCAACATTGATTCTTTAGTGTGGAAAAAGTGAGTTGTTAGGTCCCCTGGTCCCTGTGTGGTCAGATCTTGAACCTGCTCCCAGGGTCCTTGTGCTGCCAGTGCCCTGCTTCCCTGGTCAGTATGTGGCCAGTGCCTGAACCTGCCTCAATTGGTCCTTGTGCAGCCAGACAGAGCCTGAACTCGAACACCTGGTCAGTGGTCACACCTTCTTATTTGGCTCTTCCCACTTCTTAAAACAAAAGCATTAAACAACCAAAGAAACACTGCAAGTCACAACATTTTTTCCAAAACAAAATTTGTGACTTTTCTACACAAGCTTTCTGTAAAAAGAATTTATAATTTATCCTTGAAGAATTCATATCAAACTTTTGCCTATTTTAGTGATGTCAGGAATGATTTTCCTTGGAACAGAGTAATGAAGTGATGATTTCTTACAAGATTAGGATATGGCATAATATTGGTGCATGGGGATATCAGGGGAAGGGACAGAAAATATACAGTTTTTATCTTTTTAACCCATGTTATGCAATACCCCATATACCATGCAATAGTCATAACATAAGGTATGTGTGTTCCATCAATCCTCTTCTATTTTATAGAATAGTTCTCTTGAAATAAATGTTTTTTATTAGTTAGGAATTAGTCAATGTAATCAAATACATCTGATCTTTATCAACTGGACTCTATTCAGAACGCATGTTTTCATTTTCAAAATTCTGAGCAAGTATGTACATTTACAAGTGCAATATGTTATCTGTAGGCCTTTACAAAAGTTAACATGTCTAGTCTGCTCCCAGCCACTGATGTCAAATGTTGACCTTCTCTAGTGAATTATTACTGTATCTGAGTACATTGGGAGCATTGAATAGCCCTGAGGTTATTAGGTTCAAGGTATCAACCACTGAGGACTCTCAATTCTGAATATTTTTCTATCTACTGGCTAACACGGTCCAAAGATATACATCTTTCCTGTATGGTCCTAACTCTGACATTGTACAAAATGAAATTGAGAATAAAAGCATTTTACAGTGAGTAAAAGAAAGATATACAGTACCAGTCAAAAGTTTGGACAGATGTGTTTTCATTGTTCTTATTGGAAAGTACACACTGTAGATTATGACTGAAGATAGAAAAACCATGAAGGAACAATTGGAAACATGCAGTAAAGAAACTTGTATGAAACAAAACCAGAATGTGTTAAACCATAGATTCTTCAAAGTACACCACTTTTAATCTGCTGATAGCTTTAAATCCACTTGGCATTGACTCAAGCAGCTTCATCAGGTAATCACCTAGAAAGACATTCGCAAAGGCATTCTCAGAGGTACTAAGGCTAGGTTTACATTAGCATTTGAGTCCGCAGTGTGGTGCTACGGACTTCTTTCCTTAAAGTTCCGCCTATTTTTGCATGCGTCCTGCGTACCTATCTTTAACATTGGGTACGCAGGGACATGCATTGTATGCGGATGCGTCCGCGTGCGGCGTTTTGACGTGCCCTCCAAATGCAAGAAAATGCAACATGTTCCGTTAGGTACGCAGGACGCATGCGGAGTAGGCGGAGCTTAAGGAATGAAGGACTCAAACGCTAATGTGAACCCGGCCTAAGAGATTGGTCTCTGCCTTGCCTTTTCTCTTTGGTCCAATTTATCCCAAAACATCCCAATTTGGCTGAGTTCAGGTGATTGTTTACCTTGAATTTGGAATACATCACCCACAATATCACCAGAGAAGCACCACCACACCATCTCCTCCAAGTCTCATGCTGGGTATTTTGGGCACCACACATATAGAACCCATTGGCTAACCCTTTCTGCATCTCGCAAAGACATGGAGACTGGTACCACAAATGTCAAATTGGTAATCGGTAGACCACAGTACAGATTTAAACTGATCTAATGCCCAGTCCTTATGTTTTGGGCCAAAAAACATATTTTTCTTATATAGTAATATTTTTGTAGCAACATGATCGTAAAGGCCTGCTTCTCGCAGCCTGTTCTGGTCAGTTGATGAGATGTGTATGCTGCTTGATGTCTGTGCATCATTTGTCGGGGCTGTCAATTTGTGTGTTCTAAGGCTGGTAACTCTGATTAACTTTTCCCCTGCTGCAGATGTAATTCTTGGTCTTCTTTTCATGAGCCGGTCATCATGAGAGCCTGTTTCATTATAACTATTGATAGTTTTCATGACTGTACTTGAGGACACCATCAAGATTCTGGCAATTTTACAGATTGTTTGACCTTGATGTCTTAAAAAATGATTCTCATTTACCTTTTTTTAATTGAGTGATTCTTGCCATGTTCTGGCATAGAACAGTTGTGGACTTGTGCTCAGCACTGTGTGAAGATGTGTACCAGTGCTGCCTCTGCAAAACTCACCTGATGGTCGCAATCCCTTTCCAAAGGCAGGTGATTCCAAAAATTAACTCTTGATAAGCCATACCTGAGAGAATAACTAGTGGGTAAAAAGCGATCAGAGTAAAAGGAGAGTATTCAAAGATTTTAAGGTTTAACACATATCCTTGTTTGTTTCAAAGACATTTATTCACTTATTTCCATATATATTCTTTTATGGTTTTTCTGCCCTCAGTCTGAATTTAAAATGTGAACATTACAATAAGAAGGAAAACCATTGCATGGACAGAAGTGTAAAACTTTTGACTGGTATGGAAACACACACATACAGCGGGTGAAATAACTCAACCTCCATGGCTTGTATTCATGCTCACCGCGCAAGACTCCATTCCTGAACAAAAATCATGTTCAAGTGTGTTTAAAGTTGCCTCAACAACATTTAAACAAGCCTGTGAAATACTGGAAGAATCTAGATATCTAGGATCCGGTTATTTAGTTTAAGGCTACTTTTCTCTGAATGTATTATCACAAATCTATTTATCTTATAGGCAGATATTACCTTGCCTGTTTACACATTTTTGTGAAAGACATATACTGTAACTAGAGATGAGAGAACCCAAACTTAAAATTAGTGTCCGGTACTAAACTCCAAACAGGAACTTCTCCTGGAAGTCCGTGCTAATGTTCGGCCTTCCAGAGGAAGTCCAGGAACGAGAGAGAGAATTTTTTTCCAGATCCAAAGCTCGGATTACCATTGTTTCTCCTATCTTTTGGATATGACAGATGGTAAAATCTAATAATGATGTAACCCTATAAGGCTCTGTTCACCTTAGAATTTATAATTGAGTTATTCTGCTGGTGGAAAAATGTAGTTAATAAAAGTGCCAAATCCATCAAATGATGGACCACAGCATTGCCCCACAGAGTCTTTAGACCATGAAGCCCCAATCTGTGGCTCATGATGTGTGGCTCGCAGCTGTCTGCCAGCTTGGTACATTAGCATTCAGTATAGCAACCAGATATGAAGTGCATGTCTCCAAATGGTGAGTTGTGTGAGTCACCCCACACAGAAGACCAGATCGGGATGTGCAAGTACAGGCCTTAGAGGTTTAAAGATAATTTAGGTCTGGTAAGCTGTAGATAGGACAATACTACTTGTCAGAGAGCTTGCTTGAAGCTGGATGCGACAATGTGGCGGGAGTGCTTGATGAATGGAGGTAATGTGGGAAGCCCCAGATTTTGGTGTATAATGGGGCACAGGTCATCACTACTGTGAGGGGGGCGCAGGAGCTGGATGTGGCTTGCGACACACTCTCAGAGCTGAAGGTGGTTCTCAAAGTCAGAGGGGTTGGGGACCACTGCTTTAGACTGTCATGGGGTTGGTCAGCATACTGTCACCTTCCACCATATATTTTTCAGTATTTCATTGTGCAAAAATGTGAATAGAGTCTAAGTGCCAACATAGACTGTACAGCTAGTTTATCTATATGTAGGTTCTCCATAGACTGTGTGAAAATTACCTTGTGGTAATAAAAGTTCCAACATAAGACATATAAGCCATCGATTTCTACGCTCTCCTACAGTGTACTAATGTAAAGTTATTTAGCTGTTACCTTTAACCTATAAATACATTTAATTTAATGTGCTTCCATAATCTATTTGTCTTTATTAATTCCTAGAACACACTTAATCTCTGGTTATATTACTCAACACTGTGATACCATTAGGAATGGCAGTTGCACTGGGAACTTAATTAGGCAAAGGTTAAACATTAGATATGTCTTCCATAATTAGTAATCTGTATGAAAGCTATTAGGCTTCATCAGAGATAGGAAAACCAAGACTAAAGGTACTGTCACACTTAGCGATGTACCAGCGATCCCGACCAGCGATATGACGTGGTCAGGATCGCTGGTACATCGCTAAGTGGTCACTAGTGAGCTGCCACACAGGCAGATCTCACCAGCGACATCGCTGGGGACGGGGGTCGCTACTTACCTGTCACACTAGGTGATCCTGCGTCCTCCCGCCCGGCTCCACGCGTCGCTCGTCCTCACAGCAGGAAGCGCCACAGGAAGTGACCGACGAGAAACAGTCCTGAACGTTCTCGCGCGATCAGCGATAACCAGCGGGGGAGCGGGTCGCTGGTAAGTATCAGACACAGAGATATCGCTAGCAATATCGCTATAACGTCACTAGTTATAGCGATATTGCTAGCGATATCTCTTAGTGTGACAGGCCCTTAAGGAGATTTCATATAAAATGAATTCCCCTTGCTGTCTGATTTGCTATAACCGCACATCTTAATTACTGAAGAGTAGCACTGCTCCTTACATCCGTAGTTTGCACTTCAGACAACACTAAGGGCCTACGCTCTGCCGTAAGTGTCATACAATCACTGCTATCCTTCTTCAGCACCGAGAAAAATAATAAGGAAAATGAGATCACAGTCACAGGTTCTTCTAAATTATTTCTATACATATCACTATCATCATCACTATCATATACACATCTTAATATAAAATGAAATGTTACTACCGCCTTTCTATAATTAGATGGCAAACCATCTGGTTAAATGGAAAGAAACCAAAAGGAAATGGGGGAACTATAAAGCAGCAGGACCAATTGAATAAAAGTAATAAAATTAAATAAAGATAAAAATCAAAAATTAAAATAATAATAAAAATATAAAATGGGAATAGTTGTCAAAAATATTCTTTATTAAGCAATGGCACACATAGACAGCTTAAAAATTAATACAATAACAATAATAATAGAAAATAATAAAAATAATAAATTAAAAATAAATAAATAATCATTACAAAAACATATTATCTATATCTCTCTCTCTTCTCCTTCTTCAATTCTTCATGGTTGCTGCGTATGTGATGGTGCATCAATCAAAAAGTGTGTAAGACCACAATAGAAGACACTATAACAAATTAACTCTCTACACTCCATCCATATTATCCCTTCACTCCTTTCCTCTCCTATGTATAGTACTCACACTCTTTTCACATTCTTAAATTGCACAGATCCATTCAGTCCCACCATTCAACATAAGAGACGCTCCCACAAATCACTCAACCATCTACTCACTCTTTCTATCCTCCTTCTCCTAGTCACAGGAGACATTGCTCCCAACCCTGGTCCCCCATGTTATAGAAAGTCAAACCCCCCAACTGCTACACTCAGAAACCCCTCTAATCTTATTAATATTCCCTGCATGCCTTCTGTCTCTCTTAGTTGTGCCCTTTGGAGTTCTCGCTCAGTGTGTAATAAACTCTCCTTCATCCATGACTTCTTCCTTTCTAATTCTCTTACTGAAACCTGGATCCAGCAGTCAGACACTACCGCTGCTGCTGCTCTTTCATATGGGGGATTGCACTTCTCTCATACCCCAAGATCAGACAAAAGAGCAGGTGGAGGCGTTGGTCTGCTTCTATCACCAAAATGTACCTTTCAGGTTATCCCTCAAGTATCCTCACTAGTCTTCCCTTCTTTTGAGGTCCATGCTGTCAGACTCTACACCCCCTTCTCCATGCAAGTGGCGGTAGTGTATCATCCTCCCGGCCCCTCCTATCAGGTCCTGGATCATTCTGCCACTTGGCTTCCACATTTTCTCTCCTGTGACATCCCTACCCTCATCATGGGCGATTTCAACATCCCCATTGCTCTTCCCCTCTCCCCATCTGCTACTCACCTTTTATCTCTAACCTCCTTGTTTGGCCTTCGCAGCTTACTAATTCTCCAACGCATGGAAACGGAAACTCCCTCGACTTGGTCTTCTCTCGGCTTTGTGCAGTGGATGATTTCACAAACTCCCCTCTCCCACTCTCTGATTGCAACCTTCTTTCATTCTCTATCAAGAACTGGCAGGCCGCTCAGGTCACCCCCACTGTCCATACTTATAGAAACATACAGACCATTAACACCCAGAAACTTACGATGAACTTGCGGTCTTCATTGGCCCCTATCTCCTCCCTCTCATGTCCTGATTCTGCACTGAAGCATTACAATGAAACACTTCAAACTGCCCTGGATGATTTTGCACCTCCTATACGTAGAACAACATGACAAAGACAGCAACAACCCTGGCACACCCTGCAAACACGTTTCCTTCAGCGGTGCTCCAGGTGTGCTGAACATCTATGGATAAAATCCAATCTTTACGAAGATTTCATCCATTATAAGTTCATGCTTAGAACATACAACACTGCCCTTCGCCTCTCCAAACAAACCTATTTCAACACCCTCATCACCTCACTGTCCAATAACCCGAAACGTCTCTGACACTTTTCATTCCCTGCTCAACCCAAGAGTGCAGGCCTCAACCACAGAGCTTCGAGCTGACGATCTGGCCAATTCAAAGAAAAAATTGATCATATCCGACAGGAAATTATCTCCCAATTATCTCATACCATGCACTGTCCTCCCTCCCCCCACTGCATCTCGCTCACTCTCTGAGTTTGAACCAGTCACAGAAGAAGTAAGCAGGCTCCTTGCATCTTCTCGCCCAACCACTTGCACCAGTGACCCATTTCTGTCACATCTGCTCCAGTCCCTTTCCCCTGCTGTCACCCCTCACCTAACTAAAATATTTAACCTCTCTCTCTCTCTTCTGGTATCTTTCCCTCCTTATTTAAGTATGCCATCGTACATCCACTACTTAAAAAACCATCCCTCGACCAAAACTGTACTGCTAACTATAGACCTGTCTCTAATCCTCCCTTCATCTCTAAACTCCTGGAACACCTGGTCCACTCCCATCTGATCTGCTATCTCTCTGATAACTCTCTTCTCGACCCTCTCCAATCCGGTTTCCACTCTCTACACTCTACTGAAACTGCCCTCACTAAAGTCTCTAATGATCTACTAACAGCTAAATCTAACGGTCACTACTCCATGCTAATTCTCTTGGATCTCTCTGCAGCATTCGACACGGTGGATCATCAGCTCCTCCTCACTATGCTCCGCTCCATCGACATCAAGGACAACGTTCTCGCCTGTTTTCCTCCTATCTCTCTGACCGCTCCTTTACTGCATCTTTTGCCGGCTCCTCCTCCTCTCATCTTCCCCTTACTGTTGGGATTCCTCAAAGATCGGTTCTAGGCCCCCTCCACTTCTCCTTGTACACTGCCCCTATTGGTAAAACAATCAGTAGATTTGGTTTCTAGTACCATCTCAATGCTGATGACACCCAATTATATGCTTCTTCTCCTGACATCACGCCAGCCTTTCTAGAAAACACCGGTGATTGTCTAAACGCTGTGTCTAACATCATGTCCTCACTATATCTGAAACTGAACCTGTCAAAGACTGAACTCCTTGTGTTTCCTCCCTCTACTAATGCACCTATACCCGACACTGCCATTTCCGTGTGTGGTTCCACTATTACTCCCCAGCAACATGCCCACTGTCTTGGGGTCATACTTGACTCCGAGCTTTCATTCACTCCCCACATCCAATCACTGGCTCGCTCTTGTTATCTGCATCTCAAAAACATTTCTAGAATTCTACCTTTTCTTACCTTTGACTCTGCAAAAACTCTTACTGTTTCTCTTATTCATTCTCGTCTGGACTATTGTAACTCTCTTCTAATCGGTCTCCCTCTTACCAAACTTTCCCCCCTCCAATCTGTCTTGAATGCTGCAGCCAGGATCATATTCCTTGCCAATCATTACACCGATGCCTCTACCTTGTGCCAGTCCTTGCACTGGCTACCCATCCACTCCAGAATCCAGTACAAACTTATTGCCCTCACCCACAAAGCACTCCATGGCTCAGCACCACCCTACATTTCCTCCCTTGTTTCAGTCTACCACCCTACCCGTGCCCTCCGTTCTGCTGATGACCTGAGGTTAGCATCCTCGATAATCAGAACCTCCCACTCCTGTCTCCAAGACTATACACGTGCTGCGCCAATTCTTTGGAATGCACTTCCCAGGTCAATACGAGTAGTCCCCAATCCCTACAATTTTAAGCGTGCCCTGAAAACTTATTTATTCAGACTGGCCTACCGCCTCAACACATTAACCTAACTATCCCTGTGTGGCACAGTTAAAAGTTTTACCATAACCAGGATCCCCGTATCATGTTCCCACATGCTTTATGCATCTATTAGCCCTCTGTGTCTGTACTGTTACACACTTAACATTACGGCTGGTCCAAACAATCAGGGCAATTGTTACCACCCACCTTTCGTGTCTCCTCTTTTTCCCTCATAGATTGTAAGCTTGCGAGCAGGGCCCACATTCTTCTTGGTATCTGTTATGATCTATGTGATTATTGTCATGCTGTAATGTCTATCGTCCGTACAAGTCCCCTCTGAAATGTAAAGTGCTGCGGAATATGTCGGCGCTAAAGAAATAAAATGTATTATTATTACTATAAAATAAATACAAAAATATTACTATAAAAATTATAAAAACAGAATAAAAGACCAAGTGGGGACACTGTCGGGAGTGTCCATATCCACTTGGTCTCCAATTGGGCAAGATGTCTACTGACATTTCCTCCCCTAATATTACCACAATGCATATCAATGCCCGAGACCTTCAATAGCGTAGAATCACACTTATGATATAATTTGAAGTGTCTCGGTAATGTCTTAAGTGATTAAATGATTAAATATCTTCGACATCTTTAGCAGCCTTAATGCCCAAAGCGTGCTCACGCACCCTCACTTTAAGGTGGCAGGTAGAGAGGCCAACATATATTCGGGAACATGGGCACATGGCATAATAAATGACTGCAACTGACGAGCAGGTGATGTCATAAACACGAGAATTATCAGAATTCGTAAAATTGCGAGTTCTGATAATATTAGGACAGGCCACACAGGATCCACAGGGTTTACACCCTGGAGTCCTTTTAAATTGTGAGAGGAAATTAATTTCCAGCCTCTTGACCCTGATGTGTTTCCCATCCAAGGCCCCGATGTGTGTGACTCCAGCCTTAGGCTGTGTTCCCAGGATGAATTTTTGGTGCCTTTTTGACACTGCGTATTTTTGTTGCATCAAAACGCACTGTCTTCCAGTTCCAGCAAAGTGAATGGGATTTATAGAAATCTCACTCCCATTGGGCTTTTTATTATTCACCATTAACTAACCTGTGGTGTTTGTTTCAAATCCGCAACATGGCAATTTCTCTTGTGGGTACTCTGAGTTATATGTGCAGAATTTTCCCACAGACTTGCATTAAAAGCGGAAAATCTGCAGGAAAAAAAATGCACATGCGTTTTGTAGACCGTTTCTGAGCCAGAAACTCATAAAAATGCATGAAAAATGCATAAAAAATAAAGCAGCTTACTAACATACGAGCAAGAGAAAAAACACAGTCAAAAACGCAATAAAATATTATGTAATGGGTGCAGAAAATCTGCAACATTAAAAGCTCATTGTGGGAACTTAGACTTATAGCTCTTACCTCCTGCTGCTCCCTACTACTAGAGTTGTAGAGATACAGTTGTTGCCAAAAGTATTGACACCCCTGCAATTCTGTCAGATAATACTCAGTTTCTTCCTGAAAATGATTGCAAACACAAATTCTTTGGTATTATTATCTTCATTTAATTTGTCTTAAATGAAAAAACACAAAAGAGAATGAAGCAAAAAGCAAAACATTGATCATTTCACACAAAACTCCAAAAATGGGCCAGACAAAAGTATTGGCACCCTCAGCCTAATACTTGGTTGCACAACCTTTAGCCAAAATAACTGCGACCAACCGCTTCTGGTAACCATCAATGAGTTTCTTAAAATGCTCTGCTGGAATTTTAGACCATTCTTCTTTGGCAAACTGCTCCAGGTCCCTGATATTTGAAGGGTGCCTTCTCCAAACTGCCATTTTTAGATCTCTCCACAGGTGTTCTATGGGATTCAGGTCTGGACTCATTGCTGGCCACCTTAGAAGTCTCCAGTGCTTTCTCTCAAACCATTTTCTAGTGCTTTTTGAAGTGTGTTTTAGGTCATTGTCCTGCTGGAAGACCCATGACCTCTGAGGGAGACCCAGCTTTCTCACTGGGCCCTACATTATGCTGCAAAATTTGTTGGTAGTCTTCTGACTTCATAATGCCATGCACACAGTCAAGCAGTCCAGTGCCAGAGGCAGCAAAGCAGCCCCAAAACATCAGGGAACCTCCGCCATGTTTGACTGTAGGGACCGTGTTTTTTTCTTTGAATGCCTCTTTTTTCTCCTGTAAACTCTGTTAATGCCTTTGCCCAAAAAGCTCTACTTTTGTCTCATCTGACCAGAGAACATTCTTCCAAAACGTTTTAGGCTTTTTCAGGTAAGTTTTGGCAAACTCCAGCCTGGCTTTTTTATGTCTCGGGGTAAGAAGTGGGGTCTTCCTGGGTCTTCTACCATACAGTCCCTTTTCATTCAGACGCCGACGGATAGTATGGGTTGACACTGTTGTACCATTGGACTGCAGGGCAGCTTGAACTTGTTTGGATGTTAGTCGAGGTTCTTTATCCAACATCCGCACAATCTTGCGTTGAAATCTCTTGTCAATTTTTCTTTTCCATCCACATCTAGGGAGGTTAGCCACAGTGCCATGGGCTTTAAACTTCTTGATGACACTGCGCACGGTAGACACAGGAACATTCAGGTCTTTGGAGATGGACTTGTTGTCTTGATATTGCTCATGCTTCCTTACAATTTGGTTTCTCAAGTCCTCAGACAGTTCTTTGGTCTTCTTTCTTTTCTCCATGCTCAATGAGGTACACACAAGGACACAGGACAGAGGTTGAGTCAACTTTAATCCATGTCAACTGGCTGCAAGTGTGATTTAGTTATTGCCAACACCTGTTAGGTGCCACAGGTAAGTTACAGGTGCTGTTAATTACACAAATTAGAGAAGCATCACATGATTTTTCAAACAGTGCCAATACTTTTGTCCACCCTCTTTTTTATGTTTGGTGTGGAATTAAATCCAATTTGGCTTTAGGACAATTCTTTTTGTGTTTTTTCATTTAAGACAAATTAAATAAAGATAATAATACCAAAGAATTTGTGTTTGCAATCATTTTCAGGAAGAAACTGAGTATTATCTGACAGAATTGCAAGAGTGTCAATACTTTTGGCCACAACTGTATAGCTGGCCTACAAGGCCACGTTCACATGTTGCGTATTTGGTGATTTTTTTAACCTCAGGATTTGTTAGGGTGCTGTCACACTGCGTTCTGGCACCCGTTCGTTCGTCTTGTCGGGGCTTATGTTCATCTACAACATCTTGGTGTCTATCTCCAGTAGGCGTACAAAGCAGAAAATGATGCAAGATAGAGCACGCCATTATAGTCTATGGCGCCGTCTGCGCATATGTCTGAATTCTATTTTGCGCAAAGTTCAGACAAAAGCCCCGACAGGACCAACGAATGGGTGCCAGAATACAGTGTGAAAGTTCCCTAAGACAAAAACATGGGATCACAGTTGCCCACTGATAACATGTTATAACTAAAAACTAACTAACAGTTATAAAAAAATGACAAAACACCAAAACGTGGAATAAAAGGCCGCAGTGTTTATTTAGGGTTACCAAAACATTACAAATAATTAAACCACATATTAATAATTGCTATTCAACCATTTAATAAATCATCAATCTAAATATATCAATCCATTAAAAAATCCTGTCCACCCAGCGATAACTGGGAGACTCCCTCAAATTAGCACCACAACGATTATAATCTTAACATCAAGAGTGGGTGTGAGGGAAGATGCTTCAGTGTTGACCTCTTCAGTCTGACAGGACTGGAACCAGTGAGTCAGTTTATATAGAAAAACCTTCTTCCCGCCAAAACTGACATCTGCCAATCAGAGACCTGTCGCTCAAAACTGCCTAAACATGTGACCTGACAGCAGATTCTTCTAGAAGGTCACTACCAAAACCATTTATCTGAACAAAAAATGGGAGAAAGGAGGGGAACATACCATTTCAAATAAACCACAATATGCTCATTAAAGAATGAAAAAGGGAGTGGGTCGACGTGATCCAAAGCGCCCCTTTTACTGATATATTTTCAGGGGCTCGCAGGAGTGGAACAATTAGAGGAAAAATTTAATTCAAATAACTTGTGTTTATTTGTGAAAAAAACGGAAATTTGGCAAAAATTTCACAATTTTCCAACTTTGAATTTTTATGCCCTTAAATCACAGAGATATGGCACACATAAAACTTAATAAATAACATTTCACATGTTTGCTTTACATCAGCACAATTTTGGAACCAAATTTTTTTTGTTAGGAAATTATAAGGGTTAAAAAGTTGACCAGCGATTTCTCATTTTTGCAACACCATTTTATTTTTACGGACCACATCACATTTGAAGTCACTTTGAGGGGTCTATATGATAGAAAATACCCAAAAGTGACACCATTCTAAAAACTGCACCCCTCAAGGTGCTCAAAACCACATTCAAGAAGTTTATTAACCCTTCAGGTGCTTCACAGGAATTTTGTGAATGTTTAAAAAAAAAAAGAACATTTAACTTTTTTTCACAAAAAAATTACTTCAGGTCCAATTTTTTTTATTTTTCCAATGGTAACAGGAGAATTTGGACTGGAAAAGTTATTGTACAATTTCTCCTGAGTACGCTGATACCTGATATGTGGGGGGAAACCACTGTCTCGGCGCATGGCAGAGCTCAGAAGGGAAGGAGCGCCGTTTGACTTTTTCAATGCAAAATTGTCTGGAATTCAGATCGGATGCCATGTCACGTTTGGAAAGCCCCTGATGTACCTAAACAGTGGAAATCCCCACAAGTGACCTCATTTTGGAAACTAGACCCCCCCAAGGAACTTATCTAGATATGTGGTGAGAACTTTGAACCCACAAGGGCTTCACAGAAGTTTATAACGTACAGTCGTACAATTAAAAAATCATATTTCTTCCACAAAAATGATCTTTTCACCCACAATTCTTATTTTTTCAAGGGTAACAGAACCCTGAGCGCTATTGTGCAATTTGTCCTGAGTACGCTGATACCCCATATGTGGGTGTAAACGACTATTTGGGTGCATGGCAGAGCACGGAAGGGAAGCAGCGCCATTTGACTTCTTTGGCTGCTAGAGAGGCAGAGCACTGTGGCGTTAATGTGCACGGGGTTAACTGCACCCAGAGTGCACTGAAGCAAGCTCTGTTGAGGACACAGAGCTGCATACTTAAAGCACACAAAAACGCAGTGTCTGTTTAAGTCACAGAACAACAGTGATAAAGACACGGTATTACAGGGTCACAGGAGTAGCCTTAACTCTCAGAACGACTCTGAACTAGACATACCGTAAAAAGAGGTGCGAGGCGTCGCAACTGCGAACGCTCGAGAAACTACAATCGCAGCGCGGTGTGAATGGAGCCAAAGAGGAGACACCGCAATATCGCTGGCGCGATGCAGCACGCTAGCTGCTGAGACAGGAATAGCTGGAGCGTGCTGGCGCTGGCGGCTGCCCAATCACTCACACAATCGTAATGTCAGAGGGAAGGGGTTTCTTAATAAGTCAGTCACCAGTCCAAGCATCCGTCACCATACATACAGCAGCAGTATGAAATACTAGCGCATGGCATAGCGGCCATGCGCACTTTTTATAGCGTACGGGACCTGACAGAAATCTCCAGAGCCCTGAGCTAAGCCAATGGAATCAGGAGCAGGACCTGAGCACCTGACTCCTGAACTCCAATGGGAGCTCGTCCCATGGGCATGCTCAGAAGTTGGAAAAAACGACTTAGCCTCTGGAGACAAATGTGAGAATCTGGATTCCCGCATAGGCAGCTTAGAACCCAGATTCCTAACACACAGAAGTTTATAACGCCCAGGCATGAAAATAAAAAAATCATATTTTTTCCACAAACATGATCTTTTAGTCCCCAATTGTTTTATTTTCCAAATGGTAACAGGAGAAATTGGACCCCAAAAGTTGTTGTCCAATTTGTTCTGAGTAAGCTGATACACCATATCATAGAATCATAGAAACGTAGAGTTGGAAGGGACCTCCTGGGCCATCTGGTCCAACCCCCTGCTCAAAGCAGGATTCGCTAAATCATCCCAGTCAGATGTCTGTCCAGCCTCTGCTTGAAGACTTCCATTGAAGGAGAACTCACCACTTCTCATGGCATCCTGTTCCACTCATTGATCACTCTGTCAAAAAGTTTTTTCTAATATCTAATCTGTGTCTCCTCCCATTCAGTTTCATCCCATTGCTTCTAGTCTTTCCTTGTGCAAATGAGAATAAAGATGATCCTTCTACGATGTGACAGCCCTTTAAATATTTGTAGACAGCTATTAAGTCTCCTCTCAGTCTTCTCTTTTGCAAACTAAACATTCCCAAATCCTGCAACCTTTCCTCATAAGATAGGGTTTGCAGACCAGTCACCATTCTGGTCGCTCTTTTCTGAACTTGCTCCAGTTTGTTGATGTCTTTTTTAAAATGTGGTGCCCAAAACAGGACACAATATTCCAGATGAGGTCTGACCAAAGAGGAGTAGAGGGCAATAATGACTTCACATGATCTAGACTGTATGCTTCTGTTAATACATCCTAGAATTGCATTTGCCTTTTTTGCTGCTGCATCACACTGTTGACTCATATTCAGTCTGTGATCTATTAGTATACCCAAGTCTTTTTCACATGTGCTGTTGCTTAGCCCTATGCCTCCCATTCAAGATTCAAAGAAGCTTTATTGGCAGGACTAAATACACATTAGTTTTGCCAAAGCAAGTGAACAGAAGGGAATAGGGATAGGGACTGTAGGGATGTTGGGAAAGGGCTGTAGGAAAGGTGTTTGGGGCAGATCCAGGATGGGGCTATAAAAGTCCATGGCATAGGGAAGGTGGATGGGGGCATGGGGGCAGATCCAGGATGAGGCTATAGAAGTCCATGGCATAGGGAAGGTGGATGGGGGTTGGGGCATATCCAGGGTGGGGGCCATAGAAGTCCATGGCATATTATAGTTCTCTTTCTCGCAGTCTATGACATTCGCTCACATATTGCGCTGCTATCTCCACTGCTCTCTCTTCTTCCCCCAGCAGGATATATATTTTCTCTTCCTCCTTCATGGTGGTGAAATCCGGGAAGAGATGTGAGAGTCTCCTGAAGTGAGTGTCCCTCACTGCTGAGTACTTGGAGCAGTGTAGCAGGAAGTGGGTCTCATCCTCCAGGGCCTCCTGGTTACAGTGTTGGCACAGTCTTTCCTCCCTGGGCTTGAAGCTCTGCCTGTGTCGGCCGGATTCGATGGCCAGACTGTGGGCACCGAGTCTATACCGGCTCAGGATCTTGCGGTCTTTGGGGTCCGGGAGTTTCTCCAGGTATGGAGCCAGTCTGTAGTCTCTCTGTAGACTCTGGTACATGGTCAGTTTCTGTGAGCTGATGATGTTGTTCTTCCAGTCACTTACGTACCTCTCCTGGCCTTCGTCTACCATCTTCCTGATTCTGGCTTTTGTCAGGTTGTTGTGATTGGTGTTCTGGTCAGGTTGGGTTTGGGTGAGCTGTTCCAAGGGTCCTGGTTTTTCTGTTTCCCCTACATGTGTCAAGGCTTTATGGTGATGGGAGCTTGAATTGCTCCTACGTAGGTGAGCCCGGAATGACAGTGCCCTCTTTAGAACCGTTAGGTGTAGAGGGAATCTGCCCAGCTCGGCCCGGCAAGCACTGTTGGAGGTGCTCCGATGGACTTGGAGAAGGTGCTTGCAGAATTCCAGGTGGAATATTTCTGTTGGGCTTGAATCCCACCTTGACCAGTCTGGGTAGGTGTGAGGACCCCAGACTTCGCTGCCATACAGGAGGATTTGGGCGATGATAGAGTTGAAGATTTTTAACCAGACCCTCACTGGTGGCTTTAGATGGTAGAGTTTCCTTCGGATGGCATAGGTTTTGCATGCCTTGTCTTTCAGGGTCTCTATGGCTTGTTTGAAGCTCCCTGATCGGTGAATCTCTAGGCCCAGGTAGGTATATTTGTCCGTTCCTGTAAGGGCGCAGTTGTTGAGGATAAATGAAGGGTGCTGGTCTGATTTTCTCTTTCTCTTCTGGAACACCATGGTGTTGGTTTTCTTTAGGTTGACCGGTAGAGCCCAGGTGGAGCTGAATTTCTCTAAGATTTTCAGGTTATCTTGGAGGCCTTTCTCGGTTGGTGACAGAAGCAGCAAGTCATCTGCATATAGCAGGAATTTCACCTGCGTATCATGGAGGGTGAGACCTGGTGCTGTGGAAGATTCCAGAGCGGTAGCCAGCTCGTTGATGTAAATGTTGAAGAGCGTTGGGCTTAGGCTGCAGCCTTGTCTGACTCGCCGGCTCTGCTGGAAATAAGCCGTTCTTCTGCCGTTCACACTCACACTGCAGAGGTTCTCGGTGTAGGAGCTTTTGATAACATCATAGGTCTTTCCTCCTATTCCGCTCTCCAGCAGTTTCAGGAATAAGCCTGGGTGCCACACCGAATCAAAGGCCTTTTTAAAGTCCACGAAACAGGCATATATCTTCCCGTTCTTTGCATCGTGGACGTGGCTCTGAATGAGGCTGTGCAGGGTGTAGATGTGGTCAGTAGTGCGGTGGTTTGGCATGAACCCTGCATGGCTCTTGCTGAGGACATTATGCTCGGTGAGGAAACTGAGGATCCTCTTGTTCAGGATGCTGTTGAACAGTTTTCCCAGGTTGCTGCTGACACATATGCCTCTGTAGTTGGCTGGGTCATGCCTGTCCCCATTCTTGTGGATGGGTGTGATGAGGCCTTGATTCCAGGTACGAGGGAAGTAGCTGGCACTTAGCACAATATTGAAGAGTTTAACCATTGCGGCCTGTATTTCTGGTGGGCTGTACTTCAGCATTTCTGGTAGGATTCCGTCCAGGCCACCGGCTTTTCTACATCTTATGGAAGAGATTCTCTCTGCTACTTCCTGTAATGTAATAGGTGTATCCACGGGGTTTTGAAAATGTTTTACTTTTTGCTCCATTGCTTTTAGTTTTGCCATTATGTTTTCCTGTTCTTGGCTTAGTTCTTCCTTTGGAATGTCTTTATAGAGGTCTCTGAAGTACTGGAGCCAGATGTTGCCATTTTGGATATGGATGTTGTTTTTCTTGTCTTTTGTGCCCATGTGGTTCCATAGTTCCCAGAAGGAGTTGTCTTGGAGGGCGTCTTGGAGTTGGTTAAGTTTGGTGGAGATGTAACTCTGCTTCTTCCTCCTGAGGATGGTTTTGTACTGCCTTTGTATGGTTTCATAGGCTTCCCTCAGACCCGGGTGGTTGGGGTCTCTGTTTCTTGTTTGAGGCTGTTCTCAGGGTCTTCCGTACGACTTTACATTCTCTGTCAAACCATCCGTTGATCTGTTTTTCTTTTGGTCTCTTGTAGTTGACTTTTTTAAGGTCGGACAGTCTGGCCATTGCATAGAATATATTGTTGAGGTCTTTTGCAGCTTGACTCACTCCCTTTGGGTTAGGCTGGTACTCGTAGTTGTAGAAGTGGTGGAGCATCCGCTGTATTTCAGGTCTGCTGGGAGCCTCTTTATACTTTAATGCCGACGGTTTGTGACATTTATAGGATGGAGGCCGGGTGAAGAGGCCACTCTGCTGAGGCTTTTGAGTGGATGGTTTCTCTGTAGATTTCAGGTACAGAAGAAGTTGGCTGTGGTCTGACAGGTGTGTTTGTGGGGAGACTATGAAGGCGCTGATATTTGCCAGGTTCATATCTGTAATGGCATAATCTACTGCACTCCTCCCTACATGGGAGTTTAGTGTGCACATCCCTAAGGAGTCTCCTTTGGTTCGTCCGTTAAGAATATGAAGTCCTAAACTTCTGCATACGTTCAGAAGCTTTTTACCACTTTTGTTGACTGTACTGTCATAGCTGTTTCTCTCTGTGACTACTGAGTCTTGGCTGTTAATCTCTGCTCCAAATATGTAGATGTTCCCATCCGTTGTCAGGAAGTCATTTTCTCTCCCTGTTCTTGCATTAAGGTCTCCAAAGATGAAAACTTTGCCCAGGCCCTGATAGTGGGCAGCTTCTCTTTGTAAGATCTCGAAGCAGTCTGGATTGAAGTAGGGTGACTCTGGCGGTGGTATATAGGTGGCACAGAGATAGACATCAGACTGAGAGGTGAGGATGGAGCTGCTGATCCTGATCCATATGTGGCAGCCTCCTCTCTTCACCGGTTTGATGTACTGGTGGAGCTCCTCTTTATGCCAGATCAGTATTCCTCCTGAGCTCCGGCCCTGTTTGATGTTTTTATTTTTCAGGGCAGGGACAGAGATTTCCCTGTATCCGATGGGCACCAGAGATTCGTCTTCGGCTCTGGTCCATGTTTCCAGGAGGATCTGAATGTCTATATTTCTCAGTCTTTGTATAAAGTCAGGGTCATTTGTTTTACATCCAAAGGCCGAGGTGTTGAGACCCTGAATATTCCAGCTGCTGATTGTAAGTGAGGTCATTTTTTTTTCTATATATCTTGGGTGTATATACTGTACCTTGTAATGAGTATGGCTGTGTAGGACACACTGGATCTCTGACTGGTTTACTAATGGTGTTGTTTCCGTCCAGTCACATTAGTTTCCTGCACACTGTGTTGAGTAGAGTCTTTATCTCCTCCATATCTCTGCTCTGTATGTCTTTGCTCTGTATGCCTCTGTTTCGCATGTCTCTGTGTGAGGTCGGTGAACTCCTCCATGGTGGTCTCCTCCTCTGACGGTCCAATTTTGAGTGAGGGTGTATGTTTTCAGCTTCCTTTGATATAATTGTTGTTTCTTTCCTTCTTATTGTTGGGGGTCTTGTCATGGGATTCTGGTTGGTGTTGGCTCCAGGCCTAGGGTGGTCTCTGTTTAGTACAATGTCCTTCAGCTCTTTGGCCAGAAGGCTGACCCCTGATTTGTTCAGGTGCTTACTGTCATAGAGGTGATGGTGATTTATAGAGGGGTGTTGGGCCAGAATCACTCGTGGCACAGATTTCATTCTTGCTGTTAGGTCTATATTGATGTTCTGGATGGTGTGGTTGGGTATATCCTTTCTTGGGAGCAGAGATGACAGAATGATTTTGCTGTCTGGGAATCTTAGTTGAGCCGTCTTTGCTAGTTGGGCCAGTTGTCCTGAGATCTGCTGGTGCTGGTCTGGTAGATTGTTTGTGCTGGTGTGTATAATGATATGGTTTGGGTTGGGAAACCATGGATTATTGATGACCGTTGTCACCTGCTCAATAGTTGCACAGCGGATTTTTTCCACCCTTCTTCCTGGGAATAGCCGCCTTGTATTCAGGTATTTCCCATTCGAGTCCATTATGAGGACGGTGTCAGGACTTTGTGGTGTTGTTGGTGGGGGATGTGGCTGCTGATGGGGGTCTGTGCTGGAGATTATGCTGGTAGCAGGTTCTCTTCTCTTCTATGGGTCTTGTTTCTGGCTCACTTTGATTAGACTCCGGTTCCTCCATATTGGGGTTGTTTGGCCTCTCGGCCTCCTGGCCAGTGGAGGTAATGTCCTCTGCACTCCTCGTTTCCATGGCCCCCTCCTGGCTCAGATGTCCAGGTGTTGGTGCTTTCAGCTTTTCTATCTCCTGTCTCAGCCTTGCGTTTTCTTCCTGCAGTTCACACATTGCGGCTCGTATTTGCTGCAGGGATGACCTGTATTCACATTTCAGCTTGTTTATCTCAGTAACTATGTGGTCATTAGCATTTCTGTCACCTGTGTTTCTCACATGTTCTTCCTTAAATTGGACAAATTCTCTTTCTAATTGAGATAAACAGTCTCTGAGGGTCTGGGGTGAGGGGTGTGAAGCATTGGGGATAGACCGCCCACGATTCCAGGAGTAAGCAGCACTGAACATGAGCTCCTGAATTTTCATCACTTTATACCTTGTAATGAGGAAACTTTAGGACCCAACCTGGAAAAATTCATCCCCGTGGAATACAGAAGTGAGCAGGACGGAGCCGGACTAAAGATTTTATGAAAAAGGAGGAAAAAATAAGTTCCAAAGGACAAAACAAGAATCCCCTGGAGGACAGACAGCAACCACCAGGCAGCACCAGGTCTGACATCCAGAGGACAGCACCCTCAGGTAGGACCATCCTCAGCCTCACCACACTCAGAATCTTGCTAGAACTTAAAACTATCAGAAATAAGAATTAGAATTATAAAAATGGAAAATGTTAATTTGGAACAAGGGAAACTGAACAAAGTAAATGCTGATACAGAGCCGGAGACACCAGGCAGCAGGGGGTCTAAGATCGTGGAGATAACATTCCCTGAAGGGCAGAAGAACAGTCATGCAAAGAAAGCTATAAAAACTGCCACAATTAGAGAAAACCCAGAGACCCTGTATGCAGACTTCACATCTAGTGAGGAAGATAAAAGGAAAACCAATGTGTTATTCTTCACAGAGCATCTCCTGGCCTGGCACACCGCCCTGTGCAAGCAATATCAACATACAACCAAGTCTGATACCAATCATAGCCGGCAGATTAGAGTCAGAAACCATAAAAGACGACGAATGCAGCTCACTTACCATCACTCTGTACAACAGTGGCACCGTCCTGGTACAAGGGACTGAGGACAATCTGGAGCAATTTGAAGTCAGGTTCCCTCATATTAAACTCCAGGCCCAATCCCACAAAGAACAACAAACCCCAGCCACCTCTGATGTCCACAGGCCTAGAGAGACCTCCAGAGACACCACTGCATTCTGTATATGCTTTTTTCATTTTTATTGCCCAGATGTAGTACTTTGCATTTTTCCCTGTTAAAAACCATTCTGTTAGTTGCTGCCCACTGCTCCAGTTTATTTATATCTTTTTGAATCCTCTCTCTCTTCTCTAATATTAGCTATCCCTCCTAGCTTTGTGTCATCAGCAAATATAATCAGTTTACCCTCAATTCCTTCATCTAAATCGTTGATAAAGATGTTGAACAATACAGGGCCCAGGACAGAGCCCTGTGGTACCCCACTTGAGACATTCTTCCAACTGGATGTGCAGCCATTTACGACCACTCTTTGGGTCCGATCACTAAGCCAGTTATGAATCCACCTAGTTGCCTTGTCCATTCCATACTTAGCCATTTTTTCAATAAGGATTGTATGAGATACTTTGTCAAATGCTTTGCTGAAGTCAAGATATACTATATCTACAGCATTTCCTTGATCCACCCAATCAGTGATTCCGTCATAGAAGGAAATTAAGTTAGTCTGACATGACTTATTAGTTACAAACTCATGCTGACTCTGTTTAATCACTTCATTCTTATCCAGGTACTGACATACATGTTGTTTAATAATTTGTTCAAAGATCTTTCCTGGTATAGAAGTCAGACTCACCGGCCTATAGTTGCCTGGGTCCACCTTCTTCCCCTTTTTGAAGATAGGAACATTTGCTCTTCTCCAGTCTTCTGGGACTTCCCCTGTTCTCCAAGAAATTTCAAAGATTATGGAGAGGGGTTCAAAAATTTCTTCTGCTATCTCCTTCAGTACTCTGGGGTGTAATTCATCTGGACCTGGAGACTTGAATTCATTTAGGTTAGCTAAGTGTTTCCTCACTATCTTTCTGTTTATAGATATCCTGGATTCTTCTATTCCCTTAATAGGACAGTGAAGAACAGTTGATGTTACATTTCCTTTCTGAGAGAAAACAGATGCAAAATAGGAATTTAAAAGTTCGGCCTTCTCAACATCCTGTCTTACCATTTCATCATTTTCATCCTGTAAAAATCCTATAGCATCTTTGACTTTTCTTTTACTTTTGACATATCCCCAAAATCCTTTATTATTGCTTTTGACATCTCTTGCAAGTCTCAATTCATTGTCAGCTTTAGATAATCTGATTTGTGCCCTGCAGCTTCTGCAGACATCATTATATTCTTCTTTAGATATGCCTCCCTCTTTCCATTTTATAAACATTTCTTTCTTCCTTTTTAGCATGTGCTTAAGTTCTGTTCATCCATCCTGGTTTCCTTAAATGCTTCCTATTCTTCCCTCTTTTTGGAGTTGTTAACAATTGTGCTTTGAGAATTTCATTTTTCAAGATTTCCCATCCTTCCTGGACATTTTTGTCTTTAAGGATATCCAGCCATTGGATCCCTCCAATTCTCTTTCTGAATCCCTTAAAATCTGCCTTTCTGAAATCTAACCTTGAAGTCTGAGTCTTCACAAGTCTTCCTCCTCTAGTTATCCAAAATTCTAAAATAGCATGGTCGCTACCTCCTAGGGTCCCAGACACTTTTACCTCCTCAACCATTTCCTCCCTGTTTATAAGGATTAGATCCAAGGTAGCAGTTCCTCTTGTTTTCTCCCCTACCCTTTGGAAGATAAAGTTGTCAACAAGAGAGGATAAGAATTTCCTTGACCTGTTAGTTTTGCCTGAGAGAGATTCCCAACAAATGTCTGGATAGTTGAAATCTCCCATGACAACTATGTCATATTTTTTGGAGAACTTGGCCATTTGATACATAAAGAGTTCATCCATATCTTCAGCTTGCACAGGCGGCCTGTAGTAAATGCCTACAATGGTGTCCTTTCCATTGTTCTGTCCTTGTATTCTTACCCAAATAGTTTCCACAGAACTCCCAGTCTCTGAAGCTTCAATCTCTGTGCAGATATACGCGTTTCTAACATACAGTGCGACACCCCCTCCTCGTTTATCAAGTCTGTTTCTTGCAAATAAGTTGTATCCTTCTAGTCTTGTATTCCAATCATGTGTATCATCCCACCAAGTTTCAGTGATTCCAATGACATCATATTTCTTTTCCTGCGTTAGTAGTTCCAATTCTCCTTGTTTGTTGCCCATGCTTTGTGCATTAGTATAGAAACATTTTAGTTGGTGTTTGCTTTCTCTTTCTCCAATATTTTTATTATTTAGATTCTTTTGTCTTTGTTCATCCTTTCCACTTGTAATAGCAGAGTTCTCAATAGCATTTTTCAGGTGTATGGCTTTTTCTGGTCTTTTGCCATATGTGGGAGAAAACTACTGTATGGGCAAACGTCAGGGCTCGGAAGGGAAGTAGTGACGTTTTGGAATGCAGACTTTGATGGAATGGTCTGCGGGTGTCATGTTGCCTTTGGAGAGCCCCTGATGTACCTAAACAGTGGAAACCCCCACAAGTGACCCCATTTTGGAAACTAGACCCCCTAAGGAACTTATCTAGATGTGTGGTGAGCACTTTGAACCCCCCAGTGCTTCACAGAAGTTTATAACACCCGGGCGCGAAAATAAAGAAATCATATTTTTTCCACAACCATGATCTTTTAGTCCCCAATTTTTTCATTTTCCCAAGGGTAACAGGAGAAATTAGACTGCAAAAGTTGTTGTCCAATTTGTCCTGAGTACGCTGATACCCCATATGTGGGAGAAAACTACTGTATGGGCACACGTCAGGGCTTGGAAGAGAAGTAGTGACGTTTTGGAATGCAGACTTTGATGGAATGGTCTGCGGGTGTCATGTTGCCTTTGGAGAGCCCCTAATGTACCTAAACAGTGGAAACCCCCACAAGTGATGCCATTTTGGAAACTAGACCCCCTAAGGAACTTATCTAGATGAGTGGTGAGCACTTTGAACCCCCCAGTGCTTCACAGAAGTTTATAACGCCCGGGCGTGAAAATAAAGAAATCATATTTTTTCCACAAACATGATCTTTTAGTCCCCAATTTTTTTATTTTCCCAAGGGTAACAGGAGAAATTAGACTGCAAAAGCTGTTGTCCAATTTGTCCTGAGTACGCCGATACCCCATATGTGAGAGAAAACTACTGTATGAGCACACGTCGGGGCTCGGAAGGGAAGTAGTGACGTTTTGGAATGCAGACTTTGATGGAATGGTCTGCGGGTGTCATGTTGCCTTTGGAGAGCCCCTAATGTACCTAAACAGTGGAAAACCCCCACAAGTTATACTATTTTGGAAACTAGACCCCCTAAGGAACTTATCTAGATGTGTGGTGAGCACTTTGAACCCCCAAGTGCTTCACAGAAGTTTATAAGGCCCGGGCGTGAAAATAAAAAAAATCATATTTTTTTTCCACAAAAATGATATTTTTGCCCCCAATTTTTTATTTTCCTAAGGGTAACAGGAGAAATCGGACCCCAAAAGTTGTTTTGCAATTTGTCCTGAGTAGGCTGATACCCCATATGTGGGGGTAAAACACTGTTTGGGCACATGGCAGAGCTTGGAAGGGAAGGAGCACTGTTGTGAATTCGCTTTCTGGCCTCCCTCTGGTTATTACTGAAGGTAGTGGAGCTGATCTGATTGACAGAGGCTTGCCACCTGATTATGATGATGACGATTGGAGATCTGGGGTTTCATATTGGGATTTAAGACAGCTGGCTCCCTCTATCCCTGCTGGTGATTTGCTTCCTGTTCCTCCTGAGGTCTGATTTCTCCAAGCTCTGTCCCTGCATGTTCAGCTAAGTGGTTTATTTGCTATTCTGTTTGCATTTGATCTGGTTTTGTCTATCTCTTATTGGTGCGGGTCAGCCAGCTCCGGCTGAGGCTGTGGTGAATCACCGCCCATATGTTACTGCTTGTGCCAGTTTGTTTTATCCCCTGTTAGATTGGTCTCTTTTTGCTCTGCTTTCAGAATATACCAGAGTGCTGATATAGTGGGGGCTTCAGATGAGTTGGACTTTTTGCAGGGTTTTTTGCGTGATTGCAGACAGTGTCTTTCCTTTCCTGTCCTGGATAGTCAGTGTGGGCCCCATCATTTGCTCAGTCTATTTTCCTGCCTGTGTTTGTGTTTTCATCTTGTCTCACCGACAATATATGTTTGGGGGCTATCTATTCCTTTGGGGTCTGCTCTGGGGCAGTTTAGATTTTCCCTTTCTTGCTTTAGGCTTAATTAGCTCTCTGGCTGTGCCGAGGCATCTAGGATCATCGTAGGTATGCTCCACGGCTACTGCTTGTTGTGTGGATAGGATCAGGGGTCTGCAATCCGCTTAGGTACCAACCTCTCTGGTTTTCTGTGGCTTAGCCTGGACCTGCTCTCCTCCTCGGTGGCCCATTCATAACAGAGCACCATTTGACTTTTTCAATGCAGAATTGGCTGGAATTGAGATCAGATGCCATGTTGCATTTGGAGAGCACCTGATATGCCCAAACAGTGGAAACCTCCCAATTCTAACTCCAACCCTAACCCCAACACACCCCTAACCCTAATCTCAGCCCTAACCCTAGTCCTAACCCTAGCCCTAACCCTAATGGGAAAATGGAAATAAATACATTTTTTTAATTTTATCATTTTTCCCTAACTAAGGGGGGGTGATAAAGGGGGGGTTTGATTTACTATATATGGCGGGTTTTTATGTTTGGCAGCAGTCACACGTCAAAAAAGGTTTTTTATTGTAAAATAGTTTGTGCATCACCACATTTTGAGAGCTATAATTTTTCCGTATTTTGACCCACCGAGTCATGTGAGGTTTTATTTTTTGCGGGACGAGTTCACATTTTTATTGGTACCATTTTAGGGCACGTGACTTTTTTTATTGCTGTTTATTCCGATTTTTTGGACGCAGAATGAACAAAAACCAGCATTTCAAGAATTTCTTTTGGGGGGTGCGTTTACACCATTCCGCGTGTGGTAAAAATGATAAAGCGGCTTTATTCTTCAGGTCAGTACAGTTACAGCGATACCTCATTTATGTCTTTTTTATGTTTTGGCGCTTTTATGCAATAAAAACAATTTTATATAAAAAATTATTTTTGCATCGCTTTATTCTGCAAGCTATAACTTTTTTTATTTTTTCGCTGATGATGCTGTATGGCGGCTCGTTTTTTGCAGAACAAGATGATGTTTTCTGCAGTACCATGGTTATTTATATCCATCTTTTTGATTGCGCGTTATTGCACTTTTTGTTCGGTGGTATGATGATAAAGCTTTATTTTTTTCTTCGTTTTTTATTTTTATTTTATAAGGGGTTCAATAAAGGGGTTAACTAGTTGGACAGTGTTATAGGGCGGGTCGTTATGCACGCGGCGATACCAAATATGTGTACTTTTATTGTTTTTTTATTTTATTTCCAAAAAATGAATTTATTAAGGAATATTTTTTTTTTTTAATTTATTTAGCAATTTTTTATAAATTATTTTTACACTTTTTTTTTTTTACTTTATTGCAAAGTCCCAAGGGGGACATAACTGTCATGTGACAGATCGCTGATCTGTCACAGGCAGTGCAGAAGGCTTCCTCGTGCCTGCGCTTTGCAGGCACTGAGGAAGCTGGCTCCCTGCAGGCCCCCGAAGGTCCCCGCCACCATTTTGGATCCAGGGACCTGCAGGGAAGGAGACCCCCGCAGCAGCGCTGCACACTGCGCTGCTGTGGGGGTCTCAGGGAAGCACGGAGGGAGCCCCTTCCTGCCGATGCTTCCCTAAACCCCCGGTACACTGTGATCATGTTTGATCGCAGTGTGCCAGGGGTTATTGTGTCGGGGGCGCTTCGTTACCGCCCCTGACACATAGTGCCGGGAGTCAGCTGTGATAATCAGATGACACCCGGCCACGATCAGCGGCGCTCACCACATGGGCGCCGCTGATCGCTATGATGTACTATCCCATCCCTGGGAATTAAGTCCCAGGGCACATGGACGGGATAGTACGTCATATGGCAGAAGGGGGTTAAGCAGGGGGCCAGATCACGATCCCTCAGATCATTGGAGGGGTGGAATATAGTTTTTTTTTTAAAAATTATGAACAAATTGCTATGCACCCTGCACATATCTTATTTTGAAGTCATAAAACAAAACAGGAACAAATACAATATTTAAAATGAAGAAGTAAAGTTAAATCAACAAACTTACTGATTTTTTAATGGGTTCTTTGAATATCCTACACTTCGAGTCAATTTTTTCTCTTTTTTTATAACATTGTTTTCTGGGGATTCAAAATTGCTATTAGTAAAATACCAATAAATATACAGCGCTACAAAAACTATACCAGCAATAAAATTGTCCACAAAGAGACATACAGACTGCACTGCCCATCAATTTAGTCTGATCAGTGCCCACCAATGCAGCCATACCAATGCCCATATTGGTGGAACTCCACTTTTACCTCAGGCTCAGATTGGTGTGGTGTGAGAGTCCCCAATAGGCAGGTAAATGTCCCCAATAGGCAGCAAAAGTCCCTAATAGGCAGGTAAATGTCCACAATAGGCAGCATAGTCCCCAATAGGCAAGTAAATGTCCCCAATAGGCAGCATAGGATCCCAATAGGCAGCATAGTCCCTAATAGGCAGGTAAATGTCCCCAATAGGCAGGTAAATGTCCCCAATAGGCAGGTAAATGTCCCCAATAGGTAGCATAGTCCCCAATAGGCAGGTAAATGTCCCCAATAGGCAGCACAGGTCCCCATAGGCAGGTAAATGTCCCCAATAGGCAGCATAGTCCCCAATAGGCAGGTAAATGTGCCCAATAGGCAGCACAGGTCCCCAATAGGCAGGTAAATGTCCCCAATAGGCAGCACAGGTCCCCAATAGGCAGGTAAATGTCCCCAATAGGACCCGGTGTTTAAAATAAACAAACAGTACTCACCTATGTCCCCCACTACTCTGAAGAGGCGCCAGCTCATCTCAGTCTTCTTCCAGCACAAACACAGGCAGCAAGACGTTATCAGGCTGTGCAGGCAGCATGATGACAATCACGTTTTCTGTGTGTGCTTGCTGCATACAGAGGGCTGCGCAATGCCTTTCCTCGGCGCCTCGTTGTTCCACCCGCGATTACAGAGCCCGCTGGCATTGAACTGCAGTGAAGTTCAATGTCGACCGGGCCCAGGGGCTGGATAAAAGTCCTCGGTGGGCTGCATGTGGCCCACAGACCGTAGTTTGAGGATCCCTGTCTTACACTGTAAAGTTTTGTTCACGTGGTTGCCACAGCTCTGGAGTTACTAGACCCACACATCGGAGGCCAATGACACTATTTCTACAGGTTACTAAAAATCCTATACCATGTTCTGTCTGATTTCTCTGTTTTACTGATTTGATGTTACAGTTTACCAAGTGATCTAACTAGCCTAAGGACTGCCAGACATATAGTGACCGGTGGGCAAAAGAGTGACCGACACACAAAATAGCTCTGCTCTACATGGAAAAAACTTTCTCCTAAGCGCCACCTGTAGATGGGCACCCAATAATTACTCTAGCATGACTAAAAGGGAAAAGCGCATTTCCAGTTTTCTTTATCTCAGGTTTCAAACAAAACATACACAAACAAACACAATTTATAGAAATGAAGAATTAGAGGAAGCAATTCATCTAATGTTCTGCGTCAGCAACTTAAAAAAAAGAACTACCAACATAATGGCAGTTTACACTGGTAATACTGGTTGAGCTTAAATGGAACTGACAGTTTATACATGCTGCTCAATCACTTATTTTTTTTATTTCATTGTTGGAGTGGTGTCACTAATGGCAGACCCGGACCATCAAGAGGGGAATACATACAGTTGTGGACAAAAGTATTGACACCCCTGCAATTTTGTCAGATAATACTCAGTTTCTTCCTGAAAATTATTGCAAACTCAAATTCTTTGTTATTATTATCTTCATTTAATTTGTCTTAAATGAAAAAACACAAAAAGAATTGTCCTAAAGCCAAACTGGATATAATTCCACACCAAACATAAAAAAGAGGGTGGACAAAAGTATTGGCACTGTTCGAAAAATCATGTGATGCTTCTCTAATTTGTGTAATTAACAGCACCTGTAATTTACCTGTGGCACCTATCAGGTGTTGGCAATAACTAAATCACACTTGCAGCCAGTTGACATGGATTAAAGTTGACTCAACCTCTGTCCTGTGTCCTTGTGTGTACCACATTGAGCATGGATAAAAGAAAGAAGACCAAAGAACTGTCTGAGGACTTGAGAAACCAAATTGTGAGGAAGCATGAGCAATCTCAAGGCTACAAGTCCATCTCCAAAGACCTGAATGTTCCTGTGTCTACCGTGCGCAGTGTCATCAAGAAGTTTAAAGCCCATGGCACTGTGGCTATCCTCCCTAGATGTGAACAGAAAAGAAAAATTGACAAGAGATTTCAACGCAAGATTGTGCGGATGTTGGATAAAGAACCTCGACTAACATCCAAACAAGTTCAAGCTGCCCTGCAGTCTGAGGGTACAACAGTGTCAACCCGTACTATCCGTCGGCGTCTGAATGAAAAGGGACTGTATGGTAGGAGACCCAGGAAGACCCCACTTCTTACCCCGAGACATAAAAAAGCCAGGCTGGACTTTGCCAAAACTTACCTGAAAAGCCTAAAACATTTTGGAAGAATGTTCTCTGGTCAGATGAGACAAAAGTTGAGCTTTTTGGGCAAAGGCATCAACATAGAGTTTACAGGAGAAAAAAAGAGGCATTCAAAAAAAAAAAACACGGTCCCTACAGTCAAACATGGCGGAGGTTCCCTGATGTTTTGGGGTTGCTTTGCTGCCTCTGGCACTGGACTACTTGACCGTGTGCATAGCATTATGAAGTCTGAAGACTACCAACACATTTTGCAGCATAATGTAGGCCCCAATGTGAGAAAGCTGGGTCTCCCTCAGAGGTCATGGGTCTTCCAGCAGGACAATGACCCAAAACACATTTCAAAAAGCACTAGAAAATGGTTTGAGAGAAAGCACTGGAGACTTCTAAGGTGGCCAGTAATGAGTCCAGACCTGAATCCCATAGAACACCTGTGGAGAGATCTAAAAATGGCAGTTTGGAGAAGGCACCCTTCTAATATAAGGGACCTGGAGCAGTTTGCCAAAGAAGAATGGTCTAAAATTCCAGCAGAGCATTGTAAGAAACTCATTGATGGTTACTGGAAGCGGTTGGTCGCAGTTATTTTAGCTAAAGGTTGTGCAACCAAGTATTAGGCTGAGGGTGCCAATACTTTTGTCTGGCCCATTTTTGGAGTTTTGTGTGAAATGATCAATGTTTTGCTTTTTGCTTCATTCTCTTTTGTGTTTTTTCATTTAAGACAAATTAAATGAAGATAATAATACCAAAGAATTTGTGATTGCAATCATTTTCAGAAAGAAACTGAGTATTACCTGACAAAATCGCAGGGGTGTCAATACTTTTGGCCACTACTGTAGCATTAATATGCATTTGTATTCCTCTCCTGAAGGGTTAAATGGCAGGAAAGAGGTTTTTCCCAGCAAGTTTTTCCCCACTGACATGGGGGAAAAGAAAGGTATGGATTGGCTATAGGTATTAGCCAGTCAGCGATACGCCGCAGGGGAAGATTATGTTTCTGCCCCTGCAACTGTAGGGGTATGATATATTACGGTAATGCCTTTGCCTTTCTCTTTCATCCCGGTGCCATATATTATCAGTGTATGTATATTTGTTAATACATTATGGTACTGTTACACGATTAAGTGTATTACCATGTCTATATAATGGTGATGCTACACTGTTGTGTGTATTACTGTGTCATGCTATATATATATATATATATATATATATATATATATATGTATAATGCTATACCTTTGTAATGCTGCTATGTATAGTGTATAGAATAAGTGTAGTTATTGGATTCGCCACTAGATGACGGCATTATAGTGTACAGAGCTTTCAGCTAGTGAATAGTATAGGTAAGGGTTAACTATAGGATGGGCTGCTGTGTGGTAATCTAGGAATGTTCCCTTAGGTAGGCAGAAGGGCCCGGCCATCCGAATAGTCAACATGGGCTCTAGGCCCAGGACACCACAGAAGTCACGTAATGTTAAAGAAGAGAAGCTTAGCCATTCGGAGTCTTTAGGACAGAAGTATGGTGTCAAGCAGCAGGATTGCAGCAGTTTATAGCTGGATAAAGGAAGCGGTCCGGGAAAGTACAGGGCGCAGATTGTTCAACATGTGGCAGATAGTTGCATGGGCCGATGCTCTCAGGACCGGGGCAAAATGGGACAGAGAATCCCCAAGCACAGGAAGTCTGAACAGGGAGAACTCTGCGGTACTGCCTAAGGCACTATTACCCTGTAATATACTGGAGGACGTAGAACTAAGTGAAGGGAAATAACAGAATGAGAATTGCATCGAACTTGCTGTTGATGTTGTAACTGACAAGAACTTGCTGCCAAGTTGTTCAAGTAAAGTTTCACTTGTTGCATTTGAACCGGACTGTGTCTCAATTCTTGCGAAACCAACTGCAGAAAGGTTTCAGCACCACAGTGGTATCCCTGATGGCGCAGTGAGAGAACACACAGGTATGCTGGTGAAAGAATGCTGTTTTCATAAGAGAGGTCAGGGCTCAGATACACCGGAGTCCTCGGCCATGACTACAGTCCTGGACTTCCCTTTCACAACGTCCATTGATAGAATAAAGTATTTGTAAATGGGGGGAGCTGAAGGGGATAAAAGATGGCAGATCCAAAGGTGCCATGTTAGTCCTCTACGCTGTCATATTGGAAGTGCTGCTTGACCAGGAAAGATATATAAACATGAGTGCTCCTTTTGTGGAGGATTATATCCAATGGCTAGGTGTTTTTAAAAAAAAATAAGCCAGGCAGGACAGCCCTTCACAAAAGAATACTTTATTCAAAGCATCAACTGCGGTAAGGTTGGAGAAAATGCGACCATAGCTAGAGTGGTACCCAACACGCTAGATAGCCAAATTAATAATTGAAGGTTTTTCAGATGGGTTCGCAATTCCCCAGTTTTCTGGGGTAGTGTGCATATGGATAGATAATCTATAATCAGCAGAGCTGCATCCAGAGGTGGTTGAAATGAAGTTGGAGAAGGAAGTAATAGACAGAAGATTGACCGACCCCTTTAAGGCGCATCCATTTGTTAACTTTCATCTTTTACCTCAGGGAGTAGTTCAAAAAGGGAACAAAATTAATTTAGATTACGGTAATTCACCATTTATCTTACCCATATGGATCATCTCTAAATTATAGCATTGATAATAGTCTGATATCAGTGACATACAGTATGTCCTTTGCTAAAGCAGCAGAGATAGTTAAAAGTTTCGGGATTGGGGTGCTGATGGCCAAGACCGACACTGAATCAGCATTTAGGTTGCTACCAATTCATCCTAACGGTTTCAATTCTTTAAGTTTTCAGTTTGCTGGTTTCTTCTATGCTGATAAATGTTTACCACTGAATTGTTCTATATATCTTGTTTTTACTTTGAAGCATTTGCATCTTTTATTGAATAGGTAACAGTAGTTCAATGTATGAAAGGCAGGTTAGCACACTATTTAGATGATTTTCTGTTTGTCTGACCTAGGGATTCTAACGTTTGTAGTGAGCTCCTGTCTACTTTTCTGTTAATCTGCAGAGATTTTGGTTTCATCTTGGCTAAATAAAAGACAGTCCCTCCAGCTAGTTGTATAGAATATTTAGGTATAGTCATAAATACAAGTAGAGGTGAATTTCATTTGCCTTTAGCTAAAATAGAGAAATGCAAGAAGGTTCTGTCATCTATTGGTAGTGTAAGGAGGCTAATGGCTGCGTAGTCAGTGGGAGGGATGTGTCACAGAGATGGCTGCTCTCTGTGATGTAATCTGAAGTATTTTCTTTAGTGCACATAAACATTAAGACGTTCGTTTGGTTCACCTGGGACCGGGTTTTGGTAGCTATGAGAGATAGGCAGATCTGGCTACCTACATACCTCACATGTGGATGTGGTTACAGCCTATATAATGGAGGCTGTTGTTTGGCACATGGTCTGTATGTTGGGAGGGAGAAGGCCTCCTGTGAGTTTGGCTCCAGACTGAGCCTGAAAACTGGACACTAATCCAGCCTGTGTACCCACAGGCCTGGTGGAGCAGAGCCCTGCTATGGACACTTTGTGTTGGGTTTGCCTTATCTAAAGGCTGTTTATTTTCTGTTTTGCGTCTGGGTTTTATGAAGCAATAAATCCCCATGAACTTTTAAAACAACAAGCCTCCTGTTTTCCTCCTGTCGCACCTGAGTGAGTAAAACCCCTACAGTAGTAAGAAAAAAATTACATTGTAGGAAGTGGGGTCATTTCTAGGCTTGTTAGCTTATGCGTCTAGGATAATGCCAATGGGTAGGGTCTTTTGTAGACCCATGTTTTCATATATCTAGATAAATAAAGGAAGATTTAATGAATTTTTACTGTCAAACCTTATGGCGAGACCCTTTTAATAACCGATGGAGAATTGAATATCTTAATAGATGTAGCTTCAACAGAAGGTTTCGGTGCTTTCTGGTACTGGAGATGGTGCGAAGAAAGGTGGCCCAGGTGTGGATAGAGAAGAGTGTTAGGCCTGTTTCACACCTCCGTTTTTTGACGTCAGTGAAAATCCACCTATTTTTGAAAAAAACGGATCCGCCAAAAAAGGGGCAGATCCGTTTTTTCCCCATAGACTTCCCTTTGCGGCGGATCTTGACTGACGGCCGTCCGTCCCACCCGTCTTTTGGCGGATCCGTCAAAATGTTAGCTACTCCCGGGCGGATGATGGTTTTTTCTGAGCGACGGTCCGCTAATTTCTATTATGCATGCCTGGCAGATTCGCTGGAGCAGGGCTTTTAACCCCTGAATGGTGTTCCGGAACAGCCGTGCAAAGAAAAAAAAATTCTCTCTCTCTCGCTCTCTCCTTTCCAGGCCGCGGTTTCTTTAAATTTCCCCTCCAGCGGATCCATACACAACACGGATCCTGTAGCATCCGTTTAGCCCATGACGGAGGCGGATCCGTTTTTAACCGCTCTGACGGATTTGCCTCCCGTCAAAATAACGGAAATGTGAAACAGGCCTTACAAATAATTTGGTTTCATTGGAATTTTAGCATTGGTCATTAGGGGAAGAAACTTGGCAAACAAAAATATTCTTATTAAATTGAACAACAAAGTTGTAGTGTTTGCTGTAAACTGTGTAAATGTAGGGTCATAATAAAGCTGTTCAGGCGTCTGGTGTTGTTTTAAATTGAACATCTTGTTGAAAGCAATTCAGGTTGAGAACAAATGCAATTTAATTGCTGTCTCAATCTCTCATTTTCAGTTCAGGAATTTCTTCAATCTCGTACCCGTGGCCCAACAATTAGGAGGATTGACCGGAATATCTGTGGGGACTAATTTGGTCATTAAATATGGAGCTCTTACAGAGGTCTGTGGCTGGTTCAACCTGGAAAGGTTACCTGCCTGCTTTGGATCTATGGTCCAAAATTTGTAATACCAAAGATTTAGAAGTGGGCAAAACTTCACCGCAGGCCGCATTAATGGCTGCACTGTAATTTTTATATAATGCAGGCATATTCTAATGAAGCAAAACATTTGGCCAGTGTCTCCTTTTTTATGAAAATACTTAGTCAACAGCCTCTAAATAGTTATTTTTTAGTTAAACAGGTTTTAAAAGGGTATAAGAAGAAGCATTATGTTGGCAACAGTAGATGCCCTATCTCTCCTGATATGCTGAGACTTGTGTGCAGTTTCTTTTTTATTCTGTTATGATAATTTTGAAGCACTATTAGTTTCTACAGCAGCAACATTAATGTTTTTTGGGATCTACGAATAGGGGAATTGTTACTTAGAGGCAAAAAAGGTTTGAATGGGCTAGTATTAAAATCAGATCATGCTTAAAACAGATTCGTTGACACTTTAAATGGCTAAATCCAAGACAGACCAAGCTGGAACGGGTAGCGGTTTAACCCCTTAACGACCGCCGATACGCCTTTTAACGGCGGTAATTAAGGGTACTAAAACCACAGCGCCGTTAATTCACGGCGCTGTGATTTAAGTGAATAGCGCCCCCCAGTGTCGGATTTTCTCCGGGGTCTCGGCTGCCAGGGGTAGCCGAGACCCCAGAGAACATGAATCGGTCGGTTTTTACCAACCCCCGCTTTTGCGATCGCCGTTATTAACCCTATAACGGCGACCGCAAAAAAAAAAAAAAAGCCGCGATTTTACATTTAATTTCTCTCTCCTCTGATGTGATCGCACATCAGAGGAGAGAGAAATAGGGTCCCCGATCCCCCCCGATACCTCTCCGTGGCCCTCCGTCCCCTCCCGGTGGTCCCACGTCCCGCCGGCATCCTCCGATGGGCGCCGCCATCTTGAAAATGGCGGGCGCATGCGCAGTGCGCCCGCCGGGAATCTGCCGGCTCTGGCTGGCAGATTCCATTCATTATTTTGATCACTATGATAAACGATCATAGTGATCAAAATAAAAAAAATAGTACATAACCCCCCCGTTTATCACTCCCTTATATAGGCCAATATAATGAAATAAAGAAAATATTTTTTTTTCAGTTTTCCATTAGGGTTAGGGTTAGGGTAGGGTTAGGGCTAGGGTTAGGGCTAGGGTAGGGTTAGGGTTGGGCTAGGGTTGGGCTAGGGTTAGGGTTGTGCTAGGGTTAGGGCTCGGGTCCCGACTAGGGTTAGAATTAGGGTTAGGGCAAACTAGAATTAGGGTTAGAATTAGGATTAGGGTTGGGATTAGGGTTAGGGTTGGGATTAGGGTTAGGGGTGTGTTGGGGTTAGGGTTGGAGCAAGAATTGAGGGGTTTCCACTATTTGCCAACTTTGGGGGTCTAAAAATTGGGGTCTAAAAAATCACTTTTGTGGAAATAAAAAAAGACTTTTTATTTTCACGGCTCTGCGTTTATAAACTTTTGTGAAGCGCTTGGGGGTTCAAAGTGCTCACCACACATCTAGATAAGTTCATTAGGGGGTCTAATTTCCAAAATGGGGTCACTTGTGGGGGGTTTCCACTGTTTAGGCCCATCAGGGGCTCTGCAAGCGCAACATGATGCCCGCAGACCATTCCATCAAAGTCTGCATTCCAAAATGGCACTCCTTCCCTTCCGAGCTCTCCCATGCGCCCAAACAGTGGTTTCCCCCCCACATATGGGGTATCGGCGTACTCAGGACAAATCGCATAACAACTGTGCGGGTATGATTTCTCCTGTTACCCTTGTAAAAATAAAAATTTGGGGGCGAAAAGATCATTTTTGTGGAAAAAAAATGGATTTTTTATTTTCACGGCTCTACGTTATAAACTTCTGTGAAGCGCTTGGGGGTTCAAAGTGCTCACCACACATCTAGATAAGTTCATTAGGGGGTCTAATTTCCAAAATGGGGTCACTTGTGGGGGGTTTCCACTGTTTAGGCCCATCAGGGGCTCTGCAAGCGCAACATGATGCCCGCAGACAATTCCATCAAAGTCTGCATTCCAAAATGGCACTCCTTCCCTTCCGAGCTCTCCCATGCGCCCAAACAGTGGTTCCCCCCCACATATGGGGTATCGGCGTACTCAGGACAAATCGCATAACAACTGTGCGGGTATGATTTCTCCTGTTACCCTTGTAAAAATAAAAATTTGGGGGTGAAAAGATCATTTTTGTGGAAAAAAAATGGATTTTTTATTTTCACGGCTCTACGTTATAAACTTCTGTGAAGCACTTGAAGGTTCAAAGTGCTCACCACACATCTAGATAAGTTACTTAATGGGTCTAGTTTCCAAAATGGGGTCACTTGTGGGGGGTTTCCACTGTTTAGGCCCATCAGGGGCTCTGCAAGCGCAACATGATGTCCGCAGACCATTCCATCAAAGTCTGCATTCCAAAATGGCACTCCTTCCCTTCCGAGCTCTCCCATGCGCCCAAACAGTGGTTCCCCCCCACATATGGGGTATCGGCGTACTCAGGACAAATCGCATAACAACTGTGCGGGTATGATTTCTCCTGTTACCCTTGTAAAAAATAAAAATTTGGGGGCGAAAAGATCATCTTTGTGGAAAAAAATAGATTTCTTATTTTCACGGCTCTACGTTATAAACTTCTGTGAAGCCCTTGGGGGTTCAAAGTGCTCACCACACATCTAGATAAGTTCCTTAATGGGTCTAGTTTCCAAAATGGGGTCACTTGTTGGAGGTTTCCACTGTTTAGGCACATTAAGGGCTCTCCGAACGCAACATGGCATCCGATCTCAATTCCAGCCAATTCTGCGTTGAAAAAGTCAAACGGCGCTCCATCCCTTGCGAGCTCTGCCGTGTGCTGAAATAGTGGTTTACCCCCACATATAGGGTATCGGCGTATTCAGGAGAAATTGTACAACAAATTTTGTGGTTGATTTTCTCTTTTAACACTTGTGAAAATAAAAAAAATTGGTTCTGAAGTAAATTTTTTGCAAAAAAAAGTTAAATATTAATTTTTTCCTTCCACATTGCTTTAGTTCCTGTGAAGCACTTAAAGGGTTAGTAAACTTCTTGAATGTGGTTTTGAGCACCTTGAGGGGTCTAGTGTTTAAAATGGTGCCACTTTTGGGTATTTTCTGTCATGTACACCCCTCAAAATGACTTTAAATATGATGTGGTCCCTAAAAAAATGGTTTTGTAAATTTAGTTGTAAAAATGAGAAATCGCTGGTCAACTTTTAACCCTTATAACTTCCTAACAAAAAAAAATTTTGCTTCCAAAATTGTGCTGATGTAAAGTAGACATGTGGGAAATGTTATTTATTAAGAAATTTGTTTGACACATCTCTGTGATTTGAGGGCATAAAAATTTAAAGTTTTAAAATTGCAAAATTTTCAAAATTTTCGCCATATTTCCATTTTTTTCATAAATAAACACAAGACTTATCAAAGAAATTTTACCACTATTATGAAGTACAATATGTCACGAAAAAACATTCTTAGAATCAGCGGGATCCATTAAAGCGTTCCAGAGTTATAACCTCATAAAGGCCTGGTCATTAAGCTGCAAACTGGCTCTGTCGCTAAGGGGTTAAAGATGTGTCTCTCAGAAAAGAACATTGACCAGTCTGTTTAGTCAGGAAATATATGAACTTACGCCCCTTAAACGGAGATGCATTTTTGTTACACCGGTCTGATAAGCCTCTGACGCAGTTCCAGATCAGGATCGTTTTGAATAAATGCCTGGCCAAGTTAAGTTTAGGCGATAAATATTTTTTCACTCATTCTTTTATGATTGGCGCTGTGACAGAGGCTGTCAGACTAAGCGAAGCAGTAATAAAAAAACTGGGGACACAGGGCTTGTGATGTTATCAATTGTATATTAGAAAAAAAATGTAACTAACATTTGTTTATAGTTTTCATAGGTGTCATAGGGCAGAATGGGGAGTACAACAGTGATGTTATGGATATAAACTATAATTGTCTTCTGATAAAGTAAGAATCTTTTTGTTCGGGGTTAGAGGACAAAGATGGGACAGCCTAATGGATCAAGTAACTCTGATGTGTGATAAAGCTCCAGCCCCTGATATCATCATTGTGCACCTAGGAGGAAAGGACATTGGGAAGATGAGTATAATTGAGCTGTTATGTCAAATGAATCTGCAGTGTTTCTGAGATAAATGTACCTGGCTGAGATCAATCAGCCAGTGCCTGATACCTGCTTTTTTTTTTCGCTAGACACATACATAGAAATGTCAGTGAGATATATAATCAGTGCTTTACCTGTATACTTTTCTGTACTTATATTTATCTAATAATTAATTGAAAAAATGGTGTTGGGTCTCCCTTATTCTTGACAACCAGCTGAGTGAAAGCAGACAACTGGGAGCTGATGTTATTAGTCTGGGAAGGGACCAATATCCATGGAGATTCCCAGTCTATTAATATTAGCTCACAGCTGTCAGTTTAACCTTTACTGGTTATTAAAAAGGGGACCCAAAATAAAAAATTACATGGGATCCCCCCTATTTTTAATAACCAGCAAAAGCTAAACAGACAGCTACAGGCTGATATTAATAGGCTGGGAAGAGGCCATGTATATTGGCTCCCTCCCAGACTAATAACACCAGCCTTCAGTTGCCCCAGAAATGGTGCATGCATTAGATGCACCAAATCTGGAGCTTAGCCTCGGCTCTTCCTGATTGCCCAGGTGTATTGGCAATCGGGGTAATGGTTTTAGGGTTGATGACAGCTGTGTAATGTCTGCTGACATCAAGCCCAGAGGTTAAAAATGGAGAGGCATCTGTCAGACACCCTTATTACTAACCCCGTAGTCAAAAGTAATAAACACACACACAGAAAAGTCCTTTAATAGTAAAAATAACTCCCCGACGATTAACCTCATTTTCTCATTTATTAAAATAAAAATAAAGATAATCCATGATTCCTGGCTCTGCTACAGCCGGATGCTGTGATGAGTGGTGACATCAGTAACGTGACCCCTCACCACGGCAGCCGGAACACTGATGTGTGACAGGCCTAAAGGGCATGTCACACTAAGAGATATCGCTAGCAATATCGCTATAACTAGTGACGTTATAGCGATATTGCTAGCGATATCGCTGTGTCTGATACTTACCTACGACCGGCTCCCCCGCTGGTTATCGCTGATCGCGCGAGAACGTTCAGGACTGTTTCTCGTCGTCAGCTTCCTGCGGCGCTTCCTGCTGTGAGGACGAGTGACGCGTGGAGCCGGGCGGGAGGACGCAGGATTGCCTGGTGTGACAGGTAAGTAGCGACCCCCGTCCCCAGCGATGTCGCTGGTGAGATCTGCCTATGTGGCAGCTCACTAGCGACCACTTAGCGATGTACCAGCGATCCTGACCGCGTCATATCGCTGGTCGGGATCGCTGGTACATCGCTAAGTGTGACAGTACCTTTACTCATGGTCTAAACACTGATCCCAGTGACCAGGAGAAGAAGCAGAAACAAATAGAAAGTACTTTTAACATAATTATCATCATTTTACAGTTTCTAATGAATGCAGCTCATTTGTTCTTACCAGAATTCTGGGCTATGTATCAGTTATAATCATAATGATCTATTATGGTTTTCCAATGTGTCAGTAAAAGATGTATTGTCTGTTCACAATTTTTTTTTATAGGCTGTTCTGAAAAAATAAAAAAATCAAGTTGGCAACCTTGATCCTGGCAGAGGAAGAAGCAGATTTCTCCAACAAGATATATTACTAAGTTTCTTATTTTCATCTATACTATTGATTTATGAAATCAAAATTAAAGCAACGGTTCTTCTTTAACAATACTAAACAACAGCTGTTGTGAGGGGTTGACTGACAGCGCTGCTTTCAGAAGTAGACACAAGAACGCTTCTTAGGTAAGTTACCTGCAGGTTTATTATGGGACAGCATAAACCATAGCAGGATTCAGCAAAATAAATATGGTCTTTCTGGCATAACGGCAAAAAAAAAAAAAAAGACAAATCACAGCAAATCCTAATATCTGAGGGGTTCGCCCGTTCAGACCACCATATGTCTTCAGCGCCTACTGAAGCCACCGTATGGAAACTCTCCTCTCCAAACACAACACAGAGAAAAAAAAACAGTGGCTGAACATTTAACTCCCCAGCCACACCATTGAGGTGGAGATATGGTGAGTAGGCATCTCATCCATCTCTTACCCACTCACCAAAAAATGTGGTCCCTTATCATGGCTGGATAACCCCTTTAGCACATAGCATGCTGGAGAGAAACTTATGAGTTTTTAAATCACGGAAGAAAGCAATCTTCGTCACACATATCTCCCCTCACATACAGTGCCAGTGACCCCATATATGTATATACAGCTCTGGCAAAAATAAGAGACCACTTTCAAATGTTCAGTTTGTCTGATTTTTCTTTTTATAGGTATATTTTTTGAGTAAAGTGTAAATTGTTTTTTTAGTCTATAAACGTCTGACAACATGTCTCCGAATTTCCAAGCAATAAATTTTGTATTTTTTTTCTGAAAAGAAGAAATGGTCAAAATAAAAAAAACAGTGCTTTGAGACCTCAAATAATGCAAAGAAAACAAGTTCATAATCATTTAGAAACAACAATGCTAATGTTTTAACTCAGGAAGAGTTCAGAAATCAACATTTTTTAGAATAACCATGATTTTTAAAAACAGCTTTCATGCGTCTTGGCATGCTTGCCACCAGTCTTTCACACTGCTTCTGGCGCAAAAATTTAAGCAGTTCTTTATTTGATGGCTTGTGACTATCCATCATCCTCTTAATTACATTCCGGAGGTTTTCAATGGGGTTCAGATCTGGAGAATGGGCTGCCCATGACAGTGATTTGATGTGGTGATCTCTTAATTTTTGCCAGAGCTGTATTTATGAACAGGATTAAAATAAAAAAAGCAAAAGTTAAATGCAAAATCCAGTAATGCGACAGACTGACTGCAGAGGTCATGCACTTACTGCTAAACAAAAACATCAGCGGTGACTCGGCAATGGATAGAGGGCGTGTACTGTATTTTTTTGCTTTTTAACATTTGCAGCAGTTTTAAAATATTTTTAAAACATTGGATAAAACTTTTAATTACTATCTCAACATTTATGCATTAAGATTGTAGCTGACTTCACGAGCGATTAATAGACAATTATTCCTGCTTGCAATCATACAGCCAGGCTCTGATTCCTTGCGCCAATGACAGCATAAATCAGCTGACAGGTTTACTTTAAGAGCAAGAACATCTTACTAATCAAAATTGCTTTATATTTCCTTGACCAAGAAACTACAAAAATGCTTGTGCATGCCCTCATCTCCCGCCTTGACTATTGCAAACTTCTACTCTCTGGCCTCCCCTCTAGCACTCTCGCACCCCTCCAATCTATCCTAAACTCTGCTGCCTGACTAATCCACCTGTCTCCCTGTTATTCCCCAGCCTCTCCTCTCTGCCAAGCCAATCACTGGCTTCCTATTGTTCAGAGGCTCCAGTTCAAAACCCTAACTATGACATACAAAGCCATCCACAACCTGTCTCCTCCATACATCTGTGACATGGTCTCCCGGTATTTTCCTACACGCAACCGTCGATCCTCTCAAGATCTACTTCTCTACTTCCCTTTTCTCTCTTCTTCCCACAACCGCATAAAAGACTTCACCTGTGCTTCCTCCATACTCTGGAACTCTCTACCCCAACACATCAGACTTTCGTCTACCACAGAAACCTTCAAAAGTAACCTGAAGACCAACTTCTTCCAGAAAGCCTACAACCTGCAGTGATCCTCTGTCTACTTAACCACCACATGACCAGCTCTACCCTCTCCTAGTGTATCCTCACCCATCCCCTGTAGACTGTGAGCCCTCGCAGGCAGCGTCCTCTCTCACTCTGTACTTGTGTGTGCCTTGTATTGCTCATGTTTATTGTGCTTGTCTTTGTATGCCCCATTTTTCACATGTAAAGCGCCATGGAATGAATGACGCTATAAAAATGAATAATAATGATAATAATAATAAATTTGGAGATGATTGAATACATTTGAGTGCATTTGAATTCCATCAGAATTTTATAAAAAATGTGGATTTTTTGTAATGCACTTCCACATAGATTCAGATAATTGGCAGCTGCTCGCTGACATTTCTCTGGACCTTAATGGTCTACCATTGGCCAGTCCTCACAGCATTTTCTGATTCCCAATCGCTTGCAATAGAATCTTTAGACCTCTCACACTGTGCCAGATTGACAGGCACTATGGCACCCAGAAAGGTTCTGCGTAGGTGTGTGGGAGATCACGGCACTCATCGTCATGTTGTGATGCCATTGACCACCAGCGTGCCTGTGCAGAACTCTCCCAAGCACAATGACACCTATAAGCCTGGCATAGTGCGAGACAAATCAGTGGTGTGGAATCAGAAGATGTGTCGGAGAGTAGCGGTGAGGTGAGTGGAGGGTGAACATAACAATATTGTTTTATTTTTTACATATTATATTTATTATGCTTTGGGGATGGAAGAGACCCCAGAGCATAATAAGGGACATTAAATTTACAGGCAATAACTTCTCTGCAAATTGTATTTTGCAGGAAAAAATGCATGAACAAGCAAGTTCAAATTTTGCCTGATTGAAAATGCTAAGACTGAAGTTCCACACTACGAAGGTACTAATTCATTGAGTTTTTTTAGAAAAAAATAATTATGGCTTTGGTACCAATCTCATGTTAGTTTTTTCAGTCCTCAGAATTTGTTAAGCCTGCTCAATAATGCGGGCATAGTTTTCAATATAAAGATGTTTTTGACTAATTGATCATTTCACTCTTCAAAATGTTGCAAGTTTGTGTGTCTCATTTTGTGTCTCATTTTTTTCCTCTGCAGTTGAACTGTACCTTGTGACATATTATAGCTTATTGAATGGGTTGTCTAACATTTCAAAGAAAAATGGAATAAAGCAAACGAAAATGTGCCAGCACAAAAAGAGTGAAATTACTAAAAAAAAAAAAAAATCACAAATGATAAACTCTCTCCTACATTTTCTCTGCCCAGCAGAACTCCCAGGCACCACTTACTGGAAAACAATGAAACCACCATTGCAATACTTTCAATCTCTCCCTCCACTGATCATAAAGGGGTGGCATATCCTAGTCATGTGCTAATACTTTATAAAGTGGGAATACACTTATAAAACCCATTTAGCTGAGAATTAAATCATTAAGGAACCATTTAGGCTACAGTTCTAATGGGAATGTTCCTTATTATATTTCATGACTAAGGGCTCACTCAGACGTCCGGTTTTCTTGTACGAGTGCTATCCTTGTTTTCAACGGACAGCACTTAAACCGGTGATAGTCTATGGGGCCATTCACATGTCCAATTTTTTTCTTGAACTGAGTGGTCTGCGGAGAATTTCGGAGACGTGTCCGATTTTCATCCAAAAGATCATTTTTGTGGAAAAAAAATGGATTTTTTATTTTCACGGCTCTACGTTATAAACTTCTGTGAAGCACTTGAAGGTTCAAAGTGCTCACCACACATCTAGATAAGTTACTTAATGGGTCTAGTTTCCAAAATGGGGTCACTTGTGGGGGGTTTCCACTGTTTAGGCCCATCAGGGGCTCTGCAAGCGCAACATGATGTCCGCAGACCATTCCATCAAAGTCTGCATTCCAAAATGGCACTCCTTCCCTTCCGAGCTCTCCCATGCGCCCAAACAGTGGTTCCCCCCCACATATGGGGTATCGGCGTACTCAGGACAAATCGCATAACAACTGTGCGGGTATGATTTCTCCTGTTACCCTTGTAAAAAATAAAAATTTGGGGGCGAAAAGATCATCTTTGTGGAAAAAAATAGATTTCTTATTTTCACGGCTCTACGTTATAAACTTCTGTGAAGCCCTTGGGGGTTCAAAGTGCTCACCACACATCTAGATAAGTTCCTTAATGGGTCTAGTTTCCAAAATGGGGTCACTTGTTGGAGGTTTCCACTGTTTAGGCACATTAAGGGCTCTCCGAACGCAACATGGTATCCGATCTCAATTCCAGCCAATTCTGCGTTGAAAAAGTCAAACGGCGCTCCATCCCTTGCGAGCTCTGCCGTGTGCTGAAATAGTGGTTTACCCCCACATATAGGGTATCGGCGTATTCAAGAGAAATTGTACAACAAATTTTGTGGTTGATTTTCTTTTAACACTTGTGAAAATAAAAAAAATTGGTTCTGAAGTAAATTTTTTGCAAAAAAAAGTTAAATATTAATTTTTTCCTTCCACATTGCTTTAGTTCCTGTGAAGCACTTAAAGGGTTAGTAAACTTCTTGAATGTGGTTTTGAGCACCTTGAGGGGTCTAGTGTTTAAAATGGTGCCACTTTTGGGTATTTTCTGTCATGTACACCCCTCAAAATGACTTTAAATATGATGTGGTCCCTAAAAAAATGGTTTTGTAAATTTAGTTGTAAAAATGAGAAATCGCTGGTCAACTTTTAACCCTTATAACTTCCTAACAAAAAAAAATTTTGCTTCCAAAATTGTGCTGATGTAAAGTAGACATGTGGGAAATGTTATTTATTAAGAAATTTGTTTGACACATCTCTGTGATTTGAGGGCATAAAAATTTAAAGTTTTAAAATTGCAAAATTTTCAAAATTTTCGCCATATTTCCATTTTTTTCATAAATAAACACAAGACTTATCAAAGAAATTTTACCACTATTATGAAGTACAATATGTCACGAAAAAACATTCTTAGAATCAGCGGGATCCATTAAAGCGTTCCAGAGTTATAACCTCATAAAGGCCTGGTCATTAAGCTGCAAACTGGCTCTGTCGCTAAGGGGTTAAAGATGTGTCTCTCAGAAAAGAACATTGACCAGTCTGTTTAGTCAGGAAATATATGAACTTACGCCCCTTAAACGGAGATGCATTTTTGTTACACCGGTCTGATAAGCCTCTGACGCAGTTCCAGATCAGGATCGTTTTGAATAAATGCCTGGCCAAGTTAAGTTTAGGCGATAAATATTTTTTCACTCATTCTTTTATGATTGGCGCTGTGACAGAGGCTGTCAGACTAAGCGAAGCAGTAATAAAAAAAACTGGGGACACAGGGCTTGTGATGTTATCAATTGTATATTAGAAAAAAAATGTAACTAACATTTGTTTATAGTTTTCATAGGTGTCATAGGGCAGAATGGGGAGTACAACAGTGATGTTATGGATATAAACTATAATTGTCTTCTGATAAAGTAAGAATCTTTTTGTTCGGGGTTAGAGGACAAAGATGGGACAGTTCTTGTACGAGTGCTATCCTTGTTTTCAACGGACAGCACTTAAACCGGTGATAGTCTATGGGGCCATTCACATGTCCAATTTTTTTCTTGAACTGAGTGGTCTGCGGAGAATTTCGGAGACGTGTCCGATTTTCATCCAAAAGTCGCATCAAAATCGGTAATCTAAGTCAGTGGGTCCATGAAAAAAATTGGACTCCGAGTGCAGCACGATTTTCTCGGACTGTCAAATTGGAGAATAACTTTTTAAATTTCTCTATGTAAGGCTACTTTCACACATCCATTTTTTTAAATCCGGCACGATGCGGCGAAAATTGTGAAAACCGGATCCGGAATTGGATCCGTTTTTTTCACATAGAATGTAATGATCGCCGCATTGTGCCGGATGGACATGCGGCGCCTCCGGGTTTTGCCGGATATGGCAAACATGCGCCGTCCGGCGTCTGCAAAAAACGTTGGCTGCAACTTTTTTTGCAGCGCCGGACCGGCTTTTTCAATAGTGCATGCCCGGGCACTGTGAGTTTTAACCCCACAAGTGCCCGGTGCGCATCTCTCTCTCTCTCCCCCTCCCCTTCTCTCTCTCTCTCTATACGCTCCATACCTTTCTTTGGCTGGCTCTCTCGTCCCCCGCTGTCTCTCTGGCTGTTCTCTTGTTTCCCGCTGTCTCACTGGCTGCTCTCTCGTCCCCCGCTCTCTCTCAGGCTGCTCTCTCGTCCCCCGCTCTCTCTCAGGCTGCTCTCTCGTCCCCCGGTGCTAAATGTCCTCCAAGCTGCATCAGGCGCCGCATGTACATCCGGTGTCACCGCTGCAGGCCGGATCCGGCAGCCTGGCTTTTCGCCGCACGCCGACAGACCCCTGACACCGGATGTGTGAAAGAGGCCTAAGAGAAACATGGATGACACTCAACTCATAGCAATCTCTGATCAAACTCTGACCAGATTAATCGGTCTAATTTTCTCATATGTGAAAAAAAAATCGGACTTCTGAATGAGCCTTAAAAGTCGCTGTCTTTCAGATTTTATCTTCCATTGTCCTCATTGTACTATCACAGCTGCACATATTGTATGTTTATACATAGATGATTTCTTGGGCAGAATAACAATCTCTTTCTTATATCTGATGATCCCTCTTTTACCTGTTGTAACCTTCAACATTAGCAGCAATGATCAGACCATGCCAAATACTATAACATCCTGATGGGATGATTGCGATATGTCAGGGACATCACGGATCACTGGCATTCACAAACAATACCAGGCAATAGTGAGAAGGGAACATTTCATGCTGCAATAAGCAATGATCCATAATACTTTCACAGCGGTCAAAACTGAGCGGCAGAGACCTTGTATGGCACTATAATGACATTATTGTGTACACATATGATCACTGCTAGTATGTTATGTCATAACACACTGTACTGTGGATATATTTCTATTCTATCATCTTTTTTATCAATATTATCACGCTATTGCTCCTTAGGGCTATTTAATTGATATGTCGGTAACATTTATAAATGAAGAATAAGGGACTTGCTATTGTTTTGTAGCTAAACATTTAAATAATGACTTCATATTATAAATGCGTGCCAGTGGAGTCTGCTTGCATTATTATTTTTGCTGGCTGGAAAACATGGAGAACCAGAACTACGGTCAGGAGACTTCAGGCAATTTTTGATTTCAGCTGTTGCCAATTGTTTGATGCTATTGACCCTCCTTTTAAAGTGTAAGGGTATGTGCACACGCTGCGGATTCCGCTGCGTTTCCGCAGCGGTTTTTGCCGCTGCGGACCCGCAGCAGTTTTAGCTGCGGTGTACAGTACCATTCAAATGAATGGTACAAAAAAACCGCTGTGTAGACTTTGCGGAAAAATCCGCGCGGATTTGCTGCGGTTTTGAAACCGCAGAAAGAATTGACATGTCAATTCTTTCTGCGGAATCCGCAGCGGGTTCCTATCTCCACCATTGTGGAGATGGTGAATCCGCAGGACCAAACCGCAGGCAAAACCGCAGATAATCCGCAGGTCTTTTGACCTGCGGATTATCTGCGGTTTTTGCAAAATCCGTGCGGATTAATCCGCAGCGGATTCCGCAGCGTCTGCACACACCCTTATTCACCATACACATTCAGTGATTGTCAGTGGAACATGCTGATCTTGGTGGAGCTGGCTAATCATTTCATGTATATGGCGATGTCCTGACTTTTTCCAGATGTGGCAAAAGTCAAGAAAGAGAAGGATCAGGGTATCTAGATTTCAGTATGCCAGAGCCTCGTATTCTTTAGGGCTCATCCTCACTTGCGAGTGTCTCTCCAATGAAAACCTGGCACTGCCGCTGGCACTGGTACCCGAGTGTGCGGCTACATGTATTTCTATGCAGCCGCACGCTCCGATCCCAGTGCTGGCGGCAGTGCCGGGTTTTCATGGGAGAGACTCGCAAGCGAGTATGAACCCTTAGGGTAACTTCCATGATGACTATTTTCTGTCTTTGATGCTATGCATGTTTGCTCAGTCGTTCCAGGAAAGATGGAATTTATAGTAGAAGAGCATGGGATGGGATTTATAGTAGTCTTATGCCTACTGTGTTGTTTTTTACACTATGAGAATTGACTTGCGATGTGTTTTTGAAATCTGCAACATGTCAATTCATCTTGCATTAAATATAAACTTTATTTGCAGATTTCCTTTGCAGACGGAAATGAGATGAGGAGAAAAGGTTAAAAAAAAGCATATGCATATTTAGCGCATTTCCGTCCCAGAAACGCACTAAAAACACATGTAATCTGCACATGACTTTGTCAGTGAGGTTTTAGCTAGCCTATGTATCAGTAAGTTTTTAAAACAAAGGGGTTTTATTTAAAACATTGACATCCCAAGAGAGGACAAACACTGCAGCAGAAATAAGAGATATAACGCATGTTACAAAAAGTCAGTCAAAAGATCAACAGAAAAATGCAAGTTACTTAATTCATTTAACTAATGTAGAAATGCAGTAGAAAATCTGCAGCATGAAAAACTTGCCAAATATTCATCATGGGAATTCAGCCTTAAGTTTTTTTTGTGTACAAGTGCTTTCCACTTTTAATGGATAGCACTCATACGGGTCTGTTGACATGTCAGTGATTTTTTAAAGACCAAGTAAATCATGGAGACATGTCCAATGTTGATCTGACTGTTGGATCAAACTCGGCAATGAAAAGCTAAGCTACGTACCCATGATGAGCTTTTGGTGAGATTTGATGCTGCAGATTTTCTGCGCCTATAAAGTAAAATAGGTTACTTGCATTTTTTGGAAAATATGCAGCTTTAAAAAAAATCACCAAAAACTCATTGTGGCAATTTAGGCTAATGGTTCTTTAAAAACAAATCGGACATCACTTGGATGCCATCTGTGTGCTGTCCGCTTTTCACAGACTGATAGGAGAAGGTGGTGAAACATTTTTTTTCTCATCAGAGAAAAACTGATGAAACTCTGATCAAAAAACCTGAGACACATTTTCTTGTACAAGAACATCACTGACATCTGAATGAGCCCTGAGAGAGGTCAGCTATCGCCAGAGAACATTGAGAACATATGGAAGTGAATCTGAACCCAACGTGCTTCAGTATGGAGAGGGCTGAAATTTGCTGACATTCAAACATGCATTTGACAACAGACTCCATATCCACTGTGTCTCAATTTTTTAAGACAGTTTAAACAAACTATGGGCTGTAGACCATGTGGGCAGTGTATAGCTTGCCCTAACATTGTCAGGGCTAGTAAATTTAAGAGCTCTGACAATACTCTTGTTTTTAATATTAAGAAGTCTATTACCTGTTCTTCGACTGCTGTCATTTATTATGCCACATGCCCCCTCATCTATGTTGGCCTTACCACCCGCCAGCTTAAGGTGAGGGTGCGGGAGCATGTTCTAGGCATAAAGGCAGCTGTCGATGTTGAAGACATTCCCTCACTTAAAACCCTGCCTAGACACTTTAAAACACACCATAACTGTGACTCTTCATTATTGAAGGTAATTGGCATTGATATGGTGTGTATGGGTGATAGAGGGGGCAATGTCAGTAAATTGCTTGCGCAAATTGAGATACAGTGGATATGGACACTAGGTACTGTGTCTCCACTTGGTCTCAATGAGAGTCTTTCGTTTATTCCATTTTTATAATTTTGTGTATTTTAACAATTTTATCTTTATTTTTCTTATAGTTACTATGGATGTGACCTTATGAGGATCATTACATCTATTTCACCTTTGGATAGAGGAAACAATGAGGATTTGTCATATCATTGTTTTTTTGTTGTTTTGTTTTTTTGTTTTTATGTATTTTTGTGTGTGGCTGTTTTCACCACTATCTTAATATTTCGGCACTATTTACTATTATTGTACATATACATATACATATATAATTTCACTCTCATGCACTGCTGGAATTTGCATGATTATTCATGGAATTACTTTTAAAAAAAATTTTCTTGTCTCATTATTTTGCTGTTATATATCTTTTTCACAATCATTTATATCATATTTTCCTGTCCCTCTTCCAATTGTTTGAGGCAGCCACTTGCATTGAGCTGTGCGAGTGCGCCGTCTTGGCACCGGTGACTTGCATGGTGGCGGCGTTTGATCGCGTGCCGCCATTCAGTCTCCTTGGTGCTGCGTCTGCGCATGCGCCGCTATGTTCTCTGCCTGTGCTTTCCCTCAATATAGTATTATACCACCAGCGCTTTTTCTTATAATAGTATTATACCATCAGCGTATGTTACTGAATATGCAGTCGTTTAGTCATATGTGTGCCAATATCTTTTTTGTACAAACATTGAGCCACATGCATTTGTTATTGGTCACGTCACTGGTCTACATGACAACGGCGTCTGGCAATACCCGGAAGTACTTAATCATATGACTTGGATTAGTCTTTGACTTCTGGGTAGTAGCGGTTTGCATGGCAACGGCGTCTGACAATACCCGGAAGTACTTAGTCACATGACATGGATTAACTTTCAACTTCCGGGTTTTAGTAGCGGCGCATGCGCTGTTGTGGTACTTTGTATGTAATTGATTCCTCTATAAATAAACCGTCTGTCCATATTACACTGCATTTATCCCCCTGACGAAGGAGATTTTATCTCCGAAACGCGCGTCGGGGCGCGTTATTATACCACTCACATAGCGGTTATTGGCTTACAGGTATACATACATATTTATTTTTTGTTTTATTGCACATGCCTTAGGGCAATTTGTAATTTTGCACAGTTACAATTTGGCACTTTTTTGCACATTTATTCGTTCATGCAATTTGTGTGTTATTACAATTATGCACTTTTTTACCTGTATTATTAATTAAGCCCCTTGCTTTATGGTATGGTTGCTCCATTATCCATAAATATATCGCTAATGTGGTTATATTGTATTAATTTTCTTTTTATTATTATATATATATACACATTTTTATGTACTTAATTGTTGTGCCAATATTTTAATAAAGGCATTTTTTATTTCTATAAAGACTTTGCCATTTATTATTTCTATTATTTTATCAGTGTATCATCATTCATGTTGTATATCTTTTTGATCCTGCGGGATCTTCCATCCACCTTTGAGTAAATCTTTTTCATTTATACCGGATGGTCTGCCATCCTTTCTTTGGGAGATTGGTTTAATCACACTTTTTTTTTATTTATACCTCCATATATTAGTATCATTATTATATATTATATTTTATTACATTGTGTGTTTGTAAATCTTTTTCCCCTGTTTATTCATAGGTGGGAGCAATGCCTAGTAGACCAACATCACGAAACAATCACTGACCTCAGGGAGACCAGTCAAAGAAAACACTGCGGCAGCCGGCAAAGGCGCTCAATCAGTGAAATCCTAGGTGCAATGCTCCCTGGGAAATACAAATATGCAAATAAAGTCCGTGGAGCCTCATTTAAGAGTCTCAAACACAGGACTAGCCAGATCTTCCTCCAGGGAAGGACCCAGCCAAGGAGTGGCTCCTTTCGGAAACCACCATTACCACCATATTAAGTGGCCCTTTAAGTCAATATCCAGCTCTTTACGAGTTTACAGATATGGCAAGGGAAATACAACATCTAATACCTCCTGGAATTTCTATTGGTGTACCCAAAATATATTTTTAACAAGTACAGTATAAATGTGAAGTTTTATCTTTCTTGCTGCGAAGGAGATTTTCCTATTTCATTTCTGTTCCAAGAAACACCCAGGACCAGGGCAGCTCCATGTATGGACTTCATTGCTCTTCAGGTGCATGGAACACGTTGAGCTGGCTACTTCCCACTCTTTATATGCTTATCATCTACTCACTCTATATATACTGGCTCTGAGTGTTTACTCCCTCCCGGTGAAAGAATCATCTTCCTGTGCTGAGTGCTAAAGCTAAGTGGTTGGAGTGGAGTTGTTCTAGTTATGATCTGTAGTTTTCTGTAGTACATGTGAGTGTTTTTCTCCTGGTCCCTATTCCCATTTAGCTTATTCCTCCCTGTCCCTAACCTCCTCCCTATTGCTGATTTGTGCTTTTGTTTGATAGAGGTTTTCTGTTATACTTATTTTGTCTTTGTGTCTTGTTTCCCTTACATTTCTGTCTCATGCCTCATATGGTGGGGAAGGGGACAGATTAGGGTTTAACAGGAACATAATAAGGTTGGAGACTCGGGCCTCTCCACATTCAAGAGTACCCCCGGTCAGTGATAGTTAGGGGCCCTGTTTCAGGGACAGTTTGAGGCCCCTCTCCCTTACCAAAAGTGATTATTATAGGCGAACTCAGCCCAAGGAAGTAGACCGACCCAGTCATTCTGATGAGCATTAGAAAAATGCCGGAGGTAGGATGTAAGGATCTGGTTGGTACGTTCTACCTGCCCATTGGTTTGGGGGTGATAGGCGGAAGAGAAATCCAATGAAGCTTTCACGAGTCTGCATAGAGCTCTCCAGAATCGGGAGGTGAATTGGACCCCTCTGTCAGACACGATGTGCTGGGGGAAGCCGTGAATCCTGAAGATATGGGAAATGAAGATCTTCGCCAAGTCAGGAGCAGAGGGTAGTCCGGGAAGAGGAATGAAGTGGGCCATCTTTGAAAATCGGTCTACAACCACCAAGACCACAGTACAACCGGAAGAACAAGGCAGATCAGTAATGAAATCCATGGCTATGTGCTGCCATGGAGCCGACGGAACGGGAAGCGGGAACAGAAGACCGGAGGGTGGTTGTCTGGGTATCTTGTTCTGGGCACAGGACGGGCAAGATGCCACAAAGTCTTTAACATCCTGGGAGAGTGAAGGCCACCAATAATGGCGAGAGATTAAGTCCAAAGTCTTTTTGACATCAACGTGGCCGGCAATCTTGGACGAATGTCCCCAATTTAGCACTCGTTTTCGGTTATCCTCAGCCACAAAGGTTCTTCCCGGAGGTAACGTGGTTAACTTGACAGGGGCCACAGTAATCACTTTGGATGAATCAATGATATGAGAGGGTTCTTCCTCTGCATCAGACGACAGGAATGATCTTGACAACGCATCCGCTCTAACGTTCTTATCGCCGGGCCAAAAATGTAGCTCAAAGTCAAAGCAGGCGAAGAATAGGGACCACCTGGCTTGCCGAGGATTGAGCTTCTGTGCGTACTGGATGTACGCCAGGTTCTTATGGTCCGTGAAGATCTTGAATGGATGTATGGCACCTTCCAGTAAGTACCTCCACTCCTCCAAGGCCAACTTAATGGCCAATAGCTCTTTGTCGCCAATGGAGTAGTTCTGCTCAGTGGAGGAAAATACTTTAGAAAAGAAGCCACAGGTGACAAAACGTCCAGAAGAGGATTTCTGCAGAAGGACTGCGCCAGCCCCAGTAGAGGATGCGTCCACCTCGAGAGTGAATGGTCTACTAACCTCAGGTCGGTGAAGCGCTGGAGCAGCGGCGAAGGCTTGTTTCAACGACTGGAAGGCCTCTTCAGCCTCAGAGGGCCAAGCCTTTGGGTTAGCTCCCTTGCAGATAAGGGACGAGATGGGGCGAACCAACGAGGAGAAATGAGGAACAAACTGTCAGTAGTAGTTCGCAAAACCAAGGAAGCGTTGGATTGCCTTCACCCCATGGGGCTGTGGCCAATCGAGGACGGCGGACACCTTTGCCGGATCCATGCGTAGACCTGATTCTGAGATAATGTACCCCAAGAATGGCAGGGACGTTTGCTCGAAGGCACATTTCTCGAGCTTGGCATAAAGGCGGTTCTCCCTCAGGCGCTGGAGGACTTGACGCACGTTCTTTCTGTGGGCGGAGAGGTCTGGAGAAAAAACGAGGATGTCATCCAGATAGACTACCACGCAGGAGTACAGCATATCCCGGAAGACGTCATTCACGAACTCCTGGAACACCGCTGGGGCATTGCAGAGGCCGAAGGGCATGACCAAGTACTCATAGTGACCGTCTCTGGTGTTAAAGGCGGTCTTCCACTCATCCCCGGAACGAATGCGGATCAAGTTGTAGGCCCCACGAAGATCCAGTTTGGTGAAAATTCGAGCTCCTCTAAGTCGGTCAAAGAGCTCCGGGATCAATGGCAATGGGTACTTGTTCTTGACCATGATATCGTTCAGGCCTCGGTAGTCTATGCAAGGACGGAGGGAGCCGTCCTTCTTTTTTTACAAAGAAAAATCCTGCTCCCGCGGGCGAGGAGGACTTACGGATAAAACCTCTCGCAAGGTTCTCCTGGATATAGTCAGACATAGCTTGGGTCTCAGCAGGGGATAGCGGGTATATCCTACCCCTGGGTGGTGCAGAACCAGGAATGAGGTCAATCGGACAGTCATATGGCCGATGGAGGGGCAGAGTCTCGGCCTCCTTCTTGTCGAAGACATCTGCAAAGGACCAGTAAGCCGACGGCAGACCTGTAGGTGCCGGGGATGGACCGGCAGAGTTCATCGGACGGACGGGCAACAGGCACTTCTCCTGACAGAACGGTCCCCACCGGAGTATCTCGCCCGACCGCCAGTCCAGGGTTGGCTCATGAGTCCGTAGCCAAGGGAGGCCTAGAAGAAATGTGTAAGACATGGTAGACAAGACGAGAAAGGAGATCTTCTCCCGGTGCAGGTCTCCAATCTGCAGCTCGATCTCTTCGGTGGCCTGGGTAACGGTCTCCTGCACGGACGTACCATTGACCGAAACAATCGACCGAGGAGTCTCCAGGGATCTGACAGGAATCCGGTATTTTTTAACTGCCTCGAGTGTGATAAAGTTCCCCTCGGCGCCAGAGTCCAGAAAAGCCTCCTCAGAATAACGCTTGGCACCGAGATTCAATAATACGGACACAAGCAGGGGAGGAGAGGAATCACGTACACCTAGGGAGGCCTCTCCTATCAACCCTAGGCGGAGAAGTTTCCCGGCTTCTCGGAGCAGGAACGGAGGAGGTGAGAGGAGCTCCTCTCTCTGGCTAATTCACGGGCGCGTTCCTGAAACCGCAGGTCAATGCGTGTCGCCAGAGAGATCAGATCCTCTAAAGAGGTGGGGGTATCCCGACCTGCCAGTACGTCTTTGATCCGACCGGACAGGCCACGCCAAAAGATCCCTACGAGAGCCTCGTTGTTCCAACCGAGTTCGGAGGCCAAGGTACGAAAACGGATGGCATACTGTCCCACCGGTAGCGTACCCTGATGGAGGTTAAAGAGGGACTCGGTGATAGAGGCCAGCCGACCCGGCTCGTCGAACACCTTGCGGAAGGTGTCCAAAAAGGTGGAAAGCTGAGACGAGTGGGTCATTGCGCTCCCAGAGGGGGTTCACCCATGCTAACGCCTCCCCCTCTAAGTGTGAAACAATAAAGGCAATTTGGGCGCGCTCAGTGGGATAGTGCTGCGGCAAAAGCTCCAAATGTAACCGGCACTGGTTCAGAAATCCTCGACAAAACTTGGGGTCCCCGCTATATCGGGGTGGCTTGCCGAGGCGCGGCATCGGGTGCGGGGCCGAGGACTGGGCAGAAATGGATTGTATGGCCGACAAACGGGACTCCAAGGATTTCAAAAGGGCCATAATCTTGGTCTGACTCTCCCGTAGGAACACCAGTTCCTTTTGGATGGAGGTGGTGGTACCAGCGGGGTCCATGGCCTGATTATACTGTGACGACTCCTGGAGTGGACCCTCTGGGTCGTGGCACCAACCCTCCCAGGGCGAGCTGACCTAGTGAAGACCACCCCCTATACAGGGAGTGTCAGGGGCAAGCCCCAGGGGGTGAGGCACCACGACTGCTGGCACCAGGCGGCCGGCTCACAGGAGACACGAGTGGGTGAGTGTGTCTGCAGGAACGTGTAAAGCGTGGACACGGCAACACGTGGTATACAGAGACTACGTTCGTCCGGGTGTGAGTGAAGCAGGATTTGTGCAAGGCGCACGTCAGAGCACTGAGTCAGGCAGCAGGTGTGCCAGGAGGTGTAACAGAGTACAGGAGCAGAGTGTGTGCCAGAGGGCACAACAGAGCATAAGACAGAGCGCAGGATTGGTACATGTGCCAGGAGGCACAACAGAGTAAGAGACTGAGTACAGGATCAGGCCATGTGCCCGGAGGCACAACTGAGTATAAGACAGAGCACGGAATCAGAGTGTGTGCCAGGAGGCACAACTGAGTATAAGACAGAGCACGGAATCAGAGTGTGTGCCAGGAGGCACAACTGAGTATAAGACAGAGTACAGGGTCAGAGCATGTGCCAGGAGGCACAGCCAAGTACGAGACAGAGCACAGGGTCAGAGCGTGTGCCAGGAGGCACAACCAAGTACAAAGCAGAGGACCTGAATACAGCGCACAGCCAGGCAGGGACACGGCAGACCAAGCCAGGAAGCACAACAATAATCAGGCACATCCCCTAGGGGGAGGTCGTCTGATATAGCACATGACTACTACTGGTTCCGGGTCAGGACCTAGCCAGAAAGCACATGACCACTACAGGTACCGGGTCAGGTCCTCCATTACCATAGAGAGGACCGAGCCCTATACAGCACTGACAGGAGCGCGCAAGCGTGACATGTAGGAGGAGACCCGGGGACGAGAGCTGCGCGTGCGCACCCGACAGGACCCCCGGTGACCGCGGCTCCGGAAGAGATGACGTCGGGACCGAGGTCCCGCCCCCAGGTGAGCATGGTGTGACACCAAAGACCGTCACAGTGTGACAAAAACCAAAGAAATGAGCTGGAGCATAAGTTGGGACCCATGCAAATATGAGAACATTCACACTGTGACCATTTCACAGGCAAAATCCAAGAAAAAAAAACAAAACAAGTATATACCCTATATTAAGTAAGTAAGAATACTATGTGTAAATAACATACAGTAGTGTACTTGGTAAACACTATTTTGATCAAAAAGCATAAAAGTCATCCCACCGCAACAAGGTGCACCCAGTCAGGAAGGTGCTAACCTGTCTCTAGTATTAAAACTGTTATGGGGAAACTGCAACAGAGAAGGGCCAGCAAATGGTGGCATCTGGTTACAGGAACCTATGCACTGATTAGATCTGCTTCACTTTCTTATTAGAAGTGAGCATGCCAATATTTCAGTTTTTAGCTTGGCATACTCCTGTTCTTTCTGTAAGGCCATGTCATAATAAGCCTTTTGGGGCTCACCAGTTAGATAGGGGGCCAGCGCCTCCGCCTGCTGCTCTGGCGGCAGCTAATCCCGCTCTGCAACCTTTCAAATATAGTCAAAAATGCTTCAACATCATCGTCTGGCATCATCTTTTGCATCGCTTATCTTACTATCTTTCAGACGCATGAGCCATCACCTGGACTTGAGGGAGGGGCAACTTCTCTACTGTGGACATTCCCTGCCAGGATTTCCATCTGCCTTTGCTGGATCAATTTAGCTGTCTCCTGCTCGGCTTACTGCTGCTGGAGCTGCTGCTGGCTTAGGATCAGGTGCTTGATCAACTGTTACATTTTGTCTGACCGCTGTTCCATCTACTAAAGCAAGATACCATTGGTAGCTCCTTAAATGTGCTTTGATCATCTGAATAAACTTCATGGACCTGCTTTTTCATTATGTGTGATGACTCTACTCCTGTTTGTTTAGCTCATATATCCTACGTTTGCTTTATGGTAAAGACTGTACAAATTTTTGTCATTATGATCTATATTTATATGATTTATCATTTGTTTCCTTTTACTATACAGATATACCTTGACAAAGGCCATAACAGGTCGAAACGTTGGCTTTATGTGATTATCTGTCTTCGATGGATCTTTGAATAAATAATTTTTCAGGTTGCATTTTTGAGTGAAGAACTATTGTTTTAAACATTTTTAGAGACTTACGTCTTACTTATGAGCACCTTCCTCACACACAGTTGAGCAAAAAACGTATTCCAGTTTTTGATTTTTTTTGTACACAGATCTATGCATCGGCCACTTAACGACCCAGGTTAGCACCAGCTAAGAAGATGGAACAGGAAGCTGAGGGGCCAAACATGGCAGTTGCAAACACAGGATCTGAAGGCGAATAACACAAAACAATAGGTATTTGGGGCAGAGGACTTTAGAAGTGTCAAGACCCTTTTTTGATAATCAAATTTGGTAAGAAACCACTTTAGAGATTCGATCACCAAGTTTATGCTCCTCTGAGCGCAGCATAAAGTTGTGGCCATAATTCCAGTGATTTTTGACTGTTTAGCATGGACAGCAGGGGCTGACCTACCGCCCATGCAGACCGTGCATTGCACGGGCCCCGGGGGAGAGGGGTCCCTCCAGCACCGCATGGCTAATTATGTCAAAATTCAAATTAGCCATGTGTAGTGCAATGAGGAGAGCAGCGCTGCGGGAGGCAAAGGGGCCCCTCTCCCATCATTCCCCGCTCTGCCTCTGACACAGCGGGTGCGCGATGACGTCATCGCGCTCTCACTGTTTACCAGGCAGTGCAGGAGACAGGAGCCGGGAGCAACGCAGGCATGTGGGGCCATGCTGGGCTGTATCATACCATGCTGGGAGGGCTATATACCATGCTGGGGGGCTATATACCATGCTGGGCTGTATTATACCATGCTGGAGGGGGCTATATACCATGCTGGGCTGTATTATACCATGCTGGGGGGGCTATATACCATGCTGGGCTGTATTATACCATGCTGGGGGGGCTATATACCATGCTGGGCTGTATTATACCATGCTGGGGGGGCTATATACCATGATGGGCTGTATCATACCCCCCTGGGGGGTATATACCATGCTGGAGGGCTATATACCATGCTGGGGGGGCTATATACCATGATGGGCTGTATTATACCATGCTGGGGGGGCTATATACCATGCTGGGCTGTATTATACCATGCTGGGGGGGCTATATACCATGCTGGGCTGTATTATACCATGCTGGGGGGCTATATACCATGCTGGGTTGTATTATACCATGCTGGGGGGGTTATATACCATGCTGGGCTGTATTATACCATGCTGGGGGGACTATATATTATGCTGGGCTGTATCATACCATGCTGGGGGGCTATATACCATGCTGGGGGGCTATATACCATGCTGGGCTGTATTATACCATGCTAGGGGGCTATATACCATGCTGGGGAGTCTATATACCATGCTGGGCTGTATTATAACATGGTGGGCTATATACCATGGTGGGCTGGGCTATATACCATGTGGTGCTGGGCTATTTACTATGCGGCTGTGTTATATACCATGGGGGGTGCATTTTACATTATATTCTATAAGGGCAGGCTGTGTTATATAATATGAGGGGCTACATTATATTCTATGGGGAGTTGGGCTGTATTATATTCTATTTGGGGCTACATTATATTCTATAGGGGGGCTGTATTATATTTATTATATTCTATGGGGGCTGCATTATACTATATGAGGGCTACATTGTATTCTATGGAGGGGCAACTGTTGTGAGCTCATTTTCGGGTTTGCCTCTGGCTTCTGGTGAGGGTTATGGAGCTGGCTGTGCTGACAGAGGAGTAGTGAGTTCTCTATCTGGACTCCCTCTGTTGGTGAAGGGAGGTAATGAAGCTGATCTAAATGGCAGAGACCGGCCACCTGAGGAAGAGGACTGCGATTGGACATCTGGAGTTTCTGATTGGATTTAAGGCAGCCGACTCCCTAGTTTCTTGCTGGTGATTTTTCCTGACTGTGGCTCCTGGTTTCCAGTTAGGTTCCTGCCTTCCTAAAGATAAGTTTTCTCTGCTATTGTTCATATGAGTTTTTGTCTGGTTTACTTAGTTTTTGTGTTCAGCCAGCCCTGGCTGGGACTGGGCTGAATCCCCATTTTTTCTCTCTGATCAGTTGATCTCTTTTGCTCTGTCTTCAGAATATACCTGAGTGCTGATATAGTGTTTTGAAGTCTAGCGACTTCAGGGCCTTTTTCTATCAGATGTGTTGGACATTCTTTTTGGCAGAGTTTTTTGCGTGATTGCAGACAGCAGCTTTTCTTTCCTGTCCTTTCTAGTTAGCGAGGGCCCCATCGTTTGCTCAGCCTATCTTTCTACCTGTGTCTGTGTTTTCATCTTGTTTCACCGACAATATATGTTGGGGGCTGTCTGTTATGAATGAGTCACCGTAGGAGGCAAAAACAGAAATGCTAGCTAAGTCCAGAAAACCAGAGAAGTTGGCAGCTATTGGATTGCAGACCCCTGAACCTATCAACAACTAGCAGTAGCCGTGGGGGGTTCCTACGATGCCCTAGACCCCTCGATCACAGCTGGAGAACTGCCTAACCTAAAGACAGAAAGGGAAATCTAAACTGCCCCAGAGCAGACCCCAAAGCAATAGGCAGCCCCCAACATATAATGACGGTGAAGCAAGAAGAAAAAACACTAACACAGATAGAAAGATAGACTGAGCAAATGATGGGGCCCAAGCTAACTAGACAGGACAGGATAGGAAAGCTGCTGTCTGCAATCTGCGAAAAACCCTATGAAAATAAGAGCCAACAGACTGACAGGGAAAAAGGCCCTGAAGACGCTAGGCTTCAAAAAGACTATGTCAGTACTCAGGTATTTTCTGAAGACAGAGCAACCGACAAAAAAGGAATTCAGCTCACCCCAGCAGGGAATGGCAGAATCCAGAAAAGCAAGGCAAACTAAAACCAAAACACAAATGCAAAAAGGCAAAGCAGAAAACTTAGCTTTTGAGGAGCAGGAATCAGACAGCTCTCCTAGAATTCCACAGAGAAATCAACAGCGAGGAGGAAGGGCGTCGGCTGCCTTATATCCAGTCAGAGATCCCCGTTGCCCAGTCATCCTCTCCCAGCTCAGGTGCTTGGTAATCAGCCTCACTAACTTCCTTCACCAGAAGAGGGAGTTCATCAGACCTCAATGGTGAAGGGGAAAATGAACTCATAACAGTACCTCCCCCTTGAGGAGGGGTCACCGAACCCTCATCCACGCCACCAGGGCGATCAGGGTGAGCCCGATGAAAGGCACGCACCAATCTTTTGGCATGAATATCAGAGGCAGAGACCCAGGAATTATCCTCCTGACCATAACCCTTCCACTTAACCAAATACTGGAGTCTCCGTCTAGCCAGACGGGAATCCAGTATCTTCTCTACCTCATATTCCATGTTACCTTCAACCAATACAGGGTCCGGAGGTGCCACCCCAGGAACTACTGGTTCAACAAACCTCTTCAACAAAGACTTATTAAACACATTATGGATTTTAAATGTGACAGGAAGAGCCAACCGAAAAGAGACCGGATTAAAGATCTCCAAAATCTTGTAAGGCCCAATAAATCTAGGCTTAAACTTAGGAGAAGCTACCTTCATAGCGATATTTTTTGATGATAAGCAAACCATATCACCCACCTTAAACTGGGGACCAACGGTCCTATGTCGGTTGGAAAACCGCTGGGCCTTTTCCTGGGAGAGAGATAACTTATTCACCACTTGGTCCCAGATCTGGTGCATTCTCTCCACCACAGTGTCAACACCTGGGAAGGCAGAAGGCTCCACCTGCCCTGAAGAAAATCGAGGATGAAACCCAAAGTTACAAAAAAAAGGTGACATCAAAGTGGCAGAACTAGCTCTATTATTTAAAGCAAATTCGGCCAAGGGCAAAAATGAAACCCAATCATCCTGATCAGCGGAAATAAAACATCTCAAATACGACTCCAAGGTCTGGTTTGTTCTCTCCGTCTGCCCATTGGTCTGAGGGTGAAACGCAGAGGAGAAGGACAACTGAATTCCCAGCTTGGAACAGAATGTCCTCCAAAATCTAGACACAAAATGAACTCCTCTGTCAGATACAATGTTCTCAGGAATCCCGTGCAAGCGAACCATCTGTTGCAAAAACAGGGGCACCAACTCAGAAGAAGATGGCAACTTAGGGAGTGGTACAAGATGAACCATCTTAGAGAACCTATCACAAATCACCCAAATAACAGTCATTCTCTGAGAGACAGGCATATCAGAGATGAAATCCATTGAAATATGGGTCCATGGCCTCCTGGGGACCGGCAAAGGCATCAACAACCCACTAGAGAGAGAACAAGGTTTAGACCGGGAGCAAGTCCCACAGGACTGCACAAAATTCCTGACATCACGAGACAAGGCGGGCCACCAAAAAGACCGACTCACCAGATCTCTAGTACCAAAAATACCTGGATGACCAGTCAATGCAGAGCAATGAACTTCAGACATCACTCTCTTCTTCCACTGGTCAGGATCATACAACTTTCCACTGGGACAACGCTCAGGTCTGTCCTCCTGGAACTCTTCCAGAGCACGTCTCAAATCGGGCGAGATGGCAGAAAGAACTACCCCTTGGCCTAAGATGGTAGCAGGCTTGGTCACCACAGTTGAATCAGCAAAGAAGCTCCTAGAAAGAGCGTCAGCCTTGACATTCTTAGTGCCAGGAAGAAAAGAGACCACAAAATCAAAACGTGTAAAAAACAAGGCCCATCTAACCTGTCTAGGGTTCAAGCGTTTGGCCGACTCCAGGTAAATCAAATTCTTGTGGTCAGTGAGGACCACGACTTGATGTTTAGCTCCCTCCAACCAATGTCTCCACTCCTCAAATGCCCATTTCATGGCCAACAGTTCCCAATTCCCCACATCATAGTTACGTTCAGATGGGGAGAACTTTCGGGAAAAGAAAGCACAGGGATTCATTTTAGATGTTACAGGATCCTTTTGGGACAAAACAGCTCCTGCACCAATTCAGAAGCGTCCACCTCTACCTGGAACGGGAGTGAGACATCAGGTTGCCGCAAAACCGGGGCAGAAGTGAATCTTCGCTTCAGCTCCTGAAAGGAAGAAACAGCCTCTGGAGACCAATTCAACACATCAGCACCCTTCTTAGTCAGATCAGTCAATGGCTTGGCAATACTAGAAAATTTTGCTATAAATTTCCGATAAAAATTAGCAAAACCCAAAAACTTCTGGAGGGCCTTCAAAGAAGTGGGCTGAACCCAATCATAAATGGCCTGTACCTTGGCCGGATCCATTTCAATATTTGACGGAGACAAAATAAATCCCAAAAATGAAATCCTCTGTACCCCAAAAAGGCATTTCGATCCTTTGACATACAGGGAATTCTCCCTCAAGATCCGGAACACCGTCCGAACATGTTCCACATGAGAATCCCAATCCTTGGAGAAGATCAAAATATCATCCAGATAATCAAAAATTTATCCACAAAGTCTCGGAAAATGTCGTTCATGAAGCACTGGAAGACAGAAGGGGCATTAGTGAGCCCAAAAGGCATCACCAGGTACTCAAAATCATTATACGCCCCCGAGGTCAAGCTTGGTAAACCAGCAAGCACCTTTAACTCTGGAGAATAGATCCGAAATCAGGGGTAACGGATACTGATATTTAATAGTAATTTTGTTGAGGGCACAATAATCAATACAAGGCCTTAATGAACCATCCTTTTTGGCCACGAAAAAAAACCCCAGCACCTAATGGTGAAGAGGATGGTCTAATATGACCCTTCTCCAACGCCTCCTTAATATAGGATCGCATAGCCTCGTGCTCGGGTACAGATAAATTTAAGAGCCGACCCTTGGGAAATTTACACCCCGGGCTCAATTCAATTGCACAGTCATAACTCCTATGAGGAGGCAAAGACGCAGACTCATTCTCACTAAATACATCATAAAAGTCCGCCAAATAGTCAGGAACATCATGCGACTGAGGAGAGGTGGAAAAAACCGGAGCCTCACTAAGGGCACACCGACAACCCCAACTCACCACAGACACAGATTTCCAGTCCAAAACTGGATTATGAATTTGCAACCAGGGAAACCCCAGAACAATGGTATCATGCAAATTATGCAACACCAAAAATCTGCAATTTTCTTGATGGTTTGGGGCGACCCGCATTACCACCTGGGTCCAAAACTGAGGTTTATTTTTCGCCAAAGGAGTAGCATCAATCCCCCTCAAAGGGATAGGCGTCCGCAGAGGTGTCATAGGAAATCCACAACGTTTAGCAAAATCCAAGTCAATTAGGTTCAGGGCTGCTCCCGAATCCACAAAAGCCTTGGCAGAAAATGTGGACAGGGAGCAGATCAGAGTAATTGCCAGAAGAAACTTAGGTTGAACACCACCTACAGAAAACGTGTGTGCAAAACGTTTCTCTCGTTTAGGACAGACAGAAATAATATGCGAGGCATCTCCACAAAAAAAACACAGCTTATTACGCCTTCTGAACTCCTGACGTTGCTCTCTGGACAAAACTCTATCACATTGCATAGGTTCAGACACTTGTTCAACAGGTGGCAACACCTCTCGTGCAGTCCTGCGTTCACGTAAACGCCGATCAACCTGAATGGCTAATGACATAGAATCGTCCAGACCAGAGGGAACAGGAAATCCCACCATAGTATCTTTTACGGCTTCTGACAAACCCTTCCGAAAGAGAGCTGCCAAGGCATTATCATTCCAGGCAGTAAGGACCGCCCACTTTCAGAATTTTTGACAGTACAATTCTGCAGAATCTCGACCCTGGCTCAATGCCAACAGGGTCTTTTCAGCCTGATCAATAGCATTAGGTTCGTCATACAACAACCCCAAGGCTTGAAAAAATGCGTTCACATTAGTCAGACTAGGATCATCTGGTTTTAAAGAAAACGCCCAATCCTGGGGATCGCCGCGCAGCAAAGAGATGACAATTTTAACCTGCTGCTCGGAGCTCCCTGACGAGTTAGGCCTCAAGGCAAAAAATAATTTACAATTATTTTTGAAATTCAAAAATTTAGACCGATCCCCAAAAAACACCTCAGGAGTAGGGATCTTTGATTCAGCAGCATGTGAATGAGCAAGGCAGGCGGAAATTCCCCGCACTTCCGCAGCGAGCTGCTCCACACGATCAGACAATTGCTTTATCTCCATTGAGAGATAAAAAAATTCCCCCTACGGCCTCAGAGATATAGAGGAAAAAATATACACTTTTTTTTTTTTTTAGTTCTTTCCTGCTATTGAGTACCCTAGGATCTGCGGTATGGCTGGTGATTCTGTTATGAATGAGTCACCATAGGAGGCAAAACACAGAAATGCTAGGTAAGTCCAGAAAACCAGAGAAGTTGGCAGCTATCGGATTGCAGACCCCTGAACCTATCAACAACTAGCAGTAGCCACGGGGGGTTCCTACGATGCCCTAGACCCCTCGATCACAGCCGGAGAACTGCCTAGCCTAAAGACAGAAAGGGAAATCTAAACTGCCCCAGAGCAGACCCCAAAGCAATAGGCAGCCCCCAACATATAATGACGGTGAAGCAAGAAGAAAAAACACTAACACAGATAGAAGGATAGACTGAGCAAATGATGGGGCCCAAGCTAACTAGACAGGACAGGATAGGAAAGCTGCTGTCTGCAATACGCGAAAAACCCTATGAAAATAAGAGCCAACAGACTGACAGGGAAAAAGGCCCTGAAGACGCTAGGCTTCAAAAAGACTAGGTCAGTACTCAGGTATTTTCTGAAGACAGAGCAACCGACAAAAAAGGAATTCAGCTCACCCCAGCAGGGAATGGCAGAATCCAGAAAAGGCAAACTAAAACCAAAACACATATGCAAAAAGGCAAAGCAGAAAACTTAACTTTTGAGGAGCAGGAATCAGACTGGTCTCCTAGAATTCCACAGAGAAATCACCAGCGAGGAGGAAGGGCGTTGGCTGCCTTATATCCAGTCAGAGATCCCCGTCGCCCAGTCATCCTCTCCCAGCTCAGGTGCTTGGTAATCAGCCTCACTAACTTCCTTCACCAGAAGAGGGAGTTCATCAGACCTCAATGGTGAAGTGGAAAATGAACTCATAACAGCTGTCTATTGCTTTGGGGTCTGCTCTGGGGCAGTTTAGATTTTCCCTTTCTTTCTTTAGGCTTTAGTTCTCCGGCCGTGACGAGGCGTCTAGGACCACCGTAGGCACGCTCCACGGCTACTGCTAGTTGTTGTGGATAGGATCAGGTGTCTGCAATTCGCTAGTTACCAACCTCTCCGGTTTTCTGGGCTTAGCTTGCTTTTTGTTTTTTCCTCCTCGGTGACTCATTCATAACAGGCTACATTATACTATATAAGGGGCTGCATTATATCCTATGAAGGGGTTGCCATATAGTCTATGGAGGGGCTGCATTATACTATACTAGCTGAAGAGCCCGGCACTGCCCGGGCATAGTAACTAACTGTGGTTATAGCAAATTATAATTATCCTCCATCCCATAGTCCCATGCCCATATACCCATCATACATATCCACGATCCCATAGGCCCGTGCCCATATACCCATCATACATATCCTCCATCCCATAGTCAAGTGCCCATATACCCATCACACATCCTCCATCCCATAGTCCCATGCCCATATACCCATCACACATCCTCCATCCCATAGTCCTATGCCCATATACCCATCACACATCCTCCATCCCATAGTCCCATGCCCATATACGCATCATATATATTTGCCATCCCATTGTCGAGTGCCCACATACCCACACATCCTTCATCTCATAGTCCCATGCCCATATAACCATCATACATATCCGCCATCCCATAGTCCCGTGCCCATATACCCATCACACATCCTCCATCCCATAGTCCCGTGCCCATATACCCATCATACATAGCCTCCATCCCATAGTCCAGTGCCCATATGCCCATCACACATCCATCCCATAGTCAACCATTATGACATCATAATGAGCGGCGGGGCTTGCAACCTATGATGTCATCAGCGTCGCCATGGCTACAATTATGACATCATAATGAGGGGCAGGGCTTGATACACACACACCTTTTCCCATTATGTAGATAGGGGCAAAATTGTTTGGTGAATTGGAATGCGCGTGGTTAAAATTTCACCTCACAACATAGCCTAAGACGCTCTCAGGGTCCAGACGTGTGACTGTGCCAAATTTTGTGGCTGTAGCTGCGACGGTACGGATGCCTATCCCGGACATACACATACACACACACACATGAGCTTTATATATTAGATGGGGGGACCGCATTATATTCTATGGGGGGTTACATTATGTTCTATACAGATATAATATCCAGTCCTGCATAGCCTCAATATTAGATAACAACAAATAACAAATAACTTTGTTGCCCTATGAAGGGTTGAGGGGGCCCAAAAAATTTCTTGCACAGGGGCCCACTACAGTCTGTGTCCGCCCTGATGGACAGGGTAAGCCAAGCACAGGAGTCCTGATTACATGCATTGTGTAGTCCTTGATATTCATGAGCTGAACAATAGTTTAGGGAAAAAGCTGTCAATCAGCAATGAGAGTATTATAAGCCACTTTGTACACTCAAAATTTAAATTGCAACACCTAGAAGGAAAAGTCGTGGAATTATAGAAATTGAAGGATGGATAGTCGTGTTATTGATAGGTAAATGATAAAAAATGGAAACCTTTTCAAAAGATTTCAGTTTATTCAGTATACATAAAATACAAACACATGCCTTGTATCAATACAAAAAATGGTGGGGGGAACAAGAGGCGTAGTAGTGCCCTATCACTAGTGACACTTGAAGTATGAGCGATATAATACAGTTCCACTCACCTATTCCAGTTGTGTAACCCATAACTGGCTTGAGAGCATATCACAGAATCAGCTGCTGCAGGACCTCCACCAACCACTTACACGTGGAAAAACCTTCAGAAAGTTGTGGGAAGCAGGGTGTGTTGCAGTCCGCGCTGCCGAGATTCACAAATCACCTGGGATACAAGATGTTGTAGCAGTGTACTCCTTTATATCCTCCTACGCGTTTCGGCGCCCTTCCTGGCACCTTCCTCTGGCACCTTCCTCAGGGATCCCTGAGGAAGGTGCCAGAGGAAGGTGCCAGGAAGGGCGCCGAAACGCGTAGGAGGATATAAAGGAGTACACTGCTACAACATCTTGTATGCCAGGTGATTTGTGAATCTCGGCAGCGCGGACTGCAACACACCCTGCTTCCCACAACTTTCTGAAACACATGCCTTGGCATGTTATAAGTGACATTATTAATGATTAATGAATGTTCTGTCATGCTAAATACACTTGGGCTCACATCATAAGATCCACTGCTGGCAGTTTCTTTTGCAATTAATGACAAACAGCATTTCATATGTGCTCAATGGGGGACAAGTTCGGAGATGCTGCAACTGCAAGCCATCGGAGCCTGTTTAAGCCATACAGGCTGCTCACAGTAGCATAAGTAAAAAGCGGCCTGGTGTTATATTGAAAAATGGTTGCATGGACACTATGGAAAAATGGCCATACCACTGGTTCCATGACCAAATGGATGTAACACCAGGCTGCTAGTGTAACTGGAATGAAGCCTAGAGTGGTCCGGCTATCGTACATTATGCCACCCCACACCATAATCCAGTGAGTAGCACTAGTGTGCCGTTCCCTAGTGAAGGACTCTTCATAGTGTTGCACTTGTGGTCTCCAGACCGATCTGTGACTGTTATTGTGTCCAATACTAAAGTGAGTCTTGACACTTAAGTTAGTCCTCCATGCAGCATGATAGCTTTTGAGAACGGTGGTGGAACAGTTGATGCTGAACGTCTGGCTCATAGCCCAATTTAGTGCAAATGCCTTCTGATGGTTTGTGTAGAAACTGATTGATGCCTTAGGCTTGGTGTGTTACATCTAATTTTACTTGCAGTACAGAATGTATCACTATCTGCCATTTTTCTAATCTTGATGATCCATCTGTGCAGAGGTTCACCTCTGTGCACCTCTTTCTGTTATTCCAATTTGTTCTTGTTCTCCCTACTACTGAGACCTCTAAGGGGTACTTCACACTAAGCGAGATCGCTCATGAGTCACCGATTTTGCAACGCAACAGCTATCTCGCCAGCGGTCTCGCTGTGTGTGGCACGCATCAGTGACCGGCCCCCCCCCGCGGGGTATCGCTGATTGTGCAGGAATGTCCTGGGCCATTGTTTGATCGTTGGTCTCCCGCTGCGTGTGGCAGCGGTAGACCAGCGATCAGCGAGCTCCCAGCGCTGTAAGCAGACGCTGGGAGCTGGTATCCAAGGCAAACAGCGGGTAACTAAGCGCCACACGTGCTTAGTTACCTGCTGTTTACCCTGGATACCAGCTCTGAGTGAGCACGCTGGTATCCAGGGTAAACAGCGGGTAACTAAGCGCGCGTCGCGCTTAGTTACCCGCTGTTTACCTTGGATACCAAAGTCCTCGCTTGTCCTGATCGCTGGTGAGATCTGCCTGTTTGACAGCTCACCAGCGATCATATAGCGACGCACCAGCGATCCTGACCAGGTCGCATCGTTGTCGGGATCGCTGGTGCGTCATTTAGTGTAACGGGACCCTAACACTGGACAGTGATGACACCTCTAATTATAAATAATAAATTCTATTTCTATAGCGCCGACATATTCCGCAGCACTTTACATTTCAGAGGGGATTTGTACAGACAATAGACATTACAGCATAACAATAACCACATAGATTATAACAAATACCAAGAGGAATGAGGGCCCTGCTCGCAAGCTTACAATCTATGAGGAAAGAGGTAGACACGAAAGGTGGGTGGTAACAATTGCCCTGTTTGGACCAGCCATAATAATACCTACCTACATGCGTCGCTTGCTATCTGTCAAGGATACTGTCCCTCTCAGTTTGTGACAAGCAGTGACAACTGGCACCTCAACGAATAAGAGGCATCACACAATCATACCACAAGATTTGATTTCATTTTTGAGGTTCCATATGGTTAAAAAAAAAAAATCGCTTTTAACCTGGATTTTATGCATCTCACCAGCCCACAGATGTTGTCCTTCAGATAGCTTAAAAATGAATCCCCTTTAGACAAACAGTGCTTGGCATTTCTTTGAAAACCAGTCAGTCTGCGCATGCTTTCTGACTAGACTGCTGAGAATAGGTTGAGATTTCCCATGTACCTAACCTTCGTACATCACTTTAAACTTCCCCTCTCCCACTTGCCCTATTTTGTGGTATGTTATATTTTTCTTTTGCTAAAATTTCCCAGCCAAGTAATACAAAAATGAGTCCCTTGTGTATGTAAGCTGGAGAGGTGTTTGGGTTTGCTATGTCTACAAACACTGACGTCAAGATCTTAATAATCTTGGATGTGGATCAGATGTTACTGTTCCAGTTTTTAAGTTTACTTCAGACTTGGTTACATAGTAACCTTTCTAGTGTTTCATCTGTGCACTGGTTCCCAGACTATCTCACGCTAGCCATGATGGTAACGCTGTCTATAACACAGAGCATGCGAATGAAAGCAATTCTGGTCACTAACGTTTACAATAAAATATTTCCAGATTCAGATCCTTTATATATTACAATAAGCATGCACAATCCATTTTTATGAAAAAATTCTAATGTCAATGTTTCATTAGAAGGGAATTTGGGGGTCATATCTGGGAAAATTAGTAGTGATTAATGATGATGATGAGAGAACGTGCCCGGATAATGTTTTATCCGAGTATCTGGGAGTTCTCGTATACTATGTTCCATTCCCTGTGATAGGCGTCAGGTTCCTGTCGCTGCACAGCAGGAATCCCAATCCTTGCCTTCGGCGGTCTCCCATTCCTCTCGCAGACGAGGCTGCTCAGCAGACTCGTCGATCCCGGCGCTCTGCTCAGACCAGCACTGTGGGTTTGTTTGCTGCTGCCACCTCTGGTCCGGCTATAGCAATGCATGCTCGTCAGCAGCGAGCTACTCCAGGGACTAAGTCCTCCTTTCGGTCCAGAGAATGCCCGTGGGACGATCTCTCATTGGAGATCGGAGGTTACATGATCATGTCCTTCTCCAGCTCGAATTGGACCATCAGGAAGGTCCCGGAAGGAGGCTGCTATAAAAGGTTTGCATGGCCGCTCGGCCATGAGCTAGTATGGACTCAAATGCTTATGGTGTGTATGGTGATGGATGCATGTATCTGGTGACTGACTCATTGGAAACCTCTACCCTTGGTTGTGTCTGTCATTAGGGTCTTGTGGTTAGAGTCAGCGTCTGTCAGTGGCTAGGCTATACGCCACAATTCTTCCAGGTCAGCACCTCACTTAGTGCCATATTGTGCCATCCAGCTCAAGGCACATAAGTACCCCATCTACTGCAGCATCTGTCAGAGCAGCTCCGTGTGCACTTCTGTAGTGTTGAAGTGCGCTTTCCAGTCCTAAGTCTAGGCTGGCTAGTGGCGTCTGCAAGTGTGGCACTGTATGCACTTTAGTGCAGTACTTCCTTACCTAGTTCTCCCTGGCACTCCGACCCTGTGTCTTGGGGCAGAGTCCTGTGACTGAACACGAGCGCTCACTTTGCCGAGCTTAACAGGCTTCGGCATTTATATTCTGCGGTAGTGCGGCTCTGTGAGGCAACAGAGTCCGCCTTGCACACACCAGGTGACGTTAACCCGCGTGTGTTCATTTATTATACCGCCATATAGTGTCTGCCATTACCGAGCAGCAGCTACCATCTCTGCACGGTGGACCCTGGGCTGCGAACGCACCTAAATACCTCATAATGTATATTATTTGGTGCATTCTGCCAGCCCCTAACACCCTGTGGCTGCGCGATTTGCGGCTGTTAGACAGCCTGAACACGTGGGGATTGCCCATTTGTTAAGGAATCCCCAAGTTTTCAGGCTAACAGCCGCAAATCGCCACACGAGTATGCACGTATAAGATGTTATCGGAGCACGTTCACTCCTCACTAGTAGTGATCAAATTTTGTAACACAAGTACTGTAAAAACTGTAATATTACTCATCATCACTCCCAGACTGGTTTTCATTGCTTCTAGCTTCAGCGCAAGGGTCTTAAAGGTGTTTGTGTTCCTGTTGTACAGCTACTTCTCTTTTCTTTGCATACCCAATGTTAAAGATAGGTATACAGGACGCATGCCGACGTAGGCGGAGCTGAATGGAAGAGGTGCGGCAGTGGGCGGGGCACAATGGAGGACGAAAGGAGGAAGTACACAGCCCTGCCAAATGCTAGTGTGAAACTAGCCAAATACGGGAGACTCTGCAGACTGCTCTGTGTCTGTGAGGAGTCTCCAGGCTCAGAGGAGCTGCACAGTGACCCGCATGTGGCATAAAGTTTTAAGAAGGGTGTTATAACTTCTTTAAATTTGTTGACCGGGGTGTAGCTTAGCAGCATTGGGGGTGGAGCTTACCATTTAGGGCCTACTGCTCTAAGTGGGGGATGCATCTTGGTGGAATGAAGACAGTATCGGATGAGGTAAGCTGTCATGTTTAGAATGTATTGGTGCTGTGTATATTCTGTACTGTATTTTTGTGTACACTGCACTTGTGCTTCTGTGATGAGGGTGCACGGTGCTTGTGTGATGTATGTACATGGTGCTTGTGGGACAAGCGTTCACAAGGGCCTTTTGCTGTCAGTTTCTGTTCCTGACCTCTGTACAATATACATATTTAAAATTGCTAACATTAATCTTGTCATATACTACAACCTCTAAGGGTAGGTGCACTCGGTAAGTAAACGCTGCGGGTTGGACGCTGAGTACTTGTGCAGCATCCAACCCGCAGCGTCCAGATGTTACAGGATAGAGGATGGGATTTCAAGAAATCTCATGTCCACTATGCATGTACAGACGCCCGCGTCTCACCCGCGGAGATGGACAAATAGCGCGTCTCTCCAGACCGCAGCATGTCAATTTCTCCGGCTGTGTGAGGGAGGCCTTATTAAGATGCTGTATATGAATTGCATTGCAGCGCTTATACTGCACAGAGGTAATACTTTGCTGGGGTTACTCATCAACTTTGGCCATAATTAAGTGTGCGTCCAAAAATCCCATTATGCTGCTGCTACAATGCACTATTGCAAGGGAATGTGGCTGCATTGCATCCGGCAAGTTTTCTGGACCACAGCACACAAGTGGAAAAAAACAAAATTATTTTGATTTTTTTTTGCACCAGCAGCCACGGATCACATTTACTTACATTCTGGTGCATTGAGGTCGGTTAGTAATGTGATCTTAGGATGCAGCGCGAGTCGTGGAAAAATTATTTGTTTATAATTTTCTATATTCCTAAGGGCAAATAAAAATAACCCCCTCTCCTCTGGATAGGCGATACCTTTCCAAGCACTAGGGATCTGACAGCAGAGACCACCACGATCCTGAGAAAAAGCGCTCTAAAGAACACCATTTAACAAACCAGTGGTCGTTCATATGTAAGGAGATGGGCAGTCCCCTCAGTTGCACCCCCTCATTCTGCCGTGTGACCCCCGTGTACTTCTTATGTACATAAGTTATGTACTTGTACTGTTTATGTGTGTCCTATGCCTTGCAATGTACTGTATTATATTGCGGATGTTCCCCTTTAAATGTATTAGAGTTAGGACAAGAAATGGTTAATGTGAGGGGATGGGTCAGCAGCAGCAGAGAGAGAAAGCTGCTGTTTCCCTCCAGTTCTACCTGGATCCTTGACAGGTGCAGACATGTCAGACATACGGGGCTCTGCCAGACCCCCAGATGGGAGAGGTCTGTTGCCCTGGACTAAAGAGGACTTCCATACAGGCCCTCTGGACTATAGAGGGGCCTCTGCTGAAGGGGTCTCAGGCGCCCAGATACCAGCGGATTGGACGACTGGGATTCTCGGCTGCTGCAACCGCAGCTCATGTCAGGGAAAGAACAGGAAATCCAGTGTTTGGAATTGTCGTTGATGTCCATTCTTCACTACCCGTTTTCAATAAAAGTCATGTTTTCCCTATTGGAACACAGCTACATCTCTGGACTTTTAATCACCTGGACTGCTGCGACAAAAGGAGAGAAGGTAACTTAGTTTGGGGGAAAGACCTACAGTTGTAGCCAAAAGTATTGACACCCCTGCAATTCTGTCAGATAATACTCAGTTTCTTCCTGAAAATGATTGCAAACACAAATTCTTTGGTATTATCTTCATTTAATTTGTCTTAAATGAAAAAACACAAAAAGAATTGTCCTAAAGTCAAATTGGATATACTGTAATTCCACACCAAACATAAAAAAGAGGGTGGACAAAAATGTTGGCACTGTTCGAAAAATCATGTGATGCTTCTCTAATTTGTGTAATTAACAGCACCTGTAACTTACCTGTGGCACCTAACAGGTGTTGACAATAACTAAATCACACTTGCAGCCAGTTGACATGGATTAAAGTTGACTCAACCTCTGTCCTGTGTCCTTGTGTGTACCACATTGAGCATGGAGAAAAGAAAGAAGACCAAAGAACTGTCTGAGGACTTGAGAAACCAAATTGTGAGGAAGCATGAGCAATCTCAAGGCTACAAGTCCATCTCCAAAGACTTGAATGTTCCTGTGTCTACCGTGTGCAGTGTCATCAAGAAATTTAAAGCCCATGGCACTGTGGCTAACCTCCCTAGATGTGGATGGAAAAGAAAAATTGACAAGTGATTTCAACGCAAGATTGTGAGGATGTTGGCTAAAGAACCTCGACTAACATCCAAACAAGTTTAAGCTGCCCTGCAGTCCGAGGATACAACAGTGTTAACCCGTACTATCCGTCGGCGTCTGAATGAAAAGGGACTGTATGGTAGGAGATCCAGGAAGACCCCACTTCTTACCCCGAGACATAAAAAAGCCAGGCTGGAGTCTGCCAAAACTTACCTGAAAAAGCATAAAACGTTTTGGAAGAATGTTCTCTGGTCAGATGAGACAAAAGTAGAACTTTTTGGACAAAGGCATCAACATAGAGTTTACAGGAGAAAAAGAGGCATTCAAAGAAAAGAACACGGTCCCTACAGTCAAACATGGCGGAGGTTCCCTGATGTTTTGGGGTTGCTTTGCTGCCTCTGGCACTGGATTGCTTGACCGTGTGCATGGCATTATGAAGTCTGAAGACAACCAACAAATTTTGCAGCATAATGTAGGGCCCAGTGTGAGAAAGCTGGGTCTCCCTCAGAGGTCATGGGTCTTCCAGCAGGACAATTACCCAAAACACACTTCAAAAAGCACTAGAAAATGGTTTGAGAGAAAGCACTGGAGACTTCTAAGGTGGCCAGCAATGAGTCCAGACCTGAATCCCATAGAACACCTGTGGAGAGATCTAAAATGGCAGTTTGGAGAAGGAACCCTTCAAATATCAGGGACCTGGAACAGTTTGCCAAAGAAGAATGGTCTAAAATTCCAGCAGAGCATTGTAAGAAACTCATTGATGGTTACCGGAAGCAGTTGGTCGCAGTTATTTTGGCTAAAGGTTGTGCAAGCAAGTATTAGGCTGAGGGTGCCAATACTTTTGTCTGGCCCATTTTTGGAGTTTTGTGTGAAATGATCAATGTTTTGCTTTTTGCTTCATTCTCTTTTGTGTTTTTTCATTTAAGACAAATTAAATGAAGATAATACCAAAGAATTTGTGTTTGCAATCATTTTCAGGAAGAAACTGAGTATTATCTGAAAGAGTTGAGGGGTGTCAATACTTTTGGCCACAACTGTAATCCATCTCATATCACACATACTAGGGGCTGGGGTGTATACAGACTGTGTTTAGTGGGTGAGCTCGGTCCGGACTACCACCCCGGTGCCCCTTGTATTACACATACGCACTGCTGCGCCATTCACATGTGACTCTTCAAATAACTCCTTTAAGAGAGGCACAACCAAGTAACGCAAAATTCACTGATCGGGGTGGGGAATGTTGTAGTATATGGGCTGGCCGGGTTTGTGTGGCAGGGCGGCTTTTTTGTCCCAGTCCGGCCCTGTATGTGGGCCTGCTAGACATCCTGTGCTGGTGACTCTGGCCCTGGCCTCCTGACATGTACTTTCTCGGCTCCCTGCTTCTCGCACATGCGTCACGAGGCAGACAGAGAGGACCCCCATGGCACACCCCCAGTCTGCAGAGTGCAGCGGCAGGCTTTCACTGTGTGTAATCCTGGCTGAGAGAGGAACGTGCTTCAGGCAAGCCGGACTGCCGTCATACTGAGAGACTCTATTGCTAACCTTCCCCCTGAAAACTACAACTCACAGCATGTCCTGTCAGATTCAAGCCTTCAGGACCTGCTTGGAGTTGTAGTTTTTTTTTTTTTTTACTGCAGTGATGATACTAGGACAGGTGTTGCATCCCCATGCCCCCAGAACCATCAGCAGTTGCGTCTGGCTATGTAGACATCCTGCCTAACAGTCCCTGTATTACAATACACACATAAATAGAACTGTAGAAAAGTATTTGTAAAGTCCGTTTATGATATGTAAGTGAGGGCTTTCACTAGTCGAGGGGGCATTAGTATCCCAGACTAATTGGCCCACTTAGATGTTATCAAGCCCCTGTGGGTGTGATGACGACATCTCCGGCGTCATCGCCAGCTCTATACTTACCTCGCACATGTCCGGCTTCTGTCCCTCACTGCATTAATCATCTGGGTTTACATGTCCCAGCTTCAGAGAGGCTCACTGCCCATGATCGGGCATGCAGATTGACTGGTCAAAGCCCTCACTTACATATCATAAACAGACTTTAGAAATGCATTTTCTAAGGCTCTGTTTGTGTTTAGTGTAATACAAAAATATTCAGACTTGAGAGTCCTCAGTAGTTGATACCTTTTAATGGCTAACTGAAAAGATGGTAACACATTGCAAGCTTTCTAGACTACTCAGGTCTCTTCATCAGGCATAGACTAATACAAAATCTGAAGAATCACATATTTATGCACAATACAGCACAGAAATAACACAATAGATAAGACAAGTGATGTGAAGCAGAATTGTCATTATGGGAGAGGGATAAACATAAATATTGGAACAGTTCATAGATAAGGAGTGTGAAAGTTTTATTGCCCTCTGTTTGGGGTCTGGTTCTATGTTGTGATAACCCCAGAAGGTCTGAAGAGCAAATTCCTTGATTGATGTAAAAAGACATTAATTCATGCGACACATTCATTCCTGCACTGAATGTGCCAAAAGTTGTCATAAATGTGCACTCCAAGATTCTTCTCTCTCTCTGAGACTTGTAGTTACCTTTTAATACAAGTAATTTAATGTCCATCATTCTATGACCAGGGATACAAAAATGTTTTGCCACAGGTAGATCCATTCTTTTTTCTCTTATTGTGTGACGATGAGAATTCATCCTTGTTCTCAGTTTTTGCCCGGTCTCCTCCACATACAGACCCCCAGTTGGACATTTAGTACAAATGACTACGTACACCACATTAGATGTTATACAGCTGAAAGTACCTGAGATCTTGTAGTCCTGATGTGAGTTGGGTCGCCTCAGAAAGACCTTTTTGAATCAGGGCTACCATCCAACAATAATTGAAAACCAAATTACAAGGGTCACCAGAATATCAAGGAATCACCTGCTACATTACAAAGTTAAAGAAGAAAATAACCGGGTGCCTCTAGTGGTCACCTATAATCCAAATCTGGAGGTGCTAAGGAGAGCTGCACGGAAACTACAACTTTACAACAAAAAGATGCCCGATTAGAATCCATATTTCAAGATCCCCCACTGCTGTGTTTTAGGCAGCCCCCAAATTTAAGCAGCATCATTGTCAGAAGCTCCCTGTCCTCTCCAACAGCTGCAGGAACCTTTTCTTGCAACCAGAAAAAATGTAAAACCTGTCCATTTATAATGACCACGGACAAGATAAAGATCCCCAACCTACTGGTTGTAAATAACAGATTCCGTTATCAAATACAATAAATAAGTTGCTTAACAAGAAACACTTTGATATAGTGCAGTGCACAATACAGTTCTCTGTTGCACACTTCATAGTTTGCTAAAAGGCACACGTTTCAGTGAGAGGCCAAAAAATGAACAAGTAAAAAAACCCGTTTATGGTAGCCATGGGGTGGGCCCCTAGAGTTAATTCCACTGGTGGGCCCCTAGGCACCCCAGTCCGACCCTGGTCCCAGCTGTCAGACCTTCAGCGATCAGTAAGTTCCCGCAGACAAGTGCTAACTTATTTTCACTGCACACCCCGGTAAGTTGGCTATAAATAAGCCAAAGGTGTCAGCTCAAAGTATCTTTATCACATTACTGACATGTGAGGGTCCAAAGGGCCCTGATATTTTATCTCTATAGGGTCTACAAATTTCTGATGTTAGCCCTAGTTGCCTAATTATCCTTTATTATATTTTTCACAGCTTATATGTTCATTCAAATATTGAACAAGGTTACTGCCGGGTATAAATTCTCATTATTTGTCTGACACTGTCCTTTTGATCTGGCTTCCCTTGTTAAATAATTTCTTTTTGATGCTTTGAAGGTTTTTCACCACCATCAGAACCAGGTGCAGCATCTCTTAAAAAGGTTCTTTAATTTTCATTTGCTTTGGATACTCACTGGCTGTCAGAATTACCTTCTCCGCTTTCACGTCTCTTGGCAATTTTCACTATTTTTGTTTCTACTTGATCTCACATTTTTATTAAATAATAGTTAATCATAGCAAGAAAATGACTATTTTTCAGATGCCTGTTTTTTTTTTATCTTCTCCTGGAGATGAACATATGTTAGTTAATATCTTGTGAATGCTGTAATTGCGCAATTTTCTAATAACTTTCTTTCCTTATAAGGCTGTGTGCACACGCTGCGGAAAAGGTGCGGTTTCATCCGCGCGGATTTTGTACAATCCGCAGGTGAAACCACAGGTCAAAAGACCTGCGGTTTTACCTGCGGATTGCTCTGCGGTTTTGCCCTGCGGTTTTTCATCTCCTCAATGGAGGAGATGGCAAACCGCAGGAGAATCCGCAGAAAGAATTGACATGTCAATTCCTTCTGCGGATTGAAAACCGCAGATAATCCGCGCGGAAAATTCCGCACCGTCTGCACTGCGGTTTTTGATTCCCATAGGAAATCATTGTACTGTACACCGCAGCAGAAACTGCTGCGGGTCCGCAGCGGCCAAAACCGCTGCGGAACCGCAGCAAAATCCGCAGCGTGTGCACACAGCCTTACTCCACTTCACATAACATTTTTGGATTTTTGGATCTGATTTGTCCTATTCTGTTGTGAGAGGGGAAGTCTGTTGGGATTTTATCTGGCATTTTTACAGAGTGTGAACCTAGGCTTATGTTTAGCCAAAAAAATATGTTTTCAAATTTGCACTTATAACACTTATTTTGGAGTTTATTGCCAATGCATTAATAACACATTTGTAAGTACCTGGTTAGAAGATATGTTTCAGGCCTGTCAGAATATACAAATATATTATGTTTATGGTATATTATCATTTTTCTGTAGGCATCAATGGAAAGCAACACTTACAGGTGCTTCTCACAAAATTAGAATATCAAAAAGGTGTCAAAAGTACCAATACCTGGTTTAAAAACAACAGTATCACTGTGCTTGATTGGCCAGCAAACTTGCCTGACCTTAACCCCATAGAGAATCTATGGCAGAGGTCTCAAACTGCATTCCTCCAGGGCCACAAACAGGTCATGTTTTCATTATTTCCTTGTGATAATTTAATCAGCTGCAGAGTTAATGATTCCAGCTCCTTGTGCAATGCTAAGGAAATCTCAAAAACTCGCATGGTTTGCGGCCCTCAAGAAATGCAGTTTGAGACCCATGACCTATGGGGTATTGTCAAGAGGAAGATGAGAGACATCAGACCTAACAATGTAGATGAGCTGAAGGTTGCTATCAAAGCAACCTGGGCTTCCATAACTCCTCAGCAGTGCCACAGGCTGATCGCCTCCATGCCACGCCGCATTGATTGAAAAGGAGCCCTGACCAAGTATTGAGTGCATTTGCTAAACATACACTTCGGTAGGCCAACATTTCAGAATTTAAAATAATTTTTCAAGCTGGTGTTATAAAGTATTCTAATTTACTGAGATAATGACTATTGGGTTTTCAACATTAACAGAGATAAACACTTGAAATAGATCACTCTGTTTGTAATGACTCTATACAATATACGAGTTTCACTTTTTGTACTGAAGAACTGAAATACAGGGTCGGCCATTTATATGGATACACCTAAATAAAATGGGAATGGTTGGTGATATCAACTTCCTGTTTGTGGCACATTAGTATATGGGAGGGGACAAACTTTTCAACATGAGTGGTGACCATGGTGGCCATTTTAAACCCTTCCTGACATCAGACGTACTATCCCGTCCATGGGACCCAGGCCCCTATGCCCATGGACGGAATAGTACATCTCAGCGATAAGTGGCGCCCACGTGGTGAGCGCCGCTGATCGCGGTCGGGTGTCAGCTAATTATCACAGCTGACACCTGTCACAGACCGCCCCCGACACGTTAACCCCTTGCACATGTTTGTCATGTTTGATCGCGGTGTACCTGGGGTTAAAGGGAAGCATCGGCAGGGAGGGGGCTCCCTCCATGCTTCCCTGAGCCCCCCACGGCAGCGCAATGTGCAGCGCTGCTGCGGGGGGCTCCTTCCCTGCAGGCCCCCGAATCCAAGATGGTGACGGGGGCCTGCAGGGAGCCTGCTTCCTCGGTGCCTGCAAAGTGCAGGCATGAGGAAGTCTGCAGCAGTGCCTGTGACAGATCGCTGATCTGTCACAGTGATCTGTGATGTGACAGATCAGCAATCTGTCACAGGACAGTGATGTCCCACCTGGGACTATGTAATAAAGTAAAAAAAAAAAAAAAAAAAAGTTAAAATAATTTGAAAAAAATCGCCAAATAAATTAGAAAAAAAATTTTTTTTTCCCCCCAATAAATCCATTTTTTGGAATTGAAAAAAAACCCCAAAACAATAAAAGTACACATATTAGGTATCGCCGCGTCCGTAACGACCTGCCCTATAAAACTGTCCCATTAGTTAACCCCTTTAGCGAACCCTTTAAAAAAATAAAAAACGAAGCTAAAAATAATGATTTATTATCATACCGCCAAACAAAAAGTGCAATAACGTGCGATCAAAAAGACGCATATAAATACCCATGGTACCGCTGAAAACGTCATCTTGTCCTGCAAAAAACGAGCCACCACACAGCATCATCAGCGAAAAAATGAAAAAGTTATAACTGGCAGAATAAAGCGATGCAAAAATAATTATTTTTTATCTAAAATAGTTTTCATTGCATAAAAGCGACAAAACATAAAAAAAGACCTAAATGAGGTATCGCTGTAACCGTACTGACCCGAAGAATAAAACCGCTTTATCAATTTTACCGCACGCGGAACGGTGTAAACGCACCCCCCCAAAAGAAATTCATGAAATGCTGGTTTTTGTTCATTCTGCGTCCCAAAAATCGGAATAAAAAGCGATCAAAAGATGTCACATACCCGAAAATGGTACAAATAGAAACGTCAACTCGTCCCACAAAAAATAAGACCCCACATGACTCGGTGGGTCAAAATACGGAAAAATTATAGCTCTCAATATGTGGTGATGCAAAAACTATTTTTACAATAAAAAGCGTCTTTTAGGCTGTGTGCCCACGTAGCGATTTTTAAGCGTTTTTGCAGCGATTTTCGGCGCGAAAACGCTGTGAAAACATTTAAAAATCGTGTACAGAATGCCCCCCATGCATCCTATGGCATTGCGCACATGCTGTGCTAATGCTGCGCTTTTTTCCGCGGCGGAATCGCATCGCGGAAAAAAATCGCAGCATGCTCATTCTTTTGTGCGGAATCGCAAAGAATTGCCGCGATTCCGCACCCATAGGAATGCATGAGAATCGCTTACTTCCCGCATGTGGCTATGCCCACCATGCGGGAAGTAAAGCGTCTCATGTGCGGTTGGTACCCACGGTGTGGAGGAGAGGAGACTGTCCTCCATGCCCTGGGTACCATACGCCTGTAAAAAAAATAAAAAATAAAAAATCGGGGTATATTTACCTTTCGGCGTCACGCGCTGCATTCCCAGTAATGCCTTGCGGCAAGGTCCTGTGATAACCTGGTCTCGCGAGATCGCTATAGCAACGCGAGACCAACGTTATCACAGAACTGGCAAGGCATTACTGGGAACGCTGAGGCCGGGAATGCAGCGCGTGACGCCGGAAGGTAAATATACACCGACTTTATTATTTTTTTTTAGCATTTTAACATCCTATCTTTTACTATTGAGGCCGCATAGGCGGCCTCAATAGTAAAAAGCTGCTCACACTTGTCAAACACTATGTTTGACGAGTGTGACCAACCTGTCAATCACTTTCCAAGCGATGCTTCAAATCGCTTGGAAAGTGCTTGAATATCGCACGCGAAAATCGCGGTGAAATCGCGCGGAAAAAAACGCGCGATTTCTGGGAAGGAGTCCGTTTTTTAGTGTCTGGAATAAAACGCTACGTGGGCACATAGCCTTAGCGTATGACAGCTGCCAAATATAAAAACCGCCATAAATAGTAAATGAAACCCCCCGTTATCACCCCCTTAGTAAGGGAAAAATAATAAAATTAAAAGAAAATGTATTTATTTCCATTTTCCCATTTGGTTAGGGCTATGGTTAGGGCTGAGATTAGGGTTAGGGGTGTGTTGGCGTTAGGGTTGGAGTTAGAATTGGGGGTTTCCACTGTTTGGGCACATCAGGGGCTCTCCAAATGCAACATGGCGTCTGATCTCAATTCCAGCCAATTTGAGTTGAAAAAGTCAAATGGTGCTCCTTCCCTTCCAAGCTCTGCCATGCGCCCAAAGTGTTTTACCCCCACATGTAGGGTATCAGCCTACTCAGGACAAATTGCAAAACAACTTTTGGGGTCCAATTTCTCTTGTTACCCTTAGGAAAATAAAAAATTGGGGGCAAAAATATCATTTTTATGGAAAAAAATGATTTTTTTATTTTCACGCCCGGGTGTTATAAACTTCTGTGAAGCACTTGGGGGTTCAAAGTGCTCACCACACATCTAGATAAGTTCTGTGGGGGTTCTAGTTTCCAAAATGAGGTCACTTGTGGGGAGTTTCAATAGTTTAGGTACATTGGGGGCTCTCCAAACGCACACGACACCCGCAGACCATTCCATCAAAGTCTGCATTCCAAAACGTCACTACTTCCCTTCCGAGCCCCGACATGTGCCCATACAGTAGTTTTCTCCCACATATGGGGTATCAGTGTACTCAGGACAAATTGGACAACAACTTTTGGGGTCCAGTTTCTCCTGGTACCCTTGGGAAAATAAAAAAATTGGGGACTAATTGATCATGTTTGTGGAAAAAATATGATTTTTTTATTTTCATGCCCGGGCATTATAAACTTGTGAAGCCCTTCGGGGTTCAAAGTGCTCACCACACATCTAGATAAGTTCCTTAGGGGGTCTAGTTTCCAAAATGGGGTCACTTGTGGGGAGTTTCCACTGTTTAGGTACATCAGGGGCTCTCCAATGGCAACATGACACCCGCAGACCATTCCATCAAAGTCTGCATTCCAAAACGTCACTACTTCCCTTCCGAGCCCCGACATGTGCCCATACAGTAGTTTTCTCCCACATATGGGGTGTCAGCGTACTCAGGACAAATTGGACAACAACTTTTGGGGTCCAATTTCTCCTTGTACCCTGGGGAAAATAAAAAAGTTGGTGACTAAAAGATCATGTTTGTGGAAAAAATAAGATTTTTTTATTTTCACGCCCAAGCATTATAAACTTCTGTGAAGCACTGGGGGGTTCAAAGTTCTCACCACACATCTAGATAAGTTCCTTGGGGGGTCTAGTTTCCAAAATGGTGTCATTTGTGGGGGTTTCCACTGTTTTGGTACATCAGGGGTTTTCCAATCGCGACATGGTGTCCGATCTCAATTCCAGCCAAAAACGTCAAATGGCGCTCCTTCCCTTCCGAGCTCTGCCTTGCGCCCAAATAGTGGTTTACCCCAACATGTGGGGTATCAGCGTAGTCAGGACAAATTGCACAATAACTTTTAGGCTAAGTGCACACGTACCGGAACTCTCGCGGAAATTACAGCGAGAATTCCGGAATTCCTGTCCGCGGGAAAATCGCATTTTAAATTCCCGCGATTTTCCCGCGGAAAAACTAGCATTTTGCAAGCGTATTTAGCTTGCAAAATGCTAGCGTTTTCCAAGCGATCTGTAGCATCGCTTGGAGAACTGATTGACAGGTTGGTCACACTCGTCAAACATAGTGTTTGATAAGTGTGACCAACTTTTTACTACCGAGGCCGCCTATGCAGCATCAGTAGTAAAAGATAGAATGTAAAAAAAAAATAAAAAATGGTGTTATTCTTACCTTCCGACGTCCCGCGCATCCCTTCCCAGTAATCCTTTGCGAAAATGCCCGCGATGACGTCCGTTCTCGCGGGATCGCGATGTCTCGCGGTAATTCGCGATGACATCGCGCGAATGACCGCGAGACTTCGCGATCCTGCGAGAACGGACGCCATCGCAGGCATTTTCGCAAAGGACTACTGGGAACGAGAGCGTGGAGAGAAGCGGGAAGACTGCGCGGGACGTCGGAGGGTGAGAATAACAATATTTTTTATTTTTAAATTCTATTTTTTACAGGGATATGGTACCCAAAGCCCGGAGGACAGTCTCCTCTCCTCCGGACCGTGGGTACCATCCGCAAATGTTCTGCTTACTTTCCGCATGGTGTGCACAGCCACATGCGGGAAGTAAGCGGAACAATGCATTCCTATGGGTGCGGGATCGCCGCGATTCCGCAAATTAATGAGCATGCTGCGGTTTTTACCGCGAAGTGATTCCGCCGCGGAAAAAACCGCAGCATTAGCACAGCATTGCGGAATCCCATAGGAATGCATGGGATGCTTATTTTTCGCGTTTTCGCGGCAAAATCGCGCGGTTAAAACCACCGCGGAAACGCGAAAAAAACGCCACGTGTGAACTCAGCCTTAGGGTCCTGTTACCCTTGGTAAAATGAAAATTGGGGGTGAAAAGATCTTTTTTGTGGAAAAAATATGATTTTTTAATTGTACCGCTGTACGTTATAAACTTCTGTGAAGCCCTTGTGGGTTTAAAGTTCTCATCACATATCTAGATAAGTTCCTTGGGGGGTCTAGTTTCCAAAATGGGGTCACTTGAGGGGGGTTTCCACTGTTTAGGCACATCAGGGGCTCTCCAAACGCGACATGGCATCCGATCTGAATTCCAGCCACTTTTGCATTGAAAAAGTCAAACGACGCTCCTTCCCTTCTGAGCTCTGCCATGCGCCGAAACAGTGATTCCCCCCCACATATCGGGTATCAGCGTACTCAGGACAAATTGCACAATAACTTTTGCAGTCCAATTTCTCCTGTTACCCTTGGTAAAATAAAAAAAATTGAACCTGAAGTATTTTTTTTGTGAAAAAAGTTAAATGTTAATTTTTTTTTAAATATTCAAAAAATTCCTGTGACGCACCTAAAGGGTTAATAAACTTCTTGTATGTGGTTTTGAGCACCTTAAGGGGTGCAGTTTTTAGAATGGTGTCACTTTTGGGTATTTTCTATCATATACACCCCGCAAACTGGCTTCAAATGTGATGTGGTCCGTAAAAATAAAATGGTGTTGCAAAAATGAGAAATCGCTGGTCAATTTTTAACCCTTATAACTTCCTAACAAAAAAAAATTTTGGTTCCAAAATTGTGCTGATGTAAAGTAAACATGTGGGAAATGTTACTTATTAAGTTTTTTGTGTGCCGTATCTCTGTGATTTAAGGGCATAAAAATTCAAATTTGGAATATTGCGAAATGTTAAAAATTTTCGCCAAATTTCCTTTTTTTCACAAATAAACGCAAGTTATTTGAATGAAAATTTACCACTAACATGAAGTACAATATGTCATGAGAAAATAATGTCAGAATCACCGGGATCCATGGAAGCGTTTCAGAGTTATTACCTCATAAAGGGACAGTGGTCAGAATTGTAAAAATTTGCCCGGGAGTTAATGTGCAAACCACCCTTGGTAGTGAAGGGGTTAAAAAAGATTTTTTTTTTTAAACTTTTTTACATTCTCTCACTACGTGGACTTGCACAGGTCTGATTGCTATTTTAAACCAATGTAATATCAACTGACAGCTGATATATGCTGCCAGTGGTTTAAGAAGCATCAGACACATGCTTTATGATTTTAGCCAGGTATGTCAGAGTCTGAAATGCTGCAGCGTTCAGAGAAAAACATACTTTAAAAGCAGTTGAGAACTGAGCCGCACAGGAGTCTAGTCAGAAATGTGGGTCCCCGGCAGCTTCTCCCCACCTCTCCCCTAGAGTGACCGGTCTCTCCCTAGACACAAACGCCTTATAAACGCTAGTACTTTAAACCCCTGGTAATTAATCTACAGCACCGCCAATTCTTGTTTTCAATTCATTTACTCTGTGTTCTAAATAAATAAAGATGAATCAAACATTTTAACATTTATTTTAATTTATAAAAACAAAAAGTAAGGTTTTATTTTCACTCTTTTTTCAATTTAAGGGCTGCACTACATTTAGAACAGCTAAACAATTGATACTGAATACATAGTCCTGTCCTCTTGCCAAGATAGCTCACTGATCAGGGACGCTCTCTTAGTTATACAGTCGTCACACATGGGCTCCTTTGGAAATTTTTTTCTTCCTGGTGAATTCACCGCATCACTTTTTTGTCTTTTCCACTTGTGAGTTCTATTAAAACAGATTTTCATATAGTTCACTTTTAAGAATGACATTATTGTATCGTATTGAAATTTACTAACGTTTTTACATATCATGTGCCATGCCATGTGGTACCGGACTGAACCCCGACCTGTCATGTGGTTCAGTTTTTTGGCGCCCACATTCAAAGCATTTACCTATTTAAATGATACTCCTGCTGTCTCGTCATACATGTGATTTTTCCTGAAGAAGTAACAATACTTCGAAACACGTTGAAATAAACCACCACCTTACTGTACCATCCCGGGATATGTCTCAATTCTGTTGGCAGCACGGAATTTGTCCACTACCTTCCTTTACAGTCTGATATACACACCCGCAGAGAGAGACCTGTCACTCAAAGGGGAGCGGACATGGAGAAGCCGGCGGGGACCCTCCTTTCCCATGTGGCTTGGCCCACGGTGGCTTTTAAAGTTTTTTTCTCTGAAAGTCGCAGTTTCAGATTTAAACATACCTGGGTGAAATAATGCAGCCAGTGTCTGATTCCTGCTGTCCGTAGATTGTGCAGCATGTATCAGCTGTCAGGTTCCCTGTAGGCTCCAACCTATTCTTAACCTTATAAGTCTCATGTGCACTTGCGGTGCATATACTCATCTCTACTCCCAGACTCTAACTTTCCATATTGAAAGTGACTCAATTCTTTTGCGCTACACAGATTTCCCAAACACACCATGTGGTCTCAGCCACACACTGACTCACTTCCGGCTTAGAGCCTCTACTTAAAGAAGTTCTCCACTACTTAGACAACTTCTTTTCATACCCCATGCTTGGCCCCGATAAAACAAAAAAAGCCTATACTCACATCCTGTGCAGGCGCCGGTTCCGAAGTGGCAGCACTCGCTCTCCCCGAAGCTCCCGTGCAGTTGTTGTGACCAATCAGCGCCGGCGTCACAGTCCCCGCCTTCTCTCGAACTGAACATGAAGAGGAAATGAGAGAGCAGCTGCAGCCCAGGTTTCCTCTTCATGTTTGCGTTGTCTGAAGGCGGGGACAGTGATGCCAGTGTTGATTGGGCACCGGGGTCACATGACAGCCCCAGGACCATGAGTGCTGACACCGCTGGAACGGCGCCGGCAAGGGAGGAGAGTATAGGTTTTTTTTTTTTTAATTTTATTGGGGCCAAACATTTAGATCAAGAAGGGGATTCTTCTAGTAGTGGACAGCCCCTTTAAATTTTATAATACTGCAGAGCCATCTAGTGGCAAACCCTACAACTACAGGCATGCAATAGATTACAAAACACAGGAGACTTTTGTAAAACTAATCAGACTAGTGAATGCTGCAGTTGTTACAATCTGCGCTGAAATTCCTCATTGCACTCGCAGTGATTTACCACTGTCAGTGTGCTATGTGCGGTTCTTTGTGCACACTGACAATAAAGTTACTAAAATTATGCTCATCTGAACTGTCCCTAAATGAAAACTATATATAGATATGGATGTATTTTTGTCATTATCCAAATTGCCTCTTCAGAGAAAAAGAGGACTTGAACTCTATAGCGCCACCTGTTAGTAGTAGCGATCCTACACGTCACAATCAACCCTTTAACGAGTCTTGTAATATGACTTAGGATAAAAGCCAAATCAGAAGGGTTAAAGGGTTGATTGTGACTTGTAGGATCGCTACTACCAACAGGTGGCGCTATAGAGTTCAAGTCCTCTTTTTCTCTGAAGAGGCAATTTGCATATTATTTTCCCAGAGGAGCATTGCACAGCGAATAAGACTTCTTACCTTGACAAGCCAGAGCTGGCATGTCACTCTCCACAAGGAGAAACCTTACCCTTTTTTTCATTAATAACAAATATCTTATCTATGCAGATTATACATAAAATACATACAAAACAACATTTTAATAAGACTTGTTTCTTTTTACAACAAGTAGTCTGTATTTTAGAGGACCACGTTCACGCTAAACAGAAATAAAGCTGATCACTGCTGAACTTGGTCTCCTATACTACATGAGAAGAAACATCTTGAAAACCAAGACTACCGTGGTATATTGACAGATTGGGAGGCTTCATCTCCTCTTCGTACTGTAAACAAGCTGTAAACACACTCTTGCACGTTTGGTTGCTTCTTGATGCACTTGAGTGTGGCTTCTCCTAATTACATGTAATAAGGCCATACACACCGGAAGCACGCCCTGCTGAGAATAGGCTTCCACCGAATTGTTGACCACAACAGCAGATGGTGCTTAGCAGAAAGAAAGGTTTCTTATCAGTCAGACGATCTCCTGATGGGCCATGAGCAGATTGCATTAGACTCATCTAGTCAGTAATAGATTTTGGTCACGCTCATTAGAACACTTTTAATGCAGGCGGATGATAAAAAAAACACACATGAGCAGCACATTTTTCTCTGCGCTTTGGGCTAATGTACTGAAAAGTAACTAAAGGGAAATATTTCAGGAAGAGACTACATTTTTTCCCCCAAAATGGCAGCTTTTTTTTTTTTTTTTTTTGCACAACCCCCCCCCCCCCCCCCACCAAACAAATTGGGAGTTTTTGCAGCATGTTTCCTTGATATTTTAGTGGCAAAGTACAAAGCGACCAGTTGTTGGTTGTAAGTAGAATTGGTGTGAACGGCTCATCCCAATAGATTGGGCACAACAGTGGTTCATGGCCATTGCACGGGGGCGGAAGTGCCGCCTCTTAGGCCTGTTTCACACTTCCGTTTTTGACCATCTGTCAAAATCCGCCGTTTTTGCAAAAAACGGATCCGCCATTTTTTTTGGGTGGATCCGTTTTTTTCCCCATTGATTTGCATTACCGGCGGATCTTGACGGATGGCCATCCGTTGGATCCGTTTTTTTGCGGCTCCGTCAATTTTTTTTGTGTCCGCCGAGATGCCTGGACAGACCATGCAACGTTTTTTGTGATGCAGGATCTGCATTTTTATAGTGCGCATGCTCGCTCTCTCTCCTTCCCGGGCAGCAGTTCCTCTAAAATTCTTCATTCGGTGGATCTGTCAAAAAAACGGTCCGGTGGCATCCGTTCACATCAGTTAACAACGGATCCGCTTTCCGCCATTTTGGCGGCTTTTAACTGACACCAAAAAAGTGATGTGTGAAATAGGCCTTACCTGATGGCCCCTTCTTTTGATTAGCTGGTCTAACGTGAGGCACATGTGACGATGGCATGTGACGATGGACCAGGCCAGCTACCAATTTTTGGTGCATCATAAAGTAAAATGAATGGTATTATTCCAAACCACACCACAAAACCAAAAAAAGCAAAAAATAACTGACCCTGTCTGGAGGCAGTTAAGACATTTTAATAATTTGCTTTTCAGACTGTAAGACCATAAGACACAAATAGGTTTTAGAGGAACAAAGAAAAAAAATTGAAGCAAAAAATATGGTCATGACACACTTATGGGGGGGGGAGCTGCAGCTGACACTGCTATAGAGTTAAATCCTGTATCCCCCAAGGGTGGTTTGCATGTTAATGACCGGGCCAATTTTTACAATTATGACCGCTGTCCCTTTATGAGGTAATAACTCTGGAACGCTTCCATGGATCCCGGTGATTCTGACATTTTTTTCTCGTGACATATTGTACTTCATGTTAGTGGTAAAATTTCTTTGATATGACTTGCGTTTATTTGTGAAAAAAAACAGAAGTTTGGCTAAAATTTCACAATTTTCCAACTTTGAATTTTCATGCCCTTAAAACAGAGAAATATGTCACACAAAATACTTAATAAGTAACATTTCCCACATTTACTTTACATCAGCACAATTTTGGAACAACATTTTTTTTTGTTAGGAAGTTATAAAGGGTTAAAAGTTGACCAGCAATTTTTCATTTTTACTTTTACAACACCATTTTTCTTTTTTTAGGGACCACATCACATTTGAAACAACTTTGAGGGGTCTATATGATAGAAAATACCCAAAAGCGACACCATTCTAAAAACTGCACCCCTTAAGGTGCTCAAAACCACATTCAAGAAGTTTATTAACCCTTCAGGTTCTTCACAGGAATTTTTGGGAATGTTTAAAAAAAAATGATTTAACTTTATTTCACAAAAAATTTACTTCAGATCCAATTTGTTTTATTTTATCAAGGGTAACAGGAGAAATTGGACCCCAAAAGTTGTTGTCCAATTTGTCCTGAGTACGCTGGTACCCCATATGTGGGGGTAAAACACTGTCTGGATGCATGGCAGAGCTTGACTTGACATTTGACTTTTTCAACGCAGAATTGGCTGGAATTGAGATCGGATGACATGTGGCATTTGGAGAGACCCTGATGTACCCAAACAGTGGAAACCATTTTGGAAAGTAGACCCCCCAAGGAACTTATCTAGATGTGTGGTGAGCAGTTTGAACCCCCCAGTGCTTCACAGAAGTTTATAATGTAGAGCTGTAAAAATAAAAAATCATTTTTTTTCACAAAGATAATATTTTCTCCCCCAATTTTTTATGTGTACGGCGCCCCGGACATATAATCTGCACAGGCCGTGTGTACAGCGCCCCGGACACATAATCTGCACAGTCCGTGTGCACGGCGCCCTGGACATATAATCTGCACAGTCCGTGTGTACGGCGCCCGGACATATAATCTGCACAGTCCGTGTGTACGGTGACAGGGACATATAACCTGCACAGTCCGTATGTACAGCGCCCTGGACATATAATCTGCACAGTCCGTGTGTACGGCGCCCCGGACATATAATCTGCACAGTCCGTGTGTACGGCGCCCCGGACATATAATCTGCACAGTCCGTGTGTACGGCGCCCCGGACATATAATCTGCACAGTCCGTGTGTACGGCGCCCCGGACATATAATCTGCACAGTCCGTGTGTACGGCGCTCGGGACATATAATCTGCACAGTCCGTGTGTACGGCGCTCGGGACATATAATCTGCAAAGTCCGTGTGTACTGTGCCCGGGACATATAATCTGCACAGTCCGTGTGTACGGCGCTCGGGACATATAATCTGCACAGTCCGTGTGTACTGTGCCCGGGACATATAATCTGCACAGTCCGTGTGTACGGCGCCCGGGACATATAATCTGCACAGTCCGTGTGTACGGCGCCCGGGACATATAATCTGCACAGTCCGTGTGTACGGCGCCCGGGACATATAATCTGCACAGTCCGTGTGTACGGCGCCCGGGACATATAATCTGCACAGTCCGTGTGTACGGCGCCCGGGACATATAATCTGCACAGTCCGTGTGTACGGCGCCCCGGACATATAATCTGCACAGTCCGTGTGTACGGCGCCCGGGACATATAATCTGCACAGTCCGTGTGTACGGCGCCCGGGACATATAATCTGCACAGTCCGTGTGTACGGCGCCCGGGACATATAATCTGCACAGTCCGTGTGTACGGCGCCCGGGACATATAATCTGCACAGTCCGTGTGTACGGCGCCCCGGACATATAATCTGCACAGTCCGTGTGTACGGCGCCCCGGACATATAATCTGCACAGTCCGTGTGTACGGCGCCCCGGACATATAATCTGCACAGTCCGTGTGTACGGCGCCCGGGACATATAATCTGCACAGTCCGTGTGTACGGCGCCCCGGACATATAATCAGCACAGTCCGTGTGTACGGCGCCCGGGACATATAATCTGCACAGTCCGTGTGTACGGCGCCCCGGACATATAATCTGCACAGTCCGTGTGTACGGCGCCCGGGACATATAATCTGCACAGTCCGTGTGTACGGCGCCCGGGACATATAATCTGCACAGTCCGTGTGTACGGCGCCCGGGACATATAATCTGCACAGTCCGTGTCATATAATCTGCACAGTCCGTGTGTATGGCGCCCGGGACATATAATCAGCACAGTCCGTGTATACGGCGTCCCGCACACCTTGTACACCGCTCTGTATTTTGCACCAGTGGTTAGCTCCATTCTCTGCTGTGGCTGCCGTGATTTTATTCCCCTGCAGCCTGAAGCTTTTTCTTACCCGTTGATCACGTCTCATCCCGCCACCACACAACCACGTGCCGCTGCTCCGTTTGTAGTGACGCTCTGGGTCACATGACCGGTGTCAGCTGATGCAACATGGCTGAGCCCAGACTTCCCTGATCTCACCTGACCCAGTTTGGCAGCGCTGATGCGGGCGGTGCAGGGAGGATAGTGCGGGAATAGCGGGCAGCGGAGAAAGCCGAGCACGTCCCCTCCGCCCCGAGCTGCCTGCTCCCGGTCCTAGGCAGTCCGCGCCGCTGTGCATGACACATCAGGGGGCATCTGCAACTGTGCGCCGTGCAACCGCATCGTGTGCTCAGTGCCACATGTCATGTACTGCGTGCCTGCAGCTAGGCGCTCATATACAGGCTGCACGTCCGGTGCAGGGCAGCAGTGATCGGCAGCGGCGTGTCAGGAGCAGGTGAGTCTACTGTGTGTGCATCGTATATGGAATATGGTCTGTATCCCATCACCCGCGTCCTAAACGTTTTTTTCTCTGGCGGATCCTCCAGACACTGATTTAACCCAAAATTCTTTCTGGGTGCCAGACAAAAAAAATTCTCTCTCTCTCTGTCTCTGTCTCTCCTCTTCCCGGCCAGCGGTTCCTTTAAATTTCCTCATTTTCAGGATCCGTCTCAAAACGGATCCTGTAACATCCGTTCAAATCAGTTAAGAACAGATCCGCTTGTCTGACTTTTTGGCGGATTTGAACTGATGCAAAAAACTGAAGTGTGAAAGAGGCCTTATAGCAGCTCAGCCCTCATAAGGTGTATATATATATATATATGTTCATGTCTGATTGCAGCCCTTCATCCTGTGTAATTCCACTCTATAGAATATACATGTCTGATTGCAGCCCTTCATCCTGTGTAATTCCACTCTATAGAATCTACATGTCTGATTGCAGCCCTTCATCCTGTGTAATTCCACTCTATAGAATCTACATGTCTGATTGCAGCCCTTCATCCTGTGTAATTCCACTCTATAGAATATACATGTCTGATTGCAGCCCTTCATCCTGTGTAATTCCACTCTATAGAATATACATGTCTGATTGCAGCCCTTCATCCTGTGTAATTCCACTCTGTAGAATCTACATGTCTGATTGCAGCCCTTCATCCTGTGTAATTCCACTCTGTAGAATCTACATGTCTGATTGCAGCCCTTCATCCTGTGTAATTCCACTCTATAGAATCTACATGTCTGATTGCAGCCCTTCATCCTGTGTAATTCCACTCTATAGAATCTACATGTCTGATTGCAGCCCTTCATCCTGTGTAATTCCACTCTATAGAATCTACATGTCTGATTGCAGCCCTTCATCCTGTGTAATTCCACTCTATAGAATATACATGTCTGATTGCAGCCCTTCATCCTGTGTAATTCCACTCTATAGAATATACATGTCTGATTGCAGCCCTTCATCCTGTGTAATTCCACTCTATAGAATATACATGTCTGATTGCAGCCCTTCATCCTGTGTAATTCCACTCTATAGAATATACATGTCTGATTGCAGCCCTTCATCCTGTGTAATTCCACTCTATAGAATATACATGTCTGATTGCAGCCCTTCATCCTGTGTAATTCCACTCTATAGAATATACATGTCTGATTGCAGCCCTTCATCCTGTGTAATTCCACTCTATAGAATCTACATGTCTGATTGCAGCCCTTCATCCTGTGTAATTCCACTCTATAGAATCTACATGTCTGATTGCAGCCCTTCATCCTGTGTAATTCCACTCTATAGAATCTACATGTCTGATTGCAGCCCTTCATCCTGTGTAATTCCACTCTATAGAATCTACATGTCTGATTGCAGCCCTTCATCCTGTGTAATTCCACTCTGTAGAATCTACATGTCTGATTGCAGCCCTTCATCCTGTGTAATTCCACTCTATAGAATCTACATGTCTGATTGCAGCCCTTCATCCTGTGTAATTCCACTCTATAGAATATACATGTATGAACATCACTTTATGGCAGTGACTTATTGTTGCTGCTTTTGACCTCTGCTGATGTTTGTCTTTTATGTAGACAGATTGTCTTATGGAGTAAGGTACTTCAGTGTCTGCCGGCTTTAGCCACATTGCATTGTGTATTTTTTTTCCTGGGAAACTGTCAGAAACCCCGTCCGGCGCTGTTAGTGTCCTGATACTTTTCGTGGACAAGGTCCCTTTTACTATCCCGATAACGGAACACTTGTGTAAACCTATAAAATGACTGTAATGTTTCCCTAACCGTTCAGTTCTCCCCAGTGTATGTAGATGGGTTCTTTAGCCATAGAATTTTTTTTTCTTTTTTTTTATCAGGGCTCGTGCATGTAACCATAAAAATCGGATGAGTGCTATTCTTCGTTCTGACAGCAGTCTTCCACATGTTGTTCTATGAGGAAAAATAGCACAGGTGTGGTCTACTATAACAAATCGCAAGCCACCATTCATGTCTGTGGGTCCATGAAAAAAAAATTGGATCTCGCTCAAATGACATCCAAGTGTTGGCTGATTTTGCCCAAGCTGACTTTTTTTTCTTTTCTTTTTTTTTTTTTTATTCTCCATATCTGGGGGAAAGAAAAGGATCACATTCTGATTAGTGATGAGCGACCGTGCTTGGATCAGGTGTTTTCTGAGCATGCCCTTATGCCAATACAGTATCTTCGGCGTGCCTGAATACTATGTTCGAGTCCCCGAAGCTGCATGTCTCATGGCTGTTCGACAGCCACAATACATTCATGGATTACCTAACTAACAGCCAATCCCTGCATGTGTTGCAGCTGTCAAACAGCCATGAGACATGCAGCTGCGGGGACTCGAACATAGTATTCAGGCACGCCGAAGATACTGTATTGACACACGGGCATGCTCAGAAAACACCTGATCCAAGCACGGTCGCTCATCACTAATTCTGATCAGTGTGATTAGCATAATCAGACAGATTTTTGTGGATGAGAGAAAAATGGCCGTGATTTTTATGGGACCGGTCACCACCATAATGGAACATCATTAAGCTGCGGACTTTCCATATGCACTTAGCCTCTCACAATATCCGAGAAGTAGATGATAATTGAAAACTCTCATCTATGTGTAAATTAACCTCTGATAAGGATTTTGGGAATCGCATTCTGTCAATCCTTAATGAAGATTTTTATTGAGGATTTCACTCTTTGCGATGCAAAAGGCTACTTTCACACATCAGTTTTTTGCCGTCAGGCAGGATCCGGCTATTTTTAGAAAAAACGGATCCGGCATAAATTTTGGAGAACTGTAGAAACGGATTTGTTTTTCTGCCGGATCCGTCTAGCAGGTTATATCTGTTTCCTGGGGGCTTGCCAATTGGATCTGAGCATGCGCAGACTTAAAAAAACGGATCCGGTGGCTGGATCCGTCTTTTTCTGGATCCGGCGCATTCCGGCGGCCATAGACTTTCATTGTGGCAAAAAGCCGGAAGCGTCGGATCCGGCGCTTACGGCTTTTTCGCCGGAGACAAAAAACGTTACAGTAGCCGTTTTTTCCAGACGCCGGAATGAGACAAGTAGCCAGATCCGGCAAAAAACGGATGAAACGCAATGCCATCCGGCACGATCCGGCACTAATGCAAGTCAATGGGGAAAAACTGGATCCGGCATTGCATTTTGCCGTATCCGGTTTTACAAAAAAAAGCCGGATCGCGCCTGACGGCGAAAAACTGATGTGTGAAAGAGGACTAAGATGAAGTCCGTGACCAAATCCGTATGTGTTTTGCTGTGGATGCACTGCCAGTAATCTGTTGTGTGCAGGTTCCCTAATGTGGATTTTCCTTCTGCATTTGAAGGTGGAAAACTGGCAGCATCCAAGTACAGTAGCAGCAAAGTGGAAGAGATTTTACCGAATCTCATGAATGGCGCTGTATAAAAGACTGCGGTGCAGAGTTTAAGGTTCACATGGGCTTATGGTGAAACTTTTCCATGTAGATTTATATGCAGAAAATTTGAAGCATAATATGGTGCCAGCTGAGTACATGTCTCATCTATGACTTGTTATGGTTTACCTATTCCTAGTGTAAGCCATCCTCAGCTGTATAGGGGTCTCACATCAAGCACTGCCACCAGTAAGCAGTTTGCAGCTCCAATAGCAGCCGGATGTGCACAGTAGGCAAGAGCTGGAACAGCACAGGTACAGTAGGCAAGAGCTGGAACAGCAGGCACTACGCAGTGTACGAAGTCCCGGATAACCCTTTTATTCTGTCTATTCCTCTTCAAGGAGTGCATAGCTAATATATCAGATCTAAGCTAGTCACACAATAAACTTAAAGGGAACCTGTCACTCTGTACATGCAGCCTGATCTGAGGATCGAATGATGTAGAAAAGGGGAAGCTGAGTAGAATATGTAGATTTGTTGGAAAAGATACAGTATTAGCGCTCCTTCACACAACCATAGTTTCGGTCCGAGATCTGCACATAAAATGGAAAAATAAAAGGACCAATATTATTAAATGGAGCAGTGTAGCCAATCGACTGTTTGTTTTTTGTTTTTTTTTGTTTCACTAGTTGAATCTGCATGTAAAAAAGAATTGCAGCGTGCACTTTTTCTTTTATAAATCAGGTGATACGCGCCCATTCAAACTATGGGTGCATAAAAGCATTGCATTTTTTTTTAGCAAAGGAAACTGAATGGTGTATTAAATGATAAATAGCTGCTGCTGTAAAAAATAGGAAAAGTAGTACAGTTAGCACTGTTCTCAGGCACCGAGTGCAGAATCCGACTCTCATTATTGTCTCCTAGGCGACACTGATAAGAGTTGAATGTCAGCACACGCTTTCTGTGTATCACGAGTATTAAATAAATGTAAATAAATTAAAAAAGAAAAACGTAGGATCCACTTTAATTTTCCTAACCAGCTGAGGGAAATCGAACAGCTGGGGGCTGGTGTTAATATTCTATGAAGGGGTCAATAGCCATAACGGTATTCTGGCTATTAATAATAGCTCACAGCTCTTTGCTTAGCCTTTACTGGTTAGTAAAAAGCCCCCCCCCCCCCCCAACAACAAAAAAATTATATATAATATTACATGAGGTCCCCCCTAGATTTACTAACCAGTAAATGCTAAACAGACAGCTGCAGGATGATATAAATAGGCTGTGAAGAGATCATGGATGTTGGGCCCCCTCCCAGACTCAGAACACCAGCCCTCAGCCACCCCAGAAATGGTGCATCCATTGGATGCTCCAATTTTGGTGTTTAGCCTCAGCTCTTCCCACTTGCCCTGGTGCGCTGGCAAGTGAAGTTATAGTTTTGGGGTTGATGTCAGCTGTTTTATGTCTCCTGACATCATGCCCAGGGGTTAGTAATGGAGGGGTGTCTTATCACCCCCACTACTAACCCCATGGTCAAAATGAATAAAGACACACACAGAAAAGTCCTTCAAATGAAATAAGAATATTTAGAATTGAGAGTCCTCAATGGTTGATATCTTTTAATGGCTAACTGAAAAGATGGTAACAAGTTACAAGCTTTCGAGACTACGCAGGTCTCTTCATCAGTCTAGCCTTGTTACCATCTTTTCAGTTAGCCATTAAAAGGTATCAACCATTGAGGACTCTCAATTCTGAATATTCTTCTATCTACTGGCCAACACGGTACAAAGATATATATCTTTCCTGTATCAAGTGAAATAAACACTACTCACCCTTTTTTACCCATTTAGTAACCCACAAATAAAAAAAGCAAAGTTACTCACCTTTCATCCATAATGGTGAGGTCCCACAATGATCCCCCAACTCTGCTAAATCCGGATGGTTTGGTGAGCGGTGACCGCTCACCACGCCAGTCAGGACACATTAAGCTTAACGTGAGAACACAGCTGCAGTGACGATCGGTGATGTAATTTAAGGTTACAACTGGTCACAGACAGCGGTTCCCACGGTAAGCTCTGTGTGAGCCGGCCTATGAACTGCGGTGACCTTACTGATGTCACCACTTGTAGCGTGAGAAATATCAGGACGTGTGAAGGGGGCCTAAGGCTAAATTCCCACGGTGCGTATTCAGTGCGTTTTTTGGCAATGCTTTTTTTCGCTCCTCTAAAAATGCAGTGTATTAAAGTTCCAGTAAAGTGAGTGGTATTTATAGCAATGTCATGCCCACTGTGTTTTTGTTTTTTCTTTTTACACAGCGTAAACCGACCTGTGTTGCCTTTTTGAAATATCACTTTGTCTTGCAGTAAAGGTGGCTTTTACTCACAGATCTTCCCATGGACTCAAATGAGATGAGGAAGTTCTGTAGGTAAAAAACGCAGCAGGGACATATTAAAAATGTGTTTATCCGCACATGACGTTATCAAGAAAGTTTTATCAAAGCTTAGTAACGGGACGTATCAAAAACTGAGTTTTTTTCATTAAAACACGACAAACCAAAAAGAGTCAAAAACTGCAGCAGAAAAAAAGCCGGTAAAAACGCATGTAAGAAAAGCACAAGTAACCTATGTAATTAGTACAGATATGAAAATCTTCAGCATCAAAAACTCACCAAATACTCATCGTGGGAACGTAGTCTAAATCAAAGCCTGAAAAGGGAACTAAAAAGGGGAATAGAGAAAAAGGTCTGGGATACAGGTTAGGAAGTGGCTAGAAGGGCGGAACAGAGTGAATGGATGGCGAGAGTGTGGAGCCATCGGTCAGCGCACATTGCAGGTTTTCATATGTAAAGGTCGCAGCGTGGTTGTACCATCACATGGCAGTGTGAAATCTGGCAGAAAGTAGGTAATTGAATTAGGCCATGAACTATTCCAGGCAAGTTCTAACTGGTATTGTGTGGAACAGTAGACTGCCTTCATACAGATTAGATGGAATATAGGATTACACTATTAAGTTATCTGCTCTCTTGGCAGTAAAGAAGCTGCTTACAAAAAGCAGGCTTTGCTGTGTTTTTTTGCTGTGTGTTTAGTGCTGCCTTTTTGTTGTCTCTTGTGCATGTTGATAAAGTTTAGTTGTCCCCCCCCCCCCCCCCAAAAAAAAAAAAAAGCATGATTTAACGTCCTTAGGTTTTTGCATCAAAAACCGATACCTGCGTTTTTGCTCCTACCATTTGTTTCCTGTGGGTGAAAAAAACGCTGAAAGAAGTGACATGGTGCAGTTTGCAAAAAGCGCAGCAGTTTTCCAAATCAGTCAGTAAAAAAAACAAGAAAAAAAAAGAACAATGCGTGCGCATGAGATTTCTGAAATCACACAGTCTCTGCTGGTACTGTAGAACGCTGCTTAAAATTTGCACACAAAAAAGCTGCAAAAACGCAGCGAGTGAACATAGACTTGCATCATTGGGTTATTGTACAAAAGGGTAAGTGTTACATTTCTTTCAAATGTAAATGAAAATGTTTTTCACTAGATTCAGTTCCTGGGACAGACACTATTGGCTGCTTCTAAGAATGAATGTTAAAGGGAATGAAGAATCGGAAAATGACCTGGTGTAATAAACAGGCTTTTACATTAAATCATAACCGTCATTTTAATTTTTAGTTCATAAATCAGAAAATAAGAAACATTGTAATATGTCTCATCAGAGAAATCTTTCTCCTCCAGCACTGATCATTCTCAACTCCTGGGTAATATCTGTATCCAGTGACGACAGATTCTTATATTACGTAGAGAGAATCTTAGAAACAGCAACTGTCCTCTTCTATTTAGAGAAGGGGAAAGCGGACGTCCTGCCTCTTCTCTCGCTCTATCGTCACTGAAGACAGATTTTACCCATGAATTGAGAATGATTGGAGGAGGAAGAAGCAGATTTCTTTTATAAGCTATATTACAAAGTTTTTTTTTTTGTTTTTTTTTTTTTAATTCACGTTTACTATTGATTTATGAATTAAAAATTAAAACGACGGTTACTTTTTAAATTTTTTTATTAGAAATCTTTGGTAATTTTTTTCATTGTATAATCCTGTTACATTGCGGAATTTCTAGGGGTTGTCCACTCCTAGGACAACCCCTTCTCAATCCCTGTGTTTCCCTCCCAGTAAAGTAATATTGCCTGCACTTTCCACCCGGGCCGGCGCTGTTCCCGTGGTGTCTGCAATGGCTTTCCCAAGGATCGCGGGAGTTTTTCATGTCGCGTGAACCCTGTGGCCAATCAGCCCTGGCGTCGCTCTTTCTCCGCCATCACAAGTCGCCTGTATCTGATGCAAGTGAGAGAGCAGCATCTGTCACTTCCTCGGGAGGTGAATATAGATGTTGTTTTGCTTGGAGTAAACGTAGAGATTGGGAAGGAGTTTTTAGCACAGTGGACAACCCCTTGAAAAATTTCCAAGGGGTGGATGACCGTTCTAATGATCGGTCAGCTTCTAGCAATTATAGGCGACATTGATCACCTATGTATAGATAATAAATGTCTTTTGCTTGTAAACCACTTAAATCTCCCCATCTTTCTAGTTGCATTCATTCCTAAATGTTAGAATGATGTAGACCGATTATGTGCGTTTATGGCAGTGTGTGCTTTAGGAGAAACGCTAAATCTGACTCTATGCTTTCTGAATGTTCATTATCTCCATAGAAAGCAATCCAGCTTACAGGAAATATCCTTTTAGTCAGGAGTCCCAGTGTGATTGAGCTAGCACATGGCTGCTAATACTAAGCCTTATATGTTAATGATGCACATCTACTTGGTATTTACTTTAATCCTCTGCTTAATTTTGTAGGGTTCCAATACTAAAATGTGAAAAATTTTAAACCTTTACACTACTCATTATCCTTGCCAAAATGGAATGGTTGGTAAAATCCATTAAGAAAGAACTTGGCATTGACCAAAATCAGCTCTCTGTATGTGAGTCTGAGAATCATGTGGTCGCCCTAGTGTCTCAAAAATGGCTTTTGAGCCTGAAGGAGCGTAGAGGAGTTCCAGTACAATGCCCAAGGCCAGAGGGGTTCACTTGTGTGGAAATACAGACTTTTTTACAGAAATCTGTGCAGAAGATACCAGTTGGCTGGACGAGGATAGAGATCCATGGACTGCGGAAAAAAAAGCTAGGCTATTCTGTGGCTTTAGACAATGGTCTCCTACAAGGACATAGTGGTGACTCTGAGTCTTTGATTGGGTATATGCACAATGTTGCCAAGCAGAACTATAAGAATATGTGGAACAAAGCTTGTAGGACTTATGTGCAACCCTATGAGAAGTTAACTAAAGTGCCAAGCATGCAGGCCCTGGATGTGCTAAAATTGTCTCTCCAAAAAGTCTACAGTTGTTCCTTCTTAAACATAACTAAGGCAATAACAAGTGTCTCGCCCTCTAAAGAAAGTGCCAATTTTGTTGTTGGGTCTCCTACTTGTCCAAATATAGTTCCAGCTGAAGCTCTGATCGAGTCCGGTGACATGATCTATATTTTATTACCTTATGTGCAGTATTCCTTGTATGATGCAGTCACTTTCAGTCCAGCCAAGCTTGCAAACAGCCACGCCAAAGTACTTTTTATCCTGTATAATGTCCTGCAGGCCATGAAAGCTTGTCATCAGGCAGGCCTATCCAGTGGAGCAATTTCATTATGCAGCATAGCTCTTGACGAGAAACTTTGTAGTCAGTTAAGACCCAACTTTATCGATTATGAGGCACCGTTCGAAAGCATTTTGGACAGTAAAGATGAAGTCAATTCCGCAACTGGTGTTGACCTAGTAAAATGTAATCGACTGTGTGCATCATGCAACAGTAAGCTGAAAGAGCTAGTGATAGGCTGGATTCATGGAAGGGTGAGCAACTTTGACTACCTTATGTACGTCAATAAGCTGGCTGGAAGAAGAGAAGGCGATCCTAATTATCATCCAGTCTTACCATGGGTTGTTGATTTTACTACCAAAAATGGCAAATTTCGAGACCTAAAGAAATCTAAATTCCGACTTAATAAAGGGGATAAACAACTAGAATTCACATATGAGATGACAAAGCAAGCCTTTGTTGCAGGAGGTGGCAGTTCTGACCAGTTGCATGTTCCTCATCATATTTCAGATGTTCTATCTGACATCACATACTATGTATATAAAGCCAGAAGGACACCAAAAGCAGTGCTCTGCAATCACGTACGGTCTCAGTGGGAACCTAATGAATATCCTGCGAGCATGGAACGAATGCAAGGGTGGACACCAGATGAATGTATTCCAGAGTTTTATACAGATCATACCATTTTCAAATCCATTCATGCAGACATGCCGGATCTTGACATTCCATCTTGGTGCAGCTCCTATGAAGACTTCATACATGTCCACCGAGCACTTTTAGAAAGCAGGGATGTCTCTCAGGATCTTCATCATTGGATTGATCTCACATTTGGGTACAAGTTGACAGGGAAAAATGCCATTAAAGAAAAAAATGTGTGTCTTCATCTGGTGGATAACCATACCAACTTGACATGCTATGGCGTTGTCCAATTGTTTGACCAACCACATCCTAAGCGTCTTCTGGGTCCTGGACATTCCTTATATGAAGCTCCTAATATAGTCCCATCTAACCACAATACAACTGAGATGACAATATGCGATAAGGACGCTGTCAGCGGTCTAGTTCCAGAGGCCACTGCTTGTGAAAGCCAATGGACAAGTGAAAAGGTTAGCTCTGTGGATGATGATCTGGAACAAGGAACTGAAGCTCTAGATGCCTTAGGATCTGCGGGAAAGAATGAGCCTGCTGCTGTACCATCCCTTCAAATCAGTAGTGCTGGTGCCTTTTCGAGCGAAAACCGAGCTACACCATTAAAGTCAAACAGACAGTATAAGGGTGTATCTGATGAAAATGGTGGAAAGATATCACTTCCTGAAGGTTTTAACCCTATACAGGCCCTAGAAGAACTAGAAAAACTGGACAATTTTTTAGTTCGAGGTTTGCATAGCACTATTCTTCCTGTAACGGAGTCTGAAAAGAAGCTTACTCTGAGCCATCTGGATTTTTTTCAGCGAGATATTCAAGCTCTGGGTGTCATGATAGCAGAGATTATTTTTGCACCTAAAATTCACACCACAGCACCAAAAGCTTCATTGAAAGAGCGGTATTGTTTGGTCCGTAATCTGAGCAGACACCACATGAAAGAGATTCCAACTCCTCTCTTACAGATGCTTGAGTCTTTGCTTCAGATACACACTCCAGATGACTTTCTTTTCGGTGGAATAAGCCTCGAGGAACAAGTCAAAGTGTTTGAATTCCCCCAGATTTATAATGGTCTTCCTCCACCCTGTCCTTCACAACTCCTTAGTCCTTTTTGTTCCACCATTCCTTTCCCTAAATACTTTCCAAACTTGCATAAATTTATTTTAATGTATCAGTCTAGAAGAACAGAAGATGACAGCCAAGGTCGTGAACTTGTGTTCCAACTGTGGCAGCAAATAGATGGTATTCTTTGTGATATCACCCCTGAAGGCTTAGAGATCATTCTTCCATTTGTCCTCTCACTTATGACCGATCAGAGCACAGCTGTATATGCTGCTTGGTATCTCTTTGAACCTGTGGCCAAAGCTTTAGGTCCTAAAAATGCAAATAAGTATCTGATGAAGCCACTCATTGGTGCATATGAAAATCCTTCATATCTGCATGGAAGATTTTACATGTACACCGATTGCTTTGTGGCCCAGCTAATAGTACGTTTGGGCTTGCAAGCATTTCTTTCTAATCTACTTAATCATGTGCTGCAAATATTTGTCGGTGTGGAAAGTTCAGGTGATGACGGAAAACTCCTGCCTGGAACTGCCGAGGATGAGGAAAGTGGTGGTGAAAGCCCAGTCTCGTGTGAATTTGGTGAAGGTAGGCACAACAGTGTAGATCGAAGTTCCTCGTCCCACGAACTCTTGGACTATACATCTGGAGTCAGCTTTCATGATCAAGTGTACATGACCGAAAATGAGGACTTTCAGTCCGGCCTCTATGTTAGTGATCCTCTTCAGCCGCAAGAACCAGAATCTCTCAGTCTTGGTCGATTGAGTGACAAAAGCAGCGCAAGTGAAGTTTCTCTAGGAGATGAAAAAGCCATGGATAATGATTTAATTAGGGAAAAGGGTAGTATGAAATCTGGAGACAGCAGCCAAGACCTAAAGCAAAGTGAGGAATCCGAAGAAGAGGAAGAGCGAGAATGTTCCCCAGGTCTCTCAGAGCTAACCCTATCGGTCAATACTGATACCTCTTCTGATACAGTGCTGGCCAATGACAGTAGAGAACTGGAAGAGGAGGAACCTGATTTAACTAACCAAACGGAGGAAAAAGAACAGAAGATCTTAATAGGTAAGAAATTATGACTTCATTCTGGGCAAATCTGGAAGTGATAGTAAAATATTGCTATGACAGAGGACAGCCAGAGACGAGACAAGTGAACTATTCAATAACTTGTGCCCAAGTTACCGAATATTTCTTAAAGTTCAGCATTTGCAGTTCTGAGTTGGAAATCAGTGCTGGATTAAACTACGGTAATTGCTCTAAAGTTAAGGTGCATTTACACTGAAACATTATTGTTAACTGGCTTTACTAGGAACGTAAACTGGCTGTCGATCATCAGATGAATGAGCACAAGTCTTGTTCATCGGGTGAAATTATTTTTGAGGTGCTTAAAAATATTTTTTCTCGGCCATTCATCGTCCTATGTAAACTGAACTTGTGCTACCGAGAAAAATGGGAGCCTATGCACACTAAACAATCTATTATAGATTGTGCAATGCTCATTGTTAAAGGGGTTGTTCAATACATAGACACCCCCTTCTCAATTCTTATGTTGTCCCATTGTAAAATAATATTTATACTAGTCTCTGGTGCCGCCGTTCCAGCATTGTTGGCAATGGCTCTCCCAGGGATCGAGTGACATTGTATCACGTGATCCCTGCAACCAGTCAACGGCAAATTCAGACGTATCCCTTAGAACTGGAGGAAGTGAGAGAGCAGCAGATCTCGCTTTCTCTGAATGTTTGTGGTTTGTCCAAAGGTGGAGAAAGTGAAGCATTTGCTTATTCACTGCAGGGATCGCGTGACATGTCGCTCTATCTCCGAGAGTGCCAGTGCCGACACCGCTGGAATGATGCCAGGACTGGAAGTGAGTATAGATGGTGTTATTTTACAAGGAGGCAACCTAGAAATTGAGAAGGGGTTGTCCGAATAGTGGACAACCCCTTCAAGTTCAGACTTCCTGTGAAAACAGGCTGTAAAACGAGTGTTAAATATTTACTGATCGGCGGCTGTTGAGTGCTTCTGGTCAGTTCCAGTAAGCAGAACCTTAAGACCCCCGTACACCTTAGACTAATGATGGACAGGGAATATGTCGGTCACACACATCTGATTTCTTCCTGCTGATTGCATTGTTCTGGCGATAAGCTTCTGGCTGACGACCGTCTGCTGCGCTTTCATAGAGGAGGCGAGCGCTCTCTGCTGAATGAATGAATGGAGGCCGAATGATCACTCCTTTTTGTATGGGCATTTCAGCTGAGATGGTTGTCGGCCGAACGATCGGCCAAAGCATTGTTTAGCCAACAGCCATCTAATATGTATGGCTACCTTTCCGTTTACATGGCATAATGCGATCGTTGATTGGTAAACCTTACCAATCGGCATTCGTTTAAAGGGCACCAGTCAGGTCCCCATGCCCTCCAACCCAGCAGCATTCACTTATTTATGAGTAAATTCCTAAGTATCTCTATATAACGTTATTTTAATGCTTTTCTTAAACCTCATTTGTACAGAAAAATGTTTTATATAGGGATAGTTGGCCAGGGAATTTAATCATAAATAAGTGACTGCTGCTTGGTTGGAGGGCATTATTAGTGATGAACGAACGTGCTTGGATAACTTATCCGAGGGTCTTGGGCGTGCTCAGATAATCTCGCGTCCCTGCGGCTGCATGTTTTGCAGTGGTAGACAGCACCAACACACGTGGGCATTGCTTAGCACACAGGCAATCGCTGTTGCCGCTGTCTTCCGCCACAAAACCATGCAGCTGCAGGGACTCGAAAATGATTACGAAAACACGCCCAAGGCACTCGGATAACACGTGTGCTCATCACTATAGCCTATATGCACAGGCAGACCAAGGTAAAGTCTGCACATGGAGCGATTTATATTAGATTACTTAGGACAGGCTGCCATAGTAGAACAATGATTTTTACACACTGCCCAAAAAATAATTTGATCCAATGAGCAAACATTTTGCAGATTCATCGGGTGATCAGCAGCCTGTTTACATGGCAAGATGATCATGAAACGATCATGTTTACAATGCCTAGTCAAAAGTAGAGTTTTAGGGACAAAGAGTACTGCTGGTATCGGAAAATGGGGACCGTTTGCAAATGTTTTTGTTTTTTCTTTAAGGAAGATCCATGTGTTATTTGTAGCAAATCTAAAGATGTATTTTAAGTGTCCTACAACTTTAATAATGCTATTAGAGTTTATTAATGTTTGGGGCTGTTGGTGGACCTGATTATTATAGTATGGGGTAGACGTGTCTGGCTATACGAGCTCTCCACAATATTATCGCTGGGCTTCAGCGCAAACTGTTTTAATTTTTTTCTTGCTTTATCAGGGGATGTCAGGCGTATTTCCCGCTTATTGTATGTTTATCAAACTGTTTGCTTGTTTTGCAGATACAGCCTGTAAAATGGTGAGATGGCTGTCCGCCAAGTTAGGTCCTACAGTGACCTCCCGCTGCATTGCAAGGAATTTGCTGAGGTTGCTGACGTCCTGTTATGTTGGTAATTGTCTGCCTGTTGTCTTCTCGGATGGATGCGTGACATGCTGCATGATAGACGACCTAATAAACACCTGACCTTGTTCTAGCAGAGCAATATTCTTCTGAAGGATGTGCATGAAATCAACACTCAGTCTCCTTGTACTTTTAAGACTAACTGGACAGTTTTAGTTGTAGATATATTCTGCTCCTATATTTTTGGCTCACAGTAAGTGTTGTCATGTGTCTATGGATATACTTGTATTCAGAGTGTTACATGTTGCCCATCAAAGCCACTGATGGCAGACGTAGCTTTTGCACATTAAAGTGTAACTGTCTTTTCAGATAACTTTTCAGAGAACGCAGATGGGAGAATAGCACAATTTTGGGCCATTATATAACTTATGTTATAGTGTGTCACTTTGCACCTTTGCTGGCTCTATCTATAATGTTAATCTGTTTTATCTAGCTGCTATGTTGTTCCATGCACCGAACACGCCGCAAGATAGATTCCTGTACTTAGTTATCTGTATTATACAGACAGACGCAACAGCCACAGTACAGAGGATATCTTATAGCGGTACTGACCTGTGTGGCTGTGAATCCAGCTGTGGTGTGAGATTAAGCAGTCACAAACATGTAGCCTAATCCCCCTGTGTCTGCCTGATTTTCATTGTCCTGAGTGCTTATTCACCCCACACTCTGTAAAGTATAATAGGAGCGGTAACATATGACGCCTTACTATGCTTTGACCAAGGTGGATTTCGGTATATTTTTTTCAGAGTACAAGGTAAGTTGGGGAGGAAGTGGCTTGTAAGTGGAGATAGAAGCATATTTCTCTAATAAGATCTATTACAAACTTTTTTTTCTATTCACCTTTACTATTTTATGCAGATGTTGTTGATACAACACTGACTATTTAAGGTAAAAGCTATACCTAGAGCCACAATCAGATTTGCAATGTCATTAGGTTACGCTGTGTCATTACATACGTGTATCATGCCAGATGGCAGTGGTCTCCATACTGAGTCAAAAGTTGGAGACCAGTCCTGCACAGCACAATTACAATAAGATACAGCATATGAACGTCCTGAGGACATCACGGTGCAGTTAGTTGATCTTTGTGCTCCCCACACACAGTGCGTACGTATTGTAGTGCTGATCAGACTGGTGCATAAAAAAAAAACAAAAAAAAAACATTTCTTTGTCTAGGTCACCAGAGACATCAGTTTTTATCTAACATGGAAGAGAATAGCCCACTTAATGTCAAGAGACCAGTGTGTGGAGATCAAGTGTCCAAACCAGTGCTGGATTGTCTGATGCATATGGCACATCTGTACGGAGAACCCTTCCTAACATATCAGTATCTGCCTTACATTAGCTACCTGGTAAGTCTCATATTAATCTGTCCAAAGCAGAGCTTCTATGATTATAGACTAAGGCTCTGTGCACATCTGCATCAGGAGCTCCGGTCAGACAATTTGTTAGGGATTCTACGAGGTTTGCCAGGAAAAATATTTGCTGTTTGCAACTTTATTGTTCCTGCTTCTATAATGGAGCCTAATGGATCCTAGACCCAAATCACAATGCAGATCAGATGTGAACAGAATCTGACATGACTAATGCTCCTTATTGTTAGCTTACTTTTTCGTATACATATAGTGACATCTTGCCCAAACAACCAACTCTTTAAAAATGCCCTCACCTTATCCAAACTTTGACAGGTTTTTTCAATGCCAATGTAGTTTATCAATATTTGCCATCTTCTTGGAGAAGTCAACTTTTCAGTGCAAATTTGGGCGGTTGTCTTCTCAAACCGGCAGCAAACAGCTGATATACCGTTGACTAAGTTTGTACGTTTGGCCTCTCAGTTGACCACTAGAGTAGGTCCAAATTTATTTACAGGACTTGGTCCAGTGTCAGTAATCTGACTGTCCGTAATCTGTGGCCTCTAAATAGGTTCCCTGAGAACATGAATCTGACGGCATCCACAACTTCTCCTTTGATGAGCCAGCTTGGTGCGACGTGCTTATTGCAGCATGACACGTTACATCGCACTACCCTCTAGTCTAAAGAAGAGCCACGGATGCCGTCAGGTAAGAGGCGGTTATTAGGTCTTCTGTCCAGCCCCCTGAGATTACTGAGGTGGATGCTGGACCGGCTTCTACCATCGATTTGTACCAACTCTAGTGACCACATAATAGATTGGTGGCTCAAGCCTGCAAGGACATCAGTTTTTGAGGCCCAGGTCACACGTTCATGACTCCTTCGAGGAATCTACCTGAACCATTGAAAAACAGGATTTGGACATCCTTCAGAAAGAACCTTTGCCTACGATGGATGATGCAGATGGGAGTAACTTTTTACTTTCTTTGTTTGGCCTCCATCCCAGTGGTGTCGTCTATTTTTATGCTTAGACTGACACCATAGCATGGCAGGCTATGCTTATAGTTCCTCCTAAAGAGATGAACACTGCTGGAACATAGATAGAGGAAGAAGGTGCCGCATTTTATTCTTCATTCGATGCGTTTTTAGTGTGAAGTTTCTAGTGTTACAATCAATTTGTAATTTCTGATCGATGTCTGTTTCATTATAACGTGTGTATCACTGGAACTAACCGTGACAATGTTGGCAAGTCTAATCCCACAAGACTGTTTAATTACTTGGAGTGACATTGTCTGCACGGTATACACAGCACTCATTATAGAACGTGCCTGTAGATTTTAATTGCAATTGCTCGGAAATGCCTCAGAATATTGAAATATGCAAGTAATGCTAAAATAAATCTGTTATCTTGTGCATATCCATCTATTATCAGCACAATTTCTCTTGGGCGTTACACTTCCCGTTTTGTGCAAAAATATATACAGATGATTTATTGTCTTGTGACCTTTCGTATAGTTGGATGTGAATCACAATAGATTCACCATTCAGGCCTAAATCCGATGCTCGCACTTATCAATGCAAATGCCCAGACCACAAAATTAGGAAGAAACAGGGAATCCCCAAGTTACGCAATGGGAGACATTTAAGGCCCCTTTACATTTAGCGATGCACCAGCGATCCGACCACGATACGACCCGGTCAGGATCGCTGGGGCATCGCTAAATGGTCGCTAGTGAGCTGCCACACAGGCAGATCTCACCAGCGATGTAGCGACGCAGCAGCGGTCGTTACTTACCTTTCACATGCAGTGATCCTGATGTCCTCCCGCCCGCGTCCACACGTCGCTCGTCGGCGCCAGCAGGAAGCGCCCGACGAGAAATGGACCCGGCCAATCTCGCGCAATCAGCGACAGACAGCGTGGGAGCCGGTCGGAGGTAAGTATCACACATAGTGATACTGCTGCTGCGTCACCAAATCGGTGATGCTTTAGCGATATTGCTAGTGATATCGCTATGTGTAAAACCCCCTTTACTCTTACTTTTAGAAACTGCAAACATAGACTAGACAGTGTTATAATGAGCCAAATTTTATCAGAGTTTCTGCTATTAAATACATTTGGCATATTTTAAGATCTAGTCTAAGTTTACACCACTTATTAGTTGTTTTACTTTGCGTCAATATTTTTGAGACAGACTTTTATTTTTTTCTAAAAGGGGATACAGTGGCATGTAAAAGTGTGTGCACCCCAGGTCAAAATTACTTTTATTGTGAAGAGTTAAACAAGTTGAAGATTAAATGATCTCTAAAAGACCTAAAGTTAAAGATGACACATTGCCTTTATATTTTAAGCAAAAAAAAGTATATTTTCATCTGTTTACATTTTAAAAATTACAAAAAGGAAAATGGTCCAATGCAAAAGGTTGTGCACCCTGCATGGTTAGTACCTAGTAGCACCCCCTTTTGCAAGTATCACAGCTTGTAAATGCTCTTTGTAGATGGGCAAGAGTCTTTCAATTCTTGTTTGAGGGATTTTCATCCATTCTTCCTTGGAAAATTCTTCCAGTTCTGTGAGATTCCTGGGTTGTCTTGCATGCACTGCTGTTTTGAGGTCTAGCTACAGATCTTCAATGATGTTCAGATCAGGGGACTATGAGGGCCCTTGTAAAACCTTCAGCTTGCACCTTTTGAAGTAGTCTATTGTGGATTTTGATGTGTGTTTAGGATCATTATCCATTTGTAGAAGCCATCCTCTTTTCGAATTCTGCCTCTTGACAGATGGTATCATGTTTGCATCAAGAATTTGCTGAAATCTCATTGAATCCATTCTTCCTTCTATCTGAGAAATGCTCCTCGTTACATTGGATGCGACACAACCCCAAAGCATGATTGATCCACCCCATGCTTAATGGTTGTCGAGATGTTCTTTTCCTGAAATTCAGCTCTCACTTAAATTTTGCTTGGTCTTCCATACCTTATCTTGACCTCCACTGTTCCTGTTAACTGCAATTTCTTAATTACACTTCAAAGTGAGGAAAGGGCAACTTGAAAATGCTTTGCTATATATTCTTCTAGCATTCTCCTGCTTTGTGGACTGCCACCATTTTAATTTTCAGAGTGATAGGCTGATAGGCAGCTGCTTATAAGAACCCATGGCTGCTTATTTGGCACAAGGTTAGAGGAGGCTGGGCTTTTATAAAACTGGGAAATTTGCATCACCTGGCCTTTCCTAACAATGACGGTGAGCAATCCATAGCACTAACGGGCTAATTGAGGTCAAAGTAATCTGAATGCACACATCTCCAAGGGTGCCCAAACTTTTCCATCACCCCAATTTCATTTTTGTAATTTTTAAAATGAAAAAAAGACTTTTTTTTGCCTAAAATCCATAGGAGATGTATCGTCTTTAACTTTAGGCTTTTATAGATCATTTCATCTTCAACTTGCTTAACTGTTTACGATAATTTTAATTTTGACTAAGGGTGCCCAAACTTTTACATGCCATTGTAACTTCTGCTTAATCAATTCAGTGCTTCAACAATGTCACTTGACCGCTGCAGCTGATCAACTTCTATTTTTTCAACATGGACATCCCCTCTGATGGAATATTGATGAGCTGATTGGCTACAGCGGTCACATGACACCCACCAGGAACAGCAGCGTTGACATCACATTAAAGGGAACCTGATAGTTTATACATACTACATGATCCATCAGCAGCATGTCTGAGCCACTTGCTGTATGATTTCAGCCAGCTTTGTTTAACTCTGAGAAAAACATAGTTTATTAGCTGCCAGGGACCGAGCTGCACAGGAGACTAGTCAGACAGGCAGGTCTTAGGCAGCTTCTCCCTATACATTGCCAGTGAGTGATCTCTCTGTACAAATATGTAGGGAGGGGAGATGCTGCCGGGGTCCTGCCTGTTTGACTAGTGCCGCCGGGGTCCTGCTTACACAACCAGACTGATAGAAGGGGGGACTCCAGACTACATAACTGGACTGACAGAAGGTGGGCTCCACACTACATAACCGGACTGACAGAAGGGGGGCTCCAGACTACACAACCGGACTGACAGAAGGGGGGCTCCAGACTACACAACCGGCCTGACAGAAGGGGGGCTCCACACTACATAACCGGACTGACAGAAGGGGGGCTCCAGACTACACAACCAGACTGACAGAAGGGGGGCTATAGACTACACAACCGGACTGACAGAAGGGGGGCTCCAGACTACACAACCAGACTGACAGGAGGGGGGCTATAGACTACACAATCGGACTGACAGAAGGGGGGCTCCAGACTACACAACCGGACTGACAGAAGGGGGGCTCCAGACTACACAACCGGCCTGACAGAAGGGGGGCTCCACACTACATAACCGGACTGACAGAAGGGGGGCTCCAGACTACACAACCAGACTGACAGAAGGGGGGCTATAGACTACACAACCGGACTGACAGAAGGGGGGCTCCAGACTACACAACCAGACTGACAGAAGGGGGGCTATAGACTACACAATCGGACTGACAGAAGGGGGGCTCCAGACTACACAACCGGACTGACAGAAGGGGGGCTCCAGACTACACAACCAGACTGACAGAAGGGGGGCTATAGACTACACAACCGGACTGACAGAAGGGGGGCTCCAGACTACACAACTGGACTGACAGAAGGGGGACTCCAGACTACACAACCAGACTGACAGAAGGGGGGCTATAGACTACACAACCGGACTGACAGAAGGGGGGCTCCAGACTACACAACCAGACTGACAGAAGGGGGGCTCCAGACTACACAACTGGACTGACAGAAGGGGGGCTCCAGACTACACAACCAGACTGACAGAAGGGGGGCTATAGACTACACAACCGGACTGACAGAAGGGGGGCTCCAGACTACACAACCAGACTGACAGAAGGGGGGCTATAGACTACACAACCGGACTGACAGAAGGGGGGCTCCAGACTACACAACCGGACTGACAGAAGGGGGGCTATAGACTACACAACCGGACTGACAGAAGGGGGGCTCCAGACTACACAACCGGACTGACAGAAGGGGGGCTCCAGACTACACAACCAGACTGACAGAAGGGGGGCTATAGACTACACAACCGGACTGACAGAAGGGGGGCTCCAGACTACACAACTGGACTGACAGAAGGGGGGCTCCAGACTACACAACCGGTCTGATTACTAAACCAATAGTCCAATTTTCAATAACGATCCTATTACATTAGATATCGACTCCCAAAATTCAATTTACAATTCTATGCACTTCCCATAGTGAGTAAACCACTACTGGAAAATGAGTGAGATTTAAAATTATGGAGTTTTTATTAAATCATGATAAAATACAAATATAAAATTCAAAAGGTGCAGAAAAAGAAGGGAGAGACTGGGGAACTCACAATTGTACTAAGCCATGTAGTAACTAGTAAGACCAAAGATAAAACAATAAACCTGCATGAATCCTGTTACTGGAGGCAATGAATACTGCTGTGCTAATAATGATTCATATACCTTTAAAAATAGTGCATACGTCATAAGATATACACAGCATAATAGTAAGTAATTGTCTTGCAGAGACCAAAAAGTATATGCAAAATTAACACTGTCTGAACAGACATAGATTCCATGGTGAACACTTGTTAGTCAATGCAGGGCAAAGTAATCAACAGAGCCTCTATTTCCATAGGAGTTTGTCTCAGACATTGTAAACTTACAAAAATGCAGAAATACAAAAACCAAATGTTTAGCAAACAGACATGGTCATGGTGACTTTACCTGGATCTTGGCAGCGTGACACAAAAAGTAGTGGAGTCCCGTCCCTCTGCCCCGACGCACATGTTTTGCCCTGCTTCTTTGAGGGGCGTGACTGACAGAAGGGGGGCTCCAGACTACACAACCAGACTGATAGGAAGTGGGCTTCAGACTACACAACCGGACTGTCAGTAGGGGGACTCCAGACTACACGGCTGGACTGTGAGAAGGAGGGTTCCAGATTACAGAGCCAGACTGCAGTTATAGGGGGGCTCCAGACTATACAGCTAAACTTCTCATAACACTGTATTTTGATTGGACTCATTCAGGTGGCCCCCAGCACTGGGTGCAGACTTAACAGCCGTAAAGAAGCCGGACTCCTTGCTGCTGTCACCTTAACTCAAAAGATCATCATCTACCTTTCTGACACCACCCTCATGGATATTTTACCCAAAATCAACCAAGATGTTCTACTACCAGTTCTGAGTTTTCTAACCTCCACCACTGTTCGGTAACGTATGTTTTATTTTAGCATTAATGCCACATAATTTCTGTGTGGAAAATGTAGTTATCTGTAACACACAGTATGTGACCATGAAATGTGAATGTCCATAGAAGCATTGTGACGTGCATGGACACTTTGGAAGTAATCTTTGTATACAAATTCTTCTCATGACTGATGTTTTGGTTTGCTTCTTGAGGTTCTTTTTCTCTTGTAGTTGTATTGCAGGCAACAGCAGGTTTTATTTCAGGATGTCACTCATTTGTTCCTGCCCAGGACTATTTACAGAGAAGTGTCCTCCCAGCCTGATTGTGCCACCACTGTTATGTTAAAGTGTTATGGTGAAGCTGTTATTTTCCCTTTAGTGGCTTAAAGAGAACCAGTCATCCGGCTTTCCCAATATACAGGGTGGGCCATTTATATGGATACACCTGGGTGGGCCATTTATAAAGTTGGATCCAAAATGGCCGACTTCAAAATGGCCGCCATGGTCACCACCCATCTCGAAAAGTTTCCCCCCCTCCCATATACTAATGTGCCATAAACAGGAAGTTGATATCACCAACCATTCCTATTTTATTTAGGTGTATCCATATATATGGCCCACCCTGTAGTATAGCAAGTCTAGCAAGTTGTATAGAAGTCCACAACCCCTTCTGCATAACCAAAAAAAATCTTTTATAATTCTTCCCCATACGGTCCGGTCTTACTTTGGCGCCTCATCTCATCCTGTCGTAATCACCGTCGTCCTGCTTCCTCCATGTGGATGACACGTCCTACATCATCCACACAGTGTCCTCCATCTTGCTCCTGCACAGTCATACTTCTCTCTGTTCTGCTGAGGGCAGAGCAAAGTACTGTAGTTAGCATGCACCGGCTTTACCTCCGGATCATCGATGCTCCTTGGCCTCTCCCAGCACATGCGCATTAGGACACTTTTCTCTAACTTCAGCAGGGCAGAAAGAAGTGCTCCTGCCCAAGTCCATGATGGGGACGTTGTGTGGATGATGTAGGATGCATCCTCCACCTGAAGCAAGCAGGAGGCCAGCTATTACGTTGAGAGAAGAGGCGCTGAAGCAAGACCAACGACGCCCATCGTACTGGACCACGCTGTATGGGGGGGATTATATACTGCTTAATAGACTACTGTAAAAGAGACGTTAAAGGTGGTGATCAAAATTTATGTTGGGAAAACCTGGTGATGGGTTCGCTTGAAGCAATTTCAGAAGATCTCCAATTACACAATGTTTTTGTAACTTTCCTTTCGTCATATTTCCACCTTCCCTAAATTCACTAGTACAAGAAATTGGAATTATACAGGAATATTAGCAATTTGTTTAGCAAGGTCTCTGGAGATTTGTTCATTCTTCCTTCTTAGTTTATGCTCAGTGCATATACTGGGAATATCTCCTGACTAGAGTTGAGAGAATGTGTTCAGAATCTGTCGCGGAATCTGAATTTTCCATATTCGTGCCATATTTGCACCCTATTCGTGCCGAATTTATGTTTGACCTGCTTTCAACATATTCTTTCATTTCTTCTCCCATTGACTTCAATGACGTTCAGCAAATATTGCAAAAACAATATTGGAATCGAATTTTTAAGAATTCGCTCAACTGTATTCCTGACTAGAGATGGGCGAACCCGAACAATAAATTTCGACGTCTGTACCAAATACCTACTGTTCAGACACGGACACCAAACACCGACTTCACCAGGAAGTCCGTCTTACCGTTTGGGTTCGGCCCCACCGGGTGTTTGTTGCCCTGTCATGTTGCAACCCTGCACATGACAGCGTGGCAAGCACTGGATGTTCGGGGTCCTCATTCAAGTGAATGGGGTCCACATTCGTAACTGTTCGGCCAGACCCGAACATCAAGGTGTCCACCCATCTCTGCTCCTGACTTGTGTAAACCCTTGGCACAGGACCCTACTATAAAGTTTCTTTTGTTTCATGCCTTTTTATTGACCACATGCCTAACTATGCTTTTTGGCAGAGCTGAGAATAGGTATGCTAACAATATATAATCTTTATTATTTTTTTTTTTCATAATAATCTTTATTTTTTTTATACAGCGCTAACATATTCTGCAGTGCTTTATAGTTTGCACACATTTTCATCACTGTCCCCGGTGGGGCTCACAATCTATATTCCCTATCAGTATGTCTTTTGGAGTGTGAGAGGAAACCCACGCAAACACGGGGAGAACATACAAACTCCTTGCAGATGTTGTCCTTGGTGGGATTCGAACCCAGGACTAACCACTGAGCCACCGTGCTGCCCAACATGTGTAAGTTACTCTTACACATTTTGGGTAAAATAATCTGTGTGAACAGAGCCTTAGTGATTTTATTGGTGACCTAATTTAAAAAAATGTTGCTGTGACTAGACATCTGGTGCATCACAAAGTTTTTCCTTGTTATCTTTGCAAAATAGGTCATAGTCTTTTGTCCTATATTACCCAGAAACTGCAACAAAATTGAGGCAGTGCTTACACCTAAAAATATAGTATGACTAGATGGAGGCCCGATGCTATTGCATCGGGAGGGCGGTAATATCACGATGGGGGCAGGCTTTACAGCATTTAGAATTCTCCCCCCCCCATGTGCTCAGCCACCTATCCACTCTCTCTTTCTCCATGTGCTGACTTCTCCCATCTGTGCTCTCTTCTTTGACCTGTCTACCCCATGTGCTATCCCTTTTGTCTGCTGTCTCTCTCCTTCCTGTGCTGTGTTCTTCTCTAATGTGCGGTCCCGTTTGAGCAGTATCCCCCTTGTGCTCTCTCTCTCACCCCCTGTGCGCTTTCTCTCTCCCCCATCTGCTGTCTTCTCCTCTCATGTCATCTCTTGTTTGACCTGTATACCTCATCACTAAGCAGCCAGTGTACAGGATGTCAGGAGAAATTTCTATTTAAAGGGGTTTTCCCACGAATGAAAGTTCATTTTAAAAATTGTCTGTGTCTGACCGTGTACAGAACATACCACAGCTCCTGGGCAGGGGAGGAAGTGAAATACAATACTGACATTACAGCATGAGATCGCAGAGGATTCATTTTGTGAGGTAAAATATTTTTTAAAAACAATCAGTGAAATATTTTACCTCACAAATTGAATCCTCTGTGATCCCCTGCTGTAATGTCAGTATTGTCTTTTGTTTCCTCCCCTGCCCAGGAGATGTGGTATGCACCGTACATGGTCAGACACAGACAATTTTTAAAGTGAACTTTCGTTCCTGGGAAAACCCCTTTAACGTGACCGGCTTCCTCTGCCTGTAGACAGTCGCGCATCTGCCGCCGGGATCAGCCGAATGATTCACTGCGCCTGCACGGAATTTGCGCAGGCACAGTAAATTAGACTGCTGCTATCTTTGTGCAGACAGCGGCAGTCACATTAAAACTGTGCATGCGCTCCTCATTTGTGTGTGGTGCGACGGTGTTCCGCTCGTGGTATCGCGCAAGAGGCTGGTACCACCAGCAGTTTCCATATTGAGACACCCATCACTTGGGTGTCCCTATATGGCGGTCGGTGAACTTCCACTTGGTAATCTGGTATCCGGACACATCTGGATGGAACAGGATGTGAAGCCATTACACAAGGTAATTATATATAGATGTGTGGAACTAATTAGTGCACCCAGATATGGTACACTTGGCAAGTAAAACTTTTTATAATAGTAAAAACTTTGAAGATGTTCATCCAACAGCCAAGTTTTCATCAGTGTGCTCCTTCACAGCTCCATGTAGCCTGGTTTCTTGGTATTCTCTGTATCATTATACATGTTCTGAAGAAATTCCGCGTAATCTCTGTATTCATTACATAAGGATTTGTAGATCTGCTGCCTGCCTAATAAGATAAAAGCGGTTGAATAGATGAAAAGTGCTTTTTCTCCTTCGTCTCATTGGGGTACACAGGTACTGTGGGTGTATGCTACTGCCGTCTGGAGGCTGACACTAAGTATACAAATAAAGAGTTAGCTCCTCCTCCGCCACATACACCCTCGCCCCGATTGCGGGCGGAAACCAGTTTTTTGCTTAGTGTCGTATGGAGGCACACGCAGCATAATTTTGGCCTAATCGGCAATATGTCTGGGAAAGGAAAAACGCACATGTTCCTTTATGCCGCATGCGTTTCCTGTGGGGTTATGTACCCACGAGTGCAGACTATTAAGTTATGTGAGGCCTGTGACTCCGAACGCGCCCAGGAGCCCTCCCCTGCGACGGAGCCCTGGGGTCTGAATACCCCGGAATGGGCGTTATCACTCTCTCGCTCCATGGTTTCGCTTACGAAGGCGATTGAGACCCTTCAGGCCCTGGATATGGTTAGAGACGATGGCTCGCCTGTTTGGGAGGGTTCATCCACCTCACAAGAGGGGCCGCACTCTCTCTAGAAAGATGCATAGGAAGAGAACCCACACTTCGTCTCCGGTCCCCTCCGGTGCTTCGGCATCCGTGAGTGCGGCGTCTCGCTCACCGTCACCATTTTCCGGGAGCGAGCAGAGTTCAGGTTATGACGTGGAGGAATCCTTGGACCTGGATACCCCGGGGTGTCAGGAGACGGTAGACAGTCTCATTGAAGCTGTCAATCAAACTTTGGGTATTGAGGAGGACGTCTCCCTAACCGCAGGTCATAAGGTATCCTTTAAGAAGACCAGGCGACCGCATAGAGTGTTTAGCACTCATCCAGAGTTCGAGGACATAGTGCAGCGGCACAGGGAATGTCCAGACAAGCGTTTTTCGGGACAAAAAACGCAAGAAACGAGATATCCGTTTGCACCAGAGCTCTGTAAGAGATGGGCGGAATCTCCGGTTGAGGATCCCCCAGTGTCAAGCCTGGCCTCAAGAACTTTGTCGGTGCCTAGTGTTTTTTCCATTACAGACCCCACGGATTGACTCAGAGAGTTTAGCCCGCTCGGTGTATGAGGCATCAGGATCAGCACTCTCTCCATTTGTGGCAACATGGGTAGCCAAGGCCATGATGTCATGGTCAGATTCTTTAAATAAAGTCCTACAGGATAGAGACCTGCCAACGGAAGTGTCTGAGATAGCAAGTCAGATCGCGATGGCGGGTGACTATTTAATCAATGCGTCCTTGGATGCGGCTAATTGCGCAGCACTAGCGGCGGCGAATGCAGTCACCATTAGGAGAGCCCTGTGGTTAAGGCTATGGCGGGCTGACTCGATTTCCAAGAAATCCTTGACTTCCCTGCCTTATCAGGGTAGCCGCCTATTTGGGGAAAAATTAGACAAACTTATCTAAGTTTCTACGGGGGGAAAAAGCAGCTTTCTCCCACAGCAGAAAATTAAACTGCCATTTCATCAGCCTCAGGCACGCTTTCGAGCATTTCGCAGCCCCGGGTGGATGACAGCGGCCAGTTCTTCCGCCCCAGCTCGCTACAACCAAGACAAAGAGCGTCAGGTCACGTATAGAGCCAACCCGCTGGGCAGGATGCGAGGCCGCCCAGGTCAAGGGGGGCCAGGTCCCAGAAGCCCTTGGCGAAATGACTCGGGGCATCCGGTACCCGAAGACGGCAGAGTGGGCGGACGTCTACTCAGGTTTTGCCACGTCTGGGTCGCGGTGGCACGCGACGCATGGGTGGCGGAACTAGTGTCGTCCGGGTACAAAATAGAATTTGTCAGAGATCCTCCAAGACGATTTTTTCTTTCCCTGCTTCCCAAAGCAGAATCCTGGGCGGAGGCATTGCTAGGGGCCATCAAGGTGCTGCAGCGCAACGGGGTCATTGTCCCTGTACTAGAGTGCGAAAGAACTCAGGATTTTCATTCCAACCTGTTCGCGGTCCCCAAGAAGGACGGGACAGTAAGACCGGTTCTGGACCTAAAGCTCCTGAACAGGTTCATCAGAATCAGGCACTTTCGAATGGAATCTTTCCGTTCAGTCATATCGACCAAGGAGTAGGGAGTAGGGAGAATACTTGGCCTCGATCGATGTCCAGGATGCTTACCTGCACGTCCCTATTTTTCCCCCACATCAAAAATTCCTACGTTTTGCAATCGATGGTTGGCATTTCCAATTTGTGGCTCTGCCTTTCGGGTTGGCCACCGCCCCCAGAGTGTTCACGAAGGTAATGGCGGTCGTCATGGCCATTCTACACTCTCGGGGCATAGTGGTTTTGCTGTACTTAGATGACCTCTTGGTGAAAGGTCCGTCTTTTCGGGCATGCGAGGAAAATGTCAGCATCACGCTGGATACCCTATCTCGCCTAGGATGGTTGGTCAACGAGAAAAAGTCATCCCTTGTCCCAGCTCAGAGGATTTCATTCCTAGGGATGATTTTTGACACCTCCCGAGGGTTGGTAATTCTCCCTCAGGACAAGGCTCGAGCCCTCCGGCAGGGAGTTCGGAAGCTTCAACAACCAGGCCCTCACACCATTCGGTTCGGGATGAGGGTTCTGGGGAGGATGGTGGCGGCAATGGAAGCGATTCCGTTTGCCCAATTTCATCTTCGTCCCCTGCAGCACGCTCTCTTGACATCTTGGGACAAGAGTCCATTCACGCTCGATCATCAGTGCAGGTTGTCCTCTCGAGTCAGACGGTCACTTCAGTGGTGGACGCGCAACTCCTCTCTTCTTCAGGGGAAGCCCTTTCCCTCAGATCAATGGTTGGTGATCACAACGATGCGAATCTTCTCGGTTAGGGAGCAGTTTTCCGCCATCACACGGCTCAGGGGCAATGGTCGCATCAGGAGGCGCGCCTCCCGATCAACTTGTTGGAGATACGAGTGGTGCGGTTGGCACTGCAACATTTCCAGCACCTTCTAGCAGGACGTCCGGTCCGGATTCAATCGGACAATGCCACTGCGGTGGCGTACGTGAATCACCAGGGAGGCACGCACAGCAGGGCAACCATGCGCGAGATAGAGCATGTACTATGCTGGGCCGAGGGGAACCACTCGGTAATCTCAGCAGTCCACATACCAGGCGTGGAAAATTGGGCAGCAGATTTCGTAAGCCGGCAGGGTGTCGCGGCCGGGGAATGGTCCCTGCACCCTGAGGTCTTTCAGCAGATTTGCCAACGGTGGGGGACTCCGGACGTGGATCTGATGGCCTCCAGGGAAAACGCCAAAGTGGCCGTGTTTGTCGCTCCGTCTCAATACCCGCAAGCAATCACAGTGGATGCGTTGGTCCTACCATGGAACCAGTCTCGGCTCCCATACCTGTTTCCCCCGCTGCCACTACTTCCGAGGGTCATCAGAAAAACCAAGACAGAGGGGGTTCCGGCAATTCTGCTTGCCCCAGACTGGCCCCGTCGGCCATGGTACGCGGATCTAGTGCAGCTCCTCGCAGACGTTCCTTGGCGTCTGCTGGAACGGCGAGACTTACTGTCTCAGGGGCCAATCTGCCACCTGAACTCAGGGGCCCTGTGTTTGACGGCATGGTCGTTGAATCTTGGATTCTGAACCAGGCGGGGTTTGGATGTGAAGTGGTTGCCACAATGGTTAGCGCCCGGAAGCCTACCTCGGCGAGAATTTACCATCACACTTGGAAGGTTTTCTTTCGTTGGTGTCAAGAGCACAGTGGAGTGTCCGTCTCGGTTCCCAACATCCTGCATTTTCTTCAGTCAGGCCTAGACGCAGGGTTGGCCCCGAGCTCCCTTAGGAGACAGATGTCGGCCTTGTCTGTCCTCTTCCAGCGAAGGATCACTACTAATATGCAGGTCAAGACGTTCATTCAAGGGGTCTCTCATTTGGTGCCCCCCTATAGAGCGCCCATAGACTCCTGGGATCTTAACCTGGTCCTGAGTGTCCTGCAGGAAGCTCCTTTTGATCCGTTACAAGAAATGTCATTATCATACCTTTCCAGGAAGGTCGTATTCTTGGTGGCCATAACTTCCATTAGGCGGGTCTTGGAGTTGGCAGCCCTGTCTTGTAGCGCACCGTTTCTGACTTTTTACAAGGATAAGGTAGTCCTAGTCCTTAGACCAGCTCCTCTCTATCTGCCGAAGGTCGTGTCCTATTCAACATTAATGAGGACATTGTTCTGCCTTCATTTTGTCCAGCGCCAGAACATAGGGTGGAAGGGGCGCTCCACACATTGGACCTAGTGAGAGCGCTCAGGAGGTACGTGTCGAGGACGGCACCTTTTCGCCAGACAGACTCGCTGTTTGTGATCCCCGAAGGGAGCAGGAAGGGGCTCGCAGCCTCAAGGTCGACCATAGCCAGATAGATTCGTCTAACTATTCATGAGGCTTACCGTATTAGAGGCACACTGATTCCAACAGGGATAGGGGCGCACTCTACTCGGGCAGTGGGCGCCTCTTGGGCGCTTCGGTACCAGGCTTCGGCAGAGCAGGTATGCAAGGCGGCAACCTGGTCCAGCCTGCATAATTTTTCTAAGCATTACAATGTGCATACTCCAGGCTTCGTCAGATGCAGCCTGGGTAGAAAAATTCTCCAAGCAGCAGTGGCGCACCTTTAGACAGAAAGGCATGCGGCTTGGATCGGTGAGTTGACTTCCCACCCAGGGACTGCTTTAGGACGTCCCACAGTACCTGTGTCCCCAATGAGACGAAGGAGAAACATGGATTTTTGTGAGTACTCACCGTAAAATACTTTTCTCCGAGACGCTCATTGGGGGACACAGCACCCACCCTATTAGCCAGTTGGCTCTTCTTTATTTAATCAATATGCATTTTTGTTGATGATAGGGTGGTCCTTTTTCAGACATATTATCATCTGCGTTTAAGGCTGTTTTGTTTTTTTGTGCTCTCCTACTTCTTTTGCACTAAACTGGTTTCCGCCCGCAATCGGGGCGAGGGTGTATGTGGCGGAGGAGGAGCAAACTCTTTTTTTGTATACTTAGTGTCAGCCTCCAGACGGCAGTAGCATACACCCACAGTACCTGTGTCCCCCAATGAGCGTCTGGGAGAAAAGGATTTTACGGTTAGTACTCACAAAAATCCATGTTTTATTATCAATAGAAATGCTACTTCCACATTCAGCTCGGTATAATGCGCGCACACACATTACCTATCATAGAAATACTTGGGAGAACAATATGCGCAATGGTCCCCTAAAAAGGGATTTTATTTGAGGTCTTAAAAATTATATTAAAGCCATTTAACCCATGGGTGATGCTTAGCTGCTTTTTACGTACTTTATTGTCAAACTACATGTTTTTTCTCTTTTTAAATCATAATGACAACCCAGAACATCCAAATGACCCTGATCAAAAGTTCACATAACCTGGTGATGTTGGCCTGATAACATGAACAGAAGTTGACACAAACGGGTTTGAATAGCTACTAAAGGTAACATCCTCACCTGTGACCTGTTTGCTTGTAATCAGTGTGTGCATAAAAGCTGAGTCAGTTTGAGATCCAGACAGACTCTTGCATATTTCATCTAGCCACTGACTGTTCTGGATTGTGAGTCATGGGCAAGCAAAAGAATTGTCAATTGATCTAAGGGAAAAGGTAGTTGAACTGTATAAAACAAGAAATGGTTAGAAAAAGATGTCCAAGGAATTGATAATGCCAGTCAGCAGCGTTCAAACTGTGATTAACAAATGGAAAATCAGGGGCTCTGTAAAAACAAAACCACGATCGGGTAGATCAATACAAATTTCGTCCACAACTGCCAGGAAAATTGTGCGGGATGCAAAGAAAAACCCATAGATAACATCATCTGAAATACAGGACTCTCTGAAAACTAGTGGTGTGGCTGTTTCAAGATGCACAATAAGGAGGCAGAAGACAGCCATTACTGCGCAAATGCCACAAAGTATCTCGCCTACAATATGCAAAACGGCACAGAGAGAAAACTGAGCAGAGCTCCAAAAAAAGCGACTATAAGTCCAGAGTAAAGTCAAAAAGTTTTTATTTTAATTAAGACACATCCAGATACAAATGGGGGGGAGTGGGCAATAAAGTGCGAAACCGCACACCGCATGGATAAAAAAGGATTGCTGTACAACCAGAACCTATGCAGTAACAAGACATACATAAAGTTACTAAATTACCACAAAGTGCATATAGTGCATGGCAATGTATGGCAATTAAGAATAGACCACCAAACAGTATATATGTAGATATATATCTCTTTATACCAGCTCCATCCATCAAGTAAACAGCTAGATACAGATCATTATCAGGTAGCAGGTGACCATTCACCATGGTTAGACAGATATATGATGCCTAAGAAGCATAGTAATAAGAGGAAGCATAAATTACCTAACGAAATGGCGGGCAGAGGCTCCAGCAGTCAGCAATCCACCCCAACGATCGTTTCGGAGGGTTACTCCTTCATCCCGAAAATTGTTCGGGATGCAAAGAAAAACCCACCGATAACATCATCTGAAATACAGGACTCTCTGAAAACTAGCGGTGTGGCTGTTTCAAGATGCACAATAAGGAGGCAGAAGACAGCCATTACTGCGCAAATGCCACAAAGTATCTCGCCTACAATATGCAAAACGGCACAGAGACAAGCTCCAAAACTTCTGGTCAAGATAATTTGGAGTTATGAGACCAAAATTGAACTTTTTGGCCACAACCATGAGCGTTACATTTGGAGAGAGGTCAACAAGGCCTATGATGAAAGGAACACCATTCCTACTGTAAAGCACCGAGGTGGATTGCTGATGTTTTGGGGATGGGTGAGCAATAAAGACATAGGAAACTTGGTTAAAGTTGAAGGAAAGATGAATGCAGCACGTTAACAGCAAATACTGGAGGCAAATTTCCAATCATCGCAGAAGCTGCGCATGGGGTGTACTTGGATGTTCCAACGTGTCAACGATCCAAAACAGAAGGCCAAGTCGACCTGTCATTGGCTACAGCAGAACAAAATGAAGGTTCTGGAGTGGCCATCTCAGTCTCCTGACCTCAATATCATTGAGCCACTCTGGGGAGATGTCAAGCGCGCAGTTCATGCTAGACAGCCTAGGAATTTACAGGAACTGGAGGCTTTTTGCCAAAAAGAGTGGGCAGCTTTTCCATCTGAGAAAATAAAGAACTTCATCCACAACTACCACAAAAGACTTCAAGATGTCATTCATGCTAGAGGGGGCAATACACAGTATTAAGGAATGTGGTATGTAAACTTTTGATCAGGGTCTTTTGGATGTTTTGGGTTGTCATTATGATTTAAAAAGGAGATAACACAGTGGTTGACAATAAATGGCTTCAACCAACCACTAACTATGAGTGGAGAAAAATTTTTAGAAACAGAGCGGAAGAATCATAGAATCGTAGAGTTGGAAGGGACCTCCTGGGCCATATGGTACAACCCCCTGCTCAAAGCAGGATTCACTTCTAGACTTCTATTGAAGGAGAACTCACCACCTCTCGTGGCAGCCTGTTCCACTCATTGATCACTCTAACGGTCAAAAAGTTTTTTCTAATATCTAATCTGTGTCTCCTCCCATTCAGTTTCATCCCATTGCTCCTAGTCTTTCATTGTGCAAATGAGAATAAATATGATCCTTCTACAATGTGACAGCCCTTGAGATATTTGTAGACAGCTATTAAGTCTCCTCTCAGTCTTCTCTTCTGCAAGCTAAACATTCCCAAATCATGCAACCTTTCCTCATAAGACAGGGTTTGCAGACCGGTCACCATTCTGGTCGCTCTTTTCTGAACTTGCTCCAGTTTGTTGATGTCTTTTTTAAAATGTGGTGCTCAAAACTGGACACAGTATTCCAGATGAGGTCTGACCAAAGAGGAGTAGAGGGCAATAATGACTTCACGTAATCTAGACTGTATGCTTCTGTTAATACATCCTAGAATTGCATTTGCCTTTTTTGCTGCTGCATCACACTGTTGACTCATTCAGTCTGTGATCTATTAGTATACCCAAGTCTTTTTCACATGTGCTGTTGCTTAGCCCTATTCCTCCCATTCTGTATATGCTTTTTTCATTTTTATTGCCCAGATGTAGTACTTTGCATTTTTCCCTGTTAAAAACCATTCTGTTAGCTGCTGCCCACTGTTCCAGTTTATTTATATCTTTTTGAATCCTCTTTCTCTCTTCTCTAGTATTAGCTATCCTTCCAAGCTTTGTGTCATCAGCAAATTTAATCAGTTTACCCTCAATTCCTTTATCTAAATCATTGATAAAGATGTTGAACAATACAGGGCCCAGGACAGAGCCCTGTGGTACCCCACTTGAGACATTCATCCAACTGGATGTGCAGCCATTTATGTCCACACTTTGGGTCCGATCAGTAAGCCAGTTATGAATCCACCTAACAGTTGCCTTGTCCATTCCATACTTAGCCATTTTTTCAATAAGGATTGTGTGAGATACTTTGTCAAATGCTTTGCTGAAGTCAAGATATGCTATATCTACAGCATTTCCCTGATCCACCCAGTGATTCTGTCATAGAAGGAAATTAAGTTAGTCTGACATGACTTATTAGTTACAAACCCATGCTGACTCTGTTTAATCACTTCATTCTTATCCAGGTACTTACTTACATGTTGTTTAATAATTTGTTCGAAGATCTTTCCTGGTATAGAAGTCAGACTCACCAGAGCCTATAGTTGCCTGGGTCCACCTTCTTCCCTTTTTGAAGATAGGAACATTTGCTCTTCTCCAGTCTTCTGGGACTTCTCCTGTTCTCCAAGAATTTTCAAAGATTATGGAGAGGGGTTCAAAAATTTCTTCTGCTATCTCCTTCAGTACTCTGGCGTGTAATTCATCTGGACCTGGAGACTTGAATTCATTTAGGTTAGCTAAGTGTTTCCTCACTATCTTTCTGTTTATAGATATCCTGGATTCTTCTATTCCCTTAATAGGACAGTGAAGAACAGTTGATGTTACATTTCCTTTCTGAGAGAAAACAGATGCAAAATAGGAATTTAAAGAGAAGTGTGAGCACCAGGAAGACACAATGGCGAGCGGTGAGTGGAGGCCCGCTTGACACGGGGTGGTAGCAGTAGGCTCCCCCGGCCAGGAAGATAGAGGGTTCGACTGGTCGTCTGCAACTGACCTGGCGCTCCTGGAAGTAGAGGTGGAGTAGCTGACACGCCGCTTCCTGCGGACACAGCTGGCCGCAATAACCCGGTGGAAGGAGACAGTGCTGGAAAGAGCCACCAGATCACGGTTGCTCACGTCACCAGCACCCTCTGCCCTGGAAGCTGCGACAGACAACCCCGTCACCGAAGGAGCAGGTACAGGTTCTGCCCTTGGGGAAAAGGAGACCCTGCTGGGACCCCTAGAACCACCGCTGACCCCTAGACCTGGCCAGGTGATGCTAGATATAGCCTGGGACCAAATGACAGACCCCAGGGGTGGGCTATTGGAGCCATTGAGGCCTGCACACATGCCCCCCGGTAGTGCGCCGCAGACAGGAAGTGATCCCATGGGAGAACAGGGGATCAGATCTAACTAACACCGTAGCAGCAAGTTCCCAAGCACCGCAGATCCCGGCTGCAGCAACATGTAAGTCACCCATTGTGGCCACTGAGCAGGACTCTTCTTCCCAGTCAGGAAGATGCAGATCAGAGGAACCAGCATTCAACCAGCAGCAGGAGTAAATAAAACGACATGTTACTGTACATAGTTAAAAAGTTAAGTTAACCCGGTAGGGTTCTTGCAAAAAGTTTAACACTTGCACAGACTGAGTGATCATGAACGGTGAATGGTCCAAAAACTTTTACCTGTATATAGTTAACGCCTCTTAAGGTGCTTCCTTTTGGTTTTGCATTTAGCCTTTAAAAGTGAAAGTTCACTTGCCAAATAACCACAGAACAAAAACCCGTTTGGCGTGGCCGAAGATGTGGTCCCATAAGGAGACCAGCCATGCCTTTCAGCACGCCCAAGGCCTACTTTGGAAGTTTTGGGACTTGTCCTCCATTTTGCACTTAGGACATAAGAAAAACACCCCGGATGAGGATTGCACTACAGAAAAGCAGACTACCTCGGTTTTGATAGTTTACTTGCACTTAAAATGTGTTATTGTAAAATAAAAATGTTTGCATGTTTTATATAGAAGGTAATATATATTTCGTCTAATGTTGTGCAAAGTTAAAGAAAAAAAGTGCCTCCCATAAAGGGAAGTTGTGTTTGATTGTTATACCTGTCGATATGCATACCCAAAAATGTGTTCCTTTTAACACCTGTTTTTTTTACTCTGTTCGAGCCCGTCGACGTGCTGTGTTCAACAGGGGGGGAGTATGTGGCGCCCCTGAGGGTTCAGTCGCCACAGAGGTACTGCACCTCACCCAGAGGTGTGGTAACCCACTCTAAGATAAGGAAGGAGCACCCCCAGGGCTCAAACACCTGCACCCAACACACACTATAGCAGCAGGACATCCTGGACGTACCCTAAGGGAGGATGGTCTCTTCCCTGGCTGGGTAGTAAAGGGTGTTAGGAGGTGGGTGGAGTTGGTAGGAAGAGAGCGGAGGAGCTTAGAGAGCAGGACAGAACAGTGCAGAGACAGTGAGGCAAACATCAGGAGAAAGTGAAAGTAAGCAGAGGTGCTGTGAGGCAGCTCCCTGTCAGGAGGAGCTGCAAAGAGAACAGTTTGGAGAGTGGAAGGAAAGTGGAGAGATGTGTGGTGAAGCAGCTACCTGTCAGGAGGAGCTGCAGAAGGAGGGAAAGAGACAGAAGGAAGCTCCCGGAGAGCAGAAGGGGTCTTGGGGCATGGGAAGTGTGGATGCCACCCATGGGGCCCGATCCAGTATTGGAGAGACCAGGTTGCATGGGGGTGCTGGCCCCCGAGCCTAGTGGAGAAATCACCAGACTCCACTAGCAAGGTGGAGGCAGGGGCACCTGTAGGTGCTTCAGCCACAAGCCACAGTTATCTTCGCCGGAAAGGCAGCCATAAGGGGGAGCAAGGGGGCGCAGAGAGGACGTCACCTGACAAGGTCCGCGGCTGCTGGCCTGGGACACTGACTGTGAGGTGTTGGGCAGGAGAGGCGGAAAGCCAGCACAGTGAGATGGCCAGGATAGGCATATACTGAAGGGAGTCCTGGAAAGGTGTATTCCAATCTACCAGGGAGTTTGCTCGACCCCTCACCTGGAGGACACAGCGCCAAGCGGGCATATGTGCACCAGAACACTGAGTAAAGCTTTGGAACTGCACCCAGCTGTGTCCCCTCTTCATTACTGCGTCACCTGCCCTGCATCATATCTACCTACATCACCTTAAACATCTACATTCAACCAGCCCTGGGATACAGCTCTACCTGTGGAGGGCTCAACCATCTCTGCTGCCCTGTCACCATCCCAGAGGATCTGCATAATAGCGTTGGTCCCCTGACCGAATACCGCAGGTGGCGTCACGAACACTTTATTTTATAAACTTTATCCCTTGTAAATATCCCTTTAACTGGACACCCAGGGCCACGGACCGGGTCACCGCTGCAGTGACATATCCCCTTTAAGGATTGGCCCGGTACTGAGTACTCCACGGCCCTGGCGGGCGATCCATAATCCTGCTGTAATAGAAGTCCTTAGTCCAATGATGACTGCACACTTGCTTGTCTTCTCTGCTCCATGATATTCAGCAGAGCAGGAGCAACACCTGGGGCAAAAGTGTGGCCGGCAGATGTCCGGCCCTATGACAGAGTGACATGTGATAGACCCCGACACCCAAACAAAATTAATCTGACACGCACACAAAATAAATACACGAAGCATTGTAATTAGGTGTCAAACGTTCTCAATTTTATTTAAATTCATGACACCAAAAATGGCACAACCCCCGACTCACGAAGTCACCCTCCAGCACTCAGGAGAGGAAAAACCCCCTGTGGAGGAAACCTCTAGGGAACCAAAGCTGGAGGATCGCCCTTCCCTTGGGCTTAGAGAGTTAGTGCCGATATAGCAGATGTAACTGCAGAATTTTACAATTTGTACATTTTACTAAATTTACAGAGAACGACATAACAAATATAGACTATAAATGTGATAACCGGATGTGGGAGAGATCTGGCTGCGATATCGATCACCACATTGGTTGCTAGACCCAATTTAGTTGATCTGATTGCCCAGATGGATGAACCATTTCTTCCTTATAGATCCAGGTCCAACTCTCAAATTTAGACTTTGTTACTGGGATTGTTCATAATAAATAATCCCTAATAGGAGAAATACACCCTCCCCCCTTCCTCCTCCCCAATTTTTCACCCATTAAAATCATAGGTGCTTCCATGAACTCCCAAAGGAGAGCAGCTCTTTGTAGAGGGTAATGGAAGGGGATCCTGTGCTGGGGACCCCCCTCTGTTACCTTCCCATGCCCTGGGGGTGTCTAAAGCAGACAACCCCTTTCCCTGCTAGAACCTCCAAATTTCACCAAGGTCGGCACCTTACGTGGGGTGGTCAAGCTCAACGTCCTCAGGCGCATCAGTAATGGCGCTGATCGTGGCAGTGCAACCTTCTATTATGGAATCTTCTTTATCACACGTGTTTATGACCTCATAACAGTTGTCATGGTTACTACAGGGGCTATTACTGATGCAGGACCCAAGTATTAACCCTTTCATAAATGGTAATTCACTTCATTATAGAGGCAACTAACTGTGCTTGTCACCAAGCAGGCGCCTATCATTAAGGCTTTCCTTAGGCACCATAAGAAATACAGATTAAATGTGCAATTGTTTCAGGAGGGTTTTGCACTTTTTTGATCCAGGGATTGGGTTTATAGCTAGCACGCTACACTGAAACAAATAAGGGAATTTCTTAGAAAATAATATTATAGGGAATTGCATTTCAAGCATTTTCCTAATGTACAGCTTACATAATTACATAGGTTGGACTTGATGATTCTAAGTCTTTTTTCAACCTGGGTTTAGTAATGGATAATTTTTTTCCTCTACTTGATCCATAAATAAAACGTATTTTAATTGCAGTTATGTCAGGTAGTGGGGTAAATATTCTCCGGTCATGATTACATGATGTTATCCCTGGATTAAAAGAGGCAGAGGAACATAAAACATGCAAAGGATCCCAGATGGTGATTTGTTCTGGTTGAGCATTAAAGGGAATCTGAGAGCAGTATGATGTAGGGGCAGAAAGCAGCCAATCAGTGGTGGGTGGGGTTACACAGAGATCATGGATAAGGAGAAAGGTCTCATGACAGCAGGTGTATTAGTCCTCTAGTGATAATCTTCTGATAAATCAGTCATTTTATAAGAATTACATCAAGCAGCCCAGGAAGTGACATATCACTGGAATCAGGGTCGCTGCCCCTGCATTATGCTGCTCTCAGATTAGGGGGCCAAAACCTGGTGACAGATTCTGTTTAATGGCAGTAAAATGAGTTTTAAAGGGAATCTGTCACCCCTTTTTCGAATATGAGCTGCCGGCACCGACATCAGGGGCTTATTTACAGCATTCTGTAATGCTGTAGTTAAGACCCCGATGTAACCAGAAAGAGAAGAAAAAGGAGTTAGATTATACTCAATGGGGGTCGGTTCGTTCTTGGTCCGATGGGTGTTGTGGTCCGGCGCCTCACATCTTCTGTCATGTCCTCTTCTTTCCTTCCTGTCGTGGCTCCGGCGCACTGTTGAGGGCAGAGCAGAATACTGCAGTGCGCAGGTGCCAGGAGAGGTCCTGCGCACTGCAGGACTCTGCTCTCAACAGGGCAGAGCAGTGCGCCTGCGCAGGAGCCATGACAGGAAGGATAGAAGAGGACGGCTTCGTATGGAGATGGGAGGCACCGGACCGGACACCGGGTGAGTATGTATAATCTAACTCTTTTTCTTCTCTTTCAGGTTACATCGGGGGCTTATCTACAGCATTACAGAATGCTGTAGGTAAGCCCCTGATGTCGGTGCCGGCAGCTCATATTTGAAAAAAGGGGTGACAGATTCCCTTTAAATGTTTCTGGAAGCACAAAAAACGCCTGTTTAGTGTGTGAAGGGAGATTTATAGAGAAACTTCTCAGCTGCCAAAATTGAAAACTAACTGTTGCTGATTACTTGAATCCTCTGTCCAGTCTGATCAAAGAACGATTCCACCATCATGTGCTGCCAGAGGAAGATCAGGAAATCAGTGATTCTGCTCCGTTGTCCTTTAGCACCATAGAATGGATTTATTATACAGCGCTTATTCATATCCGTGGATTGTCGGATACTGCTGGGTATAACAGCCGTTCGGAGGCGAGAGCAAGACATGTTCTCTGTAACTACACTGACCACGAGGATCATGGACAAAGGACACCCCGATATTCCCTAGTATTCTTCAAGAGACTATATCAAAATGTTTTGGGGTTTTTTGTGCATGTTTTTCTTAGCTGGACAATCCCATAATTCAGATGACAAATTCTCTCCCATTGGCAGCAGACTTGTCTCTCTTCTCCCGTTAGATTACTTGTGTTTCTTCGTTGCCTTTTTGAGTGTTTTTACATGGTTTTATTGCTTTTTCTTCAGTTTTGCGCTTGTTTATTTTTGTATATCATGTTTTAATTAAAACTATTTCATTTTCTGAACTTCCCTTTTGCTGTGAGCTTTGATAATGCTTTATTGATAATGTTATGTGTGTGTATGGATTGCATCCATTTTTTTGCTGCTGAAATGTAATAAAAACCCATATGCATTATTTATATGCAGATATTTGGCATCTCATTAAAGTGTGCAGGAAATCCCACAAAAAACACATATTATTCGCAAGATTTCAAAAATTTGTAAGAGGGAGAACTGTGAATACACCAGGAGAGCACTAGGACCCTGTGGTGTTTGCCTGCTGCTGCTAAGAGCAGGTGCTGTGAGTGCCTGGGTGTCTGTGTGCGCTGTGGGTGGGGCCCAGTGTCAGCTGTCTAGAGCTGTAAGGAAGCTCCCAGAATCAGAGAGACACTGTGTGTGTGTGGATCAGCTTGTGAGAAGCAAGGAACGCTGTTACTGAACACTGTAGATTTTTGGTGTTATCATTCATATTCTTTGAAAAGCAAAAATTTGATCATGTGAACGAGACTTAAGTGTTCTTCACTCAGACATTTATGTACGGTAGGTTATGCCAAAAAAAAATCACCACTCGGCCTCCTCTTTTTCAAGAGATCAGGGCCTCGATCATTGCTACTGGGAGTGAAGCTGCTTGTGCACCGTCCTCTACATTCCACTTGTATGGGAATTCCCAAAATGTTATTGAAACTCCAATACAAGTGAATTGAAAGAGCAAGTATACACTGCCACCTCTGTCAGCTACAGAAGTGTCGCCATTCTCTCCAATTCCAGTCTTCAAGAGCCACCAACAGTTCATGTTTTCAGGATTTCCTTAGGTTTGCACAAGTGATGGAATTCTTGCCTGTACAGATGATGCAATTATCACATGGTACATACCAAGGAAATCCTGAAGACATGACCTGTTGGTGGCTCTTGAAGACTGGAGTTGGTGAACCTTGCTGTAGAGCAATGAGGGAGTCTGCTATAAATTTCTGAGATGGAAGAGCCTTTACCTTTAACAAGATGGTATTACCTTTAAAAACACTGGCTTGTTTTCAAATTTTGCATCTGATGATGTGACTTTGAGGCCTAGGAGCACCGTGCAATGGTTAATTATACATTTGGGTCTTTTCTGATATACGTAGCTAGACTATAGCCCCCGTTACACACTGCGATATCGCTAGCAATATCGCTGTAAAGTCACCGATTTTGTGACGTTGCAGCGATATTGCTAGCGATATCGCTGCATGTGATACTTACCGCCGACCGGCTCCCCCACTGGTAATCGCTGATCGCGCGAGAAGCTGCTGGACCATTCCTCGTCGTCCACTTCCTGCGGCGCTTCCTGCTGTGACGATGAGCGACGCGTGGAGCCGGGCGGGAGGACGCAGGATCGCCGCGTCTGACAGGTAAGTAGCGATCCCCGTCCCCTGCGATGTCGCTGGTGAGATCTGCCTGTGTGGCAGCTCACTAGCGACCACTTAGCGATTCACCAGCGATCCTGACCGCGTCATATCGCTGGTCGGGATCGCTGGTGAGTCACTAGGTGTAACGGTACCCTATATCTAGGTAGAAAGCAAAGCTTTGATCAGGAGCGAATACTCCACCATAATTGTCTTTTAATTTCCTCTTGATCTGTAGTGTGTACACAGATGTTTCCTTTATCCTCAAGGTTAATCTGGTTCCTTTCAGGAACGCCGTGTGCTGTATTTGCAGTGTCAATAATGTAATATTTCTAATGTTGGACGTACGTAATAACATGACCTGAAATGCTGGCAGGAGAAGCTGATCTGTAGAGCTTTTATACTTCTCTCCTATCTCCACATTCATTGATTTTTATCGGCAGCAGGTTTTGCCAGTTGTTACTGTCATGCAGACCACATAGCTGTATGGAGATGTTACATAGGGGAATCGCCAGAGCAGTGGAGTCGTCAAGGTTCTGGTCTTCAGATGTTATAAAACTAAAACTCCTGGCATTTGTTGACATTCAGTGACATTGAAGCTGAAGATTGCTGATCCCTGGGCTACAGCACCATGGAGAAGACATTAGCAATAGCTTTACTGCCCTGGCAGCATCATGCGACATGTTGCTATTTAGGTGAATGGACAGCATTTTTGTTTAGTTTTGTGCCGTTGGCTTAAAATTCTGCAATTTCTTGTGTGTAATAGTTGAGACACTTTCTACAGGGAAGTCTCCTTAATTACCTGTTCTTTTTTAATGAAGCAGATTGATATCCCCTGTAATAATGGTCTTCGCTCAACTTTCCCACACATAGATCCAGTTTGTTGTAAGTAAGGAATGAATATAGAATTGTAGAGGAATAGGGTCTCCACTTCTCCCAAACTGTGACATTGGGGTAACCTGCTCACACCTGCCTGTTTAAATAATTGGGTATTGAGCTGTACAAAAGTTTTTTTTTTTTTTTTTCCTTGCAGGTTTCCCAGTGGTCCTCAAGCTCGGGTAGCTCTTTGTGTCAAATGCAGCAGCCTGATCTCTCTCATCTGTCTCCGAATAGGAAGAGAAATGGTCCAGCAACATCTTGATGATGCTCTGAGAATCCTCTTCAGTAACTTCACTGTAGTCCAGGACATTAATAAACAGGTATTTGCTAAAAAAAAAAACTATCAAAAAAATAAAGTCAACAACCCTGGAGTGGAGGAGGGGGGCACAACTAGCAATCTGACAGCCCACAGTAATCAAATGTTTTAATTTCCTGCAGCGTTACCTGCGGTATTTTGATTTTAATGGACAAGCCAGGTTTTCTGTACCAAAGGATCCTAATTTGTGGACACCAATAATTCAGAGATGTCCCAATTGAGCAATTAAAAGGGACTCTGTCCACAAAGAATGACTTTTAATACCAAATACAGGCCCTTTGTGCACCCTTTGCATGGCCAAACATTTAAAGGGGTTGTCCGGTCAATCAATAAGTCTGCAGTCTCCTCAACTGAAAACATCAGTGTGCATAGCTTTTCACCCCCCCCCCCCCCCCCCAAAGTCAGTACTTTGTACGGCCTCTTTTTGTGGCAATTACAGCTCTAAGTCGCTTTGGATAAGTGGATAAGTCTCTATGAGCATTCCACATCTTACTGGGACTCACTGGGATTTTTGCCCATTCCTCAAGGGAAAATTGCTCCAGCTCCTTCAAGATAGATGGTTTCCTCTGTTGAACAGCAATCTTAAAGTCTTATCAAAGATTCTCAATTGCATTAAGGTCTGGGCTTTGACTAGGCCACTCCAAAACATTTACACCTTTCTCCTTAAACCACTTTGGGTCATTGCCTTGTTGGAATGTTATCCTCTGTCACAGTCTCAAATCACTGACAGAATCAAATAGCTTTTGCTCAAGAATATTCCTGTATTTCGTACCATCCATCTTCCCCTCCACTTGGACCATTTTCCATGTCCTTGTTGCCAAAAAATATCCCCACAGCATGATGCTACCACCACCATGTTTCACTGTGGGGATGGTGTTCTTGGGGTGATGAGTGATGTTGGTTTTTGGTTTGACGCCCGACATAGCATTTACCTTGGTGGCTAAAAAGTTTAAATTTGGTCTCATCTGACAACAGCACTTTCCTCCATACATATGAGGAGTCTCCCAAGTGTCTTTCAGCAAACTAAAAATGAGCTTTACAATTTGTGTAAGTAAAGGCTTTTTTCTGCCCACTCTTCCATAAAGGCCACCGCTATGGAGTGTACAGCTTATTGTGGTCATATGGACAGATACTCTAGTCTCTACATGGGAACTCTGCAGCTCCTTCAGGGCTACCTTTGGTGTTTGTGCTGCCTCGGAGTAACGCCCTCTTTGCCCTAACTGAGAGTTTTGGGGAGCGGCCCTCTCTTTGCAGCTTTGTGTGGTTCCATGTTCTTTCCATTTGATGATAATGGATTTGATTGTGCTCCAGGGGATCGTCAGAGATTGGGATATTTTTTTAGAACCCAACCCTAACTTGAACTTCTCTAAAACTTTGTCCCTGACTTGCTTAGCAATCTCCTGGGTGTTCATGGTGTTTGGTTTGTGGTGCCTTTTGCTTAATGGTATGAAAAAAGACATGAGAGCACAACAAATATGTAAGGGATCACGGACCACATACTTAAAAATTAACTTTTTAAAAGAGAAAGAAGTGTGTATAAACTATTCAGGATCACCAATTGTAAAATCTAATAAGTTTTATTGATAAACACGATCAAACAGCAAATTTGTAAAAACGATTAAAAAGCCATAAAGGCTGAAAATAACCACAAGAAGGTCCATGTAATTACCAATAATCCTCCTCCAAAGTGCTTGCTTCCAGCATGGAAACCTCAGTGAAATGGTTGTGCAATAATAGAGTAATCACAATAAAATTATTAATTTGCAAAGGAAGGAGAACAAAATACATTGTGCCATATATTCACACTTTTTGTTCTGCAAAATCATGATCATGGCCTCTTTAAAAAAAATAAAAAAAATGATCATGTAGTTATGTTTAGGGGCATAGTGAAATTAAAAAATTTTGGGTCTAAAGTAAATTTATTGTGAAGAAAAAAAAATAAAAAAAAAAAAATCACTTTTTCTTTCCACATTGCTTCAGTTCCTGTGAAGCACCAGAAGAGTTAAACAACCTCTTGAATGTGGTTTTGTGCACCTTGAGGGGTGCAGTTTTTAGAATGGTGTCACTATGGGGTATTTTCTATCATATAGGCGCCGAGCGCACCAAATTGCAACAGGTTGCGTTTGGCCTGGTCGGCGCACCGTCAAAAGGACGCATGTGCCGACAAACTTATACCTGCGCACGGCCTGCGTCCCCAGTGCTAAAGATAGGGGACGCAGGTCGCATGCAGCGTCATGCACCCATAGGCGGAGCTACTGTAGGAGGCGCGGCAGGGGGCGGGGCTTAGCGGCGGCCATGCGCAGGCCGACGCTGCGGCCTGAAACGCTAATGTGAAACCACCCTTAGTGTTCGTGTTGAAGGTGAGCGATATGATTGGTGGCACAGACAGATTTAATGGTCACTTTGATTTTTTTCGGATGCACAGGAGCAAGGCCGAGGGCATCGCGGCTTCAGCCATTTTTTTGTTGCTAGTTCCACTGTAAATGCAGCTTTGTATTAAAGTTACCAAAGAGCTCTCCGAACGACAAGCGCATTCAGCAGTTTTTAATTAGACATATACAGCCGTTAAGATAAAAAAAGAAGTGACGATTAGTCATCGGTGGCTGCAATGAAATCAGAGAATTCTTGCCAGCAGACCGGACGCCGTGTCTCGCTTTAGAACATCTGAGAACTGTTGTCCTTGAGCTTTTGTCACATCAGTCTCTTTCCACTAAAGACTGAAAAGTCGTCTTTTGTGAAATACACAATTCCAGCTTCAGACGTTTTATTCTTTGAGGGCTCTAGTGTGTGGGTAGATCTACCATCAGGGAGAATGAGCACCGGATTATGTAGCGCCAAGGCCAGTGCGTTGAGTGTGTCTGTGATATCTGTGAAAAAAGAAGGTATCCAGCTCCGGAGATAAAATCCAAAATCTTTATTGAAACAAATTAAAAGGCAATAAGCTGCTTGATAACCAGTGTATACTGGAGGAAGGAATGTCCTAGATAACTTGACGCGTTTCGAACACGTGTAGTGCTCTTAGTCCTAACTGAGGACTAAGAGCACTACACATGTTCGAAACGCGTCCAGTTATCTAGGACATTCCTTCCTCCAGTATACACTGGTTATCAAGCAGCTTATTACCTTTTAATTTGTTTCAGTAAAGATTTTGGATTTTATCTCCGGAGCTGGGTACCTTCTTTTTTCACAAATACCTGACGTCAAGCAGAGACGCTTCCTTGCTCGGATAGAACTACTCATGTGCGGTGTGGACATCACTATAATGGTGAGCTGAATCAACTTTTTCCTGTCTGTGATATCTGCCTGTTCATCTCCCATCACCAGGGCCTGGTAGCAGAGACCCAGAATACAGGGGAAGCGTCTATTGAGACTGTTATCTGTTCTGATGGAAGGACGCTACCCGTGGACTTGACTCTGATTGAGGAGCTGGAGAAAGTATTTAATGCAGAAATGGCATATGCAACATTCATTCCATTTTCTTGCCTTATAGGTAGGTACGAGCCCTACAGTCAATTCCAAACTCACTCTGATCTAATAGTTCTACATAACACAGAATATGGGTGTTCCCATCTCCTACATTTATGGTGTGCCCACAGGTTAGGCTATAAATTGCTTCATAGGTATCGTGTGTTACTGTCAGGGGAGAGGTGGCCGGTTTTTACCTAGAAATGAAGGTGAATTCCGACCTCCTCTGTATGGAATGCAGTGAATCGCGTGATCGGTGTGAGTCTGCGGACCCAGACCCCAACCGACCTGCCGTTAATTAGCATTCTTGCCAAATATGAAAACAATGTAAAATGGTTTACTTGGTCTTTTAAAAGAAATCAATAGTAATTGTGTCATATTTGGCAAGCACTTTAACTGCAGATCCGTGGGGGTCCGGATCCCTCCTTCAGACCTCTCGATTTCCGGGCGTAAGGAACCAGTAGTTTTAATTGGTTGCATAAAAGTCAAATAATTTAAAAAAAAAAAAACCTTCAAGATTCTGCACTTAATGTAAAGGAGAAAAGTATTTTATGGTCTAAAATCTAGTTTTTAGACAATAAAATGGAGGTAGTGCCACATATCAAGTGCTTTATTTGTGGGGTTTTTTGTTTTTTTTTAATTTAACCATTGTTATGCAAATAATTACTCTATGGGTTCTCACGTCCTTATCAATGCTACTTCTGAATGTGAGAGAGATTCTGGAGCAGGAACAATATGAGATGGAGCTTAGAAATTGAAAAAATGCAGGATACTATTCTAAGATAATGTATCCTGGTTGGAAAACATTGTTTTTCATGTACACTTATGATAACTTTCTTCTGAAAAATCCTCTGAAATGACGGTTCAGTTTGACAGTTCACATGAGCAACAGAGATGGAACTACCCAAGAATTCAAATGTATGAATCAGAAATCTTTATTGAAAGCAAAAAGACTGCATAAAATACATTGTCTCCAGTCTTTTTGTATTCAATAAAGATTTCTGTCTTATACATTTGCATTCTTGCGTAATTCTATCTCTGTTGGTCATGTAATTAGTTCTGAACTCCCACTTTTGAGTTAATTTCCCCACCTTCACTTGTTCGTATTCGACAATTCACATGGTTGGTGTAATTAATGAAAATTCCATCTGAGCGATCAGAGTAATCCTGGTTTTTTTATTATACTAATGTTTCGGTATCTACTATATAATCGTCTAATTCGGTTTGTCTGTAACGGAAATCTCGCGTCAGCGACAGGCGCAGTGCTCAGGCGCAGTCCGGAAATCTGAGGACGCACGCCACCACTACCATCGGGAGATCAGCGGCGCTAGCTAGCGCCGCTGATCTCCCGACGGTTGCCGCGGGTCATCTCCGGCCGCACTGACGTCAGCGGCGACACAGCCGGGAGATGACCGGCGCTAGCCGGTACCCAGGGTCCGGAGGAGAGGAGACTCCTACGGACCCTGGGTACCATAAACCTGTAAAAAATAGAATTAAAATAAAAAATTAGTAATATACTCACCTTCCGACGGCCCCCAGACTCTTTCCCTCCTCTCACCTCACGGCCGGCATCTTCCGTTCCCAGTAATGCTTTGCGCGAAATACCGCTGATAACGTCGCGCTCTCGTAAGAGTGACGTCATCTACGGTCCTTTGTGCTAAGCATTACTGGGAACGGAAGATGCCGGGAGCCTGGAGAGGAGGGAAAGAGTCCGGGGGCCGTTAGAAGGTGAGAATAACATTTTTTTTTTTTTTTCTGTCAATCGCATTCCAAGTGATGCTTCAAATCGCTTGGAATGCGCTTGAATTCCGCATGCGAAAATTGCGTGAAAAACGCATGTTTTCCACTGGAAAACGCATACGAATTGGCCATATTCTAGAATACCAGATGCATTAGAATCGGGCCACCATCTAGTTACATATAATGGGCAGAACAATTCCTATATTAATACATGTACAGGATGGTGACTGCATCACCCACAACATTTCTCCATTCACACAGGGCTCTTCAAAGCCTCGTACTGGGGAACGATGTCAGACCCGCAGTGATCAGTAAGTCATCCCCTAGCCTAGGGATAGGAGATAACTTCTAATCTTGGCACAAATTCTTTAAAAACATGAATGAACGAATGTCCTTTTCAGATAGTGGACATATCAACTTTAAAGGGAACCTGTCAACAGGTTTATAGTCCTTAAACTATCATCTACGTAAAGCATCGTAATTGTCGATTTTGTCTATGCCTTTGTATTATAATTGACTTTCTCGATTTCTATAAATCCATCGGTGAATGTTTATGCATATGAGCTGGCAAGTGGTTGGTCTGCACTTACACCCCTCCGGCCACTCTCCCTCCTTATCCCGCTGCCGCCCTCCTGTCTGTAACCGACTGGTCACTCTTCTCTCTGACCTGCTCCCCTGCCAAGAGATCTCATACAGGTGTCATTATTCCCAGAGGCGGCAAATGCGCAGATTCTTAGTTTGGCTCTTGCAACGTCATCAGGACCTTTTTGTGTTGTGCTGCCCCCGGTAATGGTGGTGCCTGCATGATATCTCAGGTAGGGGGAGTAGTTCACAAAGAAGAGTGACCCATCAGTTGCTGACAGAAGGTCGGCGGTGGGAGAAGAAAGAGAGAGAGAGAGTCCGGAGAGCTGTAAGTGCAGACCAAGCACTTGCTATTGGATTCCTGGAAACCAGAAACTTACAATACAAAGGTATAGACCTGATCAACGTTTCAGAGCTTTTCATAGATGATTGTTTAGGATCTAAAAACTTGCTTTCAGGTTCACTTTTAATCGTAAAGTTTGCAATCACAAGTTAGATGAAATATAAAATAGTTGTGGTCCAAACTTTGTGCCTTTCCTCTGTAGCCTTGTGTCTCTGATGGCCACAAAACTCTCCGGTGTCGTCTCACCAATGGTGAGTGGTACTGGATTACATATGTAAAGTAGCTATTATACGTTTTATGTCTTGTAGGGGACGTCATTGCCCAGCTTCTTCCAAACCATGATTTAATATGGAGACTGACCATGGTTTATCAAGAAGCAGTAATTCCAAAAGAAAGCGACAGCAGGGCACAAGCATTTGAATATGGTGGAAGAATGAGCATGCCTATGCTCCGCTCAGAGGAGGACACCCAGTCGGGCACTTTTGGGAGTGTCATGGTTGGCAACCGTATTCAATTACCAAAAGATAGCCAGCAGACGGCACCAAGGTCGTCGTGCCGCAGCCCTGTAGTGGAGAACTTCCACTGCGATGAGAACACCTTCAAGCAAGATCTTCAGAAAAGCGCCCATGGTCTTTGTGGGAACTGGCTTGCATACTGGCAGTATGAGATTGGTGTGAGTCAGCAAGAGCCCCACTTCTACTTCCACCAGATCAAGCTTCAGAGCTTTGTGGGCCATTCGGGGGCCATCAAGTGTGTTAAACCCTTAAGTGGAGAAGATTTCTTTCTGAGCGGCAGCAAGGACAAAACTGTCCGTCTATGGCCCTTGTATAACTATGGGGATGGCACCAGAGAGATTGAGCCACGTCTGACCTACACAGAACATAAGAAAACTGTGTTTTATGTGGGCCAGCTGGAGTCCGTGCAGCAGATTGTCAGCTGTGATGGAGGGGTCTGTATATGGGACCAATATACAGGTAAGAACGGTGGCAGAAATTAGAGGAGCTGTCCTCCAAATATCCTAAAATCCATTTATTTTGAAAACGCATTACATTTTCTAATCTGCTTTTTCAATTCTTAATCATTTTCAAGATCTCCTCTGATGCCAGGGAAACTTCCACCATATAAACAGTGAATTTGTATTTTTTGTGGTTTTATTTTTTCCTTCCTTCTTCCAAGAGACATTTTTTTTTTTCTGTTCATAAACCTTGGAGGACTTGTTTGATAATATATATTATACTTAAAAGTGGGGAAAGGATTGGGGGTGAGTAAATCCATTATTTAATTTTTTTTTTTTTATTTGATTCTGCAAGTTTCTTCAATAACAATGCTACCACAAAACTTTTTTTTTTTTTTTTTTTTTTTTTTTTTAAACCTAAAAATTGTCACTACTTTATTTTTTATCTTTTATTTTATACCCATCAATTTTCTTATTTGCCCATCAATGGAGCTGTGTAATTAATTTTTTAGCACTATATTGGGAAAAATGCAACGTTTTGATGCTATTTTGTTTACATTTATTGCGAGAGTGCAGTTTTTTGTGTAATACAAAGTTCCAGACTGTACTCTTCACATTTTTTGCAAATAATTTTATCTTTTCATGGGACAACGCTGAAGATGTGACACTTTAATACAGTGTAAAGTAGTCAGTGTACAGCTTGTATAACAGTGTAAATTTGGTGTACCCTCTAAAAAAAAACTCACGCAGCTAATAATGTCTAAACCGCTGGCATCAAAAGTGAGTACACCCCTAAGTGAAAATGGTCAAATTGTGCCAAATTAGCCATTTTTCCTCTCTGGTTTCATATGACTCTATAATAATGGTCACTGAAAGTTTAGCATGGCTCCTCATGGCAAAGAAGTCTCTGAGGATCTGAAAAAAAGAATTGTCGCTCTACTTAAGGATGACCTAGGTTATAAGAAGATTGCCAAACCCTGACACTGAGCTGCAGCACGGTGAGCAAGACCATTGAGCCGTGTAACAAGACTCAGAACAGGCCTCGTCATGGTCGACCAAAGAAGTTGAGTGCACGCTGCACACAAAACATCAAATCGGTCAGTATGGCTGTTGTCCCAGTTGGAGTCATTTTGTAAAGATGATGCACAGGAAAGGCCACACTTTGCCTGAAGACAAGCAGACTAAAGGCATGGATTACTGGAACCATGTCCTGTGGTCTGTGGAGACCAAGATAAACTTACTTGGTTTAGATGGTGTCAAGCGGGTGTGGCAGCAACCTGGTGAGGAGTACAAAGACAAGTGTCCTACCCACAGTCAAGCATGGTGATGGGAGTGTGATGGTTTGGGGCTGCACGAATGCTACCGGCTGTGGGCAGCTATAGTTAATTGAGGGAACCATGAATGCCTACATGTACTGTGCCATACTGAAGCAGAGTATGGTCCCCTCTCTATGGAAACTGGTCTGCAGGGCAGTATCCTATGATAACGTCCCAAAACACACCTCCAAGAAGATCGCTGCCTTGCTAAAGAAACTGAGGTCAAAGATGCTGGACTGGTCAAGCGTGTGTCCAGGCCTCAGCGTTTGAGCATCTGTGGGGCATCCTCAAACGGAAGGTGGAGGAGAGCAAGGTCTCCAACATCCACCGGCTCTGTGATGTCGTTATAGAGGAGTGGGAGAGGATTCCAGTGGCCACCTGTGAAGCTATAGGGAACTCCATGCCCAAGAGAGTTAAGGCAGCGCTTGAAAATAATGGTGGCCACACAAAATATTGACACTTTGGGCACAATTTGGCCATTTTCACTTAGAGGTGTACTCACTTCTGTTGCTAGCCGTTTAGACCTTAATGGCTGTGTATTGAGTTACCGTATTTAGAGGGCACATTGCTTACATATTGCCATCACTTTATGATCGGTCATGGTCTGACCTCTAGGCCCCCCACTGCTTGCTTTGTACGTCCAAGTTAATGTGTGCACCTTATTGTTCACATACGGTAAAGCCCCTGGAACTGAAAGCCCCTGCAACTATACTGTCTATCGCTGTATATCTGCATTGGCGTCTATAGTCCTCCGTTACTGATTGTCGGCCTTGGTGACATCTGGAATTCATTAATGACTACAAAGGTGAAATAAATCTGATAGTAATGTAAGATGAGAATACCTTTACTGCCATCTAGTGGCTTGTATATATGGTGCATCTTCTAAAATCCCAAACCTACAAACATCAGTGCTGCGCTCAGCGTTTGGCCAGTGCGACCATATAATAGTCAATCGATACGGATCACATGTCACAAGAGGAGCTTCTGAGATGGGCGCCGTAGATTGGAGCCTTCTGCTCAGAATCCCCCTTATAAGCCACACTCGAGGCCCATTATTCATCTGAATTGCAGTTAACGCCTAGCCGACCACATCTTACCCCAGTAAAATCAACTGCCACACTTTATAAAGTCTCTGTAATGACGGAGAATCCATTTACTTCTAACTTATGGCTGTTTCCAGCAAATGTTCACTTTATGCATGGCTAAAGAAAAATTGCAGATTTTCAGGCTGAATTATGCACCCAAGATCTTCAGTACAAAATCTCACATTATTTTTATTCTTTTTGTTTGATAGTTCTGAACTGGTTATGGCCAGTCTAAGGTGAGGAGATATTTGGGTGCATTGGTACAGTGGATACGGACAGTATTCAGACCCCTTTACATTTTTCACTCTGTTTCATTGCAGCCATTTGGTAAATTCCAAAAAGTTCATTTTTTTCTTATTAATCTACACTCTGCACCCCATCTTGACTGAAAAAAACCCAAAACTGAACTGTAGAAACTTCTGCAAATTTATTAAAGAAAAAACAAATGTACCAAATGGCTGCCATGAAACCGTAAAATGTAATGGGGTCTGAATACTTTCCGTACCCACTGTATATAGCTCCTCTTATGCCTAGTGGGGAAAATTGGTGATTTTTTTTTTTGGTTGGAGGTGGGAGGCAGGGAAAATGGTACAGAAGAAAGGGTGGGTTAAGTTTTTCATAGAACTAGCTATAAAAAAAAAGGTACAAAAAACACAAATCTTAGAGCTTTTACACCTCTTGTTTTGGAAGTTAAAGCACACCTCTTAAGTTGGATTACACGATATTGATCTGCAGATATAGGGTTAATCTGTATGTTACTAGCATTTATATGGTGCCCGGCCGCCGTGTTTAAAGTACAGCACTTGGGAGAAAAATGAAGTTTATTTCTCCCAGGAGCTGCAGGCTTTCACTCATACAGGGTGCTGGCGCGGTTCCAGTCACAGTACTGAGAGTGGCGGCTGTGATTACACCCCGGGACTGACTGCCGGTATTCAGCGCAGAGCCGGGCTCCGCATATGCCATACATGTCTCGCTATTGATATCTGTGTTATATTCGGGTTTGCTCATTTACATCTGTATGCTTTTGGAAATGTGGTGATTAGATCATCTACATATGGGAATTGGGGCTAGTAGGAGGAATACTTGAACCGTTATTACAGCTTGTGACAGAAGGAGGTAATCCTGGAGATCAGCATTAATGTGGCAAGCGGTTTTATTGACAGGTAAAACCATTCGCTCTTATGAGGCTGGAGACACGAAAATCCCCATAACGGCAGTGGCCACAATGCCGCCTCCTTACTGCAGCGTAACGTTTGGCAGCTCCGATTCTGTACTGCGATTCATTGACCCCCGGAAACCAGGGCTTCAGGTACTGAATGTACACGGTTCAGTCTGGCTTCTCTGTGTTTGATCGCCATCATTGATGGGGCTTTTTTTAGATTTTATCTTTGCTCTATACTTTTACTTGAATCATGATTTTAAGTGACAGTGTAATAAAGATTATTCTTCCTACAAAACAATCCTTGTGTATAGGAGCTGAGGACACTAAGCGAAGGGGCATTATAATACAAGCATATTGGGTTTTTTGTTTTTTTAAATGTTAGGTGCATAGGAGCAGTTTAATTTTTTGGTGTTTAAATAGTATGTCGATATAACGTGTAGGGGAATGGTGTATGTGTGTATGTATATTTAATATATATGTGTATGTCTAATACATACATATCCTATTCCAATATTCACATACAAAGTAACTCGTACAGCAGTGTTCAAAATATTAGCAGTCCAATTTGACCAGATTAATCACGGTTTTTGGGATAAATTATATTGCCACATATCTAACAATACCAGTTAGTGCCGTAGATCCTAAGAAAACCACCTGACTCAGCATTCATGATCTGCATGGTTTTTAGTGTGTGTACTATTAGAATAATTAATTGAAAGGGGATGTGTTCAAAATAATAGTGTAGGGTTCAATTAGTGAGGTCACTCATTCTGTGAGGAAACAGGTGTGAATCAAGTGGCCCTTATAATAATATTCTTCTTTTTTTTTTATATATAGCGCTAACATATTCCGCAGCGCTTTACAGTCTGACACATTATCATGTAAGGGTCATGTTGTACAGGACATGTTGTACATGCATTTCTCCTTAAAAGCCTGAGGAATATGGGTCATTCGAGACATTGTTCAGTAGAACTGCGTACTTTGATTAAAAAAGTTGATTGGAGAGGGTAAAACTTATAAAGGAGTGCAGACAGTGATAGGCTGTTCAGCTAAAATGATCTCCAGTGCTTTAAAATGGAAAGCCAAACCAGAGAGACGTGGAAGAAAATGGAAGACTGCCATTGGAATGGATGGAAGAAAAGCCAGAATGGCAACGATCAGCTCCAGGATGATCAGACAGTCTCAGGTTACCTGTGAGGGCTGTGATCGTTGGAAGACACCTGTGTGAAACTAATCTCTTAAGGCCCCGTCACACACTGAGAGATCGCTGATTTTGTGACGTGACAGCGATCTCGCCAGCGACATCGCTGTGTGAGAGACACATCAGCGACTGCAAGGCGCGCCTCCCCCCCGCCGGGTATCGCTGATCGTGCAGGATCGTCCTGGGCCATTTTTTGATTGTTGGTCTCCTGCTGGCCAGTACGCATCGCTGCGGGAGAGCCGCGCAGCTCTTAGAAACCCGCTGTTTACTTTAGATACCAACTTGCTCGCTGGTCCTGATCGCTGGTGAGCCGGTCTATGTGACAGGTCACCAGCGATCAGCCTAAAGATATCCCAGCGATCCCATCCATGTCGGATCGTTGGTGGGATCGCTGGGACATCGTTGTTTGTAACAGTGCTCTTAGTAAGAAGTCCCCGCAAAGTCCAAGTGTTAAAAAAAAAAAAATACATGTACTGAAGCGGATACAATTTGCTAAAGAACACATCAGCTGCCCTAAAGAGAAATGGAGAAACATTTTTTGGATTGATGAAAGTAAAATTGTTCTTTTTGGGTCCAAGGGCCATAGACTGTTCATCAGACGACCCCCAAACTCTGCATTCAGCCACAGTACACTCTGAAGCCAGTGAAGCATGGTGGTGCAAGCTTCATGATATGGGCAAGTTTCTCTTACTATGGTGCCGGACCTATTTACTCCATACCAGGGATCATGGACCAGTGTGCATATATTAAAATACTTGAAGAGGTCATGTTGCCTTACTCTGAAGAGTATGTGCCCTTGAAATGGGTGTGACAACGACCCTAAACACACCAGTAAACAAGCAAAATCTTGGCTCCAGTCCAACAAAATTGAGTTTATGGAGCGGCCGGCCCAATCCCCAGAACTTAATCTGACAGAACACTTGGTTGACTTCATGCAAAATATACAGTTAGGTCCATATATATTTGGACAGAGACAACATTTTTCTAATTTTGGTTCTAGACATTACCGCAATGAATTTTAAACAAAACAATTCAGATGCAGTTGAAGTTCAGACTTTCAGCTTTCACTTGAGGATATCCACATTAAAATTGGATGAAGGGTTTAGGAGTTTCAGCTCCTTAACATGTGCCACCCTGTTTTTAAAGGGACCAAAAGTAATTGGACAATTGACTCCAAGGCGATTTCATGGACAGGTGTGGGCAATCCCTTCATTATGTCATTCTCAATTAAGCAGATAAAAGGCCTGGAGTTGATTTGAGGTGTGGTGCTTGCATTTGGAAGGTTTTGTTGTGAAGGAAACGTGGTCAAAGGAGCTCTCCATGCAGGTGAAACAAGCCATCCTTAAGCTGCAAAAACAGAAAAATCCCATCCAAGAAATTGCTACAACATTAGGAGTGGCAAAATCTACAGTTTGGTACATCCTGGGAAAGAAAGAAAGCACTGGTGAACTCATCAATGCAAAAAGACCTGGGCGCCCACGGAAGACAACAGTGGTGGATGATCGCAGAATAGTCTCCATGGTGAAGGGACAACAGCCAACCAAGTGAACAACACTCTCCAGGAGGTAGGCGTATCAATATCCAAATCTACCATAAAGAGAAGACTGCATGACAGTAAATACAGAGGGTTCACTGCACGGTGCAGGCCACTCATAAGCATCAAGAATAAAAAGGCTAGACTGGAGTTTGCTAAAAAAACATCTAAAAAAGCCAGCACAGTTCTGGAAGAACATTCTTTGGACAGATGAAACCAAGATCAACCTCTACCAGAATGATGGAAAGAGAAAAGTATAGCGAAGGCGCGGTACAACTCATGATCCAAAGCATACCACATCATCTGTAAAACACAGCGGAGGCAGTGTGATGGCTTGGGCATTATGGCTTCCAGTGGCACTGGGTCACTAGTGTTTATTGATGATGTGACACAGGACAGAAGCAGCTGAATGAATTCTGAGGTATTCAGAGCCATACTGTGCTCAGATCCAGCCAAATGCAGCCAAACTGATTGGTCGTCGTTTCATACTACAGATGGACAATGACCCAAAACATAAAGCCAAAGCAACCCAGGAGTTTATTAAAGCAAAGAAGTGGAATATTCCTGAATGGCCAAATCAGTCACCTGAGCTCAACCCAATTGAGCATGCATTTCACTTGTTAAAGACTAAACTTCAGACAGAAAGGCCCACAGACAAACAGCAACTGAAAACCACCGCAGTGAAGGCCTGGCAGAGCATCAAAAAGGAGGAAACACAGCGTCTGGTGATGTCCATGAGTTCAAGACTCCAGGCAGTCATTGCCAACAAAGGGTTTTCAACCAAGTACTAGAAATAAACATTTTATTTACAATTATTTTATCTGTCCAATTACTTTTGGTCCCTTTAAAAACAGGGTGGCACATGTTAAGGAGCTGAAACTCCTAAACCCTTCATCCAATTTTAATGTGGATACCCTCAAATGAAAGCTGAAAGTCTGAACTTCAACTGCATCTGAATTGTTTTGTTTAAAATTCATTGTGGTAATGTCTAGAACCAAAATTAGAAAAATGTCTCTGTCCAAATATATATGGACCTAACTGTATGTGAAACAGTTCTAAAAAAAACCTGTGGGTATACAACTAAATATTAGGTTAGTGATTCACAGCAATGCTAAATAAACAGAAAGAATAGTGCAGATTGTGGATATGTAAAGACAAATGCAGACATTGCTATTTTTTAGAACGGCCCAATATTCATTTTTTGTTATTTTCTGCAAAGTAGTTAAACAGTCTAATCATTTCTCTTCATGTTTTGAATTAGAAAACAGTGTGCAATGTTCCCAATGCTGGAAATAAAAACTAGTATAAAGATTTTGTGATTAACTCATGTGTTTGAACACACTGCTATTATATTAAACACTTCTGTATGTATATCTCATTTATAGACTTCATATAAAAGTTATTGCAGTCTAGCAATTCTCATTGTATATGACTCTCTATCATAGATGTGACTAGAAAGTGAGTTATTCTGTGTTGAGATATACTGTGTGTGTGTATGTGTGTGTGTATATATATATATATATATATATATATATATATATATATATATATAATAAATAATAATGTAAATTATTGCTTCCCTATTCATATTTGTGTTTTGCTCCTTAGCATGAATTTAAGCTGGCCAGCAATATGAATGCAGGGCTTATCCGCTACCTGGCCGTCAGCCCAAATGGACGCAGCGTTGTTGCAGGTTATTCTTCGGGATTCATTATCCTACTGGACACCAGGACTGGTCTGGTACTCCGAGGGTGGCCTGCACATGAGAGTGACATCTTGCAAATGAAGGTAAAAAAAAAGTTCATTTTTTTGAGAAAGTGAAACTGTCTTAGATTTTTATGCCCCTAAACCATTTATATAACTGTGTAGTCCTTTCAAAGATAAACACATTGATCTATTTAGGATGCTCCAGCAGTGAGATTTTGGGTTTTGAAGTTCTTTACATGTGTTTCTGGACGTGCATTGGGGCGTGATGATGCATCTGCAGCTCCTCAGATCAAGCGTAAATGATCTGTCAATCAACCAGAGGACAGAGGTGGTAGGCAGGGATTAGAGGTTGAACACAAAAGTTGAGCTTGATTTGAGTTGGTATACATGCAGCACATAAACGCATGTTCACATCGGCCATAAAACATAGAAAATCTACAAGAAACAAAATGAGCAAAAACCCTGCTGTAACTAAATAATAATGTCTGTAAAGCGCTGTGGAATTAATGGCGCTATATAAATGAGTAAAATAAATAAGTAAAAAGCTAAAGTGCATTCTAATAACACAGGGTTCTTGGTAATACTGTTTTTGATCAAAAATAGCATAAAAGCCATCCCGTCGTCGACAAGGTGACTCTGATCGTGATGGTCCTACATCCCTGATGGCGAACCTATGACACGCGTGTCAGTGCTGACATTCATAGCCATTTTTGCTAAGGCCTGTTTCACACTTCCGTTTGTGACCATCAGTCAAGATCCGCCGATTTGGAAAAAAAAACGGATCCACCATTTTTCTTGGCGGATCCGTTATTTTCCTCATAGACGTGCAGATCTTGACGGAAGGTCGTCCGTTTGATCCATTTTTGTACGGATCCGCCAAGATTTTGGCGTCTGCTCAGCGGCCCGGACGGAGCATGTAACGTTTTTTTCGTGTCCTGATCCGCTATTTGCCAATTTAACCCGCGTTTCTGTCTGGCTGCTGGACAAAATTGACAAAACTCTCGCTCTCTCTCGCGCTCGCTCTCTCTCGTGCTCTCTCGCTCGATCCGTAAATCCGCTGACCCCCGTTTCTGTCAGTCCGGCTGCGGATCCGTTTTCCGCTATTTTGGCGCATTTTAACTGAAAGAAAAAACTGAAGTGTGAAACAGGCCTAACACGCGGCCACATACAGAAAAGTATGGGGCTGCATGCCAAGAAGGATGTTTTCATCCTCAGCTCCTGCGTGGCCGCGTGCAGTGTAGAAACTTTGCGCCGGATGTCTGTAGGCCAAAACAACAGGACTCCGGCAGAGAGCGTCTAGTTCTGCTACTTCTGGTTAGGCCGCTAGGGGCCCTCACTTCCGGCCGGCGGAGCACAGCAGGGAGAAGCGGATTGCCGCAGATCGCATCTCTGGGGGCCCCTTGTGATTACCAGCAACTGCATAACTGTTATAACCAGCAACATCATCCAATCTACTGGGGTGTCGTGGATTGTTAAATAAACAAGCATTACTGAGATAAGTGAGGGGGAGGCTGGGAGAGGCGAGGGCCTGTGATATGGGTGCCATTTACCGCCATTAGAAATAGCAGCAGCCATCTTAATTTACATAAGGAACACCATCAGCATAGTGCAGACTCCATTTCACCACTATTACTGTTTTGCATCCTTATTAACCCCTATCTCTGCTTATTAACCCTGCCCTTTCCTATTAGACAGTTACTTGTGCCATGTGTCTTGTGGTCATTTAGGCTAGTTAACCTCTAATTGCCTGCAGGGCTAACAGGCTATCTATAATTCTATCTTCTGTCCCTGCCCCCCTGATGGACCCAAAAAATAAAAAAACAAGGACCAAGGTTAAGTAAAGGAAGTGGCAGTAGCCGACCCTTTCAAGAGACATAGACCGAGATGTATGGCATTATAGAAAAAAATGGCAGATCATTTTGCATTCTACGTTCTGAAGTAAGCAGAACGTGAAATATAAATAGACATTTTGAAACTAATCATTCCCAGCTCCTGAAAAAAAGTGAGGATGAAAGGAAGGAATACATTTCCAGGCAGCTACGCCTTTATAAGAGCCAATCTAATTCCATGCATAAATTTACAAAAGGCTCTACAAATTTAACGTCTGCAAGTTTGAGCATTGCTCACTCCATAGCTCAGCATGGAAAAGCACTCAGTGAGGGAGAATTTATTAACCAAACTCTCCTAAGATGTGCACCAGTTCTATTTGACGATATGCAGAATAAAGATGCAATTATTAAGAGAATATCTGCGTTACCACTCAGTAGAAATATCATAAAAGACCGAATGAGACTGAACACAAATGTACATCAATTAAAGAGACATAAGTGAATGTAAATATTTTTCGATCTCTCTTGATGAAACTACTGATGTCACATCACATGCTCAGTTGGCCATTATTGGTCGATACTCTGATGGTCTCACAATGAGGGAAGAGTTGATAAAGTTAGTATCAGTGCCAACAAGTACATCAGGAAGCGAAATATGTAAGGTTGTTATTCAAACATTCCGTGACCTAAGCATTGAGATCTCTAAAGTTGTGTCAGTGACGACAGATGAGGCACCAAACATGGTGGGGAAAAAAGTTGGATTTGTCAGATTGTTTACGGATGCTATTGGACATCCGATTGTGCCTTTCCATTGTATTATCCATCAGGAGGCTTTATGTGCCAAGGCAGGATTCACCGACTTAATGTCAGTTTTTACAAAAATAGTTAATTTAATAGCTGCTCGCCTGCTTCACAAGTGAGAATTTTCTGCACTTTTGCTGGAGGTTGATTCCGTCTACAGTGGACTGCTGATGTACAATAATGTATGATGGCTGAGCCGAGGCAAAGTTTTTGAGCGCTTTGTGGAGTGCCTTGAAGAAATTAAGGTATTTCTTGAGGATAAGGATCTGGGAATCTTTCCTCAGCTCAATGATGAGTGGGTCAGCACCCTGACGTTTTTTACAGATCTCTCTGTTCATATTAATGAACTGAACTTAAAGTTACAAGGTTTTGGCAAAAGTATTGACGTTATGTTTGGATACATAAAAGCTTTTGAAAGTAAACTTAAAATTTTCAAGCGAGATGTAGAAACTAAAACTTATAAGTATTTTCCTCGAGTAACAAAGTATTTTGAGAAGGCCAGTGCAGGTGTACAAAATGAAATGGAACCCTTGCATATAAAGTACCAGCATGTTTTAGACTCGTTACTTGACCAGTGCAGTGATAGATTTAATCAATTTTGAAGCCTAGAACAGACCATGAAAATAATTAAGTATCCTGATGTAGTAGTCTACAGTAGTTTGGAATTAAATGGTTTCCAATGGATGCAAATTGATGATTTGGAGATGCATCTTGCAGAATTTCAAGACCACATCTGGGCTCAGGTGTTTGTGGACTTAAGGTCAAAGCTTGAGAATCTGGAAAGGTGTCGCTTGGAGAATCAAGAGGAGCACCACTACGAATAAGAAATTTGGAGTGCCTGGAACAGATTACCAGACACTTTTAGCACCCTGAAAAATATAGCAATGGCTTTACTCACAATTTTTCCCTCTACGTACTTTTGTGAGACCTTATTCTCAGCGTTAAATAATATCAAAACCAACAAAAGAAACAGATTGACAGATGAATAGTGCTTGAAGTGTACCTGAAGTGTACTAAATACCAACCTTCAATTGAAGGTTTAGCCTATGAAAATCAGCCACAAAAAAGTCACTAATAGGCAGGTTAGTTAAAGAATTCCCCCTCCCCCTCACTTATCTTCGTTCATGGCACCCCACACAAGTTAAATAATATCAAGAGCAACAAAAGAAACCGACTGACAGATGAACAAAAATAGTCACTAAGCAGGTAAGTTACATAATTAGTTTTTGGTTTATTAAATACAGTTATATATTACAGTTATACATTTTTGTTATTTAAACTATAAATATCACAAAATTATGGGGTTTTTTTTCTCAAAGTGACACACCACCCAAGTTATGCTTGGTTTTTTGGTGAATTTTCACACACCAAGCTCAAAAGGTTGCCCATCACTGTCCTACACTAATGTTAAAAATATTTTGTTCATTTTGTTTCTTGTAGGTTTGCTATGTTTTATGGCCGATGTGAACATGCGTTTATGTGCTGCATGTATACCAACTCAAACCAAGCTCAATTTGTGTTTTTTCTTTGTATTTTTGTGGCCTCCCTTTACTGAGCTGGAGATTACATTTAAAAGCTTCCCTAGACTGGTGTCCACTGGTTGGGACCCAGTCCTTTTGTCTGCCCTTATTCACACACTGAGGTCAACTTTGACACATGGTAAGGTTTTTAATATTAGACAACGTAGGACTGCCCCAATCGGAGTCCCCTTGTCGACGGTGGGATGGCTTTTATGCTATTTTTGATCAAAAGCAGTATTACTAAGAAGTTATTTAGATGCACTTTTGCTTTTTACTTATTTAGTTACAGCAGGGTTTTTGTTCACTTTGTTTCTTGTAGGTTTTATAGGGAATAGGTTAGGCTGAGAAGTGCATCATCACGGCCTTCTGCACGTCCATGCACAATTTATACAGAACTTCAAAACCCAATTTCTCGCTGCAGGAGCATCACTTTGGGGTCCTAAATAGATCAAAAAGCTCCGCAGTCATATAAATAATTTGGTGGGTGTAGAAGTTTGACAGGTTCCTTTTAAAGGGAATCTGTCACCCCATTTTAGCCCTATCAGCTGCCAGCACCGCCATCAGGGGCTTATCTACTGCATTCTTTAATGCTGTAGATAAGCCCCCGATGAAACCTGAAAGATAAGAAAAAAGAGTTAGATTATACTCACCCCGGCGTTCGGTCCGGTCCTGTCCATCGCCTCCCATCTTCATATGATGATGTCCTCCTCCTTGCTTCTCACTCTGCTCCTGCGCAGGCGTACTTTATCTTCCCTATTGAGGGCAGAGCAGAGTACTGCAGTGCGCAGGTGCCGGACCTCTCTGACCTTTCCCGGCGCACTGCAGTACTTTACTCTGCCTTCAACAGTACCGATAAAATACGCCTGCACAGGAGCCGTGGGATAAGCAAGGAGGAGGACATCACCGTATGAAGATGGGAGGCGCCGGACCGCGACACCCACTGCACCCGCCCCCCGGTGAGTATAATCTAACGTGTTATTCTTATCTTTCAGGTTTCATTGGGGGCTTATCTACAGGATTACAGAAAACTGTAGATAAACCCCTGGCAGTGGCTGCAGCTTATAGGGCTAAAATGGGGTGACAGATTCCCTGTAAAGTTTCCTCTCTTGAGGTTTGTATTTCTTTAGTCTTCTCACTTTCTTTAAGGTATTCATGAGTCCCCTCAGAGGTGTATATTAAGGCTTCATTGACATTGGAGTATTCTGGTTTAGAGCAATATGGCTTTCTTCTCACCAGTTTTTACTTTGTCTGTGATACAGGGACGTATACAAAGCAAATGTATGACATGTTTTCCTATACATCTGCCTACAACTACCCGTTGTTTAAGGGATTTCCAGTTAGTTTCCCATGCGTCTGGTCCATAGATGTCTATGGATACATTTGACACATGCCTTGAGAAATTTTCACTTAGACATTTATGCTAAAACTGAAATCTTGATGCACTTGTTTTACGCTATTAATATAGATAAAGCATTGATGGGGCATTCTGGTAAGATCGTTATCTTCTAGGATCACCAGGATAGTTGCTAAATTCTAGTTTAGTGGCGTCTGACCAAGTTTAAGTGGCGCAGCGGTGAAGTATGTACACTGTCAGTCTATTCATTCTCTGTGGGACAGAAGCAGACAGCTGAGCACAGTCCCATAGACCATAAATAAAGCTGAGGCCAAGAATGTGTCTCTGCTCCATTTAAGACTGGACTGTACGCAGCTTTGTTTTCTGGGTTGCTGAGCCTTGTTCTTGGGATTGCTTGTGATCTTGGGGTTGAACTCCCAGCAATCCGCAAGTTATCCCTTGTTCTCTTTATAGGGAGCTGCCTGAGATTTTTTGGAAAACCCCTTCTGACATTTCTATAACTGAAAATTTCTTTTCACACATGTGAATAGGGCGGCTTCTGCAGCGTGTGCATGGATGTCTGCAAGCCTCATTCACTTGAATAGGACAGTTGATACATTTCTATAGTGTTTAGATATTGGAAGTCCAAGAACTTTGGGCCAGTTGCACTTGGAATGGGCTAAATCCCTATTGACCACCTCTAGACCGCTGCTTACATATATCATATATTTCACTGGAAGGCAATAAACTATAACAGGGAGCTGTACTTTTTAATGGGAGCGTGTCCAAGAGACATCACGGGTCAAATTCAGATTCTGGACCGTGAAGAAGGCGGGTTCTACCGCTGAAACGCGTAGTCCTATCTGCACGACTTTCCTGCGTTATTGCTGTTTTGAATTGCTTGGACCATAGCATTTTAATGGATTTATGAATAAAAAGAAAAAAAAAAATAATTTTTTAACAGCATCCTGGATTGCTCACGTTATTGCTGGACTTTGCTTTGTCGTTGTGTGTGTGTGTATGTATGTGTGTATATATATATATATATATATATATATATATATATATATATACACAAAATATTTTATAATATATAGCGGCATATAAAGTACATTTTTTTTATATATAATACATGAAATATGTAAGGAATAAGCAAAATATATATATTAATATATATGTGTGTGTGTGTGTATATAAAATGACCTCGCCACAAGATCAGCAGGGGGCCCCAGAGCTCGGAAGGGCGCAGCACTATCCGTTGCACTAACCTCCGTTGCAGGGAAGGGTGACAATTTGTACAGTACTTTATTTAATAAACCCTTGTGTTTAGGTAATTTTTTAGCATCACAACTTCCACTGATGACTGCACACTGCCAGTGTACACTGGGTTCCTGCTGATGGTAATTGGATTTATACGGTGCCACTAACCAGTCCTTTTGTGGATTCTATCAAGCAGTTTGTTTAAATCAGAAAGACAAGTGTCCGTGGGTGTCTTACCCAAGCCCCAGTAATGAGTAACTCTTCTTTATATTTGCCTGCCCCAGTGCTCGCTGGGATAGTTTGTTTAACCTGTTCTGAGTCAAGGTGAAATAACGTCCTTCCCATCACAACTTGTTTATTATCCTAAGGAGATGGTCCCTTTATTCAACTCCTGAAATTATGGATAGTAGTAGATTAGTTTATGAAGTTATTTTGTCTGTGCTTTGTTATTATGGCTTTTAGACAGGAGATTAGTAGTTTCCTTATTAGAGGCTGATTCATAAACTGCAAGTGGCACAGAAGTTGTAGGAAATGTGACATTTTTCATGCCGTTTTCTAATTTCAGGATATATATATATATATCTATATATATATACAGATCTCTCTCTCTCTCTCTCTCTCTCTCTCTCTCTCTATATATATATATATATATATATATATATATATATATATATATATATATCGTATTTTCCGGCGTATAAGACTGCTTTTTAACCCCTGAAAATCTTCTCAAAAGTCGGGGGTTGTCTTATACGCCAGGTGTCGTCTTTAGTGACGCAAGCTGCAGGCATCCGGGGACCCCCAGGGTATGGAAAAAGAGAGCGCGGCCTGCGCTGCTTCACTGCAGTCCTCAGGAGTAGAGATGGGCGAAACACAAACAAGTTCTGTACTGTTCGGGTTCGGCTGCCTGAACACCGGATGTTTGTAGCACTGTCAAAAGACAGCATGAGCACTCGGCTGTGATTGGAGATATAAAGTTTACCTCAGGTCATTGGTGTCAGCTGATGTGACTACTGATCCCATCATCCAACACCTACAGCTGCTAATAACAGTGAGAGCAGGAGCAGCGGATGGGAGTATTCAGCAACTGCTACTACGCTGTAAATAAATAATTTAAAAAAAAAAAAACCGGCGTGGGTCCCCCTGTATTTTTGATAACCAACCAGGCAAAACTCACAGATGGGGGCTGCAACCCTCAGCTATCAACTTCAGCAAGGCGAGTTATCAAGAATAGTGGGGTTTTATTTAAATAAATAATAAAAAAAAAACAGCATGGTGTTCCCCCCCCCATTTTTGACAACCAGCCTTGCTAAAGCAGACAGCTCGGTATTCTCAGGCTTGTAATGGGCCATGGATATTGCCCCCCCGCCTAAAAATAGCATCCCTCAGCTGCCCAGAAAAGGCAAATCTATTAGATGCATCAATTCTGGTGCTTTGCCTGGCAATTCCCACTTGCCCTGTAGCAGTGGCAAGTGGCGTTCATATTTGTGAGGTTGATGTCACCTTAGTATTGCCCAGTGACGTCAAGTCTGACACCTATCCATTACTAATCCTATAGTCACATTGTAAGAAAACACAGACACCCAGAAAAAGTCCTTTAATTGATAGAATGACACAGATTCCTATAATAATCTTAATTAAACCATACTTACGACCTCGCCTAATTCCACCGAAGCCCTCTATCTCCTGTAATAAACCAAAAATAAAAAACAATAATATACCATACCTGTCCATCATTCTGTCCCACGCCGTAATCCATGTCTGGGGGATAAACAGTTGTCAACCTGGACGGTTCCAAGATGCATCCGTCCAGGCTGACAACCACTAGCGACTGTGCGGCCGCGATCGCAGCCTCAGAGACCGGTGGTCATAGAAATTACGTCCGGTCACTGAGGCTCCGTTCCTAGCACCATGAGAAAAACGCTCAGGCTATGTGCACACGTAGTTTTTTGGATGTGCGGATTTTGGAGAGAAAACCGCAGGTAAATCCGCAGGACAAAAGTCCTGCGGTTTATCTGCGGTTTTGCCCTGTGGTTTTACACCTCATAATGGATGAGGTGTAAAACTGCAGCGTTTCTGCACCAAACAATTGACATGCTGCGGATTGTAAACTGCAGCAAAACCGCGCTAAAAAATCCGCAGCATCTGCACTGCGTTTTTTTTTTTTCATTGAAAATAAAGGTACTGTACAACGCAGCAGAATCTGCTGCGTTTCCGCAGAGCCAAAACCGCTGCGGAAACGCAGCAGATTTCACTACGTGTGGACATACCCTCACGCTGCTAGCGCGGATCTCTCCGAGGTCACCGCAGTTCAGTTCGGCTGGGAACGGAACCTCAGTGACCAAACGTAACCTTAATGACGTCACCACCGGTCTCTGAGGCTGCGATCGCAGCTGCTCAGTCACCAGTGGTTGTCAGCCTGGACAGTTGCACCTTGGCACCGTCCAAGCAGATTGAAAACTGTTTATCCCCCAGGCATGGATTATGGAGTGGGACAGAATGACAGACAGTTATGGCATATTGTTGTTTTTCTATTTTACTTTTATTACAGGAGATAGAGGGCTTCGGTGGAAATAGGCGTTTAAATAAGAGTAAAAACAGTTTTCCATTTTTATTTCAAATAAAGGACTTTACTCTGGCTGTGTCTTTATTTCCCAAACAACTATAGGATTAGTAATGGATAGGTGTCTTATAGATGCTTCTCCATTACTAAGCCGTGGGCTTGATGTCGCCTGACAATACAAAGGTGACATCAATCCCACAAATATGAACCCCACTTGCCACCGCTACAGGGCAAGTGTGAAGAGCCGGGCAAAGCGCCAGAATTCCTTTAGCAAGGTTGGTTGTCAAAAATGGGGGGGGACCTCACGCCGCTTTTTTAAAATTTTTTAAATAATTAAAAATATAAAAAACAGCATGGGGGACCCCTCTATTCTTGATAACTAACCTTGATGAAGCTGACAGCTGAGGGTTGCAGCCCCCAGCTGTGAGTTTTGTCTAGCTGGTTATCAAAAATAGGGGGGGATCCCACACCGTTTTTTTTTATTTATTTATTTACAGCGCAGGAGCAGCAAACGAATACTCCCATCCACCGCTCCTGCTCTCACTGTTATTAGCAGCTGTAGGTGTCGGATGATGGGAGCGGTTGTCCCATCAGCCGACACCAGTGACCGGAGGTAAACTTTATACCATTGATCACAGCTGAGCACTCACGCTGTCTTTTGACAGCGTGGGAACCACGGCTCTCTGACCGGTGGGGATGACTTCACTGCCGATCAGAAGCGGTGTTTGCCACACTGTCTTGCACATTACAGCACAACAAACACTGGAAGAGGGTTAGTCTTATATGGCGAGTATATCCCAAACTCTATATTTTAACTGGAAAAGTTGGGGGTCGTCTTATGCACCCAGGCGTCTTATACGCCAGAAAATACGGTATCTAGCAAACATTTTTTAACGTGAACTTGTGATTTGCTTTGTGCTGCCCAAACCACAGGCAGCATTAATCAGACTCGGGTCGGCTCAAGAAACCTGTTGATCACCTGCAGTGGCGCTGGGAGAAGCCGGCCAAGGGCAGAGCCCTAGTCTCATCTCTGGCTATGGTCCATAACTTTACAGAATATTTAGAAATCCTCCTGGCTGAAATTACTGCTTAAGCAGTTTCCTAAAGTTTATTTGATTTATAAGCGTCGTAATATATGTTGGTGCCGTATAGATAATGGCTTCCTATATATCAAATCAAATACTTAACTGTGTCTTTATTAATATATTAGCTGATTTCTCTGTCCTGTTCACCAATGACTTCTCTGTCCTGCAGGCAGCGGATGGAAACCTCATAGTGAGCTCCTCATCTGACCATTCCCTCGCTGTCTGGAAGGAGCTTGAGCAGAAACCGTTACATCAGTTCAAGTCTAATTCTGACCCCATTCACGCCCTTGATCTGTACGGCAGTGAGATAATAACTGGGACCGTGGCAAATAAAATTGGCATCTACTCTCTACTTGACTCCTCGACGCAGCCGAACAGTACAACCAAACTCAGCTCAGAAAACTTCAAGGGGACCTTAACCAACCTGGCCGTTTTACCTACCAAGAGACTACTTCTCCTGGGCTCTGACAATGGAGTAGTCCGTCTCTTGGCTTAAAAGGCATTAATAACTATTTAGGAAACTAAATTACCCTCAATGTATCCGTGATGTTGGAAAACTTAAAAAAAAAAAAAAAAAAGCCATAGACCCATTACCTTCTAGTGTTAATAATATTCATGGCAAGACCAGCAAGCATTTTGTTGTAAGCCCAGGCGACATTTTTACCCATCAAGTATTAAACAGGAGGTGCTGCTAGAGCTGAAGAGACTGGGACCCTTCATATTTATTTTTATTAAATAAATGTATATTCTAATTTGTACAGCCACATTCAGGATAACATCATAGCACTGCGGACAAAAGTATTGACTCTGTGCTTTGCTCTACAGAAAAACCATCGTGCTCAAGAGCCGAAAGTACGCTCTAGTTCACACTGTAAATGATTTCCCCTTAGTTATGCATTGTATATAAGCTGTATGGATCATACCGGTAGCATCGTTACTATGTATTCAAACGCTTGGTCTACGTTCTCCCAATCTGCCCAATCCGATCACAGCTTCCGTTTCTTAACTTGTGCTGGAAGGATGAAAGCTGCTCAGTGATTGGCTTCTATAGGGAGCGAAGCCTCATTTTCTTTGGGCAACTTTGATAAAGAACCCTCATTTTGTCTGGTTTGGGGGCATTTTACACAAAGTAGAACAGAAATTGTATAGTGGGAGAAAATAAAGCCGGACAGCTGGGAACATTTTCCATCATCGACGCCTGATCTTTCGGCAGATCATCTGTGGACCCACGAATGCCATAAATGCCGGCTGATGGGAACACAGGGCAAGACATTGCTGCCCTTCAGTATTTTCAGATCACCTAAGTCAGGATCACACGGGGCATTTGTGTGGCGTTTGCCTATAAAATACACCAGCCAAACGTTGCATGTACATTTTTGATCCCTTGTACATTTTTTCTAACGTCAGTATCATATATACCTATTGTTCTTCCATTATGGTACATTCCCACAAGACCTTTCCGCTGTGGAAACACCTACAGGATCTTTAATTTACATTCAAATGTGTAAATTCAAATTTATACTGCTGATTTTCTCTGCAGCAAGTGAATGAGATTTTGTGAATTTCTGGCACCCACTGGATCTGCGATACACATCATGGCTTCAGTACCAACAGAAAGCATTAGGCTAGTACAGATGGAGCATAAAGTTGGCCATATACAGTACATCAGACAGCTGCCAGTGAAGAGGAACGCTCACCTCGGTCGTACGTTCCTGTGTTCTCGGGCAGCTGTCTCCCCTAACTTCCCCATGCACAGGAATGCTCATCTCGGTCGTACATTCCTGTGTTCTCGGGCAGCTGTCTCCCCTAACTTCCCCATGCACAGGAATGCTCATCTCGGTCGTACTTTCCTGTGTTCTCGGGCAGCTGTCTCCCCTAACTTCCCCATGCACAAGAACGCTCACCTCGGTCGTACGTTCCTGTGTTCTCGGGCAGCTGTCTCCCCTAACTTCCCCATGCACAGGAATGCTCACCTCGGTTGTACGTTCCTGTGTTCTCAGGCAGCTGTCTCCCCTAAGTTCCCCATGCACAAGAACGCTCACCTCGGTCGTACGTTCCTGTGTTCTCGGGCAGCTGTCTCCCCTAACTTCCCCATGCACAGGAACACTCATCTCGGTTGTACATTCCTGGGTTCTCAGGCAGCTGTCTCCCCTGACTTTGTACACAGGAACGCTCACCTCGGTTGTACGTTCCTGTGTTCTCGGGCAGCTGTCTCCCCTAACTTCCCCATGCACAGGAACGCTCACCTCGGTTGTACGTTCCTGTGTTCTCGGGCAGCTGTCTCCCCTAACTTCCCCATGCACAGGAATGCTCATCTCGGTCGTACATTCCTGTGTTCTCGGGCAGCTGTCTCCCCTAAGTTCCCCATGCACAAGAACGCTCACCTCGGTCGTACGTTCCTGTGTTCTCGGGCAGCTGTCTCCCCTAACTTCCCCATGCACAGGAATGCTCACCTCGGTTGTGCGTTCCTGTGTTCTCAGGCAGCTGTCTCCCCTAAGTTCCCCATGCACAAGAACGCTCACCTCGGTCGTACGTTCCTGTGTTCTCGGGCAGCTGTCTCCCCTAACTTCCCCATGCACAGGAACGCTCATCTCGGTCGTACGTTCCTGTGTTCTCGGGCAGCTGTCTCCCCTAACTTCCCCATGCACAGGAACGCTCATCTCGGTTGTACGTTCCTGTGTTCTCGGGCAGCTGTCTCCCCTAACTTCCCCATGCACAGGAACGCTCACCTCGGTTGTACGTTCCTGTGTTCTTGGGCAGCTGTCTCCCCTAACTTCCCCATGCACAGGAACGCTCACCTCGGTCGTACGTTCCTGTGTTCTCGGGCAGCTGTCTCCCCTAACTTCCCCATGCACAGGAATGCTCATCTCGGTTGTACGTTCCTGTGTTCTTGGGCAGCTGTCTCCCCTAAGTTCCCCATGCACAAGAACGCTCACCTCGGTCGTACGTTCCTGTGTTCTCGGGCAGCTGTCTCCCCTAACTTCCCCATGCACAGGAACGCTCATCTCGGTTGTACGTTCCTGGATTCTCAGGCAGCTGTCTCCCCTGACTTTGTACACAGGAACGCTCATCTCGGTTGTACGTTCCTGTGTTCTCAGGCAGCTGTCTCCCCTAACTTCCCCATGCAGAGAAACGCTCACCTCGGTCGTACGTTCCTGTGTTCTCGGGCAGCTGTCTCCCCTGACTTCTTTGTACACAGGAACGCTCACCTCGGTCGTACGTTCCTGTGTTCTTGGGCAGCTGTCTCATGACTTCCCCATACACAGGAACTCACAACCAAGTGGAGCGTTTCTGTGTATTGGAAAGTCAGGTTAAACAGCTGCTACTGACTCATTGAGTTGCATGGATGAGTGCGATCTGAACATCGGATCACACTCTGGCATGAAGTGATTTTTTTTTTTACCCCGCGATCCGAGGAAAAATTCTGCAGTGCACATGCCAAGTAGACTAACAATGGTCTAAGTGCAATCCATTGTTTTGAAGGATCGCATTCGGACCGAAAATACAGCAAATTGAATGTACTAATTAATTCTGATTCCCAAAGCTTATTCAAACACGCCATAAAAGAACTAAATATTAGATGCTGTCAGCTTTGTAAGGCCATGCAGTAAACCTTCATGTGCATATATTCATGGATTAGCATTATGTATATATTTTGTTTGGAAATGCAAGCCTGACCATCTCAGGAAATATATATGTCTACTTAAGGCTCGCACTCCACTTTACCACTTCCGCAGGATGATTTGAAACTTTTTCCATGTTTGCACTCCTGTTACATCACACACAGTGTTGTCAGAGGAAGTTCGAGCTGTGAAGCAAGTTGTGATGTGCGTATTCTCAATCTATAAGAAATGTCTAAAGATCTGTTTTTGTTTGTAAATACTGTAAAAAAAAAAAAAAAAAAAAAAACATTTCGGAAACAGGAAACCTGTGTGATGTAGCGATTTTTTTTTTTTTTTTTTTTTTTTTTTTTTCCTTGCAGAAGTTGGAATAATTTCAACGTCAGATTAATCTCATCTCCTAATATATATTGCTTGAGGGGGGTAATTATAGATGCCTGGTATTATCCCGATGATGGGAGAAAAGCTTATTGCATTGTGATACAAGTGGTAAAGAACTTGCTGTTGGGAATTATGATGAACGACAAGAATGTTCTTCATTCCAGTGTATAGGAAGAAAGAGCCCAAGCTGAAATATCAGATTTCTATTAAAGTTTATGATTCTAGCAATAACCCTGCTTGCGTGCAATGTTTTATCAATACATTGGTATTCTTGTTTCAGTGCTTGTATGGCCGCAGTCACACAAGAGTAGATTCTCTCACGTGAGAGAATCTGATCGATTTACTGACACTTTGATCAGTTTCATTGGAGTGTCATCATCATGTGTGATCCGATTCTCTTGGAGGAGGGAATCGCGGCACAGTTGAGGAGTAGATGGAGAACAAGATTTCTCCATCTTTTCCAGTGTGAGTCCACGGATGACATTCGAGTGCAGTCTGATATTTCCCACACACCCGTATACTTGAATGGGTGCGTACCAGCCGATTTGTGGAGTCATGTGCAGCTTGCTGCAGTTTTTAATTTTTTTAATTTTTCTACTGCTGAATCTGTTAAAGAAAAAAATTGCTGATCAGCACTGCCTCATATAAATAAGAACACTGGTCCGAGTGCTATCCGATAAAACATCAGCTAGCACTCGTTTGATGTATACGCTCATGTGAGCCCTATGGCTGAGGTCATGCTCCATGTTATAACCCAGAGCTGACTTCACAATTCTGCTGTCGACAAGCTTTTTGACAATTACAAACCCGAAGACTTAGGAAATCACCTAAGTGGAATTGTAAGGCTACCTTCACATATCAGTGTTTCCAGTACGTGTGGTGTCATTTTTCTCCAAGTACTGGAAAAAAACACGCGCGCCTATTATAATCTGTGGGGCTGAGCACATGTCCGTGTGTCCATACGTAGACCTGTCTGTTTTTTTACGATAGCACTGACGTTAATACGTCCCGCACACGAGTGACAAAATATGATATTTCTGTGCAGTGCAAGTGACACCAGAAATAAAATGCAGAACAGAAATTAGGTGTTAAAGATGTGCAAAGTTAGAGATGGCTAGATAGATTTCTGTGCGCTATATAATTAATGTTTTGCGCGTGTAGTTTACTGTGCATACATTAAGCTAATGAAAAAAAAATTTTGGGGTTCCCCCTATTTTTGATAATCAGCAGAGGTAAAGCAGACAGCTGAGAGCTGATTATTATCAGGCTGGGAAGGTCCATGGTTATTGGGCCCTTCCAAGCCTAAAAATACCAGCCTGCAGCCGCCCCAGAAGTGGCCCATCACAGTAAATTGCTTGGCGCTTTGGCAATCAAAAATGCAGGGGAGCCCCATGTGTTTTTTTGTTTTCATTTGTTTACTTAATATATGTAAAGTAAACTTCACACGCAAATCACTAATTATATATCTCATTAATATTTATCTACAGTGGGTAAAATAAGTATTTGATACACTGCCGATTTTGCAAGTTTTCCCACCTACATAGAATGGAGAGGTCTAATTTTTATTGTAGGTACACTAACAATCTAAAAATAAAAACTAGAAGATCACTTTGTACAATTTTTAAATAATTAAATTGCATTTTATTGTATGAAATAAGTATTTGATCACTTACCAACCAGCAAAAATTCTTGCTATCACAGACCTGTTAGTTTTTCTATAAGAAGCCCTCCTACTCTAGACTCATTACCTGTAATAACTGAACCTGATTGAGCTAGTTACCTTTATAAAAGACACCTTTCTCACATGCTCAATCACACGCCATCTTCTCCACCATGGCCAAGATCAAAGAGCTGTCTAAGGACACCAGGGACAAAATTGGAAACCTGCACAAGGTTGGAATAGGCAATCAGCTTAGTGAGAAGTCAACAACTTTTGGCACAAATAAGACAGTCATCTTGGGTTTCCAACATTTTCTATCTTCCTTGTTCTGGGAGTCCATGAAAAATCTTGCCCCATGTGGAAAGGATGATTCTAAGGTCAGAAATCAGCTTCAACCTACACTGAAGGACCTTGGCAATTATCTGAATAGAGCTGGGACCACAGTCTCAAACATTACCGTTAGTAACATACTATGTTGTCATGGATTAAAATCCTGCAGGGCACACAAGGTCCCCCTTATCACGCCAGCACATGTCCAGGCCCGTTTGAAGTTCACCAGTGACCATCTGGATGATTCCGAGGAGGTATGGGAGAAGATCATGTGGTCAGATGAGGCCAAAAAGTTCTAACTCCAGTTCCTGTCTTTGGAGGAAGAATGGGTAAAACCCCAAGAACACCAGGCCACCCGTGAAGCATGGTGGGGGAAACCTCACACTTTGGGGGAGCAAAGGGGACAGAACAAGTGTACCGTATTGAAGGAGGAAGGATGGGGGCCACTTCTGAACAGGGGTGATAGATTTGCAAAAAATCACTGGTGGAAAAAACGATAAAACATAACCTTTATTAATAATAATTAAAGAATAATATAACAATCCACCGTGCTTGTGTGCAGTCTGTCCTGATGAAGGCTACACAAAGGACACTAATATATAATCAAAAGAATGATGGCACTGTATTTACAAATAAATGATAATCCCCTGATATTAGGATACCTGGAGATGTCTCCTTATATCTCATGGCAATATAGTTATTCCACCAAGTCCCTATCCTGAAGATATACCAGATTCTCATTTATATTTATTAACAGCCCATTTCTTTTCCAAAGCTTTTATTGTTTAAACATTAAACAGAAGGGGGAGGGAAGAGATAATAGGGAATTAGGGAACATGTATCAGTTGACAAGGGATGCAACCCTTGAATCGTAAACAAAGTCAGCATTATAATCTGAAACATAATACAAGGGTATTAACTAAGGCAATGCAGATTAAACCGCTTAAGGAGAGAAACAATATTACAAGGTAATACAAAATAGCGGCTCTGTATAGCAATATGTAGTTTAGATTGTGTAACGGTGTAGAAATAAAGATATTGCAATATAACACTAATGTGTCTTAGGAGAGAAATCCAGTTGGTAGATAGGACAGAATTCTAACATGGAGGGTTTAAGTGATGGGAGATGGGAAGACTTGGTCCCATTTTTGCCATTTACTAAAAAATGATTTGAACTGATTGTTAGACAAAGCGAACTTTAGTTCATGGGAACGATGACGAGAAACTAATTGTATAATGTCATTAGAGTTAGGAAGTGTAGGCCCTTCCAGTGGTACGCAATGGAGTTTTTTGCTACCATGCAAATGTGCAAAAATAATGGTTTTAAAGAAGGTTCCTATTCTGCTATGTCTAAGGAAAGAAGTGCAGATTGTGGGCTCACAGTCATAGTAGAGCCGGCAAGTTTGCTTAGAATAGAGAAAATCTGATTCCAAAAGGAGTGTACTATTGGGCAGCTCCAAAATATGTGGAATATGTCTCCTTTTTGCCCACAGTTTCTCCAACATTGAGCTGAGTTTGACGAGCCAAAGTGGGCCATTCTGGCCGGAGTATAATACCAGCGGGAGGACACCTTGTAATGCGCCTCCTGCAATGGCATGGATAAAGTGGAACTATAGGTTAGAGAAAGGGAGTCTTCCCAGTCTTCAATGGAGAATGTGTGATTTAGAGTTTTTTCCCAGTTGAACATGTAAGGGGTTTTTTGTTTTTTTTAAATTGAGTCACAGTTGAAACTGTCATATAAGAAGCTATGACTCCAAAATCTTGGATGACCGCAGTTACAAAGAAGTCTCAGAGAGGGTAGGTTTCTTATTCAGGAACAGCCTTAAGTTGTTTTTTAGAATCAGGAAATCCATGAATAGTGACGAGGGGATATTGTATTTATTCTTGAGAGAGCTAAAGCTTAGAAAGTCTCTACCGTTGAAGATATCTCCTAATTTCTTGATATTCAAATCTGCCCAAGTAGGCGGAATAGAATGACCAATTATTGTATAGGATAAAGATAAAGGGATATCTTGCAAAATTTTTGTTTTTGGAGTTTTGAAATCAGGTTTTAAGATTTTTAACCAGGCAGTAGTTATTGCTTGGAAGACGGGAGATTTTTGTTGATTCTGTTGCCTACGGGTAACTTTATCCAGTATTAAAAATTTAAGGGGTTATTGTTAATGGCAGTTTCAAGATCAAGCCAAGCCGGGTCGAGTGAATTAGAAAGCCAAGACAAACTGTTTGAGTAGGAGGGTGAGGTAATGTGCATTGAGATTGGGAAAGCTAATTCCTCCATGAGATTTTTTCTTATACAGGGACCTGGTGTCAGTTCTTGATCTTTTATTACCCCAAATAATTGAGTTTATTTGTGTTTGCATGTTCGTAAGGTATATGGTGGGGATGTATAGGGGTAAGCATCTCAGGATGTACAGAATTTTTGGCAGAGTAAGTAATTTTACCGCAAGATTCCTCCCCCACCAGGTCAAGTCTTTGTCCTTGAAAGATCTGCTGTCTTTAAGTATTGATTCCTCTATTTTTTTAGGGTTGGATTTGACTGTTTCCAATAGGTCTTTATTAATGATTACGCCTAAATAAGTGAACTCCTTTTCGCACCAATTCAATGTGGTTACAGCTTTGATGGTTGTGATTTGTTCTTTTTGAACATGATGTGGAAGAATGTTTGAATTTGTGGTGATTTATTTTGAAGTTGGAGAGAATTGAGAATCTATCTATTTCTCTGAGGGCTTCAAGAGTGGAGAGTTCAGGCCTTGTAAGAGTGAGTATTAAATCATCGGCAAATAGACTCACCTTATGCTGATGAGTATGGGTGGTAAGATCTGTTATGTTAGGATTTTGCCGTAGGTGTTCTGCTAATGGCTCCATGGCCATATTGAATAGTAAGGGGGAAAGGGGACAGCCTTGTCGGGTACCATTGGAGATCTCAAAAGTCTCAGAAATATGGTTATTGCATATAATTTTTGCCTTAGGGCACGAATAAAGAGCCATAAAGGTAGTGATAAGGGCTTCATTAAAACCAAATTTCTTTAGGATATATTTTAGGTAACACCAGTTCAGGCGATCGAACGCTTTCTCAGCGTCAATTGATATTAGAACTGTCGGTGTTTTTGTCATATTGGCTAATTTAATAGAGCCAATTATCCTCCTAGTAGCATCGGCCGGCTGTCTCCCCTTCGTAAACCCCATTTGGTCATTTTTTATTAATTTTGGCTGTAGTGGGCTAAGCCTGTTAGCTAGAGTCTTAGAGAATAATTTAAAGTCTGTATTTAACCCAATCACTACCAAGGGTGGTTTGCACGTTAACTACCGGGCCAATTTTTACAATTCTGACCACTGTCCCTTTATGAGGTCATAACTCTGGAACGCTTCCATGGATCCCGGTGATTCTGACATTGTTTTCTCGTGACATATTGTACTTCATGTTAGTGGTAAAATTGCATTCAAATAACTTGCGTTTATTTGTAAAAAAAACGGAAATTTGGCGAAAATTTTGAAAATTTCGCAATTTTCCAACTTTGAATTTTTATGCCCTTAAATCACAGCGATACGGCACACAAAAAACTTAATACATAACATTTCCCACATGTTTACTTTACATGAGCACAATTTTGGAACCAAAATTTTTTTTTGTTAGGAAGTTATAAGGGTTAAAAATTGACCAGTGATTTCTCATTTTTGCAACACCATTTTATTTTTAGGGACCACTTCACATTTGAAGCCACTTTGAGGGGTCTATATGATAGAAAATACCCAAAAGTGACACCATTCTAAAAAATGCACCCCTTAAGGTGCTTAAAACCACATTCAAGAAGTTTATTAACCCTTTAGGTGCGTCACAGGAATTTTTTGAATATTAAAAAAAAAATGAACATTTAACTTTTTTTCACAAAAAAAATACTTCAGGTTCAATTTTCTTTATTTTACCAAGGGTAACAGGAGAAATTGGACTGCAAAAGTTATTGTGCAATTTGTCCTGAGTACGCTGATACCTGATATGTGGGGGGGAACCACTGTTTCGGCGCATGGCAGACCTCAGTAGGGAAGGAGCGCCGTTTGAGTTTTTCAATGCAAAATTGGCTGGAATTCAGATCGGACGCCATGCCGGGTTTGGAGAGCCCCTGATGTACCTAAACAGTGGAAACCCCCCAATTGACCCCATTTTGGAAACTAGACCCCCCAAGGAACTTATCTAGATATGTGGTGAGAACTTTGAACCCACAAGGGCTTCACAGAAGTTTATAACGTACAGCGGTACAATTAAAAAATCATATTTTTTCCACAAAAATGATCGTTTCACCCCCAATTTTTATTTTTCCAAGGGTAACAGGACCCTAAAAGTTATTGTGCAATTTGTCCTGAGTACACTAATACCCCATATGTGGGTGTAAATGACTATTTGGGCGCATAGCAGAGCTCGGAAGGGAAGCAGCGCCATTTGACGGTTTTGGCTAGAATTGAGATCGGACACCATGTCGCGATTGGAAAACCCCTGATGTACCAAAACACTAGAAACCCCACACAAATGACACCATTTTGGAAACTAGACCCCCCAAGGAACTTATCTAGATGTGTGGTGAGCACTTTGAACCCCCCAGTGCTTCACTGAAGTTTATAACGTACAGCAGTACAATTAAAAAATCATATTTTTTCCACAAAAATGATCTTTTCACCCTCAATTCTTATTTTTCCAAAAGTAACAGGACCCTAAAAGATATTGTGCAATTTATCCTGAGTACGCTGATACCCTACATGTGGGTGTAAACCACTATTTGGGCGCATGGCAGAGCTCGGAAGGGAAGCAGCGCCATTTGACGTTTTTGGCTGGAATTGAGATCGGACACCATGTCGCGTTAGGAAAGCCCCTGATGTACCAAAACAGTAGAAACCCCCCACAAATGACACCATTTTGGAAACTAGACCCCCCAAGGAACTTATCTAGATGTGTGGTGAGCACTTTGAACCCCCCAGTGCTTCACTGAAGTTTATAACGTCCGGGCGTGAAAATAAAAAAATCGTATTTTTTCCACAAACATCATCTTTTAGTCCTCATTTTTTTATTTTCCCAAGGGTAACAGGAAAAATTGGACCCCAAAAGTTGTTGTCCAATTTGTCCTGAGTATGCTGACACCCCATATGTGGGAGAAAACTACTGTATGGACACACGTCAGGGCTCGGAAGGGAAGTAGTGACGTTTTGGAATGCAGACTTTGATGGAATGGTCTGTGGGTGTCATGTTGCCTTTGGAGAGCCCCTGATGTACCTAAACAGTGGAAACTCCCCACAAGTGACCCCATTTTGGAAACTAGACCCCCTAATGAACTTATCTAGATGTGTGGTGAGCACTTTGAACCCCCCAGTGCTTCACAGAAGTTTATAACGACCGGGCGTGAAAATAAAAATATCGTATTTTTTCAACAAACATCATCGTTTAGTCCCCAATTTTTTTATTTTCCCAAGGGTAACAGGAGAAATTGGACCCCAAAAGTTGTTGTCCAATTTGGCCTGAGTACGCTGATACCTCATATGTGGGAGAAAACTACTGTATGGGCACACGTCGGGGCTCGGAAGGGAAGTAGTGACGTTTTGGAATGCAGACTTTGATGGATTGGTCTGCGGGTGTCATGTGCGTTTGGAGAGCCCCTGATGTACCTAAACTATTGAAACTCCCCACAAGTGACCCCATTTTGGAAACTAGATCCCCCACGGAGCTTATCTAGATGTGTGGAGAGCACTTTGAACCCCCAAGTGCTTCACAGAAGTTTATAACGCCTGGGCGTGAAAATAAAAAAAACATTTTTTTCCGCAAAATTATATTTTTGCCCCCAATTTTTTATTTTCCTAAGGGTAACAGGAGAAATTGGACCCCAAAAGTTGTTTTGCAATTTGTCCTGAGTAGGCTGATACCCTACATGTGGGGGTAAAACACTGTTTGGGCGCATGGCAGAGCTTGGAAGGGAAGGAGCACCATTTGACTTTTTCAACGCAGAATTGGCTGGAATTGAGATCAGACGCCATGTTGCCTTTGGAGAGCACCTGATGTGCCCAAACAGTGGAAACCCCCCAATTATAACTCCAACCCTAACCTCAACACACCCCTAACCCTAATCTGAGCCCTAGCCCTAGCCCTAACCCTAGCCCTAACCCTAGCCCTAACCCTAGCGGGAAAATGGAAATAAATACATTTTCTTTTAGTTTTATTATTTTTCCCTAACTAAGGGGGTGATAACGGGGGTTTGATTTACTATTTATGGCGGTTTTTATGTTTGGCGGCTGTCGCACGCTAAAAGACGCTTTTTATTGTAAAAATAGTTTTTGCATCACCACATATTGAGAGCTATAATTTTTCCGTATTTTGACCCACCGAGTCATGTGAGGTCTTATTTTTTGCGGGACGAGTTGACGTTTTTATTGGTACCATTTTCGGGCACGTGACATTTTTTGATCGCCTTTTATTCCGATTTTTGGGACGCAGAATGAACAAAAACCATCATTTCATGAATTTCTTTTGGGGGGGTGCGTTTACACCGTTCCGCGTGCGGTAAAATTGATAAAGCGGTTTTATTCTTCGGGTCAGTACGCTTACAGCGATACCTCATTTAGGTCGTTTTTTTATGTTTTGTCAGTTTTTTGCAATGAAAACAATTTTATATAAAAAATAATTATTTTTGTATCGCTTTATTCTGCGAGCTATAACTTTTTTATTTTTTTGCGGATGACGCTGTATGGCAGCTCGTTTTTTGCGGGACAAGATGACGTTTTCAGCGGTACCATGGATATTTATATGTGTCTTTTTGATCGCGCGTTATTGCACTTTTTGTTCGGTGGTATGATAATAAATCATTATTTTTTGCTTCGTTTTTTATTTTTATTTTTTAAGGGGTTCGCTAAAGGGGTTAACTAATGGGACAGTTTTATAGGGCAGGTCATTACGGACGCGGCGATACCAAATATGTGTACTTTTATTGTTTTTGGTTTTTTTTATTTTGAAAAAATGGATTTATTGGGGAATATTTTTTTTTTTTTTACTAATTTATTTAGCGATTTTTTTTTTTTTAAATTATTTTTAACACTTTTTTTTTTTTTTTTTTTACTTTATTACCTTGTCCCAGGTGGGACATCACTGTCCTGTGACAGATCGCTGATCTGTCACATCACAGATCACTGTGACAGATCAGCGATCTGTCACAGGCATTGCTGCAGACTTCCTCATGCCTGCGCTTTGCAGGCACTGAGGAAGCCAGCTTCCTCAGGCCCCCGAAGGCCCCCGTCGCCATCTTGGATTCGGGGGCCTGGAGGAAAGGAGCCCCCCGCAGCAGCGCTGCACATTGCGCTGCTGTGGGAAGTCAGGGAAGCACGGATGGAGCCCCCTCCCTGCCGATGCTTCCCTTTAACCCCCGGTACACCGCGATCGCGTTTGATCGCGGTGTGCAAGGGGTTAACGTGTCGGGGGCGGTCCGTGACCGCCCCTGACACATTGTGCCGGGTGTCAGCTGTGATAATCAGCTGACACCCGGCCGCGATCAGCGGCGCTCACCACGTGGGCACCGCTGATCATGGTGACGTAATATTCCGTCCATGGTAATTAGGTCCATGGTCACATGGACGGAATATTACGTCAATTGTAGGTAAGGGGTTAATAATGATATAGGGCGGAAATTATCTAAGGATTCAGGATCTCCCTTTTGCTTTGGAATAAGCGTAATTGCCGCTTCTAGCATCTCCGGGGGGAAGAAGCCTTTTTTCGAAATGTAGTTAAATGTCTCAGCCTATTGTTGTGACAGGGTGTCGTCAAAAGCCTTGTAGTAGGCGTTGGTGAATCCGTCTGGTCCGGGGGATTTGTGCATTTTTTTTATTCCTTTATTGCTCCAGCTATTTCTAAGGGGGTGAATGGAGCTGACAAACTTATAAGGTCTTCATCATTCAGAAGAGGGTAGGTTTATTTCTGAGAGATATTTGTTAATATTAGGATTAATTAGGGGGCAGGTTTCAGATTGTATAGTCTGTTGTAGTATTTGGCAAATTCATTTGCTATCTCCTGTTTAGAGGACATGCCAATGAGAACGCCCCTGATGACTGCTTTATGGGCACACCAATTCAAAGCTGGATTTGTGGCTTCAGATTTGTTTTCAGCAAAAAAGTTGTCAATAGCAGTTTTCAAGGTGGCTTTATTGATGGGGTTGTGTAGTACATAAGAACTGCATTTCCACAGACTGGCTCTATTCAAGGGGAGACCTAGGGACAAATCTGCAAAGACCAGGGAATGGTCCGAAATTGTTCTGTGTCCAATAGAAACTTTTGTGATCTTAAGGTACTGTCACACTAAGCGATATCGCTAGCTATATCGCTATAACTGGTGACGTTATAGTGATATTGTTAGCGACATCGCTGTGTCTGATACTTATCTACGACCGGCTCCCCCGCTGGTTATCGCTGATCGCGCGAGAACGTCCAGGATTGTTTCTCGTCGTCAGCTTCCTGCGCATTTCCTGTGGAGAGACGAATGTGGAGCCGGGCGGGAGGACTCAGGATTGCCTAGTTTGACAGGTAAGTAGCGACCCCTGTCCCCAGCGATGTCGCTGGTGAAATCTGCCTGTGTGGCAGCTCACTAGTGACCACTTAGCGATGTACCAGCGATCCTGACCGCGTCATATCGCTGGTCGGGATCGCTGGTACATCGCTAACTGTGACAGTACCTATAGTGAGGGAAAAAATGTCAGCTATGATTAGATCGATCCTTGAAGCAGATTGGTGAACTGTGGAGAAATGTGTGTATTCTTTAGAATTTGAATTTAAACACCTGAAGGAGTCGAATAGCTCGTTTTTATCCAACCAGGGATTTAAGTTATCAGAGGGAGGTCTTTTGTTGGAAGAGGAGTCTAAGGAGCTGTCTGGGGTGATATTAAAGTCTCCCAGCAGTAGTAGAGCCCCTCTTTTCACTTCTGATATTTTCTTCATGAGTTTGGACAAAAATCTGATTTGGTTTCTGTTTGGGGCATAGATGTTTACTAAAGTGCATTCTGTACCATTGATTTTACACACTAATATGTGGAATCTACCACTTTCATCCCTGTATTCCTCCAGGGCTTAGAAAGGAATAGATCCACTGATGATGGTCGCTACTCCTGCCTCTTTTTTTTGGGACCACAAGCTTCGAATATATGAGGGAAATTCTGGTGTGTGAAGTAGGGATGATTGCCTGCCAGGAATTTCGTTTCTGGTATACAAGCTATATCTGCTTTAGCATTTAAAAGTTCTCTCCAAAGGGTGTGTCTTTTTTGTGGGCTGTTCAAGCCCCTAATGTTGTAAGAAACAAGTGTAAGACTCATGTTAGCAAGTTAATATTGACAAAAAGTTAACCAGTGAAAATATGTTAAGTTATACAAGAGCTATAACTCGTCAATGCCTACAGAAGTCCTAAAACCTTTTATGAGTCTAGAAAGGTAAACAGTTATGCAGAAATATGGATTATAAAACAAAGAAAATGTCAACTTTCAACAAATGAGTATAGAGTTGAGCATTAACGTTACAAGAAGGGAAACTGTTCAGGAAGTCCACTTTAAGAGGACTGCCTCTTATTACTGAGCGTATTCCCTGCCGAAGGGAATACAAGGAAAAACCTCAGAACTGTGGTGGAGGTCGAAGAGCCAGCCAACAAAGTAGAGGAACAAGATTAAGTTTAGGTTCATTTGCCATTGTGAGACGAAACTCCACCAAGTGATCTGATGAAATCAATTCCATCTTCCGGATGGAATATTGGGATTGTTCTCCCTTTATGAAAGGCCAATAATTTTGTGGGGTAACCCCACTTATAGGGGATGTTTCTGTCACGAAGAGCTGCAGTAGTTTTGCCGAAGGACTTCCTTGCTTCGAGAGTATCCTTGGAGAAAACTGGGAATACTTTTAATTCCTTATGAGGTTCTGGAAAGTTTCCATGGGGTTTTAGGTAGTTCATGATCTTCTCTTTTGTTTTGAAAAAATGTATCCTGAGGATGGTGTCTCTTGGTAGATCTGATGAGATCTTTGGTGGTCTCTGTAGTCTGTGGGCCTTATCAATGGCTAGGTCCGGTTCACTCAGTTTTGGTAAGGCTTGTCGGAAGATGTCTTGGATGTGACTTGACAAATCATCTTGAGCAATGTTCTCGGGGATTCCCCGGATTTTTATGTTGTTGTGGCGTCCTCTATCCTCGAGATCCGCTAATTTCACTCTAAGCTTATGAACATCTGATGATAAGCGATCTAGTTCGTCGTATGTAATTGAAGATCTACGTTCTAGTTTGTTGATCCTTTCTTCATGGTTGGTTAGTTGTTTATCTATTTTGTCAAAATATTTTTGAAAAGACGTATCAATATCGGCTTTGAACATTCTACTCTGTTTTTCCAGTTTGGCATCCGTTTCGATGCTGTTTTTTTTTAGCAGATTAATCATAATGGCCTCAAAGTCAGAGTTGATATCTTTTGCCTTAACGGTTGTTTGTGGAAGGTTTGAGGAGACTGATTTTTTTAGTGGATCCAGGTATATCCGTTTTCATTTTGTTTTTGGCGGGGCTTAAATTTGGGGAAGTGTCAGTGGAAGCGTCATCAATATCTTCAGCTTCAGAGTTTTCCCTAAAGAGTCGAATTTTTCACCCCATGACCCCGGGATTCTTCTTTTATTGTTTGTAGTAGAATCCATTTTGTCAGGGGAGGAAGTCTTTCCTGGCGTTCTCGTTCGTGCGTTGTAGTTAGGAGAATGTTGTAGGTCCTTATGTGAATCTAATGAACGAGGACTGTTTCTCAGGGGAGATCGTGATTTAACCAGACTGACTCCATCTAATTGATCTCTTGATTGCCGATCATATCCAAATGATCTCTCAGAACCTCTGGTATTCTGTGGCTTAGATAGGGCATTTTTCCCTTTTATTTTTTGATTGCTCATTTTAAGAGGTTTTTTTTCTTTCCTCCTCCTATAGCCTGCTAGTTTTGCAGAGGTTATTACAATGAGATAAACCTAAGGTAGTAGAAAAGAGTGGGGAGTTCTTATCCACTGATAGGGTTAATGTATCTTTAATTGTAGAAGGGGGAGAGACTGAGGGAAGTTAGAAACAGTCCAGCACAGCAAATTTCTCTGTGTTCCTGCTTTGATTGATAGGGAGACTAGAGGTAATAAATTTACTTTATCTCCAGAGGCCCACCAGAGACACTGTGTGTGAAGTCTGAAGCCAATGAAAGTGTCTATTATAGAGGGGAGCTGCCGTTCTTTGGCCTTAATCATGACTGAGCGTTACAGGCTTTTTATTGCGGGTACCGCCAGCAGATTTCCTCAGCTTATCTCCAGCAAAGTAAGCAGGAGGGAGAGAAGCGTTCTCTCAGGTGTGGTGAGGGGGAGGAGAACGAGCTGCCCATTAAGAGACCGCAGGAGCACAGGAGTAGTGGAGCAGATTTAGCTATCCAGTAGTAAGGCTCATCTATCCGCAGCCACCCAGTCACGACCGGCAGCGCTGGGGCCCCCGCAGCCCTCCCAGTCCGAGCAGCGACCACAGCCTCGGCTGTGGCTCTGGCGTCTCCCCCTCCGTCCCCAGGCACCAGAAGCCGCGCAGCACCTCAGGTAAATTAGATGAAGGGGGGAGGAGCGGTGAAGCGATAAGCGGTAAACCGCGGAGATACTGCGGGAGAGTCCACTCACGGTTTGTAGGTGTCCGGTCTCCCCGCTGCCTGCCTCACTGACTCTTGCCGCTTGGAAGCCTGCCGCAGTCCAAATTAGTTTAGGCCGTCCGCCTCTAAGGCCTGACAGGCTGTGATGGCCCCTGTTCAGACTCCCTGGCTGTCAGATGAACTCCGGAGGTTGCCTGAGTCGGGTCTCCACGAGCGGGTCTCGGGTAACACCAGAGCAATTACGAGGCTTCAGAGAGTGAGGTGTCCAGCTTCCATAGACCGAACCGCTGGTCTAGGAGGGTCCCAGGCTGTGAAGTGAGGCTAAATGAGGTAGGCCTCAAAGTGTGTTCCCCTTTTTAGTGGGACTAAATGGCTTGTTTAGTGTCAAAATGCTTTCCCAGTGGAGAGGAGTTCGTCTCATCAGGTTTTAGAGGCTGAATGACCGATATTAGCTGCTTTGTGAGTCGGATTGGGAGGTTTTTCCTCAGAGATCCCTGAACTTGCGTCCTACATGTTCCAGACACAAGCCGCAGCCCATTTCTAAACAGACTGTCAGTAAGTTAAAGTGCTATTAATATTGCACATTACCCGCAATAGATAGACAGTTGTCAGGCTGTCATACTACTAAAGTGCTTATGTATTGCACATAGTCGCAAAGTGGTTCTCCAACATACAGTGTCATTCTATTAACCACACAATGGCTCCTTAACCACTTAAGGCAAAATAGGGACATTCAATGGCTGAGGAGGATGACTAATGCCCTCAGTCTATAAGTGTCACCTATATTTGTATCAGGACAGGTATATTCACAATCTGCCTGAGATGTTAAGCCTTATTTTATGCTCAATTCATCCCTGCAATATCCCATCAACGCATTTCCCTCTACAATATTTCATTAGGGTTCATCAGGAGGCTAAACTATTAGCTTTCTGCTTGTATATTTACATTGGAGCATATTACTTCCGGCCACGATGAGAGCTTAATGCAATGCGAGAAACTTGCACCTCAATAGCTGGCACTGCCGCCGGCACTCGGGACCAGAGTGTGTGGCTGCATGTATTTCTATGCAGCGGAATGCTCCCATCCCAAGTGCCGGCGGCAGTGCTGGGTATTTAGGTGAGAGACTCGCATTGTAGTTGCAAGTGTGACCCCGGTCTAAATCATAGAATCATAGAATGGTAGAGTCGGAAGGGACCTCCTGGGTCATCTGGTCCAACCCCCTGCTCAAAGCAGGATTCACTAAATCATCCCAAACATATGTCTGTCCAGCCTCTGAAGACTTCCATTGAAGGAGAAATCACCACCTCTCGTGGCAGCCTGTTCCACTCAATGATCATCCTCACTGTCAAAAAGTTTTTTTTAATATCTAATCTGTGTCTCCTCCCATTCAGTTTCATCCCATTGCTTCTAGTCTTAGCTTTTGCAAATGAGAATGAAGATGATCCTTCTACAATGTGACAGCCCTTGAGATATTTGTAGACAGCTATTAAGTCTCCTCTCAGTCTTCTTTTTTGCTAGCTAAACATTCCCAAGTCCTGCAACTGTTCCTCACAGGACATGGTTTGCAGAACGGTCACCATTCTGGTCGTTCTTCTCTGAACTTGCTCCAGTTTCTTGATGTCTTTTTTTTAAAATGTAGTGCGCAAAACAGGACACAGTATTCCAGATAAGATCTGACCAAAGAGTAGAGGGGGGATAATGACTTCCTGTGATCTAGACTGTATGCTTCTGTTAATACATCCCAGAATTGTATTTGCCTATTTTGCTTCTGCAGCACATTGTTGACTCATGTTTAGTTTATGATCTATTAGTATATCCAAGTCTTTTTCACATGTGCTGTTACTTAGCCCTATTCCTCCTTCCTCCCACTCTGTATATGCTTTTTTCATTTTTATTGCCCAGATGTAGTACTTTGAATTTTTCCCCTGTTAAAAAACATTCTGTTAGTTGCTGTTCACTGCTCTGGTTTATTTCTATCATTTGAATCCTCTCTCTCTTCTCTAGTATTAGCTATCCCTTCTAGCTTTGTGTCATCAGCAAATTTAATCAGTGTACCCTTAATTCCTTTATCTAAATCACTGATAAAGATGTTGAACAATACAGGGCTCAGAACAGAGCCCTGTGGTACCCCACTTGAGACATTCTTCCAATTCTATGTGCAGCCATTTACGACCACTCTTTGGGTTCGATCACTAAGCCAGTTATGATTCCACCTAACAGTTGCCTTGTCCATTCCTTGTCATTTTTTCAATAAGGATGATGTGAGATACTTTGTCAAATGCTTTGCTGAAGTTAAAATATACTATATCTACAGCATTTCCCTGATCAACCCAGTCAGTGATTCTGTCATAAAAGGAAATTAAGTTAGTCTGATATGACTTATTAGTTACAAACCCATGCTGACTCTGTTTAATCACTTCATTCTTGTTCTGGTACTGACATACATGTTTAATAATTTGTTCAAGGATCTTTCCTGGTATAGAAGTCAGACTCACCAGCCTATAGTTCCCTGGGTCTTCCTTCCCTTCTTGCCCTTTTTGAAGATAGGAACAACATTTGCTCTTCTCCAGTCTTCTGGGACTTCACTGATTTCCAAGAATTTTCAAAGATTATGGAGAGGTTCAAAAATTTCTTCTGCTATCTCCTTCAGTACTCTGCGGTGTAATTCATCTGGACCTGGAGACTTGAATTAATGTATGTTAGCTAAGTATTCCCTCACAATCTTTCTGTTTATAGATATCCTGGATTTTTCTATTCCTTTAATAGGGCAGTGGAGATCAGTTGATGTTACATTTCCTTTCTGAGAGAAAACTGATGCAAAATCGGAATTAAAAGTTCGCCCTTCTCAGCATCCTTTCTTCCCATTTCATCATTTTCATCTTGTAAAAATCCTATAGCATCTTCTTTGACTTTTTTACTTTTGACATATTGCCAAAATCCTTTTTTATTGCTTTTGACGTCTCTTGCAAGCCTTAATTTATTGTCGTCTTTAGATAATCTGATGCGTCCCCTGCAGGTTCTGCAGACAGCATTATTTTCTTCTTTAGATATGCCTTCCTATTTCCATTTGAGAAACATTTCTTTCTTCCTTTTTAACACGTGTTTAAGTTCTGTGATCAACCATCTTGGTTTCCTTAAATGCTTCCTATTCTTCCCTCTTTTTGGAATTGGTAATGATTGTGCTTTGAGAATCTCATTTTTCAAAATTTCCCATCCTTCCTGGACATTTTTGTCCTTAAGGATATCCAGCTATTGGATCCCTCTGATTCTCTGAGTCCCTTAAAATCTGCCTTTCTGAAATCTAACCTTGAAGTTTGAGTCTTCACAGGTGTTCCTCTTCTAGTTATCCAAAATTCTAAAATGGCATGGTCGCTACCTCCTAAGGTCCCAGCCACTCTTACCTCCTCAACCATTTCCTCCCTGTTTATAAGGATTAGATCCAAGGTAGCAGATGCCCTTGTTTTCTCCCCTACCTTTTGGAAGATAAAGTTGTCAGCAAGAGAGGATAAGAATTTCCTTGACCTGTTAGTTTTGCCTGAGAGAGAATCCCAACAAATGTCTGGATAGTAGAAATCTCTCATGACCACTATGTCATATTTTTGGGAGAACTCGGCCATTTGATGCATAAAGAGTTCATCCATATCTTCAGCTTGCACAGGCAGCCTGTAGTAAATGCCTACAATGGTGTCCTTTCCATTGTTCTCTCCTTGTATTCTTACCCAAACAGTTTCCATAGAACTCCCAGTCTCTGAAGCTTGGATATCTGCGCAGATATACGCTTTTCTAACATACAATGCGACATCTCCTCCTCGTTTACACGTTTGTTTCTCGCAAATAAGTTGTATCCTTCTAGCCTTGTATTCCAATCATGTATATTGTCCCACCAAGTTTCAGTGATTCCAATGACACCATATTTCTTTTCTTGCGTTAGTTGTTCCAGTTCCCCTTGTTTATTACCCATGCTCTGTGCATTTGTATAGAAACATTTTAGTTTGTGATTGGTTTCTCTTTCTCCAATATTTTTATTATTTAGATTTTTTTTGTCTTTGTTCTTCCTTTCCACTTCTAATAGCAGAGTTCTCAATAGTATTTGTCAGGTTTATGGCTTTTTCTGGCCTTTTGCTTTTGGTAGATTCTCAGAGCCAAAACGACTCAGACTTAGTCAGCTTTCCAATGGGTGAGTTGTTTATATAAGGCTAGAGGATACTAGATATTTTGCTTTGTCTTTTAACCCAATCCCATATGGATTTCTAACAATTTAAGGTATCTGAGTCTATTTTCTCATCAGGTCAAAGTGGGAAGTTTTTGATTTTATTCTTGTTACACCCCTGAGTATTCCTTTTCCCCCCACCATACAGTTCCAGAAATAAGGGCCTTTGTATTTAGTGCTATTTTTTATCATTTTCACCAAGTATTTTTTGTGGGGACTTTTTTTTTTTTAGTTTGCTCTGCACTATTATGCCACGAGCCATGCCCCTTTTGTAAAAACAATAAAATAAGCAGCAGGATAAAAATTGGAGCTAAAACTGACCACTTTTATTCTGGTGACAGATCCACTTTAATTTATATGGGGTGTGAAAACAGTGCGAATAAGGCCGGGGTCAGACTTGCGAGAAACTCGCACGAGTTTCACATCTTAATACCCGGCACTGCCGCCGGCACTCAGGATCGAAGTGCGTGGCTGCATGTATTTCTATGCAGCTGAGCGCTCCGGTCTCAAGTGTTGACGGCAGTGCCGAGTATTAACCCCTTCACTACCAAGGGTGGTTTGCACGTTAACTCCCGGGCCAATTTTTACAATTCTGACCACTGTACCTTTATGAGGTCATAACTCTGGAACGCTTCCATGGATCCCGGTGATTCTGACATTGTTTTCTCGTGACATATTGTACTTCATGTTAGTGGTAAAATTGCATTCAAATGACTTGCGTTTATTTGTGAAAAAAACGGAAATTTGGCGAAAATTTTGAAAATTTCGCAATTTTCCAACTTTGAATTTTTATGCCCTTAAATCACAGCGATACAGCACACAAAAAACTTAATACATAACATTTCCCACATGTTTACTTTACATCAGCACAATTTTGGAACCAAAATTTTTTTTTGTTAGGAAGTTATAAAGGTTAAAAATTGACCAGCGATTTCTCATTTTTGCAACACCATTTTATTTTTAGGGACCACTTCACATTTGAAGCCACTTTGAGGGGTCTATATGATAGAAAATACCCAAAAGTGACACCATTTTAAAAACTGCACCCCTTAAGATGCTTAAAACCACATTCAAGAAGTTTATTAACCCTTTAGGTGCGTCACAGGAATTTTTTGAATATTAAAAAAAAATGAACATTTAACTTTTTTTCACAAAAAAAATACTTCAGGTTCAATTTTCTTTATTTTACCAAGGGTAACAGGAGAAATTGGACTGCAAAAGTTATTGTGCAATTTGTCCTGAGTACGCTGATACCTGATATGTGGGGGGGAACCACTGTTTTGGCGCATGGCAGACCTCAGTAGGGAAGGAGCGCCATTTGACTTTTTCAATGCAAAATTGGCTGGAATTCAGATCGGACGCCATGTCGCGTTTGGAGAGCCCCTGATGTACCTAAACAGTGGAAACCCCCCAAGTGACCCCATTTTGGAAACTAGACCCCCCAAGGAACTTATCTAGATATGTGGTGAGAACTTTGAACCCACAAGGGCTTCACAGAAGTTTATAACGTACAGCGGTACAATTAAAAAATCATATTTTTTCCACAAAAATGATCTTTTCACCCCCAATTTTTATTTTTCCAAGGGTAACAGAACCCTAAAAGTTATTGTGCAATTTGTCCTGAGTACGCTGATACCCCATATGTGGGTGTAAATGACTATTTGGGCGCATAGCAGAGCTCGGAAGGGAAGCAGCGCCATTTGACGTTTTTGGCTAGATTTGAGATCGGACACCATGTCGCGATTGGAAAACCCCTGATGTACCAAAACAGTGGAAACCCCCCACAAATGACACCATTTTGGAATCTAGACCCCCCAAGGAACTTATCTAGATGTGTGGTGAGAACTTTGAACCCCCAAGGGCTTCACAGAAGTTTATAACGTACAGCAGTACAATTAAAAAATCATATTTTTTCCACAAAAATGATCTTTTCACCCTCAATTCTTATTTTTCCAAAAGTAACAGGACCCTAAAAGATATTGTGCAATTTATCCTGAGTACGCTGATACCTACATGTGGGTGTAAACCACTATTTGGGCGCATGGCAGAGCTCGGAAGGGAAGCAGCGCCATTTGACGTTTTTGGCTGGAATTGAGATCGGACACCATGTCGCGTTACGAAAGCCCCTGATGTACCAAAACAGTAGAAACCCCCCACAAATGACACCATTTTGGAAACTAGACCCCCCAAGGAACTTATCTAGATGTGTGGTGAGCACTTTGAACCCCCCAGTGCTTCACTGAAGTTTATAACGTCCGGGCGTGAAAATAAAAAAATCGTATTTTTTCCACAAACATCATCTTTTAGTCCCCATTTTTTTATTTTCCCAAGTGTAACAGGAGAAATTGGACCCCAAAAGTTGTTGTCCAATTTGTCCTGAGTACGCTGACACCCCATATGTGGGAGAAAACTACTGTATGGGGACACGTCGGGGCTCAGAAGGGAAGTAGTGACGTTTTGGAATGCAGACTTTGATGGAATGGTCTGTGGGTGTCATGTTGCCTTTGGAGAGTCCCTAATGTACCTAAACAGTGGAAACCCCCCACAAATGATCCCATTTTGGAAACTAGACCCCCTGAGGAACTTATCTAGATGTGTGGTGAGCACTTTGAACCCCCAAGGGCTTCACAGAAGTTTATAATGCCCAGGCATGAAAATAAAAAAATCGTATTTTTTCCACAAACATGATCAATTAGTCCCCAATTTTTTTTATTTTCCCAAGGGTAACAGGAGCAATTGGACCCCAAAAGTTGTTGTCCAATTTGTCCTGAGTACGCTGATACCTCATATGTGGGAGAAAACTACTGTATTGGCACACATCAGGGCTCGGAAGGGAAGTAGTGACGTTTTGGAATGCAGACTTTGATGGCATGGTCTGCGGGTGTCATGTTGCTTTTGGAGAGCCCCTGATGTACCTAAACAGTGGAAACCCCCCACAAGTGACCCCATTTTGGAAACTAGACCCCCTAATGAACTTATCTAGATGTGTGGTGAGCACTTTGAACCCCCCAGTGCTTCACAGAAGTTTATAACGACCGGGCGTGAAAATAAAAATATCGTATTTTTTCAACAAACATCATCTTTTAGTCCCCATTTTTTTTATTTTCCCAAGGGTAACAGGAGAAATTGGACCCCAAAAGTTGTTGTCCAATTTGTCCTGAGTACGCTGATACCTCATATGTGGGAGAAAACTACTGTATGAGCACACGTCGGGGCTCGGAAGGGAAGTAGTGACGTTTTGGAATGCAGACTTTGATGGATTGGTCTGCGGGTGTCATGTGCGTTTGGAGAGCCCCTGATGTACCTAAACTATTGAAACTCCCCACAAGTGACCCCATTTTGGAAACTAGACCCCCCACGGAGCTTATCTAGATGTGTGGAGAGCACTTTGAACCCCCAAGTGCTTCACAGAAGTTTATAACGCCTGGGCGTGAAAATAAAAAAAACATTTTTTTCCGCAAAATTATATTTTTGCCCCCAATTTTTTATTTTCCTGAGGGTAACAGGAGAAATTGGACCCCAAAAGTTGTTTTGTAATTTGTCCTGAGTAGGCTGATACCCTACATGTGGGGGTAAAACACTGTTTGGGCGCATGGCAGAGCTTGGAAGGGAAGGAGCACCATTTGACTTTTTCAACGCAGAATTGGCTGGAATTGAGATCAGACGCCATGTTGCCTTTGGAGAGCACCTGATGTGCCCAAACAGTGGAAACCCCCCAATTATAACTCCAACCCTAACCTCAACACACCCCTAACCCTAATCTGAGCCCTAACCCTAGCCCTAACCCTAACCCTGGCCCTACCCTAACCCTAGCGGGAAAATGGAAATAAATACATTTTCTTTTAGTTTTATTATTTTTCCCTAACTAAGGGGGTGATAACTGGGGGTTTGATTTACGATTTATGGCGGTTTTTGTTTTGCGGCTGTCGCACGCTAAAAGACGCTTTTTATTGTAAAAATAGTTTTTGCATCACCACATATTGTGAGCTATAATTTTTCCGTATTTTGACCCACCAAGTCATGTGAGGTCTTATTTTTTGCGGGACGAGTTGACGTTTTTATTGGTACCATTTTCGGGCACGTGACATTTTTTGATCGCTTTTTATTTCGATTTTTGGGACGCAGAATGAACAAAAACCAGCGTTTCATGAATTTCTTTACACCGTTCCGCGTGCAGTAAAATTGATAAAGCATTTTTATTCTTCGGGTCAGTACGGTTACAGCAATACCTCATTTAGGTCGTTTTTTTATGTTTTGTCGGTTTTTTGCAATGAAAACAATTTTATATAAAAAATAATTATTTTTGTATCGCTTTATTCTGCGAGCTATAACTTTTTTATTTTTTTGCGGATGATGCTGTATGGCGGCTCGTTTTTTGCGGGACAAGATGACGTTTTCAGCGGTACCATGGATATTTATATGCGTCTTTTTGATCGCGCGTTATTGCACTTTTTGTTCGGTGGTATGATAATAAATCATTTTTTTCTTCGTTTTTCATTTTTATTTTTTAAGGGGTTCGCTAAAGGGGTTAACTAATGGGACAGTTTTATAGGGCAGGTTATTACGGACGCGGCGATACCAAATATGTGTACTTTTATTTGTTTTTTTTTATTTTGAAAAAATGGATTTATTGGGGAATATTTTTTTTTTTTTTTTTTTTTTACTAATTTATTTAGCGATTTTTTTTTTTTTTTTAACACTTTTTTTTTTTTTACTTTATTACCTTGTCCCAGGTGGGACATCACTGTCCTGTGACAGATCGCTGATCTGTCACATCACAGATCACTGTGACAGATCAGCGATCTGTCACAGGCACTGCTGCAGACTTCCTCATGCCTGCGCTTTGCAGGCAGTGAGGAAGTCAGCTCCCTGCAGGCCCCCGTCGCCATCTTGGATCCGGGGGCTTGTAGGGAAAGAGCCCCCCGCAGCAGCGCTGCACATTGTGCTGCCGTGGGGGGCTCAGGGAAGCACGGAGGGAGCCCCCTCCCTGCCGATGCTTCCCTTTAACCCCCGGTACACCGCGATCGCGTTTGATCGCGGTGTGCAAGGGGTTAACGTGTCGGGGGCGGTCCGTGACCGCCCCTGACACATTGTGCCGGGTGTCAGCTATGATAATTGGCTGACACCCGGCCGCGATCAGCGGCGCTCACCACGTGGGCGCCGCTGATCGCTGGGACGTAATATTCCGTCCATGGTAGTTAGGTCCAGGGTCACATAGACGGAATATTACGTCCTTTGTAGGTAAGGGGTTAAGATGCGAGACTTGTGCGAGTTTCTCGCAAGTGTGACCCTGGCCTTAGTATGGAAAACTTGAGGTTATCAAATAATAAAGATGGGAGGGATCACTACCTAGCTCCGTGGATCTGTGGTTCATTTCTGACACACGTGTGGCTCTTTCAGTGGAGGACAGTTGTAAGTTCCATACGCTGATGTCACATCAAGTACTAGAATGCCTTGCTTCACCCGGGCATAACCTAGTTCCGCACACCCCACCTGATTTGACTGGGCTGTGGGCAGAGTTTGACCTCACATCTCAGTATCCAACTCCTTTGCTTTCATTTGCCACAAGCATGAGCTGGATACTGGGCTGTAAAGTGCAGTGAAACTCCGGCCATAGCCAAGTCCATCAGGAGGGGTTGCCACATCTGGGTCACGCCTGGGTGAAGCAAGGCATTATGGTACTTGTGACATCAATGGACACTGCAGCTGGGTCACGTGATACCTGGTGAGCGGTCAGTGATAGTGCAGCTCACCGGCAGAGAGGACAACAAGAGGATTTTACAAAAATACTTCTATACAAGGGTTAAATCTGTGGGGGAATTATAGAATGTAGTGGACAACCCCATTAAGTAAAAAAAAGAAAAAAGCTCAAGCGTTTCCACAGTCAGTGATGGTTTGGGGAGCCATGTCATCTGCTTGTGTAGGTACACTGTGTTTTATCAAGACCAAAGTCAGCGCAGCCGTCTACCAGGAAATTTTAGAGCACTTCATGCTTCCCTCTGCCGGCAAGCTTTTTGGAGATAGAAATTTCATTTTCCAGCATGAATTGGCACCTGTCCACACTGCCAAAAGTACCAATACCTGGTTTAAAAACAACAGTATCACTGTGCTTGATTGGCCAGCAAACTCACCTGACCTTAACCCCATAGAAAATCTATGGGATATTGTCAAGAGGAAGATGAGACACCAGACCCAACAATGCAGACGAGCTGAAGACTGCTATCAAAGCAACCTGGGCTTCCATAACACCTCAGCAGTGCCACAGTCTGATCACTTCCATGCCATGCTGCACTGATGCAGTAATTGATGCAAAAGGAGCCCCAACCAAGTATTGAGTGCATTTACTGAACATACATTTCAGTAGGCCAACATTTTGGATTTTAAAATATTTTTTTTTAAGCTGGTGTTATAAAGTACAGTATTCTAATTTACTGAGATAATGACTTTTAGGTTTTCATTGGCTGTAAGCCATAATCATCAACATTAACAGAAATAAACACTTGAAATAGATCACTGTCTGTAATGACTCTATATAATATGAGTTTTACTTTTTGTATTGAAGAACTGAAATAAACGAACTTTTTGATGACATTCTAATTTTGTGAGATGTACCTGTGAGCACTGTGACAGTTAGAAGACACCTGTGTGAAGCTAATCTCTTCACAAGAAGTCCCCGCAAAGTCTAACTGTTGAAGAAAAAAAAAAAGATATGCACTGACGCGGATACAATTTGGCGAAGAACACATCAGCTGGCCTAAAGAGAAATGGAAAAACATTTTTGTGGACTGATAAAAGTAGAATTGTTATTTTTGGGTCCAAACTCTGCTTTCAAGCCACGGCACATTCTGAAGACAGTGAAGCATTATGATTTGGTCATGTTTCTCTTACTATGGTGCCGGACCCAGTGTCGGACTGGGTTGCCTAGGGCCCACCAGTGACATTGACTTTTTTGGGGGCCCACTTTTCTCCTGCATACAAATATTCTCATTGACAAATTTACCTATATCTCTATATAACAATAATCAGGGCAGCTTGGCTAATGAAGTCAAGTGAAGTGAATTATGCCAAGTACTGCCCATACAGATCTGAACTGGGGCCCACAGGGGGATTCCCCTGTTACCCTATGGACCAGTCCGAGCCTGGCCGGACCTATTTACCGCATACCAGGGATCATGGACCAGTTTGCATATAGTAAAGTACTAGAAGAGGTCATGTTGCCTTAAACTGAAGAGGATACAGTATGCGCTTGAATGAGTGTTTCAACAAGACAAAGGCTCTAAAGACCCCAGTAAACAAGCAAAATCTTGGTTCCAGTCCAACAAAATTGAGGTTATGGAGTGGCCAGTCCAATCCCTGTACCTTAATCTGATAGAACACTTGTGGGGTGACATTAAAAATGCTGTTTCTGAGGCAAAGCCAACAAATGCCATGAAATTGTGAGATGTAGTCCAAGCATCCTGGGCTGGAATAACAGTTGACAGGTGCCAGAAGTTGGTTCACTCTATGCAACATAAATGTGAAACAGTTCTAAAAAAAACTGTGGGTATACAACTAAATATTAGGTTAGTGATTCACAGGAATGCTAAACCTAAAAAAATGCTAAACCTCAAAAAAAAAATAGTACATATTGTGAGTTTGTGAAGACAAATGCAGACACTGCTGGTTTTTTTAGAACAACCCAATGTTCAATTTTTGCTATTTTCTGTAAAGTAGTTAAAAATTCTATACATTTCTCTTCATGTTTTGAATTAGAAAGCAGTGTGCAATGTTCCCAATGCTGGAAATGAAAACTAGTATAAAGATTTTGTGATTAACTCATGTGTTTGAACACACTGCTATTATTTTGAACACTACTGTACCATAAGGCCTGTTGTTTTGAAAATGTTCTGGCCCAGATTTCAAACCATTACAATTTTGGCCCTTGCTAGTTTTGTCAAAATGCTTATATCGCACCTCGTGATAAGTGACATGGCAGCAAGGTAATTGATGCTATTCACATAACCTCTTTAAGCCCACATTCACATGTTCAGTATTTGGTCAGTATTTTACATCAGTATTTGTAAGCCAAAACCAGGAGTGGAACAATCAGAAGAAAAGTATAATAGAAACACGTCACCACTTCTGCATTTTTCAACTATTCCTAGTTTTGGCTTACAAATACTGATGCAAAACACTGACCAAATACTGCACGTGTGAATGTGGCCTTGGGCTAGCTTCTCGATTGAGCTTTTGGTGAGTTTTACATGTTGCAGAATTTCTGCGCCTATAGTGACAATTAGGTTACTTGCATTTTTTTCAGGTTTTTGTTGCATTTTTTTTGGTGTGTCTTGTTTAAAAAAAAAAAAAAAAAGTTGCTTTGGTTTTTATACTTCCTGGTATTTGACTTTGATAAAACTTTATCGATGTAGCCATGTGCAGATTAAAAAATAATGCACGTTTTTTATGCGTTTCTGCTGCAGGAACCCACTAAAAACCCATGAGCGTTTTTTCCTGTCGATTTTCCGCATCTAATGCAAGTCTATGGGGAAATTCCACACAGAAAACTCTGTGTCCCCACAAGATTAACTGACATGTTGCAGATTTGAAATCTGAAAAAGAAGCAAAGCGGGCAGGAGATTTCTATAAATCCCATCCACTTTTCTGGTAGCGTAAGACACTGTGTTTTGATGCAGTAAAAATACTAAAAAACTCACCAAGAGCTCATCATCAGTACACAGCTGATCTCCTGTTTGGACATTGTGTATAATGCACCTGATACTTATAACATAATTCACATATGTTGGCATTGCCAATGTAATTTTCAAACCAAGTAATAATTGACAGAACTGGATCACTTTGAAAATCTTCAGTCTGACAAGAGATGTTAGGAACTAAAAATATTAAAATTCCATTAAGTACTTGTGGCGCTGATGACTGCTTGATTGTATTCCCCAAAGAGTTAGGCTTTATGATATTTTTTAGAACAAAATTATGAAAATTATGGTTTTTTTCTATTAATCAGGAGACTACAGCGATGTCACAGTCTACATTTATTATTTCTGTATATCATCCACCCACATGGATAAGAAGATGGGGACATAGCTAGGAGATGGGGGATGGGAAAATTGCTCGTTGAAAGGGAGAACGCCATCAAGCTAATTTGCCATGGTTAGGGTATTCAGACACAGGGTAACAGGGTAATGAGCTGAGCCATTGCTCTGGTTGAGGAAAGCTTGACCAATGGTATGTGCACACAAAGTCGTTTAGACATTGATGTACTGGTGGACACGCCGCTATCTATTTCTGGTGTCTTTTCGTTTTTTTTACATTGTCTTCACCAGCATTTTATTTGTGAATGGAGGGGAATTTTGATATGAACTATTGAGTGGCTTCTTAGTAGAAGCCCCCTGAACAATAGTTTGCTTTTTACAGTGTTAGTACAGCTTTTGAAGTCTAAAGTGGTTGAAAGAAGCTCAAAAAGATGTAACAAATGCTCAGCAAGTTGTTTTTACATTGCAGTGCATTATGTTCGTTCTTATTAGAATTTGTTATAGGGTATATCCAGGTCTGTATGGAAAAACAAAAAATATGCCAGAGCACTAACAGGCAGGTAATTGCAACTTACCTGCCTGTTGTGTACAGCACCTTTCTTCCCTGGCACAGAGGGCCACAGACTGCTCCCACCAGGGATTCAGCTGACTTGATGGGGCGTGACTTCAGACGTCATCTGATTGACAGCAGGCTCCCCCAGTTAGGAAGTAGGGATTCGGCTGTCAGTCAGAATGACGTCGGAAGTACTGCCCTGTCAACCGAGCGGAACGGAAAAGAAGCCTCCGTTCTGTAGACGTAATGTCGGCAGTGGCTTCGGAATCCCCGGCAGGAGCAGTCTGTGACCTCTGTGCTGGGGAATAATGACGCCAGACACAACAAGCAGGTAAGTTGCAATTACCTGCCTGTTAGTGCTTAGGTACATTTTTTGTTTTTTTTAAAGTCTCAGATGCCCCCTTTAACCACTTTTTCAGGTGAGTTCCTGAGTGGTCCTACCTAAAAAAGAACTTGAGTGCACATACCGTTTGGGTCTAAAAGAAGGTTTTACTGTTCTCACAGGTATTCTAAATTGCTGTGGAATAATCTTCTCAAGAGTCTTACATTGCCATGTGGTTTAATTACATCAGACCCTAAAATATTTCCACACTGAGAAGTTTCCATTTTTTTAAAGAAGTACTCTGATCAAACTTTTTATCCTCTGAATATATTGCAATCATCATATTGTATAGCATTGTGTACTTACAATTGCTCATTTTGTCTTTCTAAGGCCGGTTTCACACTAGCGCATTTTCAACGCGCGCACGGCCGGGGGTAGCTCCGCCCCCGATCCGGCTCTCTGCCCGGCGTGCCCGCCCCTTCCTTGTAGCGCCGCCTCCTAGCGGACAGCGGCGCCTGCGATCGGCGCACCCTATCTTTAGCATAGGGTGCGCCGATCGTGCGCAGGCCGTGCGCTAGTTGCGCTTTGACCTGCGCTGCGCACTTATGACGGTGCGCCGTGCGCGCCAAAATCGAACTTTTCGGATTTTGGCGCGCACGGCGCACCGTCATAAGTGCGCAGCGCAGGTCAAAGCGCAACTAGCGCACGACCTGCGCACGATCGGCGCACCCTATGCTAAAGATAGGGTGCGCCGATCGCAGGCGCCGCTGTCCGCTAGGAGGCGGCGCTACAAGGAAGGGGCGGGCACGCCGGGCAGAGAGCCGGATCGGGGGCGGAGCTACCCCCGGCCGTGCGCGCGTTGAAAATGCGCTAGTGTGAAACCGGCCTAACCAGTTCTTCGATTTTCTCTGCTCTTCGTAGAAACAGGAAGTCTTTCTTCCCTGCATTTATCAGTCCTCTCTTTAACGCCTGACCCAACTGCTCCCTCCTCCCCTCTGCCAGGGAGTTTTGCAGTGACTCATGAGTCATGCAGGAAAAATTGACTTCCTGTTTCTGCATAGAGCTTAGAGGGAATCGACTAGTCAGTTTTTAATCATGTCATGTCATAGCTTAATGGAAAAGAGAAGAATTACCTGGGTAGAAGGGCAAATTGAGCATTTATAAGTACACAGTGTCATTCAAATAGGATTGCAATATATTAAGAGGATAAAACTCTTTATGGGATTGCTTCTTTAACAGCATCGGTCCTGTGTGCCGATGATGGTAAAATTAACTGCAGGGGTATGTCAGGAAACTGTATGATAGCCTAGCAAATTCATAATATGAGGAGCAATAGAGAACTCATGATGAAGATATTCTAAGATCTATCATAGTTTTTGAGAATTGTTTGAGGAGCAGGCCCGCTAAAAAAAAAAAACTAATAAAAGAATTGATTCATAAACGCTTTAAGGACTCTGACATTTAATTTCTTCTCTACTATAACTTTCCCACTGTGTAGACACGGAAGGTCAAACGGCGCACTGGTCTGGTATACTGAAACCCCCAGCATGTACCAGGACTCATCCCACCGAACACCTGCTTTCCTTTTACTGTGGGCATAATACTACTCAGACAACATAGGGTGAGGAAAAACAGTGTGGCGATACTTTATTGAACCACAAAACCGGTAAATAACACATACAACTGTCCCAGAAAAACACCCAAGATGGTGCACACTACAGAGTCTCACCCTTCCACTGACTCGCCGGGAGAAGAGCATCTGTGACTTCAGAGTTTCCAGGGCCGACTATCCCCACCTGTGGCACGCACAGAGAGGAGTTATCAACAAGCTTAGGACACTGACAGTCCATTGAGGTACAAGGCCAAGTGACCGGAAGGTCACAACCTGACTTTACCCAACATTTCCATGGAACCAGGTGATCCATGGGTCCAAATCCTGGCTTTCCCAAATGTATCAATGGGTTACGTGATGGTCAATGGAGCAGATTGGTCTTCTTAGGCTACTTTCACACATCAGGTTTTCGGCGTCAGGCGAGATCCGGCGTCGTGCCGGATCCGGCAAATGTTTTGTAAAACCTGATGTGCCGGATCCGGTTTTCTGCCGGATCCGTCTTGTTCTTGACAGACAAAACCGGATCCGTCTCATCCGGTTCATCCGTTTTTCTATCCGTTTTTCGACGGATTACGCCGGATCCGGTTTTTAAAATTGACCCTTGTGGCCTTCCGAACGGGATTGGCTACTGGAAAACTATATATAGCATGTTCCTACAGCCCTTCTTTGACAGGTTGTAGAAGAGAAAGTGCAGGTTGGAGAGAAGAGCAAGTTACTGGCGAAGATGGATGTTGTCATTGGAAATATTTTGAAGAATTTGGCGGATTTTATAGTGGAGGCGAATCGTTTGAGGGTGATTGTTCTGGAGAAGGAGAGAGCGAGACAGCAGCGCATCAGGCATCGTAGATGACGTTTGTGGATCCACCCCATCACAGCCAAGAGAATGACGCGTGGGGTCTATTCTACACTCTGCATGGACCTTCGACGAAACCCGGATAAATTTTTGGGATATCTTAGGATGAAAATGGAGAATTTTGATTACTTGGTGGAGCGCATTGCACACCTCATAAGAAAAGCGGACACCTATAGCCGCTTCTCTGTTTCACCCGCAGAGCGTCTGATGGTGACTTTAAGGTAAGCCACATTTATTGGATGTGATCGCATCAGAGCACACTTTCACTGCAATCTTGTTGGTGGTAGTTTGTATCTCCAAGTGTTATAGCTCAGTTTTGGTATGTGATTTAAAACTATTTATTGTTTTTTAATTCCCCACAGATTTCTTGCAACTGGAGAATCCCTTTCGTCACTGCATTTCCAGTACAGACTCGGGATTTCCACCATATCTGGAATTGTGAAGTACACATGCCGTGCACTGTGGGACTCCTTAGCTGAAGAGTTTTTACCAGAGCCCACAACAGAGAGGTGGATTGAAATTGCTGACAAGTTTCAACAGATATGTCAGATTCCGAACTGCTTGGGCGCTGTGGACGGGAAACATATCCGCATTGTAAAGCCAGCCGGATCGGGATCGGAATATTTCAATTACAAGAAATATTTTTCAATTGTCCTCATGGCCATCGCTGACGCGGAATACAAATTTATTGCGGTTGATATTGGGGCCTATGGCCGCTCCAATGACTCTCAAGTTTTCAAACTGTCTGCCATGGGGCGTAAACTGTATGGAAACACCTTCCAGTTCCCACCACCTAGACCGCTGCCGCAAACATCTGGTCCACCTATGCCATTTGTCTGTGTAGGGGATGAAGCCTTCCAGCTGTCAGAACACCTTTTGAAACCGTACTCTAGCAGAGGATTGACAAGACCAAAACGCATTTTTAATTACCGCCTCACAAGAGCAAGAAGAATGGTTGAATGTACCTTTGGTATTCTGACAGCCAAATGGCGGGTCCTATTGACTGCGATCAACCTCAAGACAGAAACTGTGGACGAGGTGATCAAAGCTTGCGTGGTACTCCACAATTTTGTTATCTGCAAGGAACCCATTTCCATTGAGGACACCTCTGAAGAAACCACCTTGCAAGATTACCATGACATTACCACTAGAAGTTCTGTGACGGTTTCAGTAATGAGGGACAATTTTGCACTATACTTTATGTCACCTCAAGGCAGAGTACACTGGCAGGATGACAGAGTGTGAAAGATTTGTGCCCTAACCAAACTTGTGTCCCTTCTGTACCAACAGTATATACCTTTGCCAACCAAAGTTGGCTATCTTGTCATGGTCTCTATTTTTAGCTTTAGGCCACAGGTGTGTACCTGGTTGTGTTTTATGCAAAGTATTTCACCTTTTAACAAAAGTTGTGTACATTGTTAGGAAATCACCAACAATAAACACAACTTTTCAGGTGAAATACTTTGCTTCAAACACAACCAGGAACACAACTGTGGCAAAAAGCTAAAATTTACCCACAGTTATATACCTGGTTTTGAATACCTTTTTACCTTTTAAATACCCTGTATTTAACCTTTTTTTTAAACATATTTCGCCGCAGAAAGAAATGACAGACAACCAGTGTAAACAATAATTTAACTTTTATTTAAAATATTTTTTTTTTGTAAACTGTTTTTAAAGTTAAAAAAACTTTTTTAATAAAGGTTTGAAACCAACTGGGCATTTTTATTACAAAACACATCATAAATCTGTGTAGTGTGGGGTGGAAATACTGCTGGAGGGGCTGCGGGACACTTCGACAATGGGAGTGTGGAGAGAGGACTGGGATCGTGGTGGGGAAGGAACAGTTAGAGGTGAAGGTGTGGAAAAAACTACAGAATGGGTGGACATGTGGGAGGCAGAAGAGGTGGTGGGCGGTGGAGTGGAGGGTTGGGCAGGGACTGTAGGAGCAGATGATGTTGATGGAAAGTTGTATGGGGAAGGAGTTTGGTATGGGGAAGGAGTTTGGTATGGGGAAGGAGTTTGGTACGGGGAAGGAGTTTGGTACGGGGCAGGTTGCTGGAAGTGGGGAGGTTGCTGGTACTGGGGAGGTTGCTGGTACTGGGGAGGTTGCTGGTATGTAATAGGAGGGGGAGGATGGAAAGTGGCTGGAGGGGGTGCAGATGTAATAGGAGGGGGAGGATGGAAAGTGGCTGGAGGGGGTGCAGATGTAATAGGAGGGGGAGGATGGAAAGTGGCTGGAGGGGGTGTAGATGTAATAGGAGGGGGAGGATGGAAAGTGGCTGGAGGGGGTGCAGATGTAATAGGAGGGGGAGGATGGAAAGTGGCTGGAGGGGGTGCAGGTGGAGGAACTACAGTGGTGGGAGGTGGAGGTTGGGAGGTAACCTGCTGTAGAGCACCATGGCACGAATGCATTACATGCATCTGCTGGGTAGGAGATAGTGTTGCCATGCGCTCCACAACAGACCTGAAAAAGGTGTGGTTTGGCGAAGATCTTGCTTCTGAATGCATGGTTTGCAGAAGTGTCTTCACCTCCAGAATGCTGGAGTTGATCTGCTGAAAGCCTGCGGAGATTTGCTCTGACAAGACTTTTAGACAGTTCTGGAAAGATGCATTCAGATGCAAGAACTCTGGCGCATAAGTCTTTTCCTGACCCCGCTGCCGCCCAGTACCCGCAGGTGTACTAGAGGTGGCAGGGGCAGAAGGGTGGGGTAAAGGGAAAGCGATCTCACCAGCAGCTTCATGTAATGTAGGCGGCCACGATGCTCCTGTGCTGGTGGATGGGACAGATGGGTCGAATGTGTGGGAAGGCTGGGAAGGTGCAGATGTACCGGGGCGGTCGAAGTGTCCCTCGGTGACGGTCTCCTCAGGGATCGCCTCAGAAGGGTCCAATCGTGCAGGCTCCCGAGTGCTGCTCACCGTGCTGTGGAATAAAGAGAAAAAAAAACAATTCAAATAGTGACATGGTATGGCCATGGCTGAAAAAAAAAAAGTTACATCTAAACATTTTTTTGTCACATGTGGTGTGTAATATTTACCTTCTGGTGAGCATTGTCTCCCGGAGGAACGACAGGGCTCGTGCGTACTTGTACTTGCTCCTGCGTCCTCCAGATCCACTCGGGGCCCGCATCTCTTTATTGAACTCCTTCTTAAAACGGTCCCTCACAGACCGCCACCGCTTCACAATTCTCTCCCCTGAAACGAGAAAGGACAAAGTGGTTAGTATACAACATCAGTGTTTCCCAAACTCCAGTCCTCATGGTCCCCAGGGGTCATGTTTTCAGGATTTCCAAAGTAAATAGAAATCCTGAACACATGATCCGTGGGGACCACGAGGACTGGAGTTCGGGAAACACTGGTTTAAATCAAGCAACCGGTACTGTATATACTTACGCTCTTTAATCTGGGCCCGAGCTTCGAGGTCCTCCCAGCGGTCCACAAGGAGCGAACAGATTTCCTCCCAGAGTCGTCGGGTAACGATAAGGTCAGCGTGGCGGCGGTCAGCCATATTCCAGAGCGGCTCCCTTTCTATGACGAGATCGATGAGGCGGTCCACATCAATCCCTCCATCCTCAGCGTCAGAGTCGGAAGCACGCTGTGAAGGCTGTTAAAGAAAAAGACAAAAATAACATAATTAGCCTCCACAAAAGAAATGAAATAAAAAGTGCAAAAAAAACAAAGCAAAAATATTTATACTTACACGCTGGTGACCGCCGCGTTGCTGTCGCCGACGACCCCGGGAGGCACTGCAAGGACCTCTTGGCCGAGCACCAGATTGGGAAGACTAGAGAAGAAAACAAAAAATGTTATGTCTTTGGATGTAGGCATTTGTTTGCTGTGTGTGGTCTGCAGAACATTGTTTTCTATGTGTTGTGTGTAGTGTGATGTTGTGTTTCTGCGTTTGATGCAAAAAACTTACCAATTGTGAGCCCACTCCAGGAGTCTGTCCACCCCTTCCTTCTTCTTCTGGGAGCTCCTCTTCATCTTGTGATTCCTGTTTTGAAATAAAAGGCAATGAATAGACATATATTCCAGAGATGATGGATTTTGGAAATAAAAACTTACCGTCAAACGCTGACGATGCGAGGGAGGGCTCCCAGAAGATGATGTGCTGTCTTCCTGGTGGCCACACTCCATGCCTGTGGGTGGTGTTCCTGCTGCATCTATTGGGCGGCTGTTGAATAAAGAGAAACAAAGGGCCAATGAATATCTTGATATTCCATAGCCCTAGTTTGGAGGAATGGGGGATTTGATAATTACCGTCTCTCATCTGCTGCTGGACTCCCCTCCCGTTGTTCAGCATGCTGCTCCATTTGGGGTGGTGCTGATGGTGCTGCTGCTGCAGATGTCTGCTGCCTTCTCCTGCTCCTGGTTCTTGGCTTGGGTGGCATGTTGGGTGTGGCTGAGGGTCACACTGTCTTGCTTTTATATATGTCTTGTGGGCAGAGCTACTGAGCATGCTCAGACCAAAAAAACCGGATCCGGCCACCGGATCTGGCTGTCGCCGGATCAGGCACATTGCGGCGCTCATAGGCTTTCATTGTATGAAAAAGCCAGGACATGCCGGATCCGGCGTGTCCGGCTTTTTCGCCGGAGACAAAAAACGTTACAGTAGCCGTTTTTTCCAGACGCCGGATCGCGTCACATTGCCGGATCCGGCGAAAATCGGATGAAACGCATGGTCATCCGGCTCGATCTGGCTCTAATGCAAGTCAATGGGGGGGAAACCGGATCCGGCATTGCATTTCGCCGGATCCGGTTTCTGTCAAAAGCACCGGATCGCGCCTGACGGCGAAAACCTGATGTGTGAAAGAGGCCTTAACAAGATTTTTGACCACTTCACCCTTTTTATCCTGTAAATATCCTATAGCATCTTTGACTTCTATTTTACTTTTGACATACCACAAAATATTTTTTGATTGCTTTTGGTCTCCCTTACAAGCCTCACTTCATTATTGGCTTTAGCGCTTCTAACACTTGTCCTTCATTCCCTGCATAGAGCATTATATTCTTCTTTAGATATGTCAGACTGTCTCCCATATGTGCTGTATATTTCAGGCTCAGTATACCATATGTGCTGTATACCTAGGTGACACCGAGTCTTAGATATACAGCACATAGAGGAACCGAGTCTGAAGTATAGAGCACATAGGCAACACCACCTGAGGTATGAAACACAACAAGAAAACACAAAATGACAAATTTGCAAAAAATACTCTGCAGTAAAAAACATGACAGTAATCAGCAAGTGCTGTATAACAAATACAGGGTATTTAGTCGATACATTTTTTGCAAAAAATTTATACCAAGCCGCTTCACCACGTCACGGTAACCCTTCTCGAAGCAGTCCCTATCTAATGTATTTAAAACCTGAACATGTGAACAGTGTCTAAATTGAACAGGATACAGACAGGCGCCTCCTAGTATATGGGCTTGTGGTGTAAGACAGCTCATTTATGTGCATGTCACACAGGAGAGGGGTGGGGTCTCCCAAACCATGCTGAGCAAGGAAAAAAACGGATTCAAAACATATGTGACATGCACAAGTGTGAACAAGTCGGTCAGACAATGCTCACACCACCCAATGGCTGAAACACAACAAGAAAACACAAAATGACAAATTTGCAAAAAATACTCTGCGGTAAAAAACATGACAGTAATCAGCAAGTGCTGTATAACAAATACAGGGTATTTAGTTGATACGGTTTTTGCAAAAAATGTATACCAAGCCGCTTCACCACGTCACAGTAACCCTTCTCGAAGCAGTCCCTATCTAATGTATTTAAAACCTGAACATGTGAACAGTGTCTAAATGAACAGGATACAGACAGGCGCCTCCTAGCATATGGGCTTGTGGTGTAAGACAGCTCATTTATGTGCATGTCACACAGGAGAGGGGTGGGGTCTCCCAAACCATGCTGAGCAAGGAAAAAAACGGATTCAAAACATATGTGACATGCACAAGTGTGAACAAGTCGGTCAGACAATGCTCACACCACCCAATGGCTGAAACACAACAAGAAAACACAAAATGACAAATTTGCAAAAAATACTCTGCGGTAAAAAACATGACAGTAATCAGCAAGTGCTGTATAACAAATACAGGGTATTTAGTCGATACGTTTTTTGCAAAAAATGTATACCAAGCTGCTTCACCACGTCACGGTAACCCTTCTCGAAGCAGTCCCTATCCTATAGGGACTGCTTCGAGAAGGGTTACCGTGACGTGGTGAAGCGGCTTGGTATACATTTTTTGCAAAAAAAGTATCGACTAAATACCCTGTATTTGTTATACAGCACTTGCTGATTACTGTCATGTTTTTTACCGCAGAGTATTTTTTGCAAATTTGTCATTTTGTGTTTTCTTGTTGTGTTTCAGCCATTGGGTGGTGTGAGCATTGTCTGACCGACTTGTTCACACTTGTGCATGTCACATATGTTTTTAAACCACCTGAGGTATACAGCACATGTGACACAGTCTGTGTTATACAGCTCATCTGCTGTATGTCTCAGACTATGTTCCATATTTTCTGTATACCGCAAGCTGTGCCCCATATATGCTGTATACCTCAGGCTGTGTCTCATATTTGCTGTATACCTCAGGCTGTGTCCATTGGTTGGGACCCGGTCCTTTTGTCTGCCCTTATTCACACACTGACGTCAACTTTGACACATGATATGGTTTTTAATATTAGACAGTGTAGGACCGCCCCGATTACAGAGTCACCTTGTCAATGGTAGGATGGCTTTTATGCTATATTTGATCAAATACAGTGTTACTAAGAACTCTGAATTACTTAAATGCACTTTTGATTTTTATTTATTTAATTACAACAGGGTTTTTCTCATTTTGTCTGTTGTAGGTTTTGTATGCTTTATGGCCAATGTGAACATGCGTTTATATGCTGTATGTATACCAACTCAAACTAAGCTAAATTTTTATGATTTTTTTTGTGTCCCATATATGCTGTATACCTCAGGCTGTGTCCCATATGTGATGTATACATTAGGCTGTGCCCCATACAGTTAGGTCCATATATATTTGGACAGAGACAACATTTTTCTAATTTTGGTTCTAGACATTACCACAATGAATTTTAAATAACACAATTCAGATGCAGTTGAAGTTCAGTCTTTCAGCTTTCACTTGAGGGAATCCACATTAAAATTGGATGAAGGGTTTAGGAGTTTCAGCTCCTTAACATGTGCCACCCTGTTTTTAAAGGGACCAAAAGTAATTGGACAATTGACCCCAAGGCTATTTCATGGATAGGTGTGGGCAATCCCTTCGTTCTGTCATTCTCAATTAAGCAGATAAAAGGCCTGGAGGTGATTTGAGGTGTGGTGCTTGCATTTGGAAGGTTTTGCTGTGAAGGAAACTTGCGGTCAAAGGAGCTCTCCATGCAGATGAAACAAGCCATCCTGAAGCTGCAAAAACAGAAAAAACCCATACGGGAAATTGCTACAACATTAGGAGTGGCAAAATCTACAGTTTGGTACATCCTGAGAAAGAAAGAAAAAGCACTGGTGAACTCATCAATGCAAAAAGACCTGGGCGCCCACGGAAGACAATAGTGGTGGATGATCGCAGAATAATCTCCATGGTGAAGAGAAACCCCTTCACAACAGCCAACCAAGTGAACAACACTCTCCAGGAGGTAGGCGTATCAATATCCAAATCTACCATAAAGAGAAGACTGCATGAAAGTAAATACAGAGGGTTCACTGCACGGTGCAAGCCACTCATAAGCATCAAGAATAAAAAGGCTAGACTAGACTTTGCTAAAAAACATCTAAAAAAGACACTTCTGGAAGAACGTTCTTTGGACAGATGAAACCAGGATCAACCTCTACCAGAATGATGGAAAGAGAAAAGTATGGTGAAGGCGTGGTACAGCTCATGATCTCAAGCATACCACATCATCTGTAAAACACGGCGGAGGCAGTGTGATGGCTTGGGCATGCATGGCTGCCAGTGGCACTGGGTCACTAGTGTTTATTGATGATGTGACACAGGAGAGAAGCAGCCAAATGAATTCTGAGGTATTCAGAGCCAGACTGTGTGCTCAGATCCAGCCAAATGCAGCCAAACTGATTGGTCGTCATTTCATACTACAGATGGCCAATGACCCAAAACATAAAGCCAAAGCAACCCAGGAGTTTATTAAAGCAAAGAAGTGGAATATTCTTGAATGGCCAAATCAGTCACCTGATCTCAACCCAATTGAGCATGCATTTCACTTGTTAACCCCTTCCTGACATGAGACGTACTATCCCGTCCACGGTACCCGGGCCCGTATGACCGGGGACGGGATAGTACGTCTACCGCGATCAGCGGCGCCCACGTGGTGAGCGCCGCTGATCGCGGCCGGGTGTCAGCTGATTATCACAGCTGACACCCGGCACAATGTGTCAGGGGCGGTCACGGACCGCCCCCGACACATTAACCCCTTGCACACCGCGATCAAACGCGATCGCGGTGTACCGGGAGTTAAAGGGAAGCATCGGCAGGGAGGGGGCTCCCTCCGTGCTTCCCTGAGCCCCCCACGGCAGCGCAATGTGCAGCGCTGCTGCGGGGGACTCCTATCCCCCAGGCCCCCGAATCCAAGATGGCGACGGGGGCCTTCGGGGGCCTGGGGAAGCTGGCTTCCTCAGTGCCTGCAAAGCGCAGGCATGAGGAAGCCTTGTGCACTGCCTGTGACAGATTGCTGATCTGTCACAGTGATCTGTGATGTGACAGATCAGCGATCTGTCACAGGACAGTGATGTCCCACCTGGGACTATGTAATAAAGTAAAAAAAAATTAAAAAAAAAGTGTAAAAATAAATTAAAAAAAATCGCCAAATAAATTAGTAAAAAAAAAAAAAAATATTCCCCAATAAATTCATTTTTTTAAAATAATAAAAAAAAAAAACAATAAATGTACACATATTAGGTATCGCCGCGTCCGTAACGACCTGCCCTATAAAACTGTCCCATTAGTTAACCCCTTTAGCGAACCCCTTAAAAAATAAAAATAAAAAACGAAGCAAAAAATAATGATTTATTATCATACCGCCAAACAAAAAGTGCAATAACGCGAGATCAAAAAGACGCATATAAATATCCATGGTACCGCTGAAAACGTCATCTTGTCCCGCAAAAAACAAGCCGCCACACAGCATCATCAGCAAAAAAATAAAAAAGTTATAACTCGCAGAATAAAGCGATGCAAAAATAATTATTTTTTATATAAAATAGTTTTCATTGCATAAAACCGACAAAAACATAAAAAAAGACCTAAATGAGGTATCGCTGTAACCGTACTGACCCGAAGAATAAAAGCGCTTTATCAATTTTACCGCACGCGGAACGGTGTAAACGCACCCCCCCCAAAAGAAATTCATGAAACGCTGGTTTTTGTTCATTCTGCGTCCCAAAAATCGGAATAAAAAGCGATCAAAAAATTTCACGTGCCCGAAAATGGTACCAATAAAAACGTCAACTCGTCCCGCAAAAAATAAGACCTCACATGACTCGGTGGGTCAAAATACGGAAAAATTATAGCTCTCAATATGTGGTGATGCAAAAACTATTTTTACAATAAAAAGCGTCTTTTAGCGTGCGACAGCCGCCAAACATAAAAACCGCCATAAATAGTAAATCAAACCCCCCGTTATCACCCCTTTAGTTAGGGAAAAATAATAAAATAAAAAAAATGTATTTATTTCCATTTTTCCATTAGGGTTAGGGCTAGGGTTAGGGCTAGGGGTGTGTTGGGGTAGGGTTAGGGTTAGGGCTAGGGTTAGGGTTAGGGCTAGGGCTAGGGTTAGGGTTAGGGCTAGGGCTAGGGTTAGGGCTAGGGTTAGGGCTAGGGTTAGGGCTAGGGTTAGGGCTAGGGTTAGGGGCGTGTTGGGGTTCGGGTTGGAGTTAGAATTGGGGGTTTCCACTGTTTGGGCACATCAGGGGCTCTCCAAATGCAACATGGCGTCTGATCTCAATTCCAGCCAATTCTGAGTTGAAAAAGTCAAATGGTGCTCCTTCCCTTCCAAGCTCTGCTATGCGCCCAAACAGTGTTTTACCCCCTCATGTAGGGTATCAGCCTACTCAGGACAAATTGCAAAACAATTTTTGGGGTCCAATTTCTCCTGTTACCCTTAGGAAAATAAAAAATTGGGGGCAAAAATATCATTTTTGTGGAAAAAAAATGATTTTTTTATTTTCACGTCCGGGCGTTATAAACTTCTGTGAAGCACTTGGGGGTTCAAAGTGCTCACCACACATCTAGATAAGTTCCGTGGGGGGTCTACTGTCCAAAATGGGGTCACTTGTGGGGAGTTTCAATAGTTTAGGTACATCAGGGGCTCTCCAAACGCACATGACAACCGCAGACCATTCCATCAAAGTCTGCGTTCCAAAACGTCACTGCTTCCCTTCCGAGCCCCGACGTGTGTCCATACAGTAGTTTTCTCCCACATATGGGGTGTCAGCGTACTCAGGACAAATTGGACAACAACTTTTGGGGTCCAATTTCTCCTGGTACCCTTGGGAAAATAAAAAAAATGGTGACTAAAAGATCATGTTTGTGGAAAAAATACGAATTTTTTATTTTCACGCCCGGGCGTTGTAAACTTCTGTGAAGCACTGGGGGGGTCAAAGTGCTCACCACACATCTAGATAAGTTCCTTGGGGGGTCTAGTTTACAAAATGGTGTCATTTGTGGGGGGTTTCCACTGTTTAGGTACATTAGGGGCTCTCCAAAGGCAACATGACACCCGCAGACCATTCCATCAAAGTCTGCATTCCAAAACGTCACTACTTCCCTTCCGAGCCCTGACGTGTGCCCATACAGTAGTTTTCTCCCACATATGGGGTAGCAGCGTACTCAGGGCAAATTGGAAAACAACTTTTGGGGTCCAATTTCTCCTGGTACCCTTGGGAAAATAAAAAAAATGGTGACTAAAAGATCATGTTTGTGGAAAAAATACGAATTTTTTATTTTCACGCCCGGGCGTTGTAAACTTCTGTGAAGCACTGGGGGGGTCAAAGTGCTCACCACACATCTAGATAAGTTCCTTGGGGGGTCTAGTTTACAAAATGGTGTCATTTGTGGGGGGTTTCCACTGTTTAGGTACATTAGGGGCTCTCCAAAGGCAACATGACACCCGCAGACCATTCCATCAAAGTCTGCATTCCAAAACGTCACTACTTCCCTTCCGAGCCCTGACGTGTGCCCATACAGTAGTTTTCTCCCACATATGGGGTAGCAGCGTACTCAGGACAAATTGGAAAACAACTTTTGGGGTCCAATTTCTCCTGGTACCCTTGGGAAAATAAAAAAATGGTGACTAAAAGATCATGTTTGTGGAAAAAATACGAATTTTTTATTTTCACGCCCGGGCGTTGTAAACTTCTGTGAAGCACTGGGGGGGTCAAAGTGCTCACCACACATCTAGATAAGTTCCTTGGGGGGTCTAGTTTACAAAATGGTGTCATTTGTGGGGGGTTTCCACTGTTTAGGTACATTAGGGGCTCTCCAAAGGCAATATCACACCCGCAGACCATTCCATCAAAGTCTGCATTCCAAAACGTCACTACTTCCCTTCCGAGCCCCGACGTGTGCCCATACAGTAGTTTTCTCCCACATATGGGGTATCAGCATACTCAGGACAAATTGGACAACAACTTTTGGGGTCCAATTTCTCCTGGTACCCTTGGGAAAATAAAAAAATGGTGACTAAAAGATCATGTTTGTGGAAAAAATACGAATTTTTTATTTTCACGCCCGGGCGTTGTAAACTTCTGTGAAGCACTGGGGGGGTCAAAGTGCTCACCACACATCTAGATAAGTTCCTTAGGGGGTCTAGTTTCCAAAATGGTGTCATTTGTGGGGGGTTCCACTGTTTTGGTACATCAGGAGTTTTCCAAACGCGACATGGTGTCCGATCTCAATTCCAGCCAAAAACGTCAAATGGCGCTGCTTCCCTTCCGAGCTCTGCCATGCCCCCAAATAGTGGTTTACCCCCACATGTGGGGTATCAGCGTACTCAGGACAAATTGCACAATAACTTTTAGGGTCCTGTTACCCTTGGAAAAATAAGAATTGAGGGTGAAAAGATCATTTTTGTGGAAAAAATATTATTTTTTAATTGTATGGCTTTATGTTATAAACTTCTGTGAAGCCCATGGGGGTTCAAAGTTCTCACCACACATCTAGATAAGTTCCTTAGGGTGTCTAGTTTCCAAAATGGTGTCATTTGTGGGGGGTTTCCACTGTTTTGGTACATCAGGGGTTTTCCAAATGAGACATGGTGTCCGATCTCAATTCCAGCCAAAAACGTCAAATGGCGCTGCTTCCCTTCCGAGCTCTGCCATGCGCCCAAATAGTGGTTTACCCCCACATGTGGGGTATCAGCGTACTCAGGACAAATTGCACAATAACTTTTAGGGTCCTGTTACCCTTGGAAAAATAAGAATTGAGGGTGAAAAGATCATTTTTGTTTAAAAAATATGATTTTTTAATAGTATGGCTTTATGTTATAAACTTCTGTGAAGCCCATGGGGGTTCAAAGTTCTCACCACACATCTAGATAAGTTCCTTAGGGGGTCTAGTTTCCAAAATGGTGTCATTTGTGGGGGGTTTCCACTGTTTTGGTACATCAGGGGTTTTCCAAACGCGACATGGTGTCCGATCTCAATTCCAGCCAAAAACGTCAAATGGCGCTGCTTCCCTTCCGAGCTCTGCCATGCGCCCAAATAGTGGTTTACCCCCACATGTGGGGTATCAGCGTACTCAGGACAAATTGCACAATAACTTTTAGGGTCCTGTTACCCTTGGGAAAATAAAAATTGGGGTGAAAAGATCATTTTTGTGGAAAAAATATGATTTTTTAATTGTACCGCTGTACGTTATAAACTTCTGTAAAGCCCTTGTGGGTTCAAAGTTCTCACCACATATCTAGATAAGTTCCTTGGGGGGTCTAGTTTCCAAAATGGGGTCACTTGTAGGGGGTTTCCACTGTTTAGGTACATCAGGGACTCTCCAAACGTGACATGGCGTCCAATCTGAATTCCAGCCAATTTTGCATTGAAAAAGTCAAACGGCGCTCCTTCCATTCTGAGCTCTGCCATGCGCCGAAACAGTCGTTCCCCCCCACATATCAGGTATCTGCGTACTCAGGACAAATTGCACAATAACTTTTGCAGTTCAATTTCTCCTGTTACCCTTGGTAAAATAAAAAAAATTGAACCTGAAGTATTTTTTTTATGAAAAAAAGTTAGATGTTCATTTTTTTTTAAATATTCAAAAAAATTCCTGTGACGCACCTAAAGGGTTAATAAACTTCTTGAATGTGGTTTTGAGCACCTTAAGGGGTGCAGTTTTTAGAATGGTGTCACTTTTGTGTATTTTCTATCATATAGACCCCTCAAAGTGGCTTCAAATGTGATGTGGTCCTAAAAATAAAATGGTGTTGTAAAAATGAGAAATCGCTGGTCAACTTTTAACCCTTATAACTTCCTAACAAAAAAAAATTTTGGTTCCAAAATTGTGCTGATGTAAAGTAAACATGTGGGAAATGTTAGTTATCAAGTTTTTTGTGTGCCTTATCTCTGTGATTTAAGGGCATAAAAATTCAAAGTTGGAAAATTGCGAAATTTTCAAAATTTTTGCCAAATTTCCGTTTTTCTCACAAATAAACGCAAGTTATTTGAATGAAATTTTACCACTAACATGAAGTACAATATGTCACGAGAAAACAATGTCAGAATCACCGGGATCCATGGAAGCGTTCGAGAGTTATGACCTCATAAAGGTACAGTGGTCAGAATTGTAAAAATTGGCCCGGTCATGAACGTGCAAACCACCCTTGGGGGTGAAGGGGTTAAAGACTAAACTTCAGACAGGCCCACAAACAGCAACTGAAAACCACAGCAGTGAAGGCCTGGCAGAGCATCAAAAAGGAGGAAACACAGCGTCTGGTGATGTCCATGAGTTCAAGACTTCAGGCAGTCATTGCCAACAAAGGGTTTTCAACCAATTACTAGAAATAAACATTTTATTTACAATTATTTTATCTGTCCAATTACTTTTGGTCCCTTTAAAAACAGGGTGGCACATGTTAAGGAGCTGAAACTCCTAAACCCTTCATCCAGTTTTAATGTGGATACCCTCAAATGAAAGCTGAAAGTCTGAACTTCAACTGCATCTGAATTGTTTTGTTTAAAATTCATTGTGGTAATGTCTAGAACCAAAATTTGAAAAATGTTGTCTCTGTCCAAATATATATGGACCTAACTGTATATGCTATATATTTCAGGATATGTCCCATATGTGCTGTATACCTGAATTACACTTAGGGTATGTGCACACTGTGCGGATTTGCCTCTGCGGATCCGCAAGCAATGTACAGTACAATGATAATCAGTGGATTTTAAAAACTGCAGTGCACACGTTGCGGATTTTTCCACGTGGATTAGCTGCGGTTTTAAATCCGCAGCATGTCAATTTTTTCTGCAGATTCTGCAGCGGTTTGACACCTGTTCCATTGTACAGGTGTCAAAACGCAGGGCAAATCCGCAGGTAAAACGCAGGTCATTTTAACTGTGGATTTACCTGCAAATCAACGAGGAAAAATCCGCAGCACATTCCGCACCATGTGCACTCACCCTTAAAGAGTGAATTCTTGAATTTTAACTTTCACTGCTAAGCTCTATAATATGTGACACTTACTGTTCTGTAGAGATCATTTCTCAGCAGTAAAGATGAGCAACAAGATTTTTGTCCCCGCAACGTCATGAGGTTGCAGAGGCCTAGTAGCGATGCCCAGAATGCTGGTAATAGAATACCAGATGAGGAGGTTTTCACTGCCCTAGTCTGGCTGTCACAGATTACTGACGTAGATGTCAGACCAGGGTGCTGCAAATATTTTTCCTCAATATTTTCTTATCATTATTCATGTCATTATCATTACAGGCAAGAATAAAATGGAAGGCAATAGCTATGTATAAGATATAGATGACACACAGTTTCACATAATTCACAGCTCACCTTCTTCCCCTTCCTGCTGTACAAATCACAGAGCATGCCCACCACACTTCCCCTTAGAAATCAACGAACATCCCCAGTCTATTGTTTCCTATGGCTAATGTAACTGCTACATATTTCTGAATTCTCTAAACAGCAGCTCAAGTAAGGTGATCGCTCCAATACAATAGTACAGAAAATAGTTAAAAAATTTACAATAAAATAATAAAAAAATGAAAATATGTTTCACTATCTGTTTTAATTATAAAAGCAACAAAGGTAATAAATTCCCTTTAAAGTTAGGGTCACATGAGCATATTAAAAATCGGTCTGATTCTCATCTGGAAAGTGGGATGATTTTTTTTCTAACTTGTCATCCATGTGCAATCTGTATTTTTTTTTCACTCAGCAGCTATTAATCATTTCCAGTTTCCTATGCTACAGAATTGCGATGTATCCATAAAAGTCAGATGCTTTACTGTGGCTCCTTATGGCATAAAATTTTCTCTCTCACCCATCCAATTTGGAAGTGGAATCATAGCATGCTGCAAATTTTTTTGACAGATATATCGTTTGCCAGTGAAAAAAAAATCAGTCATCAGCACTGCTCTGTAGAGTAACATTGGCCTGAGAGCTATCTGATGAAAAATCGGATAGCACTCGTCCGATTTATACGATGCCGGGAGCGATCCCTAAAAGAGGAAAATGGGAAGAACAATCAAAATAACTTCTAGAATTCATCCTGATCCAGCCGCTCATACTATAATCAGCTGTAGCTGTGATATTGGGTCACATGCTGACCATAGATGAACTATCTGAAGGATTCTTTCTGTAGTTAAGAACACAATGAAACTTAGAATTATTTTCTTTTTTTGCAACACATTGTACTGATTACTATTTCAAGAGGGAAACTTGTAATCATGAACAAAAGGGGGCCTTTACTACTCAAGAACAAGAAAAGGAATAAATTATAGATATTGTCAGAATGTTCTCATATATTTAAACGTTCCACATATGTCAAGTTTTTATATGAATTCTGTTTTATGGCTTTTTAGGGAAGTCATAGAGCTTTTTATCAATTTGATAGTTCAGTATTTGCTGCGGATTGGACGCTGTGTACAGCCGCAGCGGCCAGATGTTACAGCATAGTGGAGGGGATTTTATGAAATCCCATCTCCACTATACGTTCAAAGACGCAGGTGGCAGACCAACGTAACCGGACATGCGGCGCGTCTTTATAAACCGCAGCATGTCTATTTATCTTGCGGAGATGCTCAGTCTCCGCAAGATAAATAACCCAGTCTAATGTATGGGATGCAGTGATTCCGCATGTGTTCAATGAACATATGCGGAACGGTGGCTCAGTGGTTAGCGCTGCAGCCTTGCAGCGCTGAGGTCCTAGGTTCGAATCCCACCAAGGACAACATCTGCAAGGAGTTTGTATGTTCTCCCCGTGTTTGCGTGGGTTTCCTCCGGGTACTCCGGTTTCCTCCCACATTCTAAAGACATACTGATAGGGAATTTAGATTGTGAGCCCCATCGGGGACAGTGATGATAATATGTGCAAACTGTAAAGCGCTGCGGAATATGTTAGCGCTATATAAAAATAAAGATTATTATTATTATTATGCGGAATCACCGAGCGTACAAAATCCGGCAGCGCTTTGGGCGGAACTGCGTCCAAAGCTCTGCCAAAAGCGAACGTGGAGACATACCCTTATAGTATCCCAAGCATGATCCTGCCAGCAAACAGCATGTTCAATGATCAGAAAAATCATCGATCAATGTTCAATGATTGCTAAATGCAGGTATGGACTGGGACTAATATTCAGCCCTCTCATTTGAAATCCTGCATCCCCAAGCACCAGATGAAATATATTACTAATATTACTCTGGATGGAGGAAAGCATGATTTTCTACATGACCAATATTTCTAATGATTCCCGTGGTCTGCAGGGATAAGTGATGAAGTTGGCGACTTTGTTCTTCGTCACAACTCTTAACAGTATGGGTGTCTTAAGAACACAAATTCTTTTAAAAACGTAGCAGACAAGGTGGCCCATGACCATACAGGCCCTTCTGGCTTTTGCTGGAATTGCCAGATGGCCTGTCAGGCCCTGGCTACATGTCTCTCAAATAGCCAGCTTTATAATCAGAAAACAAAAAATCTAATGTGATGCGCCATTTCTGTGGTGGTTGCGGGCTTGTATTTTTAGGCTGAAGCAGGCCCAATAACCAGGGACCTTCCCAGCCTGACTATGTAAGTCCACAGCTGCCTGCTTTACCTTGGCTGGTTATCAAAAATAGGAGGGACCTCACATAATTTTTAAAAATTATTTATTAAAACCATGCTTAAAAAACACCTGTGTAAACGCATATACAATGCATGTGCTTTTTTTTAACTGCAGATTTACCGCATTTAATGGCAGTAGCCAACATGGGTATGGCATTACCGTGTATAGCAGGCAATCCTCCTTCATGTTTATTGACTGTCTAACAATGGGATGGAGGACTCGAGCATGGAATTCGAACATCTGGTGTACTCAATAAGTTAACAACCGTACCAAAGCACCCCGATGCTCGTCGATCAAGCATGCTCGCTCATCAATAGAAACAACCCAAAAAAAGTAAAAATTAGACAAATTATTGGGGAAATTTGTGGTTTGATCTGGTTTAAGAACCACCTTTATGGATCTGTTAACAGATTTTTCATGGTGACGGTCCTGTTTGATAATGCCTTCCCGTCATGCGCCGTACTAGTACTGCTCAAAGGGAGGTGCGTTCCCGCAAACAGCAGTGGTAGTACGGCAGCACAATCACGCGGCCTTACGCTGAGTGCCGCGGCTATCGCGTGCATATGTCAACTGTATGTGACAGCTGACACCATGCAGCAGCAATGCCCACGATCCGTGCTGGCACCAATCGTGGGCATTTAACTTCCCTGCGTGCTTCCATCAGGGCAACACAATGCAATCGCGTTGTCCTGATGGTCTCCATGGAGACCCCTGGCTTCAAGATGGCCATGGGGTCCTTTCTGGGTCCTGCAGATGTTACAGCACAGTGGATGGGATTTCTGAAAATCCCATGTACATCATACATGTACAGCATGTGTACCTGCGGATCACTCGCCGACACTGACATGCAGCGTGTCTATCAAGACCGCAGAATGTCAATTTCTAGCATCTTTGCAAGAGAAATTACATCAATGGAATATATAGGATGCGGTGAACCCGCACAGTTCAGTGAACACATGATGATTTACCTGCGTTTAATAGAAGACAGCACTTTGGACGCAGTGAACATACGCTGCATTCAAAGCGCTGCTAGTTCCGGGTACGTGCCCACGATCAGCAATAGCAAAGTTTTGGACACAGCGCACTTGTGCTGTCTTCAAAACGCTCTGTTGTACAATATAAGCACAGTGGATGGGATTTATTGACGCGATGTAAACTCACCTGTGAGCCGCTGGATTTCAATTTCTGTTGCGGAGACACTAGTCTCTGCAACAGAAAGTTCCACAATAAAATGTATTGTATGTGGATGGCTAAATTGCGTGCACCCGCTAAGTCACAAGTAGAGTGGGAGTGATGGAAGAGGGAGCCTCAGCTGACGCTCGCTCCTCCATCAGTGCTTTCAACTGTATCGGCGTCTATGATGCCGATAAGTTGAATGCACGATGGGGGTGCGGCGCCAGGTCCCTCTTATGGGTGCCATAGTGGCTGCATGGTGTGCCCCTATTAGTGGCATGCCATTGGCTGGGGGCTCCTGGAGAAGTAGGGGCCCTAGGCAGCTGCCTGCTCTGCCAGCCCCTAACGCCGTCCCTGCCTGTGTGATTAGAACGCACCGCTTTGGACGCAGCGAAAATACACTGAATCCAAAGCGCTGCTTCTTCCTGATCATGGGAATGTAGGCTTAACCCCTTTACCCCCAAGGGTGGCTTGCACATTCATGACCGGGCCAATTTTCACAATTCTGACCACTGTCCCTTTATGAGGTCATAACACTGGAATGCTTCCATGGATCCCTATGATTCTGACATTGTTTTCTCATGATATATTGTACTTCATGTTAGTGGTAAAATTTCATTAATATAACTTGCGTTTATTTGTGGAAAAAACGGAAATTTGGCGAAAATGTTGAAAATTTCGCAATTTTCCAACTTTGAATTTTTACGCCCTTAAATCACAGAGATATGGCACACAAAAAACTTAATAAATAACATTTCCCACATGTTTACTTTACATAAGCACAATTTTGAAACCAAAATTTCTTTTTTGTTAGGAAGTCATAAGGGTTAAAAGTTGACCAGCGATTTCTCGTTTTTACAACACCATTTTATTTTTAGGGACCACATCACATTTGAAGTCACTTTGAGGGGTTTAAATGATAGAAAATACCCAAAAGTGACACCATTCTAAAAACTGCACCCCTCAAGGTGCTCAAAACCACATTAAAGAAGTTTATTAACCCTTCAGGTGCTTCACAGGAATTTTTTGAATGTTTAAAAAAAAATGAACATTTAACTTTTTTTCACAAAAAAATTACTTCAGGTCCAATTTTTTTTATATTTTACCAAGGGTAACAGGAGAAATTGGACTGCAAAAGTTATTGTGCAATTTTTCCTGAGTACGCTGATACCTGATATGTGGGGGGAACCACTGTTTCGGCGCATGGCAGAGCTCAGAAGGGTAGGAGCGCCGTTTGACTTTTTCAATGCAAAATTGGCTGGAATTCAGATCGAAAGCCACGTCATGTTTGAAGAGCTCCTGATGTGCCTAAACAGTGGAAACCCCCCCACAAGTGACCCTATTTTGGAAACTAGATCCCCCCCAAGGAACTTATCTAGATATGCGGTGAGAACTTCTAACCCCCAAGGGCTTTACAGAAGTTTAAATCGTACAGCCGTACAATTAAAAAATCATATTTTTTCCACAAAAGTGATCTTTTCACCCTCAATTTTCATTTTCCCAAGGGTAACATGACCCCAAAAGTTATTGTGAAATTTGTCCTGAGTACGCTGATACCCCATATGTGGGGGTAAACCACTATTTGGGCGCATGGCAGAGCTCAGAAGGGCAGCAGCGCCATTTTACTTTTTTGGCTGGCATTGAGATCAGAAGCCATGTCACGTTTGGAAAGCCCCTGATGTGCCAAAACAGTGAAACCCCCCACAAATGACACCATTTTGGAAACTAGACCCCCCCAAGGAACTTATTTAGATATGTGGTGAGAACTTTGAACCCCCAAGGGCTTCACAGAAGTTTATAACGTACATCCGTACAATTAAAAAATCATATTTTGTCCACAAAAATGATCTTTTCACCCTCAATTTTTATTTTCCCAAGGGTAACATGACCACAAAAGTTATTGTGCAATTTGTCCTGAGTACGCTGATACCCAATATGTGGGGGTAAACCACTATTTGGGTGCATGGCATAGCTCGGAAGGGAAGCAGCGCCATTTGACTTTTATGGCTGGAATTGAGATAGGACGCCATGTCGCGTTTGGAAAGCCCCTGATGTACCTAAACTGTGGAAACCCCCCACAAATGACCCCATTTTGAAAACTAGACCCCCCCAAGGAACGTATCTAGATGTGTGGTGAGCACATTGAACCCCCAAGTGCTTCACAGAAGTTTATAACGCCCGGGAGTGGAAAAAAAAATCATATTTTTTCCACAAACATGTTCTTTTAGTTCCCAATTTTTTTATTTTGCCAAGGGTAAAAGGAGAAATTGGACCCCAAAAGTTGCTGTCCAATTTGTCCTGAGTAGACTGATACCCCATATGTGGCGGTAAAACACTGTTTGGGCGCCTGGCAGAGCTTGGAAGGGAAGGAGAGCTGTTTGACTTTTTCAATGCAGAATTGGCTGGAATTGAGATCAGATGCCATGTTGCGTTTGGAGAGCACCTGATGTGCCCAAACAGTGGAAACCCCCCAATTCTAACTCCAACCCTAACCCCAACACTCACCTAACCTTAGCACTAACTCTAACCCTAGTCCTAACCCTAATGGGAAAATGGAAATAAATACTTTTTTTTTTTTTTCCTTAACTAGGGGGGTGATAAATGGGGGTTTGATTTACTATTTATGGTGGTTTTTATGTTTGGCAGCTGTCATACACTAAAAGACGCTATTTATTGTAAAAATGGTTTTGCATAACCACATTTTGAGAGCTATAATTTTTCCGTATTTTGACCCACCGAGTCATGTGAGGTCTTATTTTTTGCGGGACGAGTTGACATTTTTATTGGTACCATTTTCGGGCACGTGACATTTTTTGATCGCTTTTTATTCCGATTTTTGGGACGCAGAATGAACAAAAACCAGCATTTCATGAATTTCTTTTGGGGGGTGCGTTTACACCATTCCGCATGTGGTAAAATTGATAAAGCGGTTTTATTCTTCGGGTTAGTACGATTTCAGCGATACCTCATTTATGCCGTTTTATATGTTTTGGTGCTTTTTATGCAATGAAAACAATTTTATATAAAAAATAATTATTTTTGCATCGCTTTATTCTGCGAGCTATAACTTTTTTAATTTTTCACTGATGACGCTGTATGGCAGCTCGTTTTTTGTTGGACAAGATGATGTTTTCAGCGGTACCACGGTTATTTATATCCATCATTTTGATCGCGCGTTATTGCACTTTTTGTTCGGTGGTATGATAAAGCATTGTTTTTTGCTTGTTTTTTATTTTTATTTTTTAAAGGGTTCTCTAAAGGGGTTAACTAGTGGGACAGTTTTATAGGGTGAGTCACTACGGACGCGGCGATACTAAATATGTGTACTTTTATTGTTTTTTTATATCTAAAAAATGAATTTATTAGGGAATTTTTTTTAATCTATTTAGCAATTTTTTTTATAAATTGTTTTTACACTTTTTTTTTTTTTTTTACTTTATTACATTGTTACATTACATTTATTACATCGCTGATCTGACACATTACACAGCGCTGTGTCAGATCAGCGACCTGACAGGCGCTGCAGCAGGCTTCCTCGTGCCTGCTCTCTGCAGGCACTGAGGAAGCCGCCTCCCTGCAGGACCCCAAAGGCCCCCGTGGCCATATTGGATCCAGGGACCTGCAGGGAAGGAGACTCCCGGAGCAGCGCAGCACTTCGCGCTGCTCTGGGGGTCTCAGGGAAACACGGAGGGAGCCCCCTCCCTGCCGATCCTTCTCTAAACCCCCGGTACAATCGCAGTGTGCCAGGGGTTAACTTGACACATAGTGCCGGGTGTCAGCTGTGATAATCAGCTGACACCCGGCTGTGATCAGTGATACTCCCCCCGGGGGGCACTGCTGATCGCTATGACATACTATCCCGTCCTTGGGAATTAAGTCCCAGGGCACATGGACGGGATAGTACATCCAATGGCAGAAAGGGGTTAAAAGGCCTTGCCACATGTCTAGAGTTCCTGTTCTTTTCCTACTTCAAGAGGCTAATTGCATTTTTCAATTCCCAAAGGAGCATTGCTGCATTTTTTGTAACTTCTTTGCAGCATTTTTTGGGTCCGGATTACATGAGTGCTTTATTCACAGTACATCTTTAATAAAGTTAGCTTATTTACTAAAAAAAAACTATTTAAAAATGTTGCAAAAAATGCAGTGAAAAAATGCCGCAAAAAGTTTGTTGCTTTTTTTTGCTTTCCCATTCCTTTCTACGAGTGAAAACATGCTTCAAAAACGCTGAAATAATTGGCATGCTGCAAATTTTAAAAAATGCTACAGTTCTCAAATTCAATCAGTAAAAAGAAAGCAAGAGTGTGCATGATATTTCTGAAATGCCTCTACACGTCTTCGTAACCATGACAACCGCATACCTATTCATCCAGCCCCCACTCTCCCAACCCCCTTACCTGGAACCCTATGGAACGCATCCTCTGTCTGTAACAAGCTATCATTTTCCCATGACCTCTTTATCACCAACAAACTCTCCTTCCTCGCCATCACTGAAACCTGGCTCACTCCCTCTGACACAGCCTCTCCAGCTGCGCTTTCCTATGGCGGATTCCATCTCTCTCACACCCCTCGCCCCAGCAATAAACGTGGTGGAGGAGTTGGCTTGCTGATGATACCTGCTCCTTTACCCCAATTCCTCTGCCACCCTCCGCTACTCTTCCCTCGTTTGAGGTGCACTCTGTCCGCATCTACTCCCCCTCCAACCTCCAGCTGTCTGTCATCTACCGCCCCCCAGAACTAGCCATCTCCACCTTTCTCGACCACTTCACCACCTGGCTACTCCATTTCCTTTCTGCTGACATCCCCACCATCATCATGGGCGACTTCAACATCCCCATTGACACTTCCACCCTGGCTGCCTTTAAACTTCTATCGCTCACGGCTTCCCTTGGCCTCACTCAATGGTCCTCTGCGGCCACTCACAAAGATGGTCACACGCTGGACCTTATCTTCACCCGTCTCTGTTCCCTCACTAATCTCAATAACTCACCCCTCCCCCTGTCTGACCACAACCTACTGACATTCTCTTCCCTCTCCTCTCCCACTGAGCAACCCCCGCTCCATAAACTCGCTCACCCTCGCAGGAATCTCAAACACCTCAATTTACAATCACTCTCTGAATCCCTTCTCCCCCTTACAGACATAGCTTCTCTTCACGACACAGATGCTGCTGCCGCTTTTTATAACACCATAATAACAGGAACACTTGATTCGGCTGCCCAACTCACGCACAGCAAAACTCGAACAATCAACAGGCAGCCCTGACTGACCAGCCTGACCAAAGAACTGAGACGGGTTTCCAGGGCCGCTGAGCGGAGATTGAAGAGAACCCATTCTAATGAGCACTTCAACGCATACAAGCAGTCCCTTGCCAGCTTTAAGTCCACGCTCTCTGCCGCAAAGCAAACTTACTTCGTATCTCTCATATCCTCCCTGTCTCATAACCCTAAACAGCTCTTCAACACTTTCAATTCTCTACTCCACTCCACAGCACCTCCTCCCCCCTCCTCTCATCTCTGCTGAAGACTTTGCCTCCTTCTTTAAGCAGAAGATCGACACGATCAGACAAAACTTTGGCCCGCAGCCCCCAATGCCCCTCTTAACCGCTCAGCCCTGTTCTGAAAAAGCCAGCTTCTCCACCATGACAGAAGATCAGCTCTCCACCCTTCTGTCAAGATCACACCTCACCACTTGTGCCCTCTACCCACTCCCGTCCCACCTCATCCCTAACTTGGCCACAGTCCTCATCCCATCTCTAACACACCTATTCAACATTTCAACCTTTCACTTACAAATGCTGTCTTTCCCTCATCATCCTTCAAACATGCCTCAATCACACCCATCCTCAAAAAGCCCTCCCTTGACCCATCCTCTGTGTCTAATTATCGCCCGATATCTCTTCTCCCTTATGCCTCAAAACTACTGGAGCAGCATGTATATCTTGAACTGTCCTCCCACCTCTCCTCCTGTTCCCTCTTTGACCGGTTACAATCTGGCTTCCGACCGCATCACTCAACTGAAACTGCCCTAACTAAAGTCACTAACGACTTACTAACCACCAAGAGCAAGCGACACTACTCTGTCCTCCTTCTCCTGGACCTGTCCTCTGCCTTCTATACCATAGACCATTCCCTCCTGCTACAGATTCTCTCATCTCTTGGCATCACAGACTTGGCCCTATCCTGGATCTCATCATGCCTAACGGACCGTACATTCACTGTCTCCCTCTCACACACCACCTCCTCACCTCGCCCCTTGTTTGTCGGTGTTCCCCAAGGCTCTGTCCTAGGACCCCTACTATTCTCCATCTATACCTTCAGCTTGGGACAACTCATAGAATCCCACGGTTTGCAGTATCACCTCTATGCCGATGACACGCAGATCTACCTATCTGGACCCGACCTCGTCTCCTTACTGACTGACATCCCACAATGTCTGTCTGCTATCTCAGCCTTCTTCTCTGCTCGCTTTCTCAAACTGAACATGGACAAAATAGAATTCATCATCTTTCCCCCATCTCACTCTACCCCTCCACCAGACCTATCCATCAATGTCAATGGCTGCTCTCTTTCCCCAGTCCCGCATGCCCGGTGCCTTGGGGTGATCCTCGACTCTGCACTCTCTTTCAAACCACATATCCAAGCCCTCACCTCCTCCTGCCGCCTGAAACTCAAAAATATTTCCCGGATCCGCTCATACCTCAACCACGAAACCACAAAAACACTAGTGCACGCTCTTATCTCCCACCTCAACTACTGCAACCTCCTCCTCTCTGGCCTCCCCTCTACCACTCTAGCACCGCTCCAGTCCATCCTACACTCTGCTGCCTGACTAATCCACCTGTCTCCCTGCTATTCCCCAGCCTCCCCCCTATGCCAGGCCCTTCACTGGCTTCCTAATGCCCAGAGGATCCAATTCAAAACCCTAACCATGACATACAAAGCCATCCACAACCTGTCTCCTCCATACATCTGTGACATGGTCTCTAGGTACCTACCCGCACGCAACCTTCGATCGTCCCAAGATCTCCTTCTCTACTCCCCCCTTATCTCTTCTTCCCACAACCGCATACAAGACTTCTCCCGTGCTTCCCTCATACTCTGGAACTCCCTACCGCAACACATCAGACTCTCACCATCAACGGAAACCTTCCAGAAAAACCTGAAGACCCACCTGTTCTGACAAGCCTACAGCCTGCAATGATCCTCGGTCTACTGAACCACCGCACGACCTGCTCTACCCTATCCTACTGTATCCTCACCCATCCCTGTAGACTGTGAGCCCTCGCGGGCAGGGTCCCCTCTCCTTATGTACTTGTGTGTCTCTTGTCCCTTGTCTTACACTTGTATATTACTCTTGTATATATTACACTTGTCTATATTTCCCCTTTTCACATGTAAAGCGCCATGGAATAAATGGCGCTATATAAATGCATAATAATAATAAAAATGTCATAGACTTTGCTGGTAATGTAAACCATATTGTAATTAAACAAAAAAAAATGCAGCAAAAAATGCTGCATGTGAACATTACTTTACTTTGTAGCCAAACTTCTGTTTGAAGATCCACCATGTGAATTAGCCCTAATAACACATGTCTGCAAAGGTAAAATAGTTTGAAAAGTAAGAGGTGATTTTAATATACTTATCATGGCTGAACTCAGTAAAAATAAATAAAAAAAAAATCCATCACATACAGTTTTTTCACAAACACTGACTCCATAGACTTTATTGCACAATACTTTGACCCCTTTGCGTGACCTTTGGTGGATGATTTTGGTGTCATTAGATTGGTTAGTAATTAATGAACGCTGTACTATGATTAGTTCCTGTGGGCAGAGAAGATTTTCTTAACCCAGCTTCCAAAGAGAGTGTGGTGGTGTCCATATCATCCAATCATAGCAAATCTTTCATTTTACCACAGCAGTATAAGAAATTGTGAAGAAATTTTTAAGTTACAACAAAGATCCCAAATTTACGTCCATAGTGGAGAACATGGTGAAACGTTTAAAGCCTTGGGTTGTCTGATGAATTTGAAGTTACTCTTTTTAAATCCTCTTTTTGACTACTTTCCTGAAAACCTCGGTGTTGCTAGCGAAGAGCAAGGGGATAGATTTCATCAGGATATCGAAGAGACGGAACAACGATACCACGGTAGATGTAACGTGAACATGATTGGGACTACTGCCAGATGCTTCACAAAGAAGATCTGCAGGCCTTTCATAACCGTAAGGCAATGTGCACACGTAGTTTTCGGTGGTGTGGATTTTTCCACGCGGATTTTGGAAAAACCGCAGGTCAAAAAGACCTGCGGTTTAGGCTGCGGTTTCACACCTCTACAATGGAGGAGATGTGAACCCGTAGTGGATTCCGCACAAACAATTCACATGCTGCGGATTGTAACCCGCGAAAAAATCTGCAGCATGTGCACAGCGTTTTTGGTTTTACCATTGGAAACAATGGTACTGTACAACGCAGCAGAAACTGCTGCGGACCTGCCTGGCCAGAAACGCTGCGGATCCGCAGCAGAATCCGCACCATGTGCACATAGCCTAAAGGTATCAAGAGAACCTTTGAAGAGAAAAGTAAAAGGTACAATAATTAATTTGCAATAAAGTTGCAGAATTAAAGTTTACTACATTTTTATATATAATATTGTGTATATTTTTAGCTACAATAAAGATTTTTCTTGTTCATCTCACTTGTATGTAATTTCACATGCGTTCATGCAAAATCCATACGTGATGGTTAAAAAAATAAGTTTGTTTTTTTTTTTCTTAAATCAGGGCATAAAAATATAAGAATGAGTCATTGGATTTGAAACAATTTTCATAAACCCAAATTTTGCATACCTGTGTAATTATCCCATATGTTGTGTACAGGGGATAAGAATTAGGTTACTAGAATATCCCCTTTAAGACAGGAAACTGTACCTTATTACAGACAAGCAGAAGTAGATAGGGTTGAGATTAGTAGTACTTAGTAGTTTGCAGGCATGCAGTAGACAGACATCGCCTCCAACTTGACACTGGATGAGCAGGGAGGAGGGCACAAGAAGAGTAGCGGGTGAGTGGGCCAGCAGATGGGGGAGTGGGAGGTCAGAGGGACGAGTGTGAGGGAGCACGCACCTCATCACTTTTAGGCCCTCAACAATTGCATATAATGTGCCACAAGAGCCCAGGGCACATCGGCAGCTTAGGAACAGAGAGTGGGCCAGTAGCATTTGACATCACTGATGTCAGACGTGGCTGACCCCCTATGCTTCGGCCATATAATGTAAGTAGCTGCGGCTGTGAATGACTGGGACCTCAGGGCTTATGAAGCAAAGTTAAGTAATTAGCACCAGCTTCAGCGTGCCACGCAGTCTGCCAGGCCATTTATACAGTGGCTCGGCTGTGTGCCCCTTTGCTTCTGGTCTCCAGGCACCATACACCAGTAATGCCCTGATGGTGGCCCTGATGGGCGATACCAATTCATGCCATTTCTCTGTAGTAAACAATGTATTGTGTCACGACAAAAGCTCACCCCGGTTTGGCTTTCTAATTGTTTAACTGCAGTGAACATGCATGTCGATTTTCTTCCAGCCTTCTCATCAGAAGACGCTCCTGTTTTGGTGGTAACTTCTGTGGTCAGCCTTGATGTCTCTCTGAGATGGATGCAGTTTCATCTTTGTTAAATGTTTGTATCATTTTTGCTACAGCATTCTATTAATTGAAGCTTTGCTGATCTAATAGCATTTACCTTTCTTGCATAAAGAAATTATTTTCCTTCTTAGGTCTTGTGACATTTCTCTTCCATGTGGTGCCATTTCCAATAACATGAATTGGGAAGTAGTTTTCTTTGTTAAAGGAAACCTGTCACCTCATTTTTCGCATATAAACTGCGGCCATAGCCTTTAGGGGCTTATCTACAACATTCTGTAATGCTGTAGATAAGCCCCTGATGTAACCTGAAAGATAAGAAAAACAAGTTAGATTATACTCACCCAGGAGCGGTCCGGTCGGATGGGTGTCGCAGGTCCAGGTCCGGCGCCTCCCATCTTCATGCGATGACGTCCTCTTCCTTGCTTCTGTCGTGGCTCCTGCGCAGGTGTAATTCTCTGCCCTGTTGAGGGCAGAGCAAAGTACTGCATTGCGCAGGTACCGGGAAAGGTCAGAGAGGCCCATCGCCTGCGCACTGCAGTACTTTACGCTGCCCTCAACAGGGAAAATCAGTACGCCTGCGCAGGAACCACACTAGGAAGCAAGGAAGAGGCCATCATCGCATGAAGATGGGAGGTGCTGGACCCAGACCCGGGACACCCATCGGAATTATAGAATGCTGTAGATAAGCCCCTAATGGCGGTGGCCGCAGCTTATATGTGAAAAATGAGGTGACAGGTTCTCTTTAAGAAACACCCTTTTAAATCCAACTGTTTGCTGTACACTTGTTTAATGAATAATCAGACTTACCTGTGGTTGAATTTTTCTTGAGTGACGACTTGGCACCTGTGAATAGCAGTGAATTTACGAACGTCACTTCTGGTGACGTCGGCGCCCCGGGTCAGCGTGCGTTCCACAAGGTGGAATGCGGAAGCAGCCGGCAGAGTGGGAAATGTCACTTCCGGTGACAATAGAGCCGGAGCCAGCAGGGGCAGCCGAGGAGAACATCACTTCCAGTGACATCAGCACGGGTCCCAGCGTGCGTTCCAGAGGTGGAACGCAGGAAAACCTCTGCCAAACGCTGCACACAGGGGATAAAGGGGCACCTTGTGTTTCAGGCTGGGAACGCAATCGCTGCTCTATAAGACAGCGACAGACAGGCTCCCTGATGCCCGAGGGGAACATGGAGGACAGAAGCAAGGACCCAGGGGTAAATGCGCGCAGCGCAGAACTGCACCCCTGACACTCACTTAAACACTTAGACCTCAGCTCCCTGTCCTGACTATCCCCATTCTTGCACTATCTAGGATAAAGGTACCCAACCGGCACCCCTACCTGCGACAAAAAAGTCAGGTAAGGCCTTGGCGAAGTCTAACCATTGCCCCATATGCCATGTAAAGCTACCGGACGCTTACAGCAAAACCCTTTGTGGCCTTTGTACATCCAGAGTTGTAAGAGAGGAACAGCCTTCTCTCTTATCTGAAATGAGAACCCTGATCCACGAGGAGGTGCAGGCATCCTTGTCCACCATTGTACAGCGGCAGCCCCCCAGTCCAGGCCCAAGTCATAAGAGGCCTAGGTGGGAATCAGAACAGGGTGAATTGGAGCTGGACTCGGAAGAACAGGACTTAATGTTTGGGGTCTTACATCCCAGAGGCAGACGGTGTTCCCAATAAGTGACCATATTCAGGCGATGATGCAACAGGAATGGAAGGAGGCGGAATATAGACTGGTGATGTCCCGAGACTTTAGGACTTGCCTACCGTTCGATCGAGATGACATCAAAGCGTGGGAAGAAATTCTTAGAATTGACGATCCGGTCGCAAAGAAGACATCCATTCCGTTTGAGGACTCTTCAAGCCTGAGAGACCCCATGGACCGGAAAGCGGACATTCTCCTGAGACGGACTTGGGAGTCGTCGGCGGCCCTGATAAGGACAAATATAGAGGCCACCTCCGTTGCCAGATCCATGTTCCTGTGGATGGGACAATTAGAGGCACACTCAGCCAACAAGACCCCTAGGGCAGAGATATTGGCATCTCTACCCCTTATGAAGTCCGCCACTGCCTTCTTAGCCGACACTTCGGCCGAGTCGGTGAGATTCTCTGCCAGAATTAGCTTCATGTGCAATGCGGCTCATAGAGCCATCTGGTTAAAGTCCTGGTCGGGGGATAATGCTTCCAAGAATAAAATATGTGCCATCCCCTTCTCTGGGTCCATGGTATTTTGGGCAGGCTCTAGATGACATCTTAGAGTTCGCGTCCGATAGTAAGAAAGGGTTCCCTGAAAACAAACCCAAGAGATTTCAGCTCTTTCAGAAAAGGGCGCCTCCTCATAAACAACCCGATTGTAGAGATCAGGGAAGATCCAGCAGAGGATCCTATAGAAGTTCCTACAACCAGAGCAGGAGGGGAAAGAGCTCTCTTTTTGGATCTACCTCTAGATCCTGGGCAGGCTCTGTCTCTTTGCAGAGAATTGGAAGCAGGTCACCAAAAACAAATGTGTCCTAAGAACCATAGCAGAGGGCTGCAGACTAGAGCTCACCTCTTCCCCACCCCAGAGATACATCACACCTACTTCCATAAGAACTGACTCAACAATGTTTCGGGACCTCCAGGAGTTAACCAACTCAGAGGTCATACTACCGGTTCCCCTGTCAGAGTTAGGCAGAGGACACTACTCTTCTCTATTTTCAATAATGAAGCCCTCGGGGGAGTCATGAACGATCATAAACCTGAAACTGTTGAATGCGTGGTTTACATACAAAAGGTTCAGGATGGAGTCGATAAGGTCGACGGTCCATCTCATAGACGAGGATTCTATGATGTGCACTAGGGTGACCGGATCTCATATGGGGGGGAAAAAATGTCAGAATCTTGTTCGTCTGGACCCCACAAAACGATTCCCCTTTCCAGATATTGAGAGAGCCAAAATTTGAGCTCGATCAAACGACGTTAACCCGTGCCGCTCGTCGCTCAAAGTTTGAAAAAATCCAAATTGAGGTATTTTAAGATTTAGGTATTTTGCATAGTCTGTTAGACTATAAAGAATATTTTCACTAGAAGGTTGAAACAAAAGCGCAATAGGGTCTTATCCGGGTAAAATGCTCAATTACTGAATGTATTAAACTCACCTTCTCAAAGATAAAATAAAGCTTGTATAGTGAGTCAGCCTGCTGCACGTCCAACGGTCCACAGCGGAACCGTACCACAATTCAATAAGGAATAAATTCTTGGACTTTGAGTGCGCTGCCAGACGAATTCAATAACCACACAAGGTTAAAAAAGTTAACCCTTTAATCCCTACGCGTTTCGAAGCGTAACGCTTCTTCTTCAGGGGTAGATACATGACTACAGAGAGCTGTCATCACATTTATACATACAGGATTCAAATTTGGCGCCCTCAGAAACACGAGGAGCGCCGCTAAGGTCAAAGATCAAAGTAATTCAAGCATCAAGAGTTCATAAAGGTTAAACATTCTCTAATTAAAAATGATTAAAAATAAATCTTTATTATGTTTTACAGATAAAAGAAAACGAAGAAAAGGAAAAGGATGATAAAAAATATATAAAGAAAAACGAGAAAAAAATGTAAAATGAACCCACGACGTGATGAAGAAAGAAAAAAGGATCAAAGTCCAGCGAACACACCGCTACACCAGGGAGAGTGTTTGAATTTAAAAGAAAATTTGTAATCCGACCATTGGTATGAGTCTCACAGAAAGATATTTATAAAAGTGATAATTAAATAGTAAATGTATATGTATGAATAAAAATACGCTAATGAAATTGATGTGAAAAAAAAAAATTAATAAAGATGAAAATAATAATAAAAATAAAAATGAAAATAAAAATAAAATGTGTCACTAGTTATTTAATTCAAATTCCATGAGAAATCCGTGGCGTGAACTGGAAGACAAAAGGCAAAAAAGGAACAAAGAAAAAAGAAAAAACCGCAAATGGAAGAAACCATGATCGAATACCGCTGAAGAAATATTAAAAAATATTGTATATATTAAAAAGAAGTCACCCAGAACAAAAACTAATTATTATAAAAATCTGTATGCATGAAGATATTTTTTGAACAGAAAAACGCATAATTAATTTCATTTCAGCAATCAATTCGAGATGCGAGGTTCCAATAACACGAACCAGAGGAACAGAGAAAAATTGTAAGAAACGAAAAAATGCAAAATAATGACCAAAAAAAGGGAAATTAACACCTTAGTTTCCAGAACAATGTCCCATTGTAAGGAATATGAACGAAAACAATACGTAAAAAGTAAAAATTACGTCAAAAATGAATGAAAATATTATTAAATAAAAATGTTATTATTATTAATATGAAACAAAAACGTATAATAGATAAAATAATTTATCCCCTTTCTTTCATTTGGGGGTGAATGGTTTATAATATTAAATAATTTCTCTCTTTTTAGGTATATATATATTTTATATATATATGTATATTTTTTCCTTGTACATTTTCTACACCCTCTTAGTGGGTTAATCCTACCTATATATACTATAATCTTTATTATGGCCAATACGGGTGTATATATCCCTCAAATTATTTTATCTATTATACGTTTTTGTTTCATATTAATAATAATAACATTTTTATTTAATAATATTTTCATTCATTTTTGACGTAATTTTTACTTTTTACGTATTGTTTTCGTTCATATTCCTTACAATGGGACATTGTTCTGGAAACTAAGGTGTTAATTTCCCTTTTTTTGGTCATTATTTTGCATTTTTTCGTTTCTTACAATTTTTCTCTGTTCCTCTGGTTCGTGTTATTGGAACCTCGCATCTCGAATTGATTGCTGAAATGAAATTAATTATGCGTTTTTCTGTTCAAAAAATATCTTCATGCATACAGATTTTTATAATAATTAGTTTTTGTTCTGGGTGACTTCTTTTTAATATATACAATATTTTTTAATATTTCTTCAGCGGTATTCGATCATGGTTTCTTCCATTTGCGGTTTTTTCTTTTTTCTTTGTTCCTTTTTTGCCTTTTGTCTTCCAGTTCACGCCACGGATTTCTCATGGAATTTGAATTAAATAACTAGTGACACATTTTATTTTTATTTTCATTTTTATTTTTATTATTATTTTCATCTTTATTAATTTTTTTTTTTTTCACATCAATTTCATTAGCGTATTTTTATTCATACATATACATTTACTATTTAATTATCACTTTTATAAATATCTTTCTGTGAGACTCATACCAATGGTCGGATTACAAATTTTCTTTTAAATTCAAACACTCTCCCTGGTGTAGCGGTGTGTTCGCTGGACTTTGATCCTTTTTTCTTTCTTCATCACGTCGTGGGTTCATTTTACATTTTTTTCTCGTTTTTCTTTATATATTTTTTATCATCCTTTTCCTTTTCTTCGTTTTCTTTTATCTGTAAAACATAATAAAGATTTATTTTTAATCATTTTTAATTAGAGAATGTTTAACCTTTATGAACTCTTGATGCTTGAATTACTTTGATCTTTGACCTTAGCGGCGCTCCTCGTGTTTCTGAGGGCGCCAAATTTGAATCCTGTATGTATAAATGTGATGACAGCTCTCTGTAGTCATGTATCTACCCCTGAAGAAGAAGCGTTACGCTTCGAAACGCGTAGGGATTAAAGGGTTAACTTTTTTAACCTTGTGTGGTTATTGAATTCGTCTGGCAGCGCACTCAAAGTCCAAGAATTTATTCCTTATTGAATAGACTATAAAGAATGTGACAACAACATTGCAGAAATAGCCCTGACCAAATTTTCGAACCATTTGTGGTATTTGAATGCAGAGTTGGTGGGATTATCGTTTTTTGATCACACCATTACAGACAATGAAAAGTTGTTAATGGCTAATAAATTGCTCAGTAGCACAGATGAACCATCAGAGCACGCTAACCTACATGAGTTGATAATTTTACATAGTTATCTAATCTATTCTAGAGCTTTTGTTAAAGTAGTTTTTGAAACGTCAGAATATAATGCTCGGCATTTGCTTACAACTTGCAGGACATATTGCTTTTGTTCTTCATCTTTTGTCAGAAGGTCGTTAAAGTCGGTTACTTCCTACCTCTTTTAATTTTTCTTTCCTAACTTTTGGATTTTCAACCCTAGCGTGCTCTGATGGTTCATCTGTGCTACTGAGCAATTTATTAGCCATTAACAACTTTTCATTGTCTGTAATGGTGGGATCAAAAAACAATAATCCCACCAACTCTGCATTCAAATACCACAAATGGTTCGAAAATTTGGTCAGGGCTATTTCTGCAATGATGTTGTCACATTCTTTATAGTCTAACAGACTATGCAAAATACCTAAATCTTAAAATACCTCAATTTGGATTTTTTCAAACTTTGAGTGACAAGCGGCACGGGTTAACGTCGTTTGATCGAGCTCAAATTTTGGCTATCTCAATATCTGGAAAGGGGAATCGTTTTGTGGGGTCCAGACGGACAAAATTCCGACATCGATTTTTTGCGGTCACCCTAATGTGCACTCTCGACCTGTAGAGTGCTTATTACCAAGTCCCGATCCATCTGGCCTCACAGGAGCTTCTGAGATTCGCCGTAAGTGTACCGGACCATACCTGCCACTTCCAGTTCCGATGCCTCCCATTCGGCCTGGCCTCGGCTCCCAAAATTTTTACGAAGTTGGTTTCAGAAGTGGTAGCCTACTTAGGAAACCAGGGAATTACAATCGTACCTTACTTGGATGACTTTTTCCTAGTGGCTCGATCTGCAGAGACCTTGGCCCTACACAGAGATCGGACCATTTCAGTGATGGAGTTCCTGGGCTGGGTGGTAAACTGAAAGAAGTCACATCTAACACCAGAATCCGGGAAGATATTCCTAGGAGTGTTCCTAGATTCCACTTGCAGAACATCCTTTTTGCCAAAGGAGAAGCAGGAGTCAGTAAGAAGGAAAGTCGCAGATCTTTTAAGTCATCGAGTTACCATAAGGTCAGCCATGAAGGTCCTAGGGGTAATGACGTCATGCATCCCATGTGTCAGGTGGGCTCAGGCCCACTCAAGACCATTGCAGAAGGAAGTCCTCACAGTGTGGAAGCATCACCAGCCATCCCTGGACAAGACAATACACCTGTCAGCAGGGGCGAGAAGATCTTTACTTTGGTGGACTCAACGCAGAAACCTAAAGACAGGTGTCCCGTGGATCCCCTCTCCATGCGTAATAATAACCACAGACGCCAGCTCGTGGGGATGGGGAGCTCACTTACAAAGAAGAATCCATCAGAGCAGATGGCACGAAGATATCAGCCGCAGATCCTCGAATTACAGGGAGCTTTATGCAGTCTTGGAGGCCCTAAGAAGAAACCAGTCACGTCTGAAGAACCAGCACGTGAGAATTTTGACAGACAATGTGACAGTAGTAGCCTTCCTGAAACACCAGGGAGGTCTCAGACACAGGATCTAGCGTGGAAAATATTCTCCTGGGCAGAAAATACGGTCCTCTCAATAACTGTGGTGCACCTGGAGGGGGTCGCAAAATATTGTAGCAGACTACCTGAGCAGGCAAAAGATCTACCAACCGAGTGGGAACTGAGCTAGGAGATTTTTCAGTTACTGTGCTGCCGCTGGGGTACTCCCCGGATAGGCTTGTTTGCCACAAGAAGAAACTCAAAGGTGCCCAGATTCTATTCCCTGATCGTCCCGATCTGGCCAAAAAGGAGCTGGGTCCCGCTGTTGGGGTCCATGGCCACAGAGAACCCAATCAAGCTTCCCCCGTGGAAGGACATCATCCACCAAGGTCCAGTCTTACACCAGGACCCCGGAAGGCTAAGCCTGTCAGCATGGATCCTGAGTGGGACATCTTGAAAGCTTGGGGCCTATCGGATCAGATTATATCCACCATCCAGGCCAGCAGAAAACTGGTAATCACGGCTATATACTACAAAATCTGGAAGAGGTTTTGTCTGGAAGGTGGCAGGTCCGATGTCATAGCAGGGGTCCCCGATGTCCCTCGAGTCCTGGATTTTCTCCAGGCAGGGGGCAGGGTTTAATATGGGTCTCAGACCTAGCACACTTAAGGTGCAGATTTCAGCATTGAGTACCTACCTGTACTACCCTCTGACCTCTCGTTCTTGGGTGGTCAGGTTCGTAAGAGCTGTCCAGAGATTGTGCCCCACTATCAGACAGCTATCCCCGCCCTGGGACCTAAACCTGGTCCTCACGGCCCTTTGTAAAGAACCCTATACTCTGGAGAGGGATATGCCTATCTCAGTCCGGACTTGGAAGACAGCATTTCTAGTGGCCACTACCACAGTTAAGAGAGTGGGGGAGATTCAGGCCCTGTCCACTAGAGACCTATATCTACAGATTCGGGATGACACATAATATTAAAGCTAGATCCAGCCTTCATTCCCAAGGTAGCATCCGGCCAGAATCGTAAACAGGAAATCGTGCTACCATCCTTTTGCGAGAACCCATCAAACGTAAAAGAGCAGGCTTTGCACTCTCCGGACGTCAGACGGGCAGTAATTGACTACCTGCAGGCCACTCATAGCTGGAGGAAGGACCCTAACCTGTTTATTCTGTTCGGGGCAAAGAACCGGGGCAGAAAAGCTTCCAAAGCATCAATCGCAAGGTGGATTACCACTGTAATTACTAAAGTCTACACATCAGCAGGGGTAGACTGCCCAGTAGGGATAAAAGCCCATTCTACCAGGGCCCTTTCAGCACCTTGGGCCGAATGAGCAGGAGCATCATTAGATCAGATCTGCAACTTGGGCTAGGGCAAGCACGTTCTGCAGGCACTACAAATTAGATGTGTTATCCGGCCAGCAGATGGCTTATGGGAGAAAAGTTCTCCAGGCAGTAATCCCACCCTGAGGAGGTTTCTTTGGTATTCTCCATGGTGCTGTCAGGGGGACGTCCTGGAAAATGGGTTTTAAACCTACCGGTAATTCGGTTTCCAGGAATTCATCCTGACAGCACGGTTAGTTCCCCCCATATGTATACTATATCATATGCTGTAATATGACTTGGTTAATAAAAGAATTGTCACTTGCATGTATCCATGGTGAAGTACTTGTCAAAACACTGAGGAAAAGGGGTGGAGTGGGACCTTTTAGCCTCTCGTGTGCTTTTCCTGTCCTTGCAAGGAGGAGGAGGATGTCCTCCATGGTGCAGTCAGGATGGACTCCTGGAAAACGAATTACCGGTAGGTCTAATACTCATTTTCCAGGACGTCCCCCTGACAGCACCATGGAGAATACCAAAGAAACTTCCTCAGGGTGGGATTACTGTGTGTGATTTTTTCTGTGTGTGATTTTATTTTTTATTACCAGGTTAACCCCTGGTGGTATTTTTGTTTTTGTGTTTTCACTTTTTGCTCCCCTTCTTCACAGAGCCATAACTTTTTTATTTTTCTGTCAATATGGCCATGTGAGGGCTTGTTTTTTGCGGGACAAGTTGTACTTTTGAACGACACCATTGGTTTTAACATAAGTGCTGTGAAATTGCAAAAAAGTGCAATCCCACAGTTGTTTTTACTGTGTGCACTAAATGCTAAAATTGATCTGCCATTATGATTCTCCAGGTCAATATGAGTTCATAGACACCAGACATGTCTAGGTTCTTTTTTATCTAAGTGGTGAAAAAAAATTCCAAGCTTTGTTAAAAAAAAAATTGCGCCATTTTCCGATATCCATAGCGTCTCCATTTTTCATGACCTTGGGTTGCATGAGGGCTTTTTTTTTGCGTGCCGAGCTGATGTTTTTAATGATATTATTTTGGTGCAGATACGATCTTTTGATTGCCTGTTATTGCATTTTGTGACCAAAAAAACGTAATTCTAGCGTTTTGACTTTTTTTCTCGCTACACCGTTTAGCGATCTGGTTATTTTTTTAACTGCTAGTTCGGGCGATTCTGAACGCGACGATACCAAATATGTGCATGTTTTATTTGTCTATTGTTTTATTTTGAATGGGGCAAAAGGGAGGTGAGTTGAACTTTTATATTTTTTTATTTTTTTTAAATATTTTTAAAAACATTTTTTTTATTTTGGCACGCTTCAATAGTCTCCATGGGACACAAGAAGCTGCCATAACCCAATCAGCTCTGCTACATACAGGCAATGATCAGATCGCCTGTATGTAGCAGAATGACTCACTTGCTATGAGCAATCAGGCAGGGACAACCATAGAGGTCTGCAGGAGACCTCTGGTTGTCATGCCAACCCATCGGTGACCTGCGATCACGTGATGGGGGGTCATCGATGTGCGGATTTCCGGTGCGATTGCCGGAAGCGCATATTAAATGTCGCTGTCAGTGTTTGACAGTGGCATTTAACAGGTTAATAGCCATGGGTGGATCGCGATTCCACCCGTGGCTGTCCCAGGCACATTAGGTGTTCAAAACACAGCTGACATGTGCTGGGAAAGATGTGGACTCACCTCCGAAGCCCACATCAAAAGGAGGGTGTCCGATATCGGAGTACTATTATGCACAATGTCGAAAAGGAGTAATAATGGGGGTGTTTGATAGACACCTCTGCATTACTAATCCCAGGGGTTGACGGAAGATATGAATTTTGAAACAAAACAAAAAAAAACATACAACTGCATCATTGGTAAAAAAAAAAAAAAAAGTTATGGCCGTTCTCTGAACACAAGGGTGAAAAAAAAAATAAAAACTGGTAATACAGGCCTGGATGTTAAGGGGTTATTGTCACTAAAATAAAATATGAGACATTCCCTTTGATTCTTGCACAGTTAATTTTTGGCCCTTGTGGACTTCCAGGGCTCAAGCGCCTTTTTGGCTTTTTTTTAAATCTGAGGTTTTCATTTCTTGTTTGTTTTTGGGTATACACATGGTTAATATGATTTCTCTACAAATTATTCATGACATTATGCTGGGATGTAGCTTATTCTGGTTGTGAATCAGATTTACGACCTACAGGTCAGTTTTTAATTATGTTCTTCCTTATAATTGCTTGATGTTGTCAACTACTTCAGTTTATTATTGTTAATAAATAGAATGAACCAGAAAGTGGAGCGTGTTCCATGTGATTAATAATTGCTTTATTAATTTACAGTACACAGTCAGTTTGCAGCTGGAGGATAAGAAGATCATGATGGCTAATGGACTATTAATAAGTGTGTTATAATTTTCTGATAGCATTTTGCTTATTCCTACATTGTAACATAATTAAGTTCAATAAACATTATGAGAAGTGACAGACACTGCTGGGTGTCAAATAAAATCATTTCTCCACCTACTATAATAGCATATGATGAAACATTTGTGGGAAAGACGCCTAATCTCAAAGCTTCTCTGTGCATAAAAGGGGTAACCCATTAAATTTCACTTAGAGTACTTTGTGTATTTCTCTTTAAATAGTCAATGTTCTGCTCCCACTTTTATCCCTTTTTTTTTCTAAATTATTAGCGGCTTGCAGGATATTGTAGACGATGGCGGAGCTAAGAGCCACCAGTGTTGCTGGCTGCAGTGTGGTGTATGAGTACCGGTATCAGTCCCAGACTACATGATTTATTCTCCATCCCTACAGTACACTGATGAGCCACATACTGTGGGTTACAACACATATAATATTTAGTGATGAACGAGCATGCTTTCCACTGCTCATTAATCGATAGAGTATCGTGGGTGCTCGAGCACCATGCTCAAGTCTTTGCCCCACATGTTTTGCAGCTGTTAGACAGCCAATAAACATGCAGAGCTTGCCTGCCATACACAGTAATGCCATAGCTATGTTGGCTACTGGCATTAGGTTGCGTGTCCTTGGTCAGTAAGACTAGCCTTCTGGACGCAGCGTATTTTCACTGTGTCCAAAATGCTGTGTTGGATAGTAGAAGCACAGTGGATAGGATTAATAAAAATTCCATGCCCACTGTGCTTCTTTTTTTACTCTGCGTAAAATCACCTGCGGTCAATTTGTCTTCCGGGAACGCTCTATGGAATTTGCCCATAAACTTGCGTTAGACGTGGTAAAACCGCAGTTAAATAAAGCACATGTGTTGTAAATGCATTTACGCAGATGTTTTAAGCCTGGTTTTAATAAACAAATAATTTTTAAAAAGACATTGGGTCCTCCCTATTTTAGGTAAAGCAGACAGCTGCAGGATTATATTATGAAGCTGGGAAGGTCCTTGGTTATTTGACCCATTCTAGCCTAAAAATACAAGCTTGCAGCCACTCCAGTATTGGAGCTTTTGCCCAGCTCTTCCTGATTGCCCTGATGCGGTGCATTATGAACAGTACATTATGGCGCCTGACCATAGCCTGCCATAAAGTGTCAATGTGCTAACTGAATCTCAATGGAAGCAGAGACCAAATGGTACAAGGCTTTTTACACGAAAACAGTTCACCACCATTATGTGCATGACATCTCAAAGTACCTGTGCTGCTGTTTCGGAACCCACCACGTATCCCCTGACGCGCATTTCGGCGTTCCTTCTTTTCGGCGTGTGCCCCTTTTGAAGAAGGAACGCCGAAACGCGCGTCAGGGTATACGTGGTGGGTCCAGAAACAGCAGCACAGTTACTGTGCGATGTACTGTTTATAATGCATTGTATACATTGATTTGCTGGCAAAGCTGCTTTTAAGTAGTTACAAATTTGTGCAACTTTATTAGGAGTCTGAATGCTTATGAATACATGAATTTCATGTTCCACCCAGCATTGTATATATAATTGATTCTGTGACCTGGCTGCTTGTTTTTTATTCCCACCTGTTTCTGATTGATCTATGAGCACCTATATTATGTAAACTTTGAATGTTGATTAATAAATCTATTTTTTATATAAAAAAAACTTTTCTTGAAACATTCCTAGTATCCGTATAGGGTATGGTTGTTTTGATGATCGCTGGTGAGCTGCCAAACAGGCAGCTTCACCAGCGATCAGCACCAGCGACACACAGGTAACAAGTGACGCACGTCGCTTAGTTACCCACTGTGTACCTTAGTTACCAGCACGCTGGTGCAGGGAGCTGGTAACCAAGGTACACATCGGGTTTCTAAGCGGCATATGGCGCTTAGAAACCCGATGTGTACCTTGGTTACCAGCTCCCTGCACCAGCGCGCTGGGACTAAGGTACACATCGGGTTTCTAAGCGCTGCGCGCCGTTTAGGTACCCGATGTGTACCTTAGTTTCCAGCGCCACCTCACTGATCGCTGGTCTCCCGCCCGTCACACGCAGCGATGCGTGCTGGCTAGCGGGAGACCAGCGATCAAAAAAAATGTCCTGGCCATTCCAGGACGATCAGCGATACCCGGTAGTGTGGCCAGTCGCTGGTAAGTGTCACACACAGCGATCTCGCTGGTGAGATCGCTGTTGCGTCACAAAACTTGTGACTCAGCAGCAATCTCGCTAGCGAGATCGCGTGTGTGACGGGGGCTTTACTCCGCTCTTCCGATCACAACTCTATGAGAATCCCTTTGCCAGACTCCTCCCAACATCGCATTTTCTCTGGAGAACAAAAGGGTTCGCCATTGGAAATCCAACATACTGGATCCTTCTCTCACTTGACATCATCTGTTGGTAGAGACTTAGAAGACCTCATGCACATAATACTGACGTCTGAATGTGTATGGGGGCCTTAAGTCTCCAAGAACTAAAAAGTGACTAAGAAATGCTCGTCACTTAGCAGTAAATGGTGAAGGAATAGTATAAGCAAAGCGAAAGATCCACAGAGTATACAAATGTTGGCCAGTTGACCAGATATAATCATCAAAATTAGTTTCAAGAGCATTTTTAATTATTAATTATACATTAATTTCTGTTTTTTTTCTAATATTTGGAAAAAGTGACTACAGGAAGAGTTCAAAAATTATTGACAATCAGTTATGTTGCCAGGATGAAAGTGCCAAATTACAGAGAAAATTAAAAAGTGACAAAAAACAGTGCTAAAAATGGCTGCCATTACAAAAGAATATAAAGTAAATATATCTGCAAGTCAAGTGAACATAATTAAAAAATAAAGTGTACATTTGTTTTTAGTTTAACCTAATGCATGGCCAATTTTAACGATTTTGTGATAACTCTATTATAATGTATACATTTATGGAAAGATCTTGTATATATGCTTGCTAAGTGGACTAGTTATTCCTTACCTAGAAATGGATACCTCTGCTAATATCTCCAGGATATGTGGCTCAGTATTATTGCTGATGCCTGCTGAGATGAATAGCACATGGAACCTAAGCCAATGAAGCCGCATGATCCCAGCTTGTGCGCACCAGACCTAATTAAAGTATTTATAGTAGCAGTGATTGGATACTGATATGGATATTGCAAGAATTAGGAAGAGATTACATGTCGGATTAAGCTTAATGCGCCGTAAACTATAATTATTATTAGCTTACTTACTAATAAATACATTTCATTTTGAGAACATATTGTACCTAATGTGTGAAAACAAGTGCAACCAATCTAACTACTAATCATTTGCTAAAAGATCATTTATACATAACAATTATTGCACTATACTACTAATTGCAGCCATCATGGCGTAATGTAAATAGAGCGAAGAACCAAAACTCAAACAATAAAGAAATAAATGGAAATTACCTAAGTTGCAAAGGCAAAGAATCATGCTTCTCCACAGTGTAGAGTTATTCCAGTGGAGGGAGACAATCCAGACTCTGCCTGCGCTGCCCCTGCCTTATTCAGACATCAGATAAAAATTCATGTTCTAGATGTGTTTTTCAGGGGTAGAACACAAACTCATTATAATCTGTGACATTTTACATGTCCCTGGGTTTTTTTTGTTTTTTTTTGCAGACTGGACCAAGACATGTCTCATTTTGAGTCATGGATGAAAAACACCCATACAAGTCAATGAGTCTGGGAAATGCCATCCACGTGCAATTTTTGAGCTGTCCATTCATAATGTAATGGGTGGAAACTTTGTATATATATTTTTCTACTAATAAAACTCTGATGGTAATATCTGACACTGATTAAACAGTGATGAAATTATAAAAAATAAAAAAAAGTCTGTGTTTTGCTCACAAGAACAATCACTGATGCCTGAGTGAGGTCTAAAAGGGGGCACATAAATGGAAGAAGGGGGAACACTCAACTCCTGGAGTTTTTATTATTTGTATTTATATTGATTGTATTAGGCTGGATGTTTCCGCTTTTAGAAAACAAGAGTCCATCTGTGTGCCTGTTTTTTTTTTATTACTGTTTGGAGGGAGGAGTTTATGGAAAAATATAACTTCCTGCCTCACTGTCTCTTCCCCTTTCTCTTACCAGCCGTCCCCTTTTCCTTCTTTTACTTATATATTTGGTGTATTACTTAATTGCTTACTCTGTTTAGGTTAATTTGATGTATCTTTTCAACCTTTATCTGTATCCTTTGTACATATGTTACAGTGTAGTTTGGGTCATGTGATAGGAATGAGGGTCCATCCCATATCCAGAAGTCATGCCACATTCACACATTTGTGTGTCGTGGTCCGAACACGGACTCTGATTCCCATACTAGCGGCAGGTCTCCTGATCTGAACTAGACAGCCCCCTAGACATATACAGTCATAGCCGAAAGTGTTGGCACCCTTGAAATTGTTCCAGAAAATGAAGTATTCCTCCCAGAAATTTATTGCAATTACATATGTTTTGTTGTACACAAGTTTATTTCCTTTGTGAGTATTGGAACAAGACAAAAATAAAGAAAAAAAGCAAATTAGTCATAATTTCACACAAAACTCCAAAAGTGGTCTGGGCAAAATTGTTGTCAGCTTTCTAAAATTGTAGGTAAACAGCTTTGTTTCAAGCATGTGATGTTTGTTGAAACTCACTTGTGGCAAGTGATAGGTGTAGCTAATGTGAAAATCACACCTGAAACCAGATAAAAAGGAGAGAAGTTGAATCATTCCTTGTATTGTGTGTGCCACACTAAGCATGGAGAGCAGAAAGAGGCGAAGAGAATTGTAGGAGGACTTGAGAACCAAAATTGTTGAACAATATCAACAATCTCAAAGTTACAAGTCTATCTCCAGAGATTTTGATGTTCATTTGTCTACGGAATGCAACATAATCAAGAAGTTTACAACCCATGGCACTGTAGCTAATCTCCCTGGACGTGGATGGAAGAGGAAAATTGATGAAAGGTAGCAGCACAGGATAGTCTGGATGGTGAATAAGCAGCCCCAATCAAGTTCAAGCAGTCTAGCAGGCTTAGGATGCATCAGTGTCAGTGCGACCAATCTGTCAATATCTCAATGAAATGAAACACTTTGGCAGGAAACCCAGGAGGACCCCACTTGCTGACACAGAGACATAAAAAGCTAGACAGCAGTTTGCTAAAATGCATGTGAATAATCCAAAATCCTTCTGGGAAAGTGTATTGTGGACAAATCAGGCCAAGGGCTTTTGGTAAAGCACATTCTACTGTTTACCAAAAACAGAATGAGGCCTACAAAGAAAAGAACACAGAACCTGCAGTCAAACATGATGGAGGTTCAAAGCCGTTTTGGGGTTGTTTTGCTGCCTCCGGCAGTGGGTGCCTACACTGTGTGCAATTTGTGAAAGTATAGCATGGCACTGCTGCAGGGTGCACAAGTAGGTTACCCAAACCAAGAAGTGATAATGAAAATAACTTGGCACTCAGCTTCTAGTATTCATGAGATTGGAGAAGAATTTTATTTAGGCAGTCTGCAAAAACGTTTCGGCCAACAACCTGGCCTTCATCAGTCCGACTGCTTAAGATAATTAGGTAAGGCGGTAGTGTAGTAAAGGATGTGTCAATTCCTTTTGTGAGGACTGTGATGGTGAGCCATCCAGCTCACTATTAAGGTGAGGTTCTATGTAATAGTCTCATATAAAGAAATATCCAATTCACTGTTTAGGCAAAAAAATTCTTTACTTATAATGGAGTTGCCTGTATGATATGCCCATGGAAAGCCAAAATCCTGTTATATGCAAGAGTGTAGAAAGTAGTACAGCTGGCTTGTTATAACGATGAGCACTTTAGACAGGAAGATAAGGTGAGTATATGGAACTAAGTATTTGAATGGATACTGGCAGGGGAGGCTTTTACTTGCTCACTTCTTTTACATGGGTCTGTCAATTAATAAACACACTACCCAAACCCATTTCCCTTACCAAGGGATTGGCCACACTTTAAATATCAATGAAACATACTGATCTTGTAGACAATGCGCTACATCTAGACCAAAAAAGTGTGATAGAAACATACATGAGATAAAATTCCAATTTTTATTTCAACATGTAAAATAAATAAAGTGCCTCATACCATACAAAAAGATCAAAATTTAGCGAATACAAAAGTTCAAGGGACATAATAATTGTACAAAAATATTTTCTGCAATTTTTTTCACAAAAAATTGCAGAAAATATTTTTGTACAACTTTGACATATAGCTTTCAACATATGTCTTTATTATGTCCCTTGAACTTTGATGTAGCGCATTGTCTACAAGATCAGTATGTTTCATGGGTCTGTCAATACAGCAGGTCCTATTTAGGCGCTGGTGTGTAGGACGTGGTTTCCACCACTAGTCACGCTTGCTTCATGCTTCCCTCTGCCGAAAAGCTTTTTGGTGATGGAAATTTCATTCTCCAGCAGGACTTGGCACGTGTCCACACTGCCAAAAGTACCAATACCTGGTTTACAAACAACAGTATCGCTGTGCTTGATGGGCCAGCAAACTCACCTGACCTTAACCTTATGGAGTATTGCCAAGAGGAAGATGAGAGACACCAGACCCAACAATGCAGACGAGCTGAAGGCTGCTATCAAAGCAACCTGGGCTTCCATAACACCTCAGGAGTGCCACAGGCTGATAGTCTCCATGCTACGCCACATTGATGCAGTAATTGATGCAAAAGGAGCCCTGACCAAGTATTGAGTGCATTTACTGAATATACATTTCAGTAGGCCAACATTTCAGATTTCAAAATCATTTCTCAAGCTGGTGTTATAAAGTATTCTAATTTACTGAGATAATGACTTTGGGGTTTTCATTGGCTATAAGCCATAATCATCAACATTAACAGAAATAAACACATTATTATTATTATTATTATTTATTTATAAAGCATCATTGGTCCCACGGTGCTGTACATGAAAAGGGGTTACATACAAATTACAGATATCACTTACAGTAAACAAACTAACAATCACAGACTGATATAGAGGGGAGAGAGGACCACATGAAATAGATCACTCTGTTTGTGATGACTCTATATAATATATGAGTTTCACTTTTTGTATTGAAGAACTGAAATAAATGAACTTTTTGATTATTTTCTAATTTTGTGACAATCACCTGTACCTTAGTGCTTAGGATAGAGATAGATAGTGACTGTAGATACAGTAGGGTAAGATACAGTTACATTTTTGGGACTAGCCCATAATTGAGAGTGAACTAGGGCAAGTAGAAAAGGGAAATAATTCCTGGTTTAGTTAGTTAGGGCTCTTTCAGTGTGTCCCCTACGTGGGATGACAGTTTTCACAAATATCGGCGACACACACGTAGACCCATTCAAGTAAATGAGTCTGCGCACATGTCAGAGTGTTTCCATGTCCCTCACACATGCACACTGATGACACCAGTGTGTCAGTGTGACACGTACCGGGTGCTGAAGACGTCGCTCAGCATTCTCCCCTGCTCTGCCTGCAATCAGCGTGAGCAGGGGAGAATGTTGAGAGTTATATTCAACTGATAATAGTGAGAGCAGGCAACAGTTAGTAGGACTACTTCTCCCATCAGCCTACATCTGTGAGAGCAGGCGGCAGCTGATGGGAGCATTCATCAGCTTGCGCCTGCACTATAAATAAATAAATTAAAAAAACAGAATGGATTCCCCTGTATTTTTGATAACCAGTCAAGCTAAAGCAGACAACAGGGGGCTGGTATGGGGCCATGGTTATTGACTCCTTCAGGCCTAAAAATAGCAGCCCGCAGCGACCCAGAAATGGCACTTCTATTAGATTAGCAAATTATGGCATTTTACCCGGCTCTTCCCACTTGCCCTGTGGCGGTGGCAAGTTGGGTAATATTTGTGGGGTTGATGTCGCCTTTGTATTGTCTGGTGACATCAAGCCCACGGCTTAGTAATTGAGAGGCGTCTATAAGACACCTATCCATTACTAATTCTCTAGTTGTATGGTAAATAAACACAGCAGTATAAAGTCTTTTATTTGAAATAAAAACAAAACACACTTTTCCATTTTTATTTAAAAATAACACAGTTACACTCACCTAACACCCATTCCATTGAAGCCCTTAAGTCTATGGAAAATGACTTGTTGAGGATTTTTCCACGCGGATTTGCTGCAGTTTTAAATCCGCAGCATGTCAATTCTTTGTGCGGCTTCCGCAGCGGTTTGACACCGGCTCCATTACAGGTGTCAAACCGCAGAGGAAAACCGTAGGCTAATCCGCACAAAATCCGCAGGTAAAACGCAGGTCATTTTGACCTGCGGATTTACCTGCGAATTTAGCCAAATCTGCGCTGAAAAATCCGCAGCAGAATCCGCAACGTGTACACACACCCTAAGGGTGCTTTCACGTTCAGTGGCCTCATCAGGGCTTACATCCGAACCCTCCTCAAAACGAAATTCAGACTCGTCCACCAGTGGGGTCATAGACTATAATGGTGCCGACAGAACGAAGGTGCGCTCTATTGTGCATCATTTTTAGGAGTGTATTGTAATGTGCACACGTAACGGAACTCTCGCGGAAATTACCGCGAGAATTCCGAAATTCCATTCCGCGGGAAAATCGCATTTTAAATTCCCGCGATTTTCCCGCGGAAAAACTAGCATTTTGCAAGCGTATTTAGCTTGCAAAATGCTAGCGTTCTCCAAGCGATCTGTAGCATCGCTTGGAGAACTGATTGACAGGTTGTCACACTCATCAAACATAGTGTTTGACGAGTGTGACCAACTTTTTACTACTGAGGCCGCCTATGCAGCATCAATAGTAAAAGATAGGATGTAAAAAAAATAAATAAAAAATACTGTTATTCTTACCCTCCGACGTCCCGCGCAGCCGTTCCCAGTAATCCTTTGCGAAAATGCCCACGATGACGTCCGTTCTCGCGGGATCGCGACGTCTCGCGGTTATTCGCGATGACGTCGCGCGAATGACCGCGAGACTTCGCGATCCCGCGAGATCCGACGCCATCGCGGGCATTTTCGCAAAGGATTACCGGGACCGGGAGCGTGGAGAGAGGCGGGAAGGCTGCGCGGGACGCCGAAGGTAAGAATAACTATATTTTTTATTTTATAATTCTATTTTTTACAGGGATATGGTACCCAAAGCCCGGAGGACAGTCTCCTCTCCTCCGGGCCGTGGGTACCATCCGCAATTGTTCTGCTTACTTTCCGCATGTTGTGCACAGCCACATGCGGGAAATAAGCGGAACAATGCATTCCTATGGGTGCGGGATCGCCGCGATTCCGCAAAATAATGAGCATGCTACGTTTTTTACCGCGAAGCGATTCCGCCGCGGTAAAAACCGCAGCATTAGCACAGCATTGCGGAATCCCATAGGAATGCATGGGATGCTTATTCGCGTTTTCGCGGCAAAATCGCGCGGTTAAAACCGCCGCGTAAACGCTAAAAAAACGCCACGTGTGAACTCAGCCTTAGTCTACTTGAGGCGGACACTTGGCCATAGTAATCTGCATCAGTATTTGTAAGCCAGAACCAGGAATAGATGAAAAATACAGAAGTTGTGACATGCTTCTCTTAAACTTTTCCTCTGATTGTTCCACTCCTGAGTTTGGCTTACAAATACTGATGTCAAATACTGACCAAATACCGAATGTGTGAACATGGCCTAAGAGCAAACGTTTAGTTGTTATTTTTTATTGGCATGTGTTACTTTGACTAATGAGCAATCAGTAATAAGAACCTGGGTGATTGTGCAGCTCAGTGTTTGTTTGAGGCAGAGGATGCAGAACCAGTGACTTCATCAGTGGGAGGAACGGCTGTTGAAATACTAAGGTCCTGCATTTGGTCTTTTTCCTGTGAAGCACAGACTGTGCAGGACACCAGGAACAGGTGGGTATTATTTTAGTTTGATTCCTTTCCTAAAAAAAAATCCTAGAAAATCTTTCTTGATGTCGTTCTGAAAATGTACAAATTTCACTACATCCAATGATCACAACTGAGTAGGCTACATTTCCAGCCCATTAGAGCTGTATTTGTATTGTCCATTGTGAGATATCACTGAACTTTGAAAGTAGTAACTATGATAACAAAGCCTGGTGATTAGCATTGCATTGCATGTTTTATTAATTTTTGACATATAACAGAAAATTTCTTCCCTTCCAGTAGAATGGATAAAGTGCTTTTCTGCCTTCTGGTTCTGGCTGGTATAAGCCGTTCATCAGCTGTAAGTCTTACTTATCTTTATTTATAATATCAATGTGTGTGTATATATTAGAGGTGATCGAATATTGTGATATTTGAATCTGCCAGGCTACGCAAATTTTTCAAACAAAATTGGCATGCGGCTAAGGCGCCGTGAACAGATTATTATTATTATTATTATTATTTATTGTTATAGCGCCATTTATTCCATGGCGCTTTACATGTGAGGGGGGTATACATAAAAACAAGTACAATAATCTTAAACAATACAAGTCATAACTGGTACAGGAGGAGAGAGGACCCTGCCCGCGAGGGCTCACAATCTTCAAGGGATGGGTGATAATACAGTAGGCGAGGGTAGAGCTGGTCGTGCAGCGGTTTGGTCGATCGGTGGTTACTGCAGGTTATAGGCTTGTCGGAAGAGGTGGGTCTTCAGGCTCTTTTTGAAGGTTTCGATGGTAGGTGAGAGTCTGATATGTTGTGGTAGAGAGTTCCAGAGTAGGGGTGATGCGCGAGAGAAATCTTGTATGCGATTGTGGGAAGAGGAGATAAGAGGGGAGTAGAGAAGGAGATCTTGTGAGGATCGGAGGTTGCGTGCAGGAAAGTACCGGGAGACGAGGTCACAGATGTATGGAGGAGACAAGTTGTGGATGGCTTTGTATGTCATGGTTAGGGTTTTGTAATGGAGTCTCTGGGCAATTGGGAGCCAGTGAAGGGATTGACAGAGGGGAGAAGCTGGGGAATAGCGGGGGGACAGGTGGATTAGTCGGGCAGCAGAGTTTAGAATAGATTGGAGGGGTGCGAGAGTGTTTGAGGGGAGGCCGCAGAGCATGAGGTTGCAGTAGTCAAGGCGAGAGATGATGAGGGCATGGACTAGGGTTTTTGCAGATTCTTGGGTGAGGAATGAACGGATGCGTGAAATATTTTTGAGTTGAAGTCGGCAGGAAGTGGAAAGGGTTTGGATATGTGGTTTGAAGGAGAGATCAGCGTCAAGGATTACTCCGAGGCAGCGAGCTTGTGGGACTGGGGAGAGTGGGCAGTCATTTACTGTAATTGATAGGTTCGTAGATGTGTGTATCTCTCTCTGGGGTCTGCTAGGACTGTATAAAGCTTTTTAATACAAATACAGCCTTACTAATGTCAAAATGATCTTAACATGTAACCCAGTAGTAATCAATAACTCATTTAATAACCCTGTGCACTGACTTTTTTTATTTAAAAAAAAAAAAAATTCCAAATGTATTCTTGTAATTTGTGATCAGGCATGCTTTTTGTGCAGAACACTGACTTTAATTAACGGTGTCACTGTCAGAGGTAACATCCATCATCCTGTACCTGAGACAAGGAATGTGCCATATATACCATAACACAATCCACTCCCCAATATGATTACTAGAGGCAAAGAAAGCCAATTGTGGCCTGCATTTCGTACTATTTACCACGTGGACGGCTGGTGCCAGTGGTGGTGATGGTGTTGCTGCTAGTGGCTCCCACAGTTTTGGTTTTCCTTTTCTTTCCCACTACCTGACCTTTGCCACTTTTTTTATTTTACCGTAGACTTTGTACAATCTTCTGAACCCCCAATAATTCAAGCCTTGTCTAAAGACTTGATCAAGAAATTCTAGGTAATTAAATACACATCCCGAAAAAAAAAAAAGGTGGCAGACCAGAATATAGGTGTGGCATGTACAGATGTAAATTGGATTAGTAAAACAGATGTGTACAGTTAAATTATTTTGTTTTGCTTATCCTTTTTTCCGTTAACAAAATGCAGCTTTTTTTCCCCCAAAAATGACATAATATGAAATGCTAGCTAGGTACACATCCAAAAAGCCATCACCTACAAGAAGATGCTGTATTGATGTGGCATGAGTGAATATAAAATTTAACTAAGAAAACAAATGTGCCAAAAAATAGTTAAGATAGAACGTGCACACTGTGGGGTAGATAGCCATAACTAAACGTCTGGATTTTGGGGAATTTTCTTTTGTAGTGTTAAAAAAAAGTTAGCGTATGTGCACACGTTGCGGATTCTGCTGCGTTTCCGCAGCGTGTTTGGCCCTGCGGAAACGCAGCAGTTCCGCAGACATGGTACAGTACCATGTTAGCCTATGGCATTTCAAATCCGTCGTGCTCACGCTGCGTTTTTTCCGCGCAGTTTTGCTGCGGTTTACAAACCGCAGCATGTCAATTCTTTGTGCTGATTCTGCTGCGGTTTCACACCTTTAACATAGAAGAGGTGTGAAACCGCAGGCTAATCCGCAGGAAAACCGCAGGTCACTTTACCTGCGGTTTTACCTGCGGATCCGCGCGGAAAAACCCGCAGGTGAATCCGCAGCGTGTGCACATAGCCTTATTCCCCACTTCATCACCCCTAACCCTGTATGTTTTTTGTAATTTAAATAGCCAAGGAATAGACCTAAAATGAGAATAAAGTGTTCCTCCACAAATGGCAATGTTTGGAAATACATTTCGTGAACTAACTTTCATCCTTCCTGAGTTTTGCAGTTGTGACACAGCGCAAAGTCCTCTTGGGCAAATTTGAGCTTTTTTGTTTGTATAACGTGCATTGTGTTGTTTTAATGGCCGACGAATGGCACAAGGGCATATATGTGACTACAAGGGGCTGGTTTGTTTAATGATAGTAGGAGGGCAAAGTTTGAGCTAGTTTCTGCACGTTGCTTTATATTGGTAAAGTTTAGGTTTTCTTGGAGTTGTGTGTTCCCCTCGGTTGTTGACTAATAGCTCTCATGTTAGATGCAAATGTTTGCGCATTCTCCTGAAAATGGCGGGGATTAAACTGGCAGAACACCTGCTTAGGTTACATTTATGCAGAGACGAGAATAAACTACTTGAGCTGATTTTTCCCTTTCGAAAGCTAATCTTCATATTATATTTCCTGATTCAAGTGGTAATGAACACATGCCTATTGCTCAACGGATTCTTTTTAACACTTGATTTTACGTGGTGTTTTTGCAGGTACTGTTACACATATTCTTTTTGCAGCTGCAATAATTCTTTTTTTTTTTTTTTTTTTTTTTTCTTTAGCTAGACAAAAATCTGTGTCTCTAGATAAGGCCACGTTCACATGATTGCATTTTCCGTCCGTGAAAAAAAAAGACATCACACAAACAGCACTAGGACCAATGTTTTTTTTTTTTTTTTTTTTTTTACATCTATTAAATGTCGACATTTTAAAGAAAATAAAAAATGAAAAGTGTATGGATGTGCATATAGCATGCATTCGCTGAGAAATTGTTGTAAAGTTAGCTGTTTTTGCTTAAAACACATTAAGAAAAATAAGGCAGTAAAGAAAATTGCCAAAAAGTGCTATGGTGCCTTGAAAGTGTCTGAGCTCCTTAATGCGCACTTTTTTTTTTGGTTATATTTGTTGCAGAAATATTGGTGAACTTACACGCATCTAAATGTAATTGTTCTGGTGGCCGTAATTCTAATTTAATGTTTGTCTTTGGTATGTGTAATTTATGAGTGTGGATGAAACTCCTCATGTTATAGATCTCTGTTGTGAGTTCATTTTCCCCTTCGTCACTGGGGTCTGGTGAACTCCCCATTCTGGTGAAGGAAGGTAGTAAGCCTGATTATCAGGCACCTGAGTCTTATGAGGATGATTGGCTGAGTGGAGTCACAGACTGGATATAAGGCTGCCGACGCCCTTCTGCCCTGCGGGTGCTTCTCTTTGGACTTCTAGGACACCAGTCTGATTCCTGCTCCCTAAAGCTAAGTTTTCTGTTTTGGCTGTTAGCCTTTTTGTTTTTTGTTTTCCTTGCTTTTCAGTATTCTGCCATCCCCTGCTGGGGTGAGCTGAATCTCCTTTTGCCTGTAGCTCTGTCTTCAGTATATTCCTGAGTGCTGACATAGCTTTTTGAAGCCTAGCGTCTTCAGGGCCTTTTTCACTGTCCGTTTGTTGGCTCTTATTTTCATAGGGTTTTTCACGGATTGCAGACAGCAGCCTTCCTGTCCTTTTCTATCTAGTTAGCTTGGGCCCCACTTTGCTCAGTCTATCTTTCTGTCTGTGTTAGTATTTTCATCTTGCTTCACTGTCATTATATGTTGGGGGCTACCTATTGCTTTGGGGTCTGCTCTGGGGCAGTTTAGATTTCCCCTTTCTTTCTTTAGGCCTATTTAATTCTCCGGCTGTGATCGAGGGGTCTAGGGCATCGTAGGAACCCCCCACGGCTACTGCTAGTTGTGTTGATAGGTTCAGGGGTCTGCAATCCGATAGCTGCCAACTTCTCTGGTTTTCTGGACTTAGCTACCATTTCTGTTTTTGCCTCCTACGGTGACTCAATCATAACAGATCTCCATGTAATTTTAGGAGTGCAGTGCATACTAGAATTAAGGAAATAGATTTGCGCTGCCCTAGTGGGGTCCTGTCTGCTCCTCCTTGGCTGTCATCACCTATGCTGCCAGCAGCTTGTGTGTTTCTGGCATACATAAGTCCATAGGTGTCATTTTGTTGCATGCGTCCAGCTACATTGAGGATGCCGAAGTGAATGGAGGACCAGTCTGGATTCAGGACGAGGGCCGGGAGTGGACATATCATTGGTGAAACCTGTGAACTACACATGGACCCAAGAAGTAAGGGGGTTCGCTGCCACCTCCAAGTCAGGTGGCATTGTGCGTTGTGATGAGCTATTGGGCTGCAAAGGGCCCATATATTTCTCTTGCACAGAGGCCTCCTTCTGTGTGTGTCCATCAGTGACCAGGGCAGCACACATTTTTTGCCAAACTCTAGTGTATTCCTGGTTTGCTTTTCTACTACATTTCATCCATCCCAGTCCCGTTTCTACAACGTTGCAGGATATGACAACTCTAATCTGTGAAGTTGAGGTCTCACATTCTGCCTAGAATACAGTCTGAAAACAGACTTCCCTGATCCAACCGATCTGGTAGTATAATGTGCCAATAATGATAATTATTAGGCAAACACATTGTAATAAAATCTTATCAAATGGGTTTTCGTTCAGAAAGCCACATACCCAAAAACTTGATGAAAGATTAAATAAATTGGATAAAATGTCAATGTGGAAATACACACTTCCACAAATGTTGGCTGGACATGTCATTTAGATCCTAGGGCAGCACGGTGGCTCAGTGGTTAGCACTGCAGCCTTGCAGCGCTGGGGTCCTGGGTTCAAATCCCACCAAGGACAACATCTGCAAGGAGTTTGTATGTTCTCCCCACGTTTGCGTGGGTTTCCTCCAGGTTCTCCGGTTTCCTCCCACATTCCAAAGACATACTGATGGGGCTGAATCTAAATTCACTATCGGGAATAGTGCCAATGTCTGTAAAGCGCTGTGGAATTAATGGTGCTATATAAATGAGTAAAATAGTAAGTAAATCCTAATTGCTTTCACTCTCCGCTTAATTTACGCTTTCTCTCTGTGTAGCCTGAAAGTAAAGAGCTGTAATCTATTTGTAGGAATCATTTTAGACTTTTTGATAACAGGTTTTACAAATTGGTCCCGCCATATTGCAGAACACAATAGATGTCCTGTATTAAACTAGCTCGGAAAGGAAGTGGAATAGTTACCTTCAGCAACCAAGAGCATGTCTTTGATTTATCCATTTGTCATGAGCATTTACTTAACATTTTCTCTGTAATAGACTATTGTTACACCAATGCAATTGCAAATTGCCTCTTCAGAGAGGAAGATGACTAGAACTCTATTGCCACCTATAGGAAGGAGCAATTCTAAAGTCAATTTCTACTCTCTAGGATCACTACTTCCTATTGGTGGCACTAAAGTTCTAGTCATCGTCCTCTCTCTGAAGAGGCAATTTGCATATTTCCCAGAGGAGCATTGGGGCTTAAGTCTCCTCACCTTGGCATGTCAGGCCTGACATGTCACTCTCCACAATGAGAAATGTTACAAATGCAAGTGTCACACAGCAGCAAGTTACTGACAAGTTGTGTAACTAAAACTATTGGTGCCACTTGCTCGTGTGAGAGTTTGAGTATGGTACATGTGAGTCACAGTTTTCCAGATTGTATGTGAAATTCTACAATGGCAAAGATGCGTGTGACAATGTTTTTTTTTTTTTGTTTGTTTGTTTTTTTTGGTACGTTTTGCAATTGTCTTGTTGGGTCACAATCTGCCTCCAATGACGATCACCAGACACAGTGATACCATATAACTCTAACCTTTTATCCTCTCCCCATCATAGGACATGCTATTACATCTTATGTCAGGTTCTTTGCATGTTGCGGGTTCATATCGTTGCATCTGTAAAAGGCAGTCTATCAAAATATAATGTTAACCCCTTAAGGGTCAATCAATTTTTTTTTTCATTTTTGAATGTATTTTTCCTTCCCTTTCTCCCAAGTGCTGTAATTTTTTTTTTTTTTTGTTTTGTTTTGTTTCCCGCTAACAAAGCCATATAAGGTGTTGTGTTTTTGTTTTGTTTGGGACCAGCTGTATTTTTAATTGACCCCATTCATTTTATCATACGGTTTACTGGAAAATGGTAAGAAATTCCAAGTGAAGTTAGATCAGTAAAATTGACCTGTAAATAAGATAAACCAGGTCAAAACAATTACAACAATGCCAAGCTTGCAGGTTTTTTTTTCATCTAAGTGGTGAAAAAAATCAGCTTCATTTAAAAAAATAAAGTTTAATTCACCATTTTCCAAAACCTGTAACATTTTTATTTTTCTGTCAATGGAGCTTTAAGACTTGTCTACCATATGGTGACCTGATTTACAGATAAAACACTTTGTTTGCTTCTTAACCCCTTTCCTACAATGGACGTAATATTCCGTCCATGTGACCCTGGACCTAATTCCCATAGACGGAATATTACCTCATAGCAATCAGCAGCGCCCACGTGGTGAGCGCTGCTGATCGCGGCCGGGTGTCAGCTGATTATCACAGCTGACACGCGGCACAATGTGTCAGGGACGTCACGGACCGCCCCGACACGTTAACCCCTTGCAAACCGCAATCAAACACGATCACGGTGTACCGGGGGTTAAAGGGAAGCATCAGCAGGGAGGGGGCTCCCTCCGTGCTTCCCTGAGCCCCCCACAGCAGCGCAATGTGCAGCGCTGCTGCCGGGGGCTCCATCCCTGCAGGTCCCCGGATCCAAGATGGCGACGGGGGCCTGCAGGGAGCTGGCTTTCTCATGCCTGCAAAGCGCAGGCAAGGAGGAAGCCTTGTGCAGTGCTTGTGACAGATTGCTGATCTGTGACAGATCAGCGATCTGTCACAGGACAGTGATGTCCCACCTGGGACAATGTAATAAAGTTTAAAAAAAAAAAAAGTTTAAAAATAATTTTTTAAAAAATCGCTGAATTAAAAAAAAAAACACTCCCAAATTCATTTTTTTGGAAACAAAATAAAAAAAACAAACAAAAGTACACATATTTGGTATCGCCGCGTCCGTAACGACCCGCCCTATAAAACTGTCCCATTAGTTAACTCCTTTAGCGAACCCCTTAAAAAAAATTAAAATAAAAAACGACGCAAAAAATGATTTATCATACCGCCGAACAAAAAGTGCAATAACGCGCGATCAAAAAGACGCATATAAATATCCATGGTACCGCTGAAAATGTCATCTTGTCCCTCAAAAAACGAGCCACCATACAGCATCATCAGCAAAAAAAATAAAAAAGTTATAGCTCACAGAATAAAGCTATGCAACAATAATTTTTTTATATAAAATTGTTTTCATTGCATAAAAGCGCCAAAACATAAAAAAACTACCTAAATGAGGTATCGCTGTAACCGTACTGACCCGAAGAATAAAAGCGCTTTATCAATTTTACCGCACGCGGAACGGTGTAAACGCACCCCCCAAAAGAAATTCATGAAACGCTGGTTTTTGTTCATTCTGCGTCCCAAAAATCGGAATAAAAAGCGATCAAAAGATGTCATGTGCTTGAACATGATACCAATAAAAACAACAACTCGTCCCGCAAAAAATAAGACCTCACATGACTCGGTGGGTCAAAATATGAAAAAATTATAGCTCTCAATATGTGGTGATGCAAAAACTATTTTTACAATAAAAAGCGTCTTTTAGCGTGTGACAGCTGCCAAACATAAAAACCGCCATAAATAGTAAATCAAACCCCCCGTTATCACCCCCTTAGTTAGCGAAAAATAATAAAATTAAAAGAAAATGTATTTATTTCCATTTTCCCATTAGGGTTAGGGCTGAGATTAGGGTTAGGGGTGTGTTGGCGTTAGGGTTGAAGTTAGAATTGGGGGGTTTCCTCTGTTTGGGCACATCAGGTGCTCTCCAAACGCAACATGGCGTCTGATCTCAATTCCAGCCTATTCTGCGTTGAAAAAGTCAATTGGTGCTCCTTCCCTTCCAAGCTCTGCCATGCGCCCAAACAGTGTTTTACCCCAACATATAGGGTATCAGCCTACTCAGGACAAATTGAAAAACAACTTTTGGGGTCCAATTTCTCCTGTTACCCTTAGGAAAATAAAAAATTGGGGGCAAAAATATCATTTTTGTGGCAAAAAATTATTTTTTTTATTTTCACGCCTGGGCGTTATAAACTTCTGTGAAGCACTTGGGGGTTCAAAGTTCTCACCACACATCTAGATAAGTTCCTTGGGGAGTCTAGTTTCCAAAATGGTGTCATTTGTGGGGGGTTTCCACTGTTTTGGTACATCAGGGGTTTTCCAATCGCGACATGGTGTCCGATCTCAATTCCAGCCAAAAAAGTCAAATGGCGCTGCTTCCCTTCTGAGCTCTGCCATGCGCCCAAATAGTCGTTTACACCCACATATGGGGTATCAGCATACTCAGGACAAATTGTACAATAACGTTTAGGGTCCTGATACCCTTGGGAAAATAAAAATTGGGGGTGAAAAGATCATTTTTGTGGAAAAAATATGATTTTTTTAATTGTACCGCTGTACGTTATAAACTTCTGTGAAGCCCTTGTGGGTTCAAAGTTCTCACCACACATCTAGATAAGTTCCTTGGAGGGTCTAGTTTCCAAAATGGTCACTTGTGGGGGGTTTCCACTGTTTAGGCACATCAGGGCCTCTCCTAAAGTGACATGGCGTCCGATCTGAATTCCAGCCAATTTTGCATTGAAAAAGTCAACATATCAGGTAACAGCGTACTCAAGACAAACTGCAGAATAACTTTTGCAGTCCAACTTCTCCTGTTACTTCAGGTTCAATTTTTTATATTTTACCAAGGGTATTTTTTTTTGTGAAAAAAAGTTAAATGTTCATTTTTTTAATAAAAAAATTCCTGTGACGCACCTAAAGGGTTAATAAACTTCTTGAATGTGGTTTTGAGCACCTTAAGGGGTGCAGTTTTTAGAATGGTGTCACTGTTGGGTATTTTCTATCATATAGACACCTCAAAGTGGCTTCAAATGTGGTGTGATCCGTAAAAATAAAATGGTGTTGCAAAAATGGGAAATCGCTGGTCAGCTATTAACCCTTATAACTTCCTAAAAAAAAAAAAAAAAAAAAAAAAAAAAATTTTGGTTCCAAAATTGTGCTGATGTAAAGTAAACATGTGGGAAATGTTACTTATTAAGTTTTTTTGTGTGCCATATCTCTGTGATTTAAGGGCATAAAAACTAAAAGTTGGAAAATTTGCGAAGTTTTAAAAATTTTCACCAAATCTCCGTTTTTTTTCACAAATAAACGCAAGTTATTTGAATGAAATTTTACCACTAACATGAAGTACAATATGTCATGAGAAAACAATGTCAGAATCACCGGGATCCATTTAAGCGTTTCGGAGTTATTACCTCATAGAGGGACAGTGGTCAGAATTGTAAAAATTGGCCCGGGAGTTAACGTGCAAACCACGTAGTGAAGGGGTTAATGCATTTTTGGCATTGCAATTCTGGAATTTCAAAACTTTTTTTTTTTTTTTTTTTTTTTTTTTTTTTTTTTCCCTTCACACTTTTGGGTTAAATTTTATATTTTGATGAGACTTTTCAAAACATGTTGATATGATACCTAAAATGTTTTTTTTTGTTTTTTTTTAAATATATATTTCAAAACTTTTTTTTTTTTTCTTTGATAGTTCCCTTAAGTGACTCGATCCTGCTATGGTATCTTCTCTTGTGCTGTATACAGCAATACCACATTATTGCTGTGTATAGGAAAAATCGCTGTCTCCTAAGATGCCCACTCACAGGCTGTACGTCAAAAAAAGAAATCACAAGACAGGCATCATGGTGTTTAGGCAGCCCAGCACTCTCATAGCAAACTATCAATTCACTGTGATAATGTCTCAGGGAAGCCAATGGCCACCCAAACTAACATCTGGGCTAGGTCATGGTGCTTAAATGCAATTGACAGCAGCATCCAGCAGGCGCGCCAATCGCTGCTGTTCGATACAGATGTCAGCTATATATACTAGCTGGCTTCTGAGCTCACTACAAATTCCTTGGCACGGATATATCCATCATTGGACACCAAGAGGTTAATAAACCTGCATGGTAAACATTAAGGCTACGTGCACACGCTGCGAAATGGGGTGCGGATTTGGCCTCGTGGATTTTGTAAAATCCGCAGGTCAAAAGACCTGCGGTTTTTCGTCTCCACAATGGAGGAGATGGCAAACCGCTGCGGATTCCGCAGAGAATTGACATGTCAATACTTTCTGCGGTTTCAAAACCGCGCGGAAAAATCCGCACCGTCTACACTGCGGTTTTGTATTCCCATAGGGAATAATGGTACTGAACACCGCAGAAAAAACTGCTGCGGACCTGCAGCGGCCAAATCCGCTGCGGAAACGCAGCAGAATCCGCAGCGTGTGCACACACCCTAAAGAGAAAAAATCAAATGCCACAATTGCGCTCTTTTATTTGGCTACCATACTTCCCTAAAAAAAAAAAAGTGCTCTAAATGTCGTATGTAACTCAGAATGGTAGCAATAATATTGCGCAAAAAGGAAAAAGTGTTATGGTCCTCAGAAAATGGTGATGCAAACAGTTTTTCATTGTACGAGTGTTTTTTAATAATAGTACCTGATCATTTTTACTACTGAATGGACGCCATAAGCACAAAACAAAGTTGGAATTGCATTTTTAGTTCACAAATGTGTTGCACTTAGAATTTTGTTCTCATTTTCCAATACATAACAGTTTGAAAAATAAGTATTTGATACACTGCCGATTTTGCAAGTTTTCCCGCTTACAAAGAATGGAGACGTCTGTAATTTTTATCGCAGGTACACTACAACTGTGAGAGACAGAACTAAAAAAAAAAAAAAAACAAGAAAATCACATTGCATGATTTTTACATAATCCATTTGCATTTTATTGCATGAAATAAGTATTTGCTACAATAGAAAAACGGAACATAATTTTTTGGTACAGAAATCTTTGTTTGCAATTACAGAGGTCAGACATTTCCTGTAGTTCTTGACCAAGTTTTCACACACTGCAGCTGGGATTTTGGCCCACACCTCTATACAGATATTTCAGGTTTCGGTGATGTCCCTGGGCAACAATGAGTTTCAGGTCCCTCCAAAGATTTTCTATTGGGTTCAGGTCTGGAGACTGGCTAGACCATTCCAGGACCTGGAAATGCTTTGTCATGCTGGAACACCCAGCCACGACCCATCTGTAATCCTCTTAGTGAGGGAAGGAGGTTTTTTGGCCAAAAATCTCACTATACATGACCAAATCCATCAAATGTTCCTTCTATATGGTGCAGTCATCCTGTCACTTTTGCAGAAAAGCACCCCCAAAACATTTTTCCGTTCTCTGCTTTGGGGCTATGTTCTTGGGGTTGTATTAATCCTTCTTCTTCCAAACACGGCGAGTGGAGTTGATTCCAAAAAGCTCTATTTTGGTCTCATCTGACCACATGGTTTTCTTTCATGCCTCCTCTGGATCATTCAGATGGTCATTGGTGAACTTCAGATGGGTCTGGACATTTGCTGACGTGAGCAAGAAGACCTTGCGTGCCCTGCAGGGTTTTTAATACATGATGGTGTAGTGGGTTACTAGCGGTACTGTTTGAGACTGTGATCCCAGCTCTCCTAAGGTCATTGACCAGGTCCTTTCATGTAATTCTGAAAAGGTCAGGAATCAGCCCAGAATTCTCCTTACCTGATAAGGCAAGATCTTGCATGGAGCCCCAAACTGAGGAAGAATGACAGTCATCTTGTGTTTCTTCCGTTGTCTAATTGTGCCAACAGTTGATGCCTTCTCACCAAGCTGCTTGCCTAGTGTCCTGTAACCCATCCCAGCCTTGTGCAGGTCTGCAATTTTGTCCCTGGTGTCCTTACTTATTTGGTCTTGGCCATGGTGGAGAGGATGAAATGTGATTGCGTGTGTGGACAGGTGTCTTTTATACAGGTTGTGAAGATCTAGAGTTGTGGGTGTTAGTAATCACCTAGGCAGGTTAACGATGCAACAAGTTTTATTTGTATCCATACAAGCATTTCAGTAAGTCCAGGTAGATGACCCCAATGTAATGCCCCCAGTCCACAGGATCAGCAACAAGTCAGTAAAAATAGTCCATGGGATAATTCCTAGGGGAATATAGATCTCACGACCGAAGCCCGAGAAAACTTAGTTCCAAGTTCGATAGTCCATTCATGGGTTCCAGGAGCGGCCTTAACTCTGCTCCTTTCGCTTCAGATCCCCAGACACAACTGCTCTCCCCCATCAAGTCTCTCAACTCTACTTCCAACCCCCCAACCAATGTACATTGAATTCACAGCCAGTGAAGTCTCCAGCCAGTCTGGAGTGGTGTGAACCCAAGTGACCCCCCCCCTGCCGAGAGAAAGAAAGGCACATATTCCCCCACCAGATAAGGTCATTGCATGTAAATACAACATAAATTGAGGTAACTAGTCATCTGTGCTGGGAAAGTATTTCAGTTCCTCACACAGGTAATGAGTTCAAACAGGTGCAATTAATGCAGGTAATGAGTGCAGAGTAGGAGGGCTTCTCAAAGAAAAACTAACAGGTCTGTGAGAGCAAGAATTTTTTCAGGTTAGTAGGTGATCAAATACTAATTTCATGCAATAAAATGCAATTTAATTATTTGAAAATCATACAATGTGTTTTTTTTTTTTTGTTTTTTTTTTTTCCCCCTTCTTTGGCATTTTATTTTTATATTCTGTCTCTCACATTTGAAGTGTACCTATGATAAAAATTGCAGACCTCTCCATTCTTTGTAGGTGGGAAAACTTCCAAAATCGGCAGTGTATCAAATACTTCATTTTCTCCACCGCATTAAATTGATTTGTGTCATCAGGTACGGACTGGGACTGAAATTCAACCCTAGCATTTGAAATCACACATGCCCATGTTGTCCCGTCCCCAATAACCAGATGGTGGTGATATGATATGCGCTGAATGGGCACATAGCCGGATGGGCTAATACACATCATTCAAATTGAAGTCTCCATGGCGTGCTGCTTTCATTTATGATGGACAATAACCAGGTGGGATATATTACTAATATTACCCTGGATGGAGGAAAGGAAGATTTACTTCAAGACCCATATTTCTAATGATACCCGTGGCCTGCTGGGGTAAATCACGGAGTCAGCGACTTGGTGCTCCGCCACAACTCTGAACAGTATGGGTGTCTTGAGAACACCGATTCTGTAAGCAACATAGCAGACAAGGCAGCCCACCACCAGACAGGCCCTTCTGGCATTTGCCAGATGGCCAGTCCAGCCCTGTTTGTCATTCAAGGCTACAACTTGCTCCTCCAAAAACAAGCCATCATACAGTGTGGGAAATAAGTATTTGATCCCTTGCTGATTTTGTAAGTTTGCCCACTGACAAAGATGTGAACAACCTATAATTTTAAGGGTAGGTTAATTTTAACATTGAGAGATAAAATATCAAAAATTAAATCCAGAAAATCATTGTATTTGATCCACTACCAACTATTAGGAGTTCTGGCTTCTACAAACCAGTTAGATGCTCATAATCAACTCAATACCTGCATTAAAGACAGCTGTCTTGCACAGTCACCTTTATAAAAGACTCCTGTCCACAGACTCAATTAATCAGTCAGATTCTAACCTCTACAACATGGGCAAGACCAAAGAGCTTTCTAAGGATGTCAAGGACAAGATCATAGACCTGCACAAAGATGGAATAGGCTACAAAACCATAAGTAAGATGCTTGGTGAGGAGACAACTGCTGGTGCAATAGTAAGAAAAAGAAAGAAATACAAAATGACTGTCAATCGACATCGATCTGGGGCACCATGCAAAATCTCGCCTTGTCACACCTTCAAGGATACCCCACATCAGCCTAAAACTACACAGGGGGAACTTGTTAATGATCTCAAGCCAGCTGGGACCACAGACACCAAGAAAACCATTGGTAGCACATTACGCCATAAAAGTTTAAAATCCTGCAGTGCCTGCAAGATCCCCCTACTCAAGAAGGCACATGTGCAGGCAGGGGCGGGCTGGGCCGGGTGGCAGAGAGGCATATGCCCCCCGGGCTGCTCCCCCAGGCGCACACGTGGGCCGGCAGCTTTCTCTGAGCTGTGCATAGCTGTCTTACCTTGACAGGTGCGCAGCTCCGACTCTCTCCCTCCGCCCTCCCTGGACTTCTGGTCATGTGACATGGCTGTAGCTAGAATGTAGGGGCTCCTTGCAGGTCCTGACTACAGCCCATACAGTCTAGCTGATTCACTGCTGAAAGTGATACAATGTATGGGCTCCTTCCAGGTACAGTGTCTGCCATGACAAGAGAAGCTACAGCTGTGCCTGCTGGGGATCGCTGGTGAGGCAAGTTTGAAAAACGTTTTCTTTTTCTTTATCAAACAAATTAAGATAATCCTTTAATCGTCCCACCATGGGGAAATTCAGAGCATTACAGCAGCAAGGCAGGAACAAGTACAGATACAGATGCATAAAGGCATTACATTGACAGTAGGTAGGTACATATACGAAAAAAAAAGATATAACCGGACTATCACAACTTTGGATCTATCCGTTCACTGTTTGGGTCGTTCTCCGTTTTGGACAGTGCTGGTTACACAGCCTAACTGCAGCAGGAAGGAAGGACTTTCGATAGCGCTCCCTCTCACATTTAGGATGAAGTAGCCGGTCACTGACAGTACTGCACATCTTTGTCACGGTCTCATGCATGGGATGGGAATCATTCTGCACCATGTAGCTCACGTTGGCCAGTATCCTCCTGTCGTCTACTTCCTGAACTGGATCAAGGTGGCATCCCAGGACAGAGCTGGCCCTTCTAATCAGTTTATCCAGCCTATTCCTGTCCCTGGTTGATATGCCACTACCCCAGCACGCCACACCAAAGAAGATGACTGATGCCACAACAGAGTTGAAGGATGCAAGGAGTGCCCCCCTAACTCCGAAGGCTCTCAGCCTTCTGAGAAGATAAAGCCTACTGTGGCCCTTCATGTACACTGCATCCAAGTGATGGGCCCAGTCAAGCTTATTATTGAGGATCACACTAAGGTACTTATAGGTGTCGACTATCTCAATGTCATTTCCCTGAATGTTCACCACTACTGGTGGTTTTTTCCCTTGCAAAAGTCCACCACCAATTCCTTGGTCTTCCCGGAATTAATCCTAAGGTGGTTCCTCTGACACCACTCCACAAAAGCTTGGTTAGTATCTCTGTACTCTATCATCTCCTCCTGTGATGAGGCCTACTATTGCAGAGTCATCAGAATACTTCTGCAAGTAGCAGCTAGATGAGTTACACTTAAAATCCGCAGTGTACAGTGTGAAGAGAAAAGAGGCAAGAACTGTACCGTGAGGTGCCCCTGTATTGCAGATCACCATGTCTGACACTGTCCCAAACCTTTACAAACTGAGGTCGGTTCGTGAGGTAGTTGAGGATCCAGGTGGAGAGTTGGAGGTCCTCGCCAGCAAGGCCCAGTTTGTCTCTCAGTAGACCTGGCTGTATGGTATTAAAAGCACTAGAGAAATAGAAGAATATTATTCTCAGTGTTCCCAGGTTTCTCGAGGTGAGAGAGAGTCCTATCTAGAAGGTGGATAATGGCATCATCCACACCAATGCCCGGCCTGTAGGCAAACTGGAGAGGGTCCATATCCGAGCTCACTAGAGGACGGAGACGTGTGAGAACCAATCTCTCTAGTACCTTCATCAGGTGTGATGTCAATGCTACAGGTCTATAGTCATTAAGGTCTTTCGGATAAGGTTTCTTCGGAACTGGTACCACACACGATAATTTCCACAGTTGTGGTACTATACCTATTCTCAGGCTCATATTGAATGCCCGCAGGTTCTGATTAGCCTTGCACTGATGCCGTCAGGACCTGCAGCCTTAAAAACTTTGATCTTATCCAGTTCTTTTGCAATCTGGGTACTTGTGAAGAACAGACCCTGGCTCAGTTGACAAGTTGCAGCAGGGGGTGAGGTTATTGTAGCAGAGAGGTGTGAATGGTATGCAGGGGCAGGAGCAGCCAGTGTGTGATTAAATCTGTTAAAGAATAGATTAAGTTCATTAAGCCCCTCTTTATCTACAACCATCCTGGAGACAGTCTGTCTATGCCCAGATATAGACTTTAGACCCTCCCAGACTTCATGAATCCTTTTTCTGTGACAATTTCAGTTCAATCTTTCTCTTATAATTAGCCTTTCCCTGCCTGATTAGATTCTTCAGATCTTTCTGCACCTCTCTCAGCCTGCCCTTGTCACCTGATCTGAAAGCCAACTTCTTCTCTTTGAGAAGAGCCTTTATTCCGGGTCTGATCCATGGTTTGTTAGAGAAGCACCTCACTACTTTTGTGGGTACCGTGTTGTCTACACAGAAATTAATGTAGTACGTTATACAGTGTGTGAGACCATCCATGTCATCACCATAGGAATCTTGCAGCACATCCCAAGTGGTTGTTTCAAAGCAGTCTCTCAGAGCATCATCACTCTCCTCAGTCCATATCCTCACTGTGCGAGTGACAGCAGGTTCTCTCTGTACAAGTGGCTTGTACACAGGTTGGAGGTGCACTAGGTTGTGATCCGATCTTCCAAGGGGCGGTAGGGCTGATGAGGCATATGCCCCTCTCACATTGGCAAAGAACAAGTCCAATATTTTGTTGTCTCTAGTGAGGCAGGTAACATACTGTGTGCAACCGGGTAGTATGAATGCTGGAGACACATGACTGAAGTCTCCTGAAACCAGAAGGAGTGCTTGGAGGTGAAGGGACTGCATCATGCTCACTGTGGATTGTAGGACCTCAGTGGCGGCATCAGCTTTCGCAGAAGGGGGGACATATGCAGCTATCATGATTACATGCGGTAGTTCCCTCGGTAAATAAAAAGGTCTCATGCCCACAGCTAATAGCTCAATGTCCTTACAACATGTTTGCTCTTTGACCACGATATGCCTAGAGTCACACCATCTATCATTCACAAATATCGCCAGCCCTCCGCCTTTCCTCTTACCGCTCTCCCTTGTCCTGTCCGCGCGAATGAGTTTAAAGCCATCCAACGAGACCAGTGTCCGGAGTACCTTCGGTGAGCCAGGTCTCTGTAAACAGCAACATGCTGCACTCCCTTAATTCCCGATGATGTCTGGTCAGCGCCGACAGTTCGTCCATCTTATTCCCGAGTGACCTCACATTGCCCATAATGACGGAGGGAAGAGCAGGTCTTTAGCGCCTTCTTCTAGCTATCCTGAGGGATCCAGCTCTGCAACCTCTTCTCTTAGTCCTCCTTTTATCTGGTAGAATGTCCTCTATTAGCAGCATGCTGCCTTGCTGTATCCCTAAGCAGCAGTATAGCTTCTCTGGAGTAGACAATAGGGTCTCTTCCGGTTCCTGGATTTCCCAACACAATAGATCCAAGTGAAAAAAAGGTAAAAAGTCCATCGAAGGTCCAGGTCCTCTTATGGTTTTCCATAGTGCAATGTCCTTTGGAGTAACAATAAAAAAGAGAAAGGGAAAAATAGAAAAAAGAGGGCAAAGAAGGAGCTACTGCAACAGGCTGCCACTCCCACGGCGCCAGGAAGAATACCCAGGAAGAAATAAATGGGTGGATGGGGGGGCTGCCAATGGTGGATGGGGGGGCTGCCAATGGTGGATGGGGGGCTGCCAATGATGGAGGGTGGAGGGGGGCCTGCAAATGATGAAGGGGGGCCTGCAAATGATGAAGGGAGTGCTGCAAATGATGAAGGGAGTGCTGCAAATGATGGAGGGGGCTGCTGCAAATGATGGAGGGGGCTGCTGCAAATGATGGAGGGGGCTGCTGCAAATGATGGAGGGGGGTGCTGCAATTTGCAAATTATGTCATGGGGCCTGCAAATGTTGGAAGGGGCTGCAAATGATGGAGGGGGGCTGCATATGATGTGAGGGAGGGGATAGGGGACTGCACATGAACGAAAGGGGACTGCACATAAAATGGGGGTAGAATTGGAGACTGCAAATGATGAAGAGAGGGGGAAGGGGGTCAGCGAATGATGAAGTGAGGGGGACTGCAAATGATGAAATGAGGGACGGGGACAGCAATTGAATTGAAGGTGGGGGATGGGGAGAACAAATGAGGACCTGGGGGCGAGCAAATAATGAATTTTCAGGGTGATGGGAGTAAATGATGTATTGAATGTGGGGTAGATCAGTTGATAATGAATAGAGGGTGGGAGAGAAAGACATGACAATGAATTGGGGCGGAAGGGGCATATAAATATAATGAATTGGGGGAGTGGGAGGCACATATTGGGGGATATTGAGGATGCAGTGACTGGTAATGAATTGGAGGAAGAGTACAGGGGCTAATGTATATATTAGCTGGGGAAATTGCTATTTATTGTTGGTGGGGGCGCAGTGGTGAATTTTATATTTGGAATGGTGGATTATTATATATTAATGGTGGGTGCACGTCTGTATTTAGATGTGTAGTGTAGAAGAAAGGGGAAAAATGGGGAATGTGCTCTGGAAGCAGTGCTCAAGGTAACTTTGTTGTTTTATGCAGAAACGAGTCCTGGCTGAAAGAAATGATGGCGGTCTGCCCTGCATAAAAAAGAAAAGCAAAGATGAGGGACTTCAGCTGGAGACATCACTGGTGAGTCAGTGTGCTACCTGTACACTGACACTATAACCTGTTCACTGTGCACTATATACAGAGCTCCTGTGTATAATGTCACTGGTGATCACTGTATTACCTATACACTATATACAGAGCTCCTGTGTATAATGTCACTGGTGAGCTCTGTATTACCTGTACACTGACACTATACACTATAACCTGTTCACTGTGCACTATATACAGAGCTTCTGTGTATAATGTCAGAGGTAATCACTGTATTACCTGGACACTGACACTGTATACAGAGCTCCTGTGTATAATGTCACCGATGAGCTCTGTACTACCTGTACACTATATACAAAGCTCCTGTGTATAATGGCATTAGTGTTGTGTATTTTTTTATTAATGATCTGTATTGTAGTCTTCAGTCACTATATGGTGGTAGTATGTGATCTGGTTATGGTGTGGCGGTATTTCTCCCTGTTTGTGGTATTATTTGGCACTATGTGATGGTAATATGAGGTCTGGTCATGGTATGGAGGTATTTGTTCCTTATATATGGTATTATTCGGTCGCTATGTGGTGGTAATATATGGTCTGATCATGGTGTGACAGTTTTTGTCCCTTGTATGTGGTATTAATGGTCATTCTAAAAAATATATGCGACTCATTCCCTTAAAGAAAAATTAAATAAAAATAAACCTAAAAAGAGTATTGGATATTTTAGGAAATGTTTAATAAGTAAGAGTAGAATATGGCCCGGCCAAAAGAGTCTACCTTGTTGTGGTGGTGGCTTAAAAATTCTTTTGGCCAAAGCAAAAGCTGCTGGTTATGTATGTGATTGGGTGTTTGCTGGGAACTGTTAATAGATTGGTGAGGATGTGGTGTAGAAGATGAGTTTTTCCAAGAGCGGGCGGTGGGACTGTGGCAGGCTCGAGGTGTGGAGGCAGAACTGGGGTGGAGTCTCAAGGGGTCCCGAAAATTTTGCCAGTATGGGGCCCTGAAATTCCTAGTGGCAGCCCTGACTGTAATCGTGTGTGTTCTGCAGGACTGGTATCTACCAATATAGGGTTCCTGTAAGGTGGGACTAGTGCTCTTTTTAGTAGCGTTTGTTTTTTTTATTTATTTAGTAACAGCTTAATGTGTTTCGGTCATTATGTAGTAGGTGTATGGTGGTGTCTTTGGTCTGATTAGAGTGTTTTGTTATGTAGAGGTAATGGTCATATTATATTATGTATTCGCGGTGTGGTGGTGATGGTGGTGGGCATTGTGCAGACGTATTGTTTTGGCCTTTTATAGTAGTAATATTGATCATATTGGTCTTTGCATTGTGTGTTTTTGGGTAGCAACAGTGGTATACTGTAATTATATATACATGCTATTTTAAATGGCTAAAGGTTGGTCTTATGGGGAGACATGCTTTTTGGGGCTTGGGCCCTTGAGCTTTAAGGACCCTGGCAATGCCCCTGCCATATTGTGTTTAAATGTCCGTGTTTCTGGAGTTGTGTGTTTGTAAGTACGCTCAGTTATGGTACCATATCTAAACAGTAACCTTGGTTCTGATACTGTATTGATGTATTAATCTAGATTCTGGTACAATATGTATGGCATAAGCTTGGTTCTGTTTCTGTATCTTGTAGTAGACATAGTAAGCTCTGTTCTGCTTCCTTATCTCTCTAGTAAGCTTGGTTCTGCTCCCATATCTCTGGAGTAAGCTCTGTTCTGCTCCCATATCTCTGTAGTAATTTCGGTTCTGCTTCCATACCTCTGTAGTCAGCTTCATTCTGTTACAGTATCTATGTAGGCAGCAAGCTTGGTTTTGCTCCCATATCTCTGTAGTAAGCTCGATTCTGCTCCCTTATCTCTGTAGTAAGCTCGGTTGTACTCCTTTATTTCTAAAGTAAGCTTGGTTCTGCTTCCATAGCTCTGTAGTAAGCTCTGTTCTGTTCCCATATCTCTGTAGTAAGCTTGGTTCTGCTTCCATATCTCTGTAGTCAGCTTGCTTCTGTTACAGTATCTATGTAGGCAGCAAGCTTTGCTCTGCTCCAATATCTCTGTAGTTAGCTCGGTTCTGCTCCCATATCTCTGTAGTAAGCTCCAGTCAGTTTCCTTGTCTACGTAGCAATCTTGGTTCCGGTCTCGTGTCTATGTAGTCAGCTTGCTTCAGTTACAGTATCTATGTAGGCAGCAAACTTGCTTCTGCTCCCATATATATGCAGCTAGCTCCGTTCTGTTCCCATATCTATGTACCAGCCTGTTATTAAAGCCTGTTATCTCTGCTGCTTTAATGCAGCGGCCAGAGATAAGCAGGGCAAAAGCACCGCAACTGGAGGGCCACTGGCTTGTGATTGCCCCCCCAGGCTGCCCCGTGTGCAGGCATGTCTGAAGTTTGCCAATGAACACCTGGATGATTCTGTGCGTGATTGAGAGAAGGTGCTGTGGTCAAATGAGACAAAAATTGAGCACTTTGGCATTAACTCAACTCGCTGTGTTTGGGGAAGAGAAATACTGCCTATGACCCAAAGAACACTGTTTCCACTGTCAAGCATGGAGGTGGAAACATTGTTTTGGGATTGTTTCTCTGCTAAGGGCACAGGACTACTTGACCACATCAATGGGAGAATGGATGGAGCCATGTACCGTAAAATCCAGAGTGAGAGTCTCCTTCCCTCTGCCAAGACATTAAAAATGGGTTGTGGCTGGGTCTTCCAGCAGGACAATGACCCAAAACATACAGCCAAGACAACAAAGGAGTGGCTCAAAAAGAAGCACATTAAGGTCATGGAGTGGCCTAGCCAGTGTCCAGACCTTAATCCCATAGAAAACTTTTGGAGGGAGTTGACGCTCCGAGTTGCCAAGTGACAGCCTCAAAATCTTAACGATTTATAGATGATCTGCAAAGAGGAGTGGACCAAAATTCCTCCTGACATTTGCACAAACCTCATCATCAACTACAAAAATTGTCTGAATACTGTGCTTGCCAACAAGGGTTTTGCCACCAAGTAATAAGTCTTGTTTGCCAGAGGGATCAAATACTTATTTATCACTGCAAAATGCAAATAAATGTACCGTATATAATTTATACAATGTGACTTTCTGGATTTCTTTTCTCCTTCGTCTCATTGGGGGACACAGGTCCTGTGGGTGTATGCTACCACCATCTGGAGGCTGACACTAAGTAAACAACACAAGGTTAGCTCCTCCTCCGCTGCATACACCCTCGCCCCGATTACGGGCAGAAACCAGTTTTATGCTTAGTGTCTTTGGAGAAACACATGTCTGGGTTGCTCCAGACTTCTTCTTCCTTTTTTTTTTTTTTTTCCGCATGAAGATAAGACAGGGGAGGCGGACCCTATTGAAAGGGTCCGATCTCCCCAATCCAACAATGGGCGAGCACGTATTGAGTATCGTCTCCACGTATCCTTTCCCGCACCGTGGGACATATCTGGGCCATTTTCCCCAGACTTTTTTCTATTTCTTTTACTATGAAGATTAGACAGGGGCAACGGATCCTATTGAAAGGGTCCGATTTCCCCAAACCATCAACGGGTGAGCACGTGCGAGTGTCCCTCCATCTATCCTCTCCCGCGACGTGGGACATGATGCCAGACTTAGCCCTGTCCACCCCTAGGTATGGAAATCATGGGCTTGTACAGAGGCACAAGACTAGTCCGTGTGGCCCCCACTGCTCCACCAACGCTAGACGGCGGTGCTGCAAGACGCGGATGGTCGCTCTCCTCAGCCCTGGAAGGAGGACGGAGCTAGGGTGCCTGCACCGTCCCGGATTTACCCCCCCCTTTTCCCCCTGTACCTGATTGGAGAAGGCCAGACGGTATTCAGGGGATGGCAAGGGAGAGCCCTGCGACGTCCAGAGGGCCGGAGCCCTTATCTTCAGGCGTTCACCAGAGCTTGACAGATGTCCCGGCATAGGTCCCTTCCTCTTCCCTTTCCCGGCCCCCCCTCCCGAGGGTCATTCCCCCCCCCAGTAGTCCTCACAGTAGCGTTGCTGCAGCGGTGGCGGGGGAGCGGACACCGTGCCTGGCGCCGGTAGACGCAGGCCCCGGCCTTACTATGCGGCGCCCCGCCCGCCGCCACCCCCGTCATGGGCGGACCTCAGAAATCCAGCCCGCGGCTTCGGCCGGTGGTAGGCCGTGGCTGGAAATCCCGCCCTCCCAGCGCGACGCCACTTCCAGCTGCCCGCCCTCCGGAGCCTGGGCGACGCTGGATAAATTGAGGCCCCGGCTTCACTGCAGGGTAGGCTGTGACCAGGAAATGACGGTCGGCCTGGCCTCAGCAGGACTGTGCAGCAGGAGAGGACATGTGGGGGACACAGGACCGGGTAAGTGCAGTCCCGACTGTGTGAGGCTACGCAGCAATGGTGCTCCCTCCCCCCCCCAACCCCTAACAGGGCAGCTTTGAGACCGGGCGGATTCAATATGGCTGGGAAAGGGAAGACTCACACATTCCTATACGCTGTATGCATCACCTGTAGGGCCTCATTTCCGCGGGTGCAGAGCAATAAACTGTGAGGCCTGCGACTCCGAACGCGCCCAGGAGCCCTCCCCTGCGACCGAGCCCAGGGATTTAAATCCTCCGGAATGGGCCTTATTGCTATTGCAGTCTATGGCATTGCTTACAAAGGCGATCGAGTCCCTTCACGCCCCAGATAGGGGCAAAGATAGTGCCTCGCTGATCTAGGAGGGGTCCTCCACCTCACAAGAGCCTTCGGCCTGCAGGGGCCGCTCTCATTCCAGGCAGGTACAAAGGAAACAAACCCATAGGGCGTCTCCAGGCCTATCCGGTGCCTCAGCATCCGTGAGTTCGGCATCACGCTCGCCTTCACCAGTTGTCGGGAGCGGGCAGAGTTCAGATTATGACTCAGACGAGCCGCTGGACCTAGATACCCCGGGGTGTCGGGAAACAATTGACAGCCTCATTGATGCTGTTAATCAACTCTGAAGGTTGAGGATGACGTCACCTTGGCGTCAGGCCATAAGGTATCCGTTAAGCAGACTAAGCAACCAATAGAGTGTTTGGCTCTCGCCCAGAATTTGAGGACCTAGTTCAGCGTCACAGGGAATGGCCGGATAGGCGTTTCTCGGGCCAGAAGACAATAGTCGAGATATCCGTTTGCCCCGGAGCTCTGTAAAAAATGGGCGGAATCCCCAGTGGTGGATCCACCAGTGTCAAGCTTGGCCTCGAAATCCGTGTTATCTGTACCTAGTGGTTCTTCCATCAAGGACCCCACTGATCGGCTCATAGAAAGCTTGGCTCGCTCAGTCTTTGAAGCATCAGGATCAGCACTCTCTCTCTCATTCGCGGCAACGTGGGTAGCCAAGGCCATGATGTCATGGTCAGTCATTGAACAAGGTCTTGCAGGATAGAGACCTGCCTACAGAGATATCAAAGATCGCGAGTCAAATGGCTATGGCTGGTGACTACTTAATCAATGCTTCCTTGGATGCGGCCAATTGTGCAGCGCTCGCAACCGCAAATGTGGTAGCCATTAGGAGGGCCCTATGGTTAAGGACATGGTGGGCCGATTCTATTTCCAAGAAGTTGTTAACTTCCCTGCCTTATCAGGGTGGCCGCCTGTTCGGGGAGAAATTAGACCAGCTCATCTCCGATGCTACAGGAGGAAAGGGCAGCTTCCTCCCGCAACAAAGGGCCAAGCAGCCATTTTGCCAAGCTCAGGCACGGTTTCGGGCCTTCTGCAACCCTGGGTGGACGGCAGCGGCCAGCTCTGTCGCTCCAACCAGGATAGGGAGCGACAGGTCTCATATAGAACAATCCCATTGGAGAGAATGCGTGCTCGCCAACTCAGGGCAAGGGGAGCCAGGGCCCAGAGACCCTCAGCCAAATGACTCAGAGCACGTTTTAGGCGACATCAGCAGAGTAGGTCTGGGTCACGATAGCACGCGACTCATGGGTGGCGGAACTGGTGTCCGCAGGATACAAGAGAGTTTTTCAAGTTTCCCCCAAAACAATTTTTTCTGTCCCGACTTGCCAAAGTGGAGCCCCGGGCAAGGGCGTTGCTAGGGGCCATCAACTCACTCCAGCGCAATGGAGTTATTGTTCCCTTACCAGAGCACGAGAAGGGGCAGGGTTTTGAATCCAATCTGTTCGCGATCCCCAAAAAGGACGGGACAGTCAGGCCGGTTTTGGACCCGAAGCTCCTGAACAAGTTCATCAGGATCAAACATTTCCGAATGGAATCTCTCCGTTCAGTTATATCGGCCATGGGCCAAGGGGAATACTTGGCCTCGATCGACATCCAGGATGCCTACCTGCACATCCCCATTTTTCCCCCGCATCAAAAATTTCTGTGGTTCGCCATCAATGGCCGACATTTCCAGTTTGCAGCACTGCCCTTCGGACTAGCCACCGCTCCCAGAGTGTTCACAAAGGTGATGGCAGTTGTGATGGCCGTCTTACACTCTCGGGGCATAGTCGTCTTACCATACTCAGGCGACCTCTTGGTGAAGGGCCCCTCGTTTCGGGCATGCGAGGAGAATGTCAGCATCACGCTGGATACCCTCTCCCGCTTAGGGTGGTTGGTCAACAGGAAAAAAATCATCCCTTGTCCCAGCCCAGATTTCTTTTTTTAGGGATGATTTTCGACACCTCCCGAGTGTTGGTAATTCTCCCTCAGGACAAAGCTCTAGCACTCCGGCAAGGAGTCCAGAAGCTTCTACAGCCAGTCCCACACACCATTCGGTTTGGGATGAGAATGCTAGGGAAGAAGGTGGCAGCAATAGAAGTGATTTCAGTTTGCCCAATTTCATCTTCGCCCCCTACAGCACGCCCTCTTATCAGCCTGGGACAAGAACCCATTCACGCTCGATCATCAGTGCCGGCTATCCTCACAGGTCAGACAGTCACTGGAGTGGTGGACGAGCACGTCCTCCCTTCTGCAGGGGAAACCCTTTCTCCCAGATCACTGGCGTCGGTTGTGACCACTAGCCAGCCTCCTCGGCTGGGGAGCAGTTTTTTGCCACCACACCTCCCAGGGACGATGGTCTCCGCAGGAGGCATGCCTCTCGATCAACTTGTTGGAAATACGAGCGGTCCAGCTGGCACTGCAACATTTTCAGCACCTTCTAGCAGGACGTCCCGTCCGGATTCAATCGGACAACGCCACGGCGGTGGCTTACGTAAATCATCAAGGAGGCACGCGCAGCAGAGCAACCATGCGCGAGGTGGGGCACGTGCTTCACTGGGCCGAGAGGAACCATTCGGTAATTTCAGCGTTCCACATCCCGGGCGTGGAAAATTGGGCGGTGGACTTCCTCAGCCGGCAGGGTGTCGCGTCTGGGGAATGTTCTCTGCACCCCGAGGTCTTCCAGCAGATTTGCCAACGGTGGGGAACACTGGATGTGGATCTGATGGCCTCCAGAGTGAACACCAAGGTGCCTGTGTTCGTTGCCCGATCTCGGGACCTACGAGCGATCGCCGTGGATGCATTGGTTCTGCTATGGAACCAGTTTCGCCTTCCATATGTTTCCCCCGCTGCCACTACTCCCGAGGGTCATCAAGAAGATCAAAACAGAAGGGCTTCCAGCAATTCTGCTGGCCCCAGACTGGCCCCGTCGAGCGTGGTACTCAGATCTAGTGCAGCTACTCGCCGACATCCCATGACGACTGCCAGAGCGCCCAGATCTACTGTCCCAGGGCCCGATCTTCCACCTGAACTCAGGAGCCCTGTGTTTGACAGCATGGCCATTGAATCTTGGATTCTGACCCAAGCGGGGTTTGGGCGCGAGGTGGTTGCTACAATGATTAGCGCCTGGAAGGCTACCTCGGTGAGAATTTACCATCATACCTGGAAGGTCTTCTTCGCTTGGTGTCAAGACCGTGGATTTTCTCCACTGACACTTTCGATTCCCAACATCTTGGCCTTTCTCCAGTAAGGCCTAGACTCAGGTTTGGCCCCGAGCTCCCATAGGAGACAGATATCGGCGTTGTCCATCCTGTTCCAGCGAAGAATCTCTACCAATATGCAGGTGAGGACTTTCATCCAGGGAGTCTCCCACTTGGTACTGCCCTATAGGGTGCCTCTGGACACTTGGGACCTTAATCTGGTCCTGAGTGTTCTGCAGGAAGCTCCTTTCGAACCGCTTCAAGATGTTCCTTTGTTGTACCTTTCCCAGAAAGTAGTATTCTTGGTAGCCATAACTTCCATTAGGCGAGTCTCTGAGCTGGCGGCCTTGTCCTGCCGAGCACCGTTTCTCACCTTCCACAAGGATAAAGTGGTGCTCAGACCAGCTCCCCCCCCTTTCTGCCGAAGGTCGTATCCTCATTCCACGTTAATGAGGATATTGTCTTGCCCTCGTTTTGTCCAGTGCCAGTACATCGCGTGGAAAGAGCTCTTCACACATTAGATCTGGTGAGAGCACTCTGAAGGTACGTGGCGCGGACGTCACCCTTTCGTCAGACGGACACGCTGTTCATGCTCCCCGAAGGGCGCAGGAAGGGACTCGCAGCCTCAAAATCGACCATAGCCAGATGGATTTGTTTGACTATTCAGGAGGCCTACCCCATCAGGGGTGCGCCGGTTCCAGCAGGGATCAGAGCAACTCTACTCGGGCAGTGGGCGCCTCTTGGGCACTTCAGCACCAGGCTTTAACGGATCACGTGTACAAGGCAGCGACCTGGTCCAGCCTGCACACGTTTACTAAACATTACAATGTCCATACTCAGGCTTCGTTGGATGCGAGCCTGGGTAGAAGGATTCTCCAAGCAGCAGTGGCGCACCTTTAGACAGGAGGTGCATGTAGCTTGGATTGGTGAGTCAACTTCCCACCCAGGGACTGCTTTAGGATGTCCCACAGTACCTGTGTCCCCCAATGAGCATCTCGGAGAAACATGGATTTTTGTGAGTATTCACCGTAAAATCCTTTTCTCCGAGACGTTCGTTGGGGGACACAGCACATGCCCTGTTAGCTCTGGTTTATTTAATGAATGTGCATTTTTTTGTTGTCAGGGTGGATCTTTTCCAGACATATTGTTATCTGCATTAAGGCTGTTTTTTCGTTATTCTCCGACTGCTTTTGCACTAAACTGGTTTCTGCCCGTAATCGGGGCGAGGGTGTATGTGGCGGCGGAGGAGCTAACCTTGTGTTGTTTACTTAGTGTCAGCCTCCAGATGGCGGTAGCATACACCCACAGTACCTGTGTCCCCCCAATGAGCGTCTCGAAGAAAAGGATTTTTCGGTGAGTACTCAGAATATAAAAAAAAAAAACATGGATTTTTGTGAGTACTCACCGAAAAATCCTTTTCTTCGAGACGCTCACATTATCCTCCTGATGAAGCGTAATTTTGAAATGCGTTGCGCTACTTCCTATCTTGTCCTCTGGATTTCTTAAATGCAGCAGAGCAGTGCAGACTTCTACTCCTGTGCTTCTACTAATTGCTCTATATGGCGGGAGCTCTCGACCTGAGGGTACTGCAGCAGTTGTCATACCTTGACAGTAGTAGGTTAAACAGCAATATGTGAGCAATTCCTATATTTCTCACCTACCAATTTCTCCACCAGATGAGATGCTATTGCGCTTGGTGTCTCTCCCCTTTTTCTAGTTACAAGTTTTCTTACGTTACCACTAAACCAATTATAAGAAGCCCAGGACAGTAAAATCAAAGAGGTTGTCCTGCAAACTAATTAATAAATCTTGGAATAATAAGTGTTAAGAGCTCCACACAGGAACAATTTTTTTTTAAGTGTGAACCTGATATATACTGTGTAGCATCTATACAGAGCTAGTCCAGGTCATACAGATAAAACAATAGAGGGAAAATAGTGGGGAAAAATGTCAGCTCACCATGTGTTGCAGCACCTTGCCGGATGAAGTAGCATTGCCCGGAGCCGTCTCAGTCGGCGAAATAGAAAAAGGTGGGGGAAGAAACCTCCAGCGAAAAAAATCAAGAAGGAAAGTAATCTTAGCTGAAACATGTTGGTTGTTCATCCCAGGTTGTGGTAACAGGGTTATGTCTTTTTTTTTTTTTTTTTATGTAAAGCTGTATCGAATAAAATTATTATTATTATTATTATTATTATTTATTAATTTTATTTTTTTTTGTGCAAAAACCCTTGTTTGTGTGAAACGGGCAGGAAAATGTGTTGCCTTAAGGCCCCGTTACACACAACGATGTTGTGAACGATATCATTGCAACATCACCAGTTTGACGTTGCGGCTATGTCGAAACGACATCGTTGCATGTGACCTGTAGCAACGATCAGTTGGCTGATGGTTAATCGTTGCCTAATGGTCTGGGCCATAATTGTATCGTTGGTCTCCCGCTGGGCAGCACATATCGCTGCGTTTGACAGCGAGAGATCAGCGACGCTGGGAGCTGGTATCCAGGGTCAACAGCGGGTAACTAAGAGCTGCGCGGCTCTTAGATACCCGCTGTTTACCCTGGATACCAGCGTGCTCACTGGTCCTGATCGCTGTGAGTCTGACAGCTCACCAGCGATCAGCTAACTATGTCCCAGCGATCCCATCCACGTTGGATCATTGATGGGATCGCTGGGACATTGAAGCGTGTAAGGCCGGTTTCACATTTGCGTTAAAGGCCGCAGCGTCGGCCTGCGCACGGCCGCAGCTAAGCCCAGCCTCCACCGGTAGCTCCGCCTCTGGGCGCATGACGCTGCATGCGTCCCCTATCTTTATCACTGAGGACGCAGGCCGTGTGCAGTATGTGTTTGGCGGCACCTGCGTCCTTTTGACGGTGCGCCGAACCGTCAAAAGGACGCAGGCGCCGCCAAAATGCATACTGCGCATGGCCTGCGTCCTCAGTGATAAAGATAGGGGACGCATGCAGCGTCATGCTCCCGGAGGCGGAGCTACCGGCGGAGCCGCTGCAGGGGGCGGGGCTTAGCAGCGGCCATACGCAGGCCGACGCTGCGGCCTTTAACGCAAATGTGAAACCGGCCTAACAGGGCCCTTAGAAAGCAGTAGTTGCGAATTCCTGCTGTTTTGTCTGTATACTCTATCATAAGTGACTTATGTTTCCTCCCTTGGCCATAAACTGGAGCAAATCTGTACGGCTGTACAAAGCAAATGGTATTGCAGGGACACGTTTATAAGATTCTCGGCACGGGTATTTTTTTTTTTTTTTTTTTTTTCCGCATCCAATTGTGGAAATTATTATTATTCCAAGTTCTATTAATTTAAATGTACTTTGTTCATGGTAAGACTCCTTTAAGTTAACATGCTTTACTTCTCTTGTCTCCATAGGAAGTAGATTTTGAAGAAGTTGCTACAGAAAGAACTACTACACCTGTTCATACGACTACTCCTACAGAAGCGCACTTAGACTCTACCTCAGACAGCTGGTTGGATCTCCATCCTCATGCAACAGAATTCTTCACCACTACTACGTCAACAACAGTGCCAGCAGAAATTTCTGAACCAGACCCAACAGCAGCCCTTGTGACTGAGGAAAACTCGCATGAAGAGGATGGAGACCTAGCATCCTCATCATCTGAAAATGTTTGTGACGGGGAAGTGTCACATGCAGACAAGAAATCATTCGAAAAAGCAATGAATGCATTTGGCATGGACCTCCTTAAACAGGTTCATCAGGAATCTAATAACCCAAATGTGGTGGTGTCCCCTTTTAGCATCGCTCTTGGTCTCTTACAACTAGCACTAGGTAATGGCGGTGTGCTCTGTGCTACGCATGGTACATGATGTGGGATGGACATGAGCAAAATTAATATTTGCATAGGTACTGTATATAGTGTATGTATGTGTTTTAGTTTATGGGGATTTTTTTATATGAAGCTGGATTAATCTTCATGAGTCCGTAGAGGTCTTCCATTTGAGTCCCTAAAAACAGGACTCGGACGTGTCTCATATAAAGCCATTGACTTCAGTTAGAAAAATGGAATTCATAATGTGAGTTTTTCAGATTCATTTTACCTTTCTTTCCAGCACATAGCGAAGTATAGGAAACTACCTCTGGAAATAAAACATGTTTTAGACTTGTAAAACTGATGTCAGTGGCTCAGTACTAATCACATTTGAATCCCATTTTTAGGGATCCAGAAAGAATCACCTGGGACCAGATGTGGTCTGAGTCCAGCCCCAAATTCACAGCTACATAGTGGATTAGAGTGCAGTCCCAGCTTTTTACTGGCTCCATACTCGAAAACTGCCAAGATTGGTACCATGTTGTTACATAAGCAGTATTGTTCCAGTAGACCTACCCAAAAGTGTATTCCTTCATTTGCTGCTATTTAAAACTGTCCAGCTAAGGAATCCTCGCTTTTGAAGAACAAAATATAAAGGTTACATATGAAGACATGGATATGATTTGCTCTTTGTCGTAGAACGTATTGTGAAATTTTATTTATTCTGTTTTATTTCACTGTTAAATACTTTTCTATTTTTTATTTTTCTTTATTCAGGTGCTGAAAACCAAACCGAGAGGAAGATACTGGAAACACTCCATGTGGAGTCATTACAATGTCTTCACGAGAAGTTGCAGAAAGTGACAAAGCGGCTAGTCCAAACTTCTCTAAATGTAGCTACTCGAATGTATGTTAAAAAAGGTGTGTCTACTAAATGGAGAAATGTGTACTTTATTTCTGAACTCCTTGTGTGCCATGTACACATTCCCTGTATTGTCTAGGTTGAAAGGTGTATTCCAGTCTTTTAAAAAAAAAAATAAAAATAAAATAATCACCTAATCAATTGTTATATCAGTGAGGACTCCAGAAGTTAAATGGAGTGTTCAATCATGCATGCACCCTGCTGATCCATGCATTGTCTTCTGGGAGGACTATGATAGTTCAGTCCAGTAGTCTATTCATCTTCTCCTGATGGGCTTGTGGCCAGGTTGGAACAGAGCTCACAAATACCCTGTTCTGGAAATTGATGGGGAGTTAAGGGTACTTCACACATGGCGAGATCGTTAGCGAGATCGCTGAAACGTCACAGGTTTTGTGACGCAACAGCGACCTCGCCAGCGATCTTGCTTCGTGTGACACATAGCAGTGACCGGCCCCCTGCTGCGATATCGCTGATCGTGCTCGAATGTCCTGGGCCATTTTTTGATCGTTGGTGTCCCGCTGGCCAGCATGCATCGCTGTGTTTGACGCAATAACGACGACGAGCGTTCTCAGAACTCAGGGACGCAGGTGTGATTTTGCTTTGTCTTTTCAACGCCCCTTCAGCTCCGATTGGTGGTCTCAAATTAGGATCTTTGTAGCGTTTCCTTTTGTGGTCAGCTATCGATTATATGCAATCATAACATTTAAAATGTACAGTTATAATAATCGCGTGTCCCCGTGTCAGTGACTGTGGATCCATGTATAAATAGGTCCCAACAACCGCCGAGGTCGTTGTACGGATCGCTGTATCATTGCTGCGTCGTTGAGTAAATCTGCCTGTTTGACAGCTTACTAGCAACCATGTAACAACATACCAGTGATCCATACCAGGTCGTATCGTTGTCGAGATCGCTGGAGCGTCGCTATGTGTAACGGGGCCCTTAGAACAGTGGACCCACAAAAATCAATTAACTCTTATCCATAGCAGGGGTCACTAACAAGTGGCTCATGGGTATGTGATGTACAGCTTGAAAGCTGTCTGCCAACTTGGTGCATTAGCCCCAGGTCAAGCACCCAGCATAGAATAGAAGGTTTCCCGGTAGTGGCTTTTGTAATGAGCTCTGCACAAAAGAGAAGATCTGGATGCACATATACTTGCAAGGAGCATAAATATGGTAAGCTTAAGATAAGATACTGCCAGTTGTGGTTTGCTCACACTAGTGAATAACATGGCTGAGTGCTATCTGATGTTTTATCGGATAGCACTTAGCCCAAAGTTATACTATGGAACAGTGCACATCTGCAATTATTTTCTCATGCTGATTTGCATGCTGCAATTGTCAACGATATTCGGATCAAGTGCACTCTTCCAAGTCTCTGACTGCATGTGAAACACTGGACTGCACTCAAAATAAATCTCAGTGCAGTCCAATTTATGCTCAGACAATGGACAAATTAAGTTCTCCATCTTTGCACCTGTTCTGCAATTCTTTCATGCAAGAGAATCTGATCACACTCAGATGACACTCGGATCAGACTTGTGACAGGTGTCATTAGCATAATCGGCCCGATTCTCTCGCATGGCTGAGTGAGCGAACCCTTAGAGAGGAGATTGAATCTGGATGCAATAGTGTGGTGAATGTGCTTGATGCAAGAATAACGAATGGTGGTAAAGTCTAAACCCCTAAGCATGCTGCCCATAAGGGATGTGGTACACGGTCTTGGTGTGATTTCTGTGGGTAAGCTTTGTCTGTCATTATACCTCTGATGGGGGTGCTGGATGTGGTTTGCAGCCATCTCTCAAAACTGAACGTGGCTGTCAAGGTAAGGCCAGGTTCACATAGCGTTTGGCAGGTCAGTTTAATGAATTACGTTACACCGCAGCATTAATGCGATGTAACGCATCCGTTAACGCTGCCATGCACTGCCATTACCGAGCGCATCGCTAACGCATGTCATAAGCGACATGCGCTTAGCGATGTGCCGTCATTCTGTGACAGACCCTCGGACGCGTTCTACAACGTTTGAGGGGCCGTCACTGCCGGCTCAAATGGAGCATCTGCGCTAGCGTGATCACCAACGTGATCTGAATTCGAGAGTAGCGTTAAAGCAGTCTGTTTAACCCATGTGTTAAACAGAATGCGTTAATGCTACTTAGCGCATGAGTTGAACAGACTGCATTAACGCTATGTGAACCTGGCCAAAGAAAGGTTGAGGACCACTGATCCAGAAAATGTTATCATTATGTAGACTGAAATACCCCTTTTAAGGTTTCCATTGTGATTCAAAACACTTAGACAAGTCCCCAAATCCTGCTCCCTATATGTACAAACTTCTTTGGTCTATATAGCATGCATATACTGTAGAACTAAAGTTTAGCAAGGTATCAGTCCTGACATAGCAGCCTAAGATGCTGAGTGAACAATATCTGGATGAAAATAAAGTTTGGAAGAGGAGGGATAAGAGTTCTTTTACACTTGCCGTGTTTTTGCGGGCTGTTTTTTGCAGCCCCAATAGATTTCTATGCGGCCGCAAAAACGGCCCGCAAAAATACATCGGCGTGCCGTATGGCTGTGAGGGCTGTATATACGGCCGTGAAAAAATATTGAGCTTGCTCGATATTTTTCATGGTTCACGGACACGGCCTCCAAAATAAATCAATGGTACCGCAAAAACAGCAGCTTGTCTTTACGGTGCACCGTATTTGCGGATCGCTGCTTTTTTCCCTGCAATTTGTTACAACAGGGAAAAACGGCGATCCAGGAAGGTTTTTTTGCGGGAGACTGCAAAAATCACGGCAATACGGCCCGTAAAAATGGGCCACAAAAAACCTGGCATGTGTAAAAGTAGCCTAAGGGACAATTAAATTATTTTTCTATTCAACAACTCTCCGTTTGGTGCTTCAGTGACCAAGTGATCCTAGGACGCATTAGAAAACCAACTTGAGGTCTTGTGATGAACTCTTTCATCCATAATTGATTGGATTTTTACTAAATTTAAGTGCAAGTCTGGGATTTTGGTAATATTTTTGACAAAGTTCTGCATTGATTTCTCTTTTACCCTTAGATTTTCATATAAAAAAAAACTTTCTGAAGAGATCTGGGAGGCTATATGGAACAAAGCCTGTGAACCTCAAGCCAAATATGCAACAGAATCTGGACGCGATAAACAAGTGGGTTAAGGATGCCACCAGAGGAAAAATCACAAACTTTCTCTCCAACATCCCAGCAGATATTGTCTTAATGCTCCTCAATGCTATACATTTCAAAGGTAACATACTTTCCTTCAATAGTACATCCATAGGTTTATTTGTTTCTATGTAACTCCTGATTGATCAATGCAAAAGAAAAGGCATTACTATAATGCTACTTATATTGAACAAGTAAGTCACACAGACGCACCATTTCTCCTTTTCAGAAAAAAAAAATATTGCTTGGAAATTCGGAGACATGTTGACAGTAGTTTCCAGACTAAAAGAACAATTTACATTTTACTTAAATATACCTATAAAGAGAAAAATCAGACACACTGAACATTTGGCAGTGGTTTCTTAATTTCTGCCAGAGCTGTATATTCAGGTGGAAATGCCGTGGAACCGTGCTCATCTATTTCGGTTCTGGTGGGCACAACTCCTAAAGACGTGTAGAAAACGCTGCAGCAGCTCTAAGTACAGAGGGACAAACATACTTCAGCTAGAGAATTAGAGGGATTTAGTGGACATCCACAAGTGTGGTGCTGCGCTGCTTGGTTAAGATGAGTTTTCACCTGGACAGAGGTGCATAAGAAGACAGTGGTCCAATCAATCTATGCATTTCAGAGCCCTACTGGGTCCTTCCTTAAGGATAAAAAACGATCCCACCACTGTTGCCAGTCTGTCAGGGGAATGGAACTCCACTATTCCCAATCGTCAGAACAATTGTGCAAATGTCTAACGAGTGATGGACGATACCACGGCTGCTTCCACTACTAGACTGGTTATTGGGGAACATTGAGCATATGGTATGCTTGGAAAAATATAATATATATATATATATATACACACTACCGTTCAAAACTTTAGGGTCACAAAAGCACAGTTTTTTCAATGAAGCTAACATTAAATAATTCAGAAAGACACTATAGATTGTTAATGTGGTAAATGACTATTCTAGCTGCAAACATCTGGTTTGTAATGCAATATCTTCATAGGTGTATAGAGGCCCATTTCCAACAATCATCACTCCAGAGTTCTTATGGTACTTTGTGTTTAACTGTGTAAGAAGGCTAATGGATGGTTAGAATACCCTTATGCAAGTATGTTGGCACAGCTGAAAACAGTTTGGCTGATTAGAGAAGCTATAAACCTGACCTTCCTTTTGAGCTAGTTGAGAATCTGGAGCATTACATTTGTTGATTCCATTAAACTCTCAAAATGGCCAGAAAAAAAGAACTTTCATGTGAAACTCGACAGTCTATTCTTGTTATTAGAAAGGAAATCTATTCCATGCGAGAAATTGCCAAGAAACTGAAGATTTGCTACAATGGTGTGTACTACTCCTTTCAGAGGAGAGCACAAATAGGCTCTAACCAGAGTAGAAAGAGAAGTGGGAGGCACCGCTGCACAACTGAGCAACAAGACGAGTATATTAAAGTCTGTAGTTTGAGGAATCGATGCCTCACAGGTCCTCAACTGGCAGCTTCATTAAATAGTACACGCAAAACGCCAGTGTCAACGTCTACAGTGAAGAGGCGACTCCGGGATGCTGGCCTTCAGGGCAGAGTGGCAAAGAAAAAGCCATATCTGAGACTGGCTAATAAAAGGAAAAGATTAATATGGGCAAAAGAACAGACATTGGACAGAGGAAGATGGGTAAAAAGTGTCATGGACAGAGGAATCAAAGTTTGAGGTGTTGGATCACACAGAAGAACATTTGTGAGACGCCGAACAACTGAAAAGATGCTGGAAGAGTGCCTGACGCCATCTGTCAAGAATGGCGGAGGTAATGTGATGGTCTGGGGTTGCTTTAGTGCTGGTTAAGTGGAAGATTTGTACAAGGCAAAAGGGATTTTGAATAAGGATGGCTCTCGCTCCATTTTGCAATGCCATGCCATACCCTGTGAACAGTGCTTGATTGGAGCCAATTTCATCCTACAACAGGACAATGACCTAAAGCACACCTCCAAATTATGCAAGAACTATTTAGGGAAGAAGCAGGCAGCTGGTATTCTATCTGTAATGGAGTGGCCAGCGCAGTCACCAGATCTCAACCCCATTGAGCTGTTGTGGGAGCAGCTTTACCAAATAGTACGCAAAAAGGGCCCATCAAGCCAAACCATCTTGTGGGAGGAGCTTCTGGAAGCATGTGGTGAAATTTCTCCAGATTACCTCAGCAAATTATCTGATAGAATGCCAAAGGTCTGCAATGCAGTAATTGCGGCAAAGGGGGCATTCTTTGACGAAAGCAAAGTTTGAAGTAGAAAGTTATTATTTCAAATAAAAATCTTTTTTTCGAACCTTGGCAATGTGTGGACTAGATTTTAAATTCATTTGGCAACTCATTTGATTAATAAAAGTGCGTTTTCAAGGAAAACACAATTGTCTGGGTGGCCCCAAACTTTTGAACAGTAGTGTGTGTATATGTGTGTGTGTGTGTGTATATATATATATATGTATACCGTATTTTCCCAAAATGTGGAGGAAAGTGGGGAGTCCATGTTATAAGTCCAGATGTACCGGCTTTGGCTGTGGTGGGGGAGCGGTTTCGGCAGAGCAGCAGGTCGGATGCAGGAGCCGGCGGCTCCGGCTAACTCCTGTGCCCGCTGCTAAGGAGAAATGAATATCCACTGCATTCCACACCCGTGGAGGGCAATGAATATTCATTTCTTTTTGGCATCCTGGTATGATTGGCCCCATCCCGGTCCTAGTATGCATGGCCCCATCAGAAAAGATTTAAAAAAACAAACAAACAAAAAAACCATTACACTTCCCTTCCTGCGCTCCCTCGCAGTGTCCTGCTCCGTTGCCAGCAGCTGCCGGAATACTCACCAGGACTCTTCATCGCACAGAGCAGTGAGCATTCATTGCTCTTCAGTAGCGCGCAGTGGCAGCTGGAGCCTTCCTGCTGCTGCCGGCGGTCATGTTTGCTGATACATAACAGAAATTAATACTCAGTCCTGGTTAGTATTCCGGCAGCTGCTGGCAACGGAGCAGGACACTGTGAGGAAGCGGAGGAAGGCAAGTGTAATGTGTGTGGTTTTTTTTTTTTTTTTGTTATCTTTACTGATGGGGCCATGCATACTAGGATGAGGGTGGGGCCAATAATACCAGGTGAAGGATGGTGCCCTGCATTCCAGGACTAGGATGGAGCCGTGCATACTTGGACGAGATGGCGACCCTGCATACAGTATAGGGATGAGGGCGATCATTCATGCCAGGATAAGGATGAGGGGGGACCATTCCTACGAGGATAGGGATGAGGGGACCATATTTACCAGGACAGGGGATATTAAGTACAGAATTGACCACATTTTTTTTTTCTTTTTTCCTAACTTCCTACTCTAAAACCTAGGTGCGTCTTATAGTCCGAAAAATACGAGGTGTATATACATATATACACAAACACACTTTAGAGCCAGTTTCGGGGTGTGGTTTGCAGAGCAAGAGAAACAGAACTATTAAATTTTATATTTAATTCAGAAAGATGGGTGACATTTATATACAAAAAAGACTTTACAAAGTGTACAAAGCCATACAGCATATACAATTAAATGAAATTAGAGAAATAAAGGAAAGATTTAAGAATTTGACATCCCTGCAATGGCTTCAGATTTATGGAGGGTGGTACTCCAGAAAGAAAACTGACAGGACCCACAGTTGGCTGTACTTCCAAGAACTGACAGAGACCAAAATGTGGTATTTGCCTTTTATTAACACAAGTTACCTCCCCTCTGATGACTAAAACAGGGCGGGTTATGGGATGTGCCTTTTTAGTTTCAGAAAATTATAAGATTTTCAAGATATCTCTGCCCCTAGAGGTCACAGGTGGGAGATATTACTGTTCTGTTACAATTTTATCTGTTCAGATGGTTAATAGCCATGCCATGTTTCCTATCTGGCCAATATTAATTTGGGTCTGATAGGTATGCCTCACTGTAATGAAAAAAATATGCATATTCTTCCCCTCTTAGTCAGTCATGTATTTCCCATCAATATCAGATCGATACTAACCCCAATATTCATAACTTTCCACCTGTGCCCAAATGTCTGTTGCAGTCTTTTGAACTGAACAAACCTCAGTCTTCATGTCTCTTCCCAGCAAATATACTAGTCTTATTTACCTGTCCACACCAGGAGGTCCTAGCTTCAATGAGTGCTTTAATGATGAGTTTCTCTCACTTCCTAGCTACATGTAAGTTACTCTCTGCCCCATATGTCCAATGGTGTCTATTTAAAAGATTTTGAAGTATAAGCTCTTGTCCTATTACCGAAAGGGGTTTGGATTGTCAGCTCCTTCTCCTCCTGGAGATATCTGGTGGCTTTTAACTTTTTTTCTATGCCGAGTAATGAGTCAACAAGATTGGTACTTGTAATGTAGCACATTGTTCTATATTTGTGCAGGAATTTGGAGAAATAGATTTGACCCTGCTAATACTATATCAGATGCATTTAGCATAAGTGATGATGAGACCGTGTTTGTGGATATGATGCAATCAAACAAGTATCCTCTTAGTTATTTTACAAGTGAGAAACTGGAGAGCCAGGTAAGTGCACAAATTAGGATCACTTTTTTTTTCCATTTTCTGGGAAATTTTGGTGCCAATGTGTATATATAAGATTTGATGATGCACCGTGATATTGCCCTACTGTATTTCACTGTTTCACACAACTGTAACATCAGTTTACTTTTCTTGGATTGTGGTTGCTACATCATCATTGGGATGATCAAGTTGTTAATCTGTCATTAGACCTGTGGAGCATGAATGAAGGCATTCTTTAATATTTAATATTAATTTTACTATTAAAGGGAACCGTTCGTAACCTCAAATGCTATTAACCTTCAGATTTAGGGATAATCAGCTATCAATCTTAATGCCGGGGCAAGCCTACAGCCACCACTCGCTATTTACTGTGTGGTGACTAAAGACGCTCCGCCATGCCTCTGACTGTAAGCCATAGAAGAATAAAGTTCATTTTCTCTCGGTAGTCGCAGGTTTGTGATAACAAAGGCAATAGCTTTTGGTCTGTCTTTGACTCTTTAATAGTGTTTTGGTAATGAAATATCCCATATAATTTTATATTTCAATTTGTGGGCTTACAATGCTATAAAAGTGACTTTTTGAAGACAGAATTCTACTGTAATTAACTATTAAATATCTGAGAATCTAGAGCCAGTCTGGCAAAACCAGTCATATTCTTAATCAGCACCATAAATAATATATTTGGCATCAAAATCGCTGTATACCAGTGTTATCACCAGTAGTGATGGGCGACCCTGAACATTAAGTTGCAGGGTCCGTATTGAACACCTAGTGTCCGCACATGGAAGTTTGTTACTGTTTGGGTTTGGCACCATGAATATTGATTTTCTTTTTTTTTTTTTTCCCCCACGCTGTCATCTGTGACAGAGCCAGAAACACCAGTGGCTCTGATCGGCGGTAAGATTGTTACTGCCAGTCAGAGTGCTACAGTTTCCATGCTGTCAGAGGAGTGTGTGAGCCAGCAGTTGTAACCGGTGGTAAAATGGTTACCGTCGGTCACAGGCATCAACTGATGAGAATACTACTCTAATCGTCCTACATCTGCTCTCACTGAGAGAAGTCAGAGCAGGAGAGGCTGATGAGAGTATTCATCAGTCGGCGCCTGTGCAATAAAAAAATGACAAGTGGTCTCTTCTATTTTTCATAACCACAACAGACAAAACCGAGCAGGCAAGACTTCTCTCCACTACTTACCCCTGGGCTTGGTGTCAGTGGACATAAAACGGCTATCTGCCCTAAACCTAATTGGCCTACTTGCCACTGCACCAGGGCAAGTTAGGCTGCTATATTTAGGTTGGGAGGGTCAATATTCATGGTCCCTTCCCAGTCTGAGAATATCAGCCCACAGCTGTCGTTTTTGCCTGCACTGGTTATTTAAAAAAAAAAAAAAAAAGGATACCTTATGTAATTATTTATAGCACAGGTACCAGCTGATGAATACTCTAATCGGCATTGCCTGCTCTGTCTGCTGTCAGAGCAGATGTAGGATGATGAGTAGTACTCTCATCAGTCGATGCTTGTGACTGGTAGTATCCTTTTTACTGCCAGTCACAGCTGCTGGCTCACATGCTGTCATCTGACAGTGTGGGAAGCACAGAGCTCGGACCGGCGGTAACTATATTACCAGCGATTAGAGCCCTTGTTTGCCGTGCCCTCACACAGATGACAGTGTGGCAAACATCGGATGTTCGGTACCCTATTCATTTGAACGGGGTTCGAGTTTAGTTACTGTTCTGGTACCCAAACCTTTTTTTAAAAAAATGACATGTTGAACTCGAACATCCATGGGTTTGCTCCTCACTAATCACCAGGTAATTGGCATTGCTGGGACTAGGTCTCATGTGATTGTAAGTCCAAACACTCCCCTTCCTCTGATTAGCTGCTTACTGTCAATAGACAATTTACAGTACATAGAGATCTATGGTATGAGTGGGGGCAGCTTTCTCAACTCTTCTTCGTGCTACATCTAAGAACTGTGTCCCAACTGCTGCATCCAGCAAACTAAGTGATACATTGCTGGAATCAGGGTCTCTCTACCTACATCATGCTACTCTCTGAGGTAGCAAAAAAACTGGTGAAAGATTCCCTTTAATAGCATTTGGGGACATGACTGGTTCCTTTTCAGATGCAACTACCCAGGCTAAGAACCAATGAGGAATGAACTGCTATGAACATAGCATCAGTGACCTTGAACGGCAGATATCACCACTAGCACTTTGAGAAAGTAAGTCTCAGGGTGCACTGGTGAGTTCACCGGGAGAAATTTCTCCCTGTGAACTTGCCACTGCACCGTGAGGCTTTTTATCACTGTACGAGCAGTGATATCACCAAAGTAACCGCAGTTCAGGGGCCCAACTGGGAATGCAGCCTCAGTGACCTGCAGTAAGCTCTATGACGTCACTGATGCTGCAGCTCATTCCCTGTTGTTCTCAGCCTGGACGGTCGAATCTTGTCACCGTCCAGGTTGAAAACTGATTATCCCCAGACATGGATTATGGAGTGGGACAGAGCGATGGCCAGGTAAGGGATATGGTTGTGTTTTTTTGTTTTGTTTTTTGTTTGTTTTTTTTTTTTTAACCGAAGACAAGGGCTTCAATGGAATGGGCGTTGGGTGAGTATAACTGTTTTGTTGTTCTTAAATAAAAAAAACTAAACATGTGGTGGTTTTATTTCAAATAAGAATTTTTACTTGCTGTGTTTTTAGTTACCATACAACTATAGGATTAGTAATGGAAAGGTATCTTTTATAGATGCCTCTCCATTATGATGCTGTGGGCTTGATGTCACCCGACAATACAAAGGTGACCTCAACACCACAAATATGAACCCCACTTGCCATCACCACAGGACCAGTGCGAAGAGCCAGGCAAAGTGCCAGACATTTTCCTGCACCCCATCCCCCCCCCCCCCCCAGCCCTATTTTTCAGGTCTTCTGAAAAATACTCAAGTTCCCTTTGACTCCTATTATACTGGTTACTCTGGCATAGTCCATCCAAGCTTCCCACCTGCTCGAATCGATATTATATTATATTTTTCCTATTGTCTTGTTGCTATTGTAATAGTGCCTATATAATATACAGTTCTTTGAAAATGTTGACAGACACTATGAGGACTACTATTGTCTGTTACCTTTTTTTTTATTTTTATTTCTGTCTAGAAAACTATTAAAAACTGTATTGAAATATGCACCTATAAAGGTTGTAGCCAATGGATATTCTGCTCCTTTTTTTCTGCAAGGTGGCCAGATTACCTTTTAAAGGAAACACAAGTTTAGTTATCGTTATGCCTCTCCAGATGAGCTGGAATTTTTCAAAAATATTGGATAACCTGAACAGAACTGAGCTATATAAAAGATTCCATAAGGAGAAACCAACAGCCTTAAAAGTACCCAAACTAAATCTGGATTTTAAACTGGAACTTAGTCATGTTCTATCGAACCTTGGTAAGATTAACTTTAACAGTATGATCAATGACATGTGGTAAAGCCAACCATAGGGTCCACTAGAAGTAAGCACTCTATCACCTGAGAAAATAAGGAGTGGGTATGCTATTTAATAATTTATTCTTTGCTTCTATAGTGCCATCATATTCCACAGAGCTTTACATACATTATCACTGTCCCCAATGGCCCTCACAATCTAAATTTCCTATCAGTATGTCTTTGGCGTGTGTGAGGAAACCAGAGAACCCAGAGGAAACACAAGCAAATAAGGGGAGAACCAACAAATTCCTTGCAGATGATGTATTTAGTGGGATTTGAACCCAGGACCCCAGCTCTGCAAATCAAGTGAACAACTGTGCTGTCCATGCTTATTCACTGAGGAGCAAAAGGGTAAGAAAGTTTTGAACTTTTGAATTTTAGGCTCTATATCTCACTATCCACTACTGTTTTGAACGTGAGACTATGATCTTTTATATACAATAATCTAGGCTATCTCATACTTAAATTTGACTTGCAACTATTTGATTCTTGTCATGTCACTGCATTGTTACTATTTTTCTCATGGTGGAAAAAAATGTCTTCCTGAATACCACAAAATACCTGTTCTCATATTTGCTAATAGCTCAATGTGTTATTAGGCTGATTCCCAAGTAAAAGGTCATTGGTTCGAATCGAGGAGCAGCCAAGAAAAGAGAAACTGCGTCATTCGGCTCATCGATAATGGTCTCTCGGCCAAGAAAACTGCCAAACTGCATTAGGTGAGTGCCATGACAGTTGGAAGAATGCAACATGAAGTCAGTCCATGAAGTCAGTCCATCGATTTTAAAAAAGACATCAACAAACTGGAGCAAGTTCAGAAAAGAGCGACCAGAATGGTGACCGGTCTGCAAACCCTGTCTTATGAGGAAAGGTTGCAGGATTTGGGAATGTTTAGTTTGCAAAAGAGAAGACTGAGAGGAGACTTAATAGCTGTCTACAAATATCTAAAGGGCTGTCACACTGTAGAAGGATCAACTTTATTCTCATTTGCACAAGGAAAGACTAGAAGCAATGGGATGAAACTGAATGGGAGGAGACACATATTAGATATTAGAAAAAACTTTTTGACAGTTAGAGTGATCAATGAGTGGAACAGGCTGCCACGAGAGGTGGTGAGTTCTCCTTCAATGGAAGTCTTCAAACAGAGGCTGGACAGACATCTGACTGGGATGATTTAGCGAATCCTGCTTTGAGCAGGGGGTTGGACCAGATGGCCCAGGAGGTCCCTTCCAACTCTACGATTCTATGATTCTATGATTCAAAGGCCAAAAGGTGAATGTACAGGCAAAATATTGGAGTTAACAAATCGTCTTTTCACAAGTCCATCAGTTCTGACAAGACAACAAGGCAGTGAAGGTGGCTTGCATGCTTTGTAAGAGTGAGGTCACAGTCTTCCACGAAATCACCGTGCAACGCACATTACACAAGTCTGGAAAAGTGGCTTGGAAAAAAGGTGAAGAATCCTCGACTCCAATATCATCATAATAAGCGTCTGCTTGAGATTACAAAAGATTATGAAAAGTGGACAGTTGAAGATGGAAAGAAGTGATTTGGAGCGATGAGATGAGACTCCATAGATTAGACTCTGATGGGTACAAATTGGTGTGGAAGATATAAGGGGGGAAAAAGGGGCTAATGGATTGAGGAATTGGGGGACTGTCAAGTTCGGTGGAGGAAGCCTGATGTTATTTCACACTTGACCAGGATTGAAGGTGGTCTCAATGATGAGTTGTGTGAGAATTCTAGAAGACTATAGTTACAGTACTTCATACACTCGAGTACTATAGGTATGAAAACACTCGAAGCATACGTCAAGATTGGTGAAGAAATGGTTCAATGATCATGAAGTACAGGTGTCAGAATGGCCCTCACAGTCCCCAGCCTTAACCCAATTGAAGAATTTTGAAGAAAAAAAAAAAACTGTATACATACCCAAGTTCATCGACCCAGTATGCACAAACTTTGGGAATGGGTAGCAGAGACCTGGGTCACATTTCGGTTGAGACATGTTTGAGAGCATGCCAAGAAGGATTCAGGCAGTGTTGAAAGCCAAAAGTGGCTTTACAACATAAATTTAAAATTTTAGATTTTTAGGCGCAAAGCACTAACAATGCAGTGACCATGACAAGAATCTTCATAAGTAATCATATGCTTCATAGTTGCCAGCCAAATTTATGTATTAGCTGGCCAAGATGATTGTCTATAAAATTATGGTAGCAGCGCATTCAAAACAGTAGTGGATGATGAGATATGGAGCCTGAAAGTCAAGTTCAAAACATTGTTCGCCTTTTTCTCGTCAATGTATATGGACATAATGCTTCCTCACTATGCAAATTTTTTGTAGTGTGGGTGGATTTGGATGTGTATGCCTTATTAGAACAGTCTGACTCCGGGGATTCATCAGTGGTTGAAGGCCATGTCAAAACTGAGAATCAATGTATCTTTTTTATTTTTCTTACAAACCCACAATAACATTAACGTAAGAATAAACAGTGAATCGTTTGTCTAAATTGTCTACTATTGGGGTATGTGCCCACTATAGGGAATCGCTGCGGTTTTGACGCTACATATTTATGCAGCGTCAAATCCACAGTGGTTAGATGTTACAGCATAGTGGACGGGATTTTTAGAAGTCTCATATCCACTATGTGTGCATGTGCGCCTGCGGATCACCCGCGGGCACTGAAATGCAGCGCATCTCTCTAGACCGCATCATGTCAATTTTCTCTTGCAGAGACGTGAGTCTCCACAACAGAAATTTCACCAATAGAATGTATTGAACACGGTAAAGCCTCATGGTTCAGTGAACACATGAGGATTTACCTGCGTTCAATAGAACAAAGCGTTTTGGACGCAGCAAAAATACACTGCTACTTACAAATCGGTAGCACATAGCCTTACTGTAGAGAAACACCTGGGTGGTTGCAGAAATGACAAACTCATAACTCCTATCTAAATATCTTCCCAGGTGGACTTTACTAAGGCTAGTTTCACACTAGCGCTTTTGAGCGCAGCGACGGCCTGCGCACGGCCGCCACTAAGCCCCGCCCCCTGCCGCGCCTCCACCGGTAGCTCCGCCTACCGGCGCATGACTCTGCATGCGTCCTGCGTCACCTATCTTTATCACTGGGGGAACAGGCCGTGCGCAGTATGCATTTGGCGGCGCATGCGTCCTTTTGACAGTGCGCCGACCTGCGCCAAACGCAACCTGCTGCAGTTTGGTTGCGCCGGCGCACCGTCAAAAAGGCGCATGCACCGCCAAACACATACTGCGCACGGCCTGCGCCCCCAGTGATAAAGATAGGGGACGCATGCAGCGTCAGGCGCCGGTAGGCGGAGCTACCGGCAGAGGCGCGGCAGGGGGGCGGGGCTTAGTGGCGGCCGTGCGCAGGCCGTCCCTGTGCTCAAAAGCGCTAGTGTGAAACTAGCCTTAGAACTGGAAGTAGCAACTTCATTTTAATAATATTTTATATCTGATCATTTATTCCTTAAAGAAAACCTGTCATCAGGATCATGCATGGTAAACTAAACATCTGGGTATAAAGTCGCTGGTTATTATTTATTCACTGTTTAGAAGTTTTGGGACAAGAAGGTGTTTGGACATCGGAGCCAGCCTGTGGGGTGGAACTGTTGGTAGAGTCTTCATCTTTGCCATGGCCCCTCAGTCACATCTGTTGTAAGGATCTGCATACTGTTTAAAATTCCTCGCTGAGATCTCAATCTGCGCAAGCGCCGCCACCAGCGCCGTTTTCCTGAAGTCTGCGGGGAGGTTACCTTGTGCATTAGCTGACATGGTGCCATTTTGCTGAAGCTTGCAACCAGATCAATCTGTGCAAGCGCCTCCTACTGCTATGTCGGTGAGAGAATTTTAAACCATGTGTAGATCCTTACACCAGAGGCAGTTGAGGAGCCATGGCAGAGTTAAAGACCCTACTCACAGTCCCACAACACAGGCCTGCCCTGATTCACAAACAGCAGGCTGCATATTTCTACAATGAAGGCACCTATTAAATCAGCAGAACAGTCACTTTATACCCATATGTTTATGATGCCTGATCCTGATGACCGGTTCTCTTTAAAGAGAATCTGTCACCCACCCCCTGTGATGTTTTTAACCTATTAATATGGGCATACAGGTGATACAGTGGTTAAACTAGTCCTATCTGTATGCCCATATCTTCGGTCTTGTTTTTGAGAAAATTGTCTTTTATTTCTTTTATGCTAATGATTTCTTCCAGGCTATGGGGAGTGCAGAGCCAAGAAAAAAAAAACTCTGCCTCCAGTTTTAATATGCATACCACCCCCTACCATTAGCATCAGTACCCTGTGATGTGTACTGGTGGCCCTGGAGTCCCGAGCCTGCTCCCTGCAGTAAAGCGATTATATGTACCTTATCCGTCCTTCTATGGGCATTACCTTCATCGTTCTTCTGTGCAGCTGCCTGGTATGACCACCCCAGGTTCCCATGGCAACGATCGGGTCCTCACAATGACATTGTGGGGGTGCCAATTAGACAGGATAGGGAGCTCTCTCTCCCAGCCTCCTAAATGTTGTGATGGATATCCATTGCAGCATTTAGGGGGTTAAACAACTGGTGGCTGTTCCGGCACCACTCCTGGCTGTCAGAGCTGGGTTTCTGCTTACATCATCATGTAAGCGGAGCTCCCAGCGGCGATCACGTGGCCACAGCCTGTGACACGCACGATCGCCATGATGTACCTATACGTAATCGGTCGGGAACCCCTATCTGACATTGACTTACAGCATAGGTATGTCAAATATTGTGAAGAGGTTAAAGAAGCACTCCCATCAAATTTTTCATCCTCTTAATACATTGCAATCATCATGCTGTATAGCACTATGCACATACAATTGCTCATTTTGCCTTTTTACCCGGCTATTTTTTTTTTTTTTTTTTTTTGTTCTGCTCTATTTACAAGCAACAAGCCTCTTGTCCCTGTATGACTCATTCTTCTCTTCAACTCCTCACCCAGCTGTTCCGCTACTTCTCCCCTGCCATAGACGTGTTTGCAGTGATTTATGACTCTGGGAACAAGGCTTCTATTTCTACTTAGATCTTAAATATGCAAATTTCCTCTTCAGAGATGAAGAGTACTAGAACTCTATAGTGCCACCTGTTGGAAGCAGCGATCCTACAAGTTGCTATCGACCCTTAAACAAATCTTGCAGCGTTACTTGGGTTAAAAGCCAAATCAGAATCTCAATTTGCAGATGTAGGATCACTACAGGTGATCAGTCAAGCAAGTTGAAGATTGAATGATCTCTAAAAGGCCTAAAGTTAAAGATGACAAATTTGCTTTGTATTTTAAGCAAAAACTACACTTTACAGTTATATTTTAAAAAATACAAAAGGGAAAATGGACCCATGCAAGTTTGGTTAGTGCCTAGGAGCACCCCCTTTTTGCAAGTATCACAGCTTGTAAATGCTTTTTGTAGCCAGCCAAGAGTCTTTCAGTTCTTGTTTGAGGGATTTTCATCCGATTTTCCTTGGAAAATTCTTCCAGTTCTGTGAGATTCCTGGGTCATCTTGCATGCACTGTTATTTTGAGGTCTAGCCACAGATTTTCAATGATGTTGAGATCAGGGGACTGTGATGGCCATTGTAACACCTACTGCTTGTGCCTTTGGAGGACGTCTATTGTGAATTTTGATGTGTGTTTAGGATCATTAGCCATTTGTAGAAGCCATCCTCTTTTTACCTTCAGCTTTTTACAGATGGTGTTATGTTTGCATCAAGAATTTGTAGGAATTTATTTGAATCTATTCTTCCCTCTACCTGTGAAATGTTCCCCATGCCATTGGCTGCGACACCACCTCAAAGCATGATTGAGCCACACCATGTTTAATAGTCGGTGAGATGGTCTTTTCTTGAATTTCTGACTTTTTGAGTAAACTGTCTATTACTCGCCCTCCTCGAAACCAACGCTGAGTCTACACTGTGTCTCTGGGTATCTGTTGGCTGTAGTGCTAACCTGACTTCGACAGCTCTTCAGCCAGTACCTGAACTTGGCGGCTGTGGCCAAGTTGACAGCACAAACCGCTCAGAGCCGCTGAGCTCACTGATTGGCTGTCATACATTTAACATGATGTCAACGCCGCATACAATAACATTAACCAGGAACAGCCTTGGAGACTTCATGCTGGACTCTGGAGGGAAAGTAAAGGACAGTTTGTTTGTTTTCTTAAAACAAACCGCAACCAGGAAAGAGGGGCTTTATGAAATCGGAATTCCATTTTGACATGAAATAACAGAAACCTAGCTCCTGTTTGAACTCTCTAAATGTCAACTTGTGATTTTCTGATTTCAAGTCCCAAACTATTTTTTTTTTTTTTTTTTTGCCTCCCCATAAAATTCTCTTCCCTAGATAACAGAAGCAAATCTGAGAACATTTATTTTGATTTAGGACGGTTAAGAAAAATGCACATCAAAATTTAAAATAATCTTATACTTAGTCTACAACCTGATGTACTCTTATCTTTCCAGACATTACAGGCTGCAGAGAAATGGCACACAGGGTCTACACAATTGGCCGTCGTTTAACAGTCTGCTTAGGAATGCCGACTGCACTTTCCATGGATATTGGAACAATTAGTAATGGATTCTGTGTGCATAGGCTGTCGAGAATGATGTGGTGTTTTTTTTGTTTTGTTTTTTGCACACAGGTCAAAAGATCATTGCACCTGATGAACATGCATTTTCATAGTCAGTGACTAGCAGCCTGATTACACGGCACCATTGTAGGGAAACAAGTGTTACAAGGAACATCATGCAGTGTAATTTCACGCTTGGCTATCTCCGCATTCTATACAGTGTGTTTTATTACATATCTATTCTTTAATTTAGGACTTGGACAACTGTTTACTCATCCAGATTTGAGTGGAATTTCTGACGAACCATTGCGTGTATCCAGTGTTGAACATCAGTCCACATTGCTGCTGAATGAGGAAGGAGTTGAAGCTGCAGCTGCCACAGCCTCAGTCATGACCCGTTCATTTTCTACTTTTAGCATCAATCGTCCATTTATATATTTCCTGTTTGATGATACTACAGGCCTGTCTCTATTCACTGGCTATGTTCGCAACCCCAAACCAGGTTCTGAAAAAAAGAGAGGGGAACAATTCTATATCCCAGAACATAAGCCCATTACCAAGGGTTCCATACCCAAATAAGAAGTTCTGACTGACAGAAGAGGTAGCTCCTGAACCCTCCAAGGGGTCCTCTTGATTCAGCTCAAGGAATTTGTTATGAAAGGACTAGAAGGCAACGTCATCTCTTTGGAAACAGTAGTATTTATCCTTTTGTAACCAACTTGTATCTGTTTTTACCTGTTAAATAAATCTGTTTAAATGTATTTTTATTGGGCTAAACAGTTTTATTTTGCATATTATGGTATATACGGCAGTAGCTGCTTCTATTACATTTACGTCAAGTAGTCATGGTGATTCTGGGTGGATGTAAGGTGAAAACTTTAACATCTTGGACTCTCATTTGTTAGAACTGAACATTTTATGCCCTGCACTTTTACTTAAAGGAGTTCTGTGGAAATGGAGGGGGTAGAAGTAAAAACCCAAAAGAAATATTATCTGCCTTCAGCTCAATCTCGAGCCATGGCGACTTGATAGATGAACTCTCTCTAGGCAGATCGATCTTGTGCAAGCCTAGCTAGGTCCTCCAGGGTCGTCTCCGCTGTTAGTTTGATTGTATCAAGCAATCGGTTGCTGGTCTTCCTCTTTGCCTTGTTCCTTCTATTCTTCCGCCAATGATATCCTTCTCCAGTGAAATAATTTTCTAAATACCGTACCCTTAATTAGCAAATCAAACTCGTCTAACTCGCCCAGGTTTGATTATCATTACAGAATGAAAATGAGCCAAAAGATGCATGGCACCCCTGCTTTGTGGGTGCGCAAGTAGGGCTCCAGGCCAAATTCAAGAAGTATAAAGGACTTGGCACTCCTTACATAAATGTAGACAAGCTACAATGCCAGTGTTTTTGTTTTCAATACACCTCTTTTTACTACAGTAATCAATTTCTCATGAAGATCTGATTTATAGAAGACCGAAACATCATTCGATTATTCATGGATTGATACTCCAACAAAATCTAAATTTACATTCAACACAAGGAATGTCAAGTCCTTTTATACTTTTAGAATTAATGTGGCTGCTGTCTTGTTACACTGACAGAAACCTATCCTAGAATGTTAAAAGGACTAATACCGGTGACCATCTCTGAATGCAACCTCCACCTCCTACCTTCATATGTAGAAAGATGTGCTCTTAATAGATAGTCTGATCTAATATGGAGATACCTGGACTGCTGAGGTAAGAGGCCACTCGCACTGCTTCCTACCTTGTCTCTGTTCTAATGCTGGAGAAAACAGGAGTACTGATGTAAGAGGCTGCACAAACTGCTGTCCACCCTGTCTGTGATGTCATACTGGAGATGCCATGTGTGCTGAGGTGAGAAGAAGCTGCTCACACTGCTGTCATCCCTGTCTTTCTGGTCTAATACTGGAGATACCAGGGGTGCTGAGGTAAGAAGAAGCTGCTGGCACTGCTTTCACACTATCTATATCTATCTGATGTAATACTGGAGATACCAGGGGTGCTGAGGAGAGAAGAAGCTGCTAACACTGCTTCCACCCTGTCTGTCTGATCTAATACTGGAGATTTGAGGGGTGCGGAGGTAAAGAGGCTGCACACACTGCTGTCTACATTATGTCTCCTCTAATATGGGATATACCATTATTACAAATTGCAAGGTTTTTTTTGCCAAAACTGTTATTCCCGATCAAAATGAAGTGATTGCTTGTTAAGTAAGCTCTGTTTTCCCTTACCATTTAAACTTTTAGTTTCTTGGGTACTAGGTGGGAAATATAAAGTTACAGTTTTCAGCTGAATTGTCAATTTACCTTGAATATCTAGGTCAGCAGCAGAATGTTTAATATACTCTTGATGGTCAATCGGGAGATGACAAGAATTTTTTTAAAATTACTCTGACTTTTCAATAACCTATTTGGCCAAAGCTTTTTTTTTTCCTCTTCGCCACAACAGCACCCACTGAGAGAGGGGATCCGCCCCTAGGAACAGGAAACCTACAGAGAGATAAATGGGGCGGTCCCCCTCGCTCCCTCAGTTTGGTTTCCTGTTCCTAGGAAGGAACCCGCAGAAGAGGATATCTGGTCTGGTAGCTGCCCGCGTGCATGATATGAGCAGCGGGGGCCCCAGGACTGGAAGCAGCGTTCGGGAGGAAGAGATGAGGTCCCCCCTAGCTGGTAATGCAGGTGAGGCCTCAGTGGGGAGTACCGAGGCTCACTTAATGGGGTAGGGGCAGAGCAACGCGCCCCCCCATCCCCATAGAGGGATATGCATGCATTACGGGGCAGATTACAGCACCAGGGATGTTCGTGCCCCCCGCCCCCGATACAGCAAGGGGGGCTAGAGGTGGCGCTAGGAAAAGCGCATATTGAAAATGGAGATACCTGGAGTCCGGGGGCAGCGGTCGGGAGGTAGCCAGCGCTCCTAGACTGAGGCGACCCGGAAGTGTAGTATCAGCTTCCGGGGTCAGGGGGGAAAGCGCGGTATCGCGGCAACAGAGCTGCGCCTGCGCAGTGGGAAGAAAAATGGCCGAAAAGGAAAAAAAAAAAAAGGAAAGAGGGGAGGAACCGGTGAGCTGCATAAGAAGCGCTGGTAATGTTACAGCGGTGCGCAGCTATGTCATCCATAGATGACCCGGTTTCGCTTTAACAGAGCCAGCCGAATGAGTCCCCACAGGGCAGCAGAAAGAGCGGCACTAAGAGAAGGAGCAGCAGTACCAGGAGAAGTGGCAGCTCCAGAAGGGAGTCCAGCGAGCATTCCAGACAGAATGAGCCCACACAAAAAAAGCGGAAGGAGAAAGATCCGTCCCACGCTTCGCCTCAGCCTGAATTGCGAACCCCGCAGCCGGTAAATTGCTGACGAGATTCACGGGTGAGTGTTTTTAGTCAGACTTATAGCTAATGGCGTTCCCTTGATCCATACTTTTAGGCCAAGAGAACGGAGAAGGCGAAAAATAGAGAGTGTGCCTTATGTTCTCAGCCCCTCCCAGATGGCCACCCTAAAAGATTATGCGAGTCTTGTATTGAAGAGACCCTACAGGAAGAATCCTCAGGGAGAAAGGAAGATATCCGTGCCATAATTAGAGAGGAGCTACGGGCCTTGGGTGGCTCCAGTAGTCTGGGGGGTCGTTCTAGAGGAATGGTTTCGCCAAGAGGAATGGCTTCACCGGCGTCGGGATCGCCGTCAGAAACAGGAGAACTAGACTCGGATAGATCCCAGGAATACTTTTCCTCAGAGGAGGAGGAACAGACTTGTTTCCCTACGGACAGTGTTAATAACCTAGTTAAATCTGTCCGAAATACCATGGGGTTGCCAGAGAGTAAGGACCCCAAGACTCCGCAAGACATGATGTTCGCAGGCATTTCCCGGAAAAGGGTCCGGGCATTCCCAGTAGTCCCAGCCATAAAAGAGCTGGTAAAGAGGGAGTGGGAGAAACTGGGTCAGAGAACCTTCCTCCCCTTAACGTCAAAACGCAAATACCCGTTTGACGATGAGGAGTTGACATCTTGGTCGAGAGCCCCTAAAGTAGATGCAGCAGTGGCCTCTACCTCTCGTAGATCCTCCCTGCCGGTGGAAGATTCAGGGACGTTGGCTGACTCGTTAGATCGTAAGACAGATACCTTTCTTAAACGATCCTGGGAGGCATGCACGGCAGCTTTTAAGCCCGCAATAGCAGCCACGTGCACAGCAAGGTCAATGTTGGTGTGGCTGAATGACCTAGAGGAGAAAATAAAGAGCGGAGTATCCCGAAACAAACTCCTTTCGTCTATTCCCCTCATTAAGGGAGCAGCGGCTTTCCTGTCTGACTCCTCAGCGGACTCTCTCCGATTATCTGCTAGAGCAGCAGGGCTAACCAATTCGGGCCGGCGGGCCTTATGGTTGAAGGGGTGGAGAGGAGATACGCGACAAAGACTAAACTTTGCTCTATACCCTGCCAGGGTAAGTACCTATTTGGCACGGAATTGGACGAGATCTTCACAAAAGCGGGGGAGAGAAAGAAAGGTTTTCCTAACCCGTATATTCCCTTTAGCAGGAGGGCCTACAGGAAGCCTCCATTCGGAAAAAAGAGAGATTTCAAACCTCAGGACCACTGGGGAAATAAGGATCCCAAACAGAGGGGCAGCCTTTTTGGGAAATGTCCCTTCAGAGGAGACAGGTTCCGCTAGTACCAGTACACCGGTAGGTGGCAGACTACTGAAATTCAGCCACCAATGGGGAGAGATTACATCCAACCCCTGGGCCATTGATATCATCTCATCGGGCCTACAACTAGAATTTGTTCGGCATCCACCGAACTCCTTCCTATTGACGTCTATGAAGTCCCAAGCACAACAGGAAGCACTGGAGATGGAGATTGCAACGCTGTTAACTAAGCGTGTTCTGATAGAGGTCCCGGGGGACGAAAAGGGAGAGGGCTTTTATTCTCCCCTATTTTTAGTCCCTAAGCCAGACGGCTCTTTTAGGACTATAATAAATTTAAAAAAGCTTAACACATTCTTGAAGCTGAGGTCGTTTAAAATGGAATCAATAAATTTGGCAATAAAACTCTTGTTCCCCAGGTGCTATATGGCAGTCTTGGACCTAAAGGATGCCTATTACCATCTCCCCATATACCAGCGTCACCAGAGGTTCCTGCGGGTAGCAGTCTGGTTTGAGGGTCGGATTCAACATTTCCAGTTTACGGCGATGCCGTTCGGACTATCTATGGCCCCTCGAGTGTTTACCAAATTGATGTTGGAGGTGATGTCATATATAAGGCTGAATGACACCCTAGTGGTCCCCTACTTGGACGACCTGCTCATAGTGGGAAATTCTGTTACCCAATGTGAAAAAAGAATAGCTGATATTGTCTCATCCTTACAGACACTAGGCTGGCTAATCAACTGGGAGAAGTCCAGGCTAAAACCAGTAACCTGTCAGAAGTTCCTAGGCCTGCAAGTAGATTCCGTAAGTCAGAAATGCTTTCTACCAGATGCTAAGGCGCAGGCCATAGTTAATAAGATACGGATCATCACTGAAAAACCTGTAATATCATTGAGACAGGGTATGTCCTTGCTGGGGTCCCTAGTATCATGCATTCCAGCAGTGCAATGGGCCCAATTAAACTCCAGAAAATTGCAGTGGGCTATTTTACAGGAAACAGACAGATTGCAGGGGCGGTTGGAAGGGAGGATATCCCTATCACCCGAAGTCGTTAACTCCCTAGATTGGTGGTTGGATCCTACCAATTTATCAAAAGGAGTTCAATGGTGGGTTACTCCCTCTTGGGTACTCACCACGGATGCTAGCCCCTCGGGTGGGGAGCCCACCTGGAGGAAGAAATGGTACAGGGCCAGTGGCTGGAGGAAGAGGCAGAAAGCTCCTCTAATATGAAGGAACTAACAGCAGTTTACTATGCTATATCTCAATTTCTCCCGCAGTTAAGAGGCACCCACGTGAGGATCCAGTCAGACAATACCACCGTAGTGGCATATATAAACTGGCAAGGAGGTACGCGATCAGGACCATTGATGTCTATCGCGGAAAAGATCTTTCAGATAGCCGAGGTGCATCTTCACTCCTTGTCTGCGCTCCACATAAGAGGAGTAGACAATTCTCGAGCAGACTACCTCAGCCGCCAGACCCTATATCAGGGCGAGTGGGTCCTCAGCCACCACATCTTCGAAATGATAGAGGCAAAATGGGGCAGACCAGAGATAGACCTGTTCGCAACCAGAGCCAACAGACAGGTAAAAAAGTTCGCTTCTCTCTACAGAGCAGACAACCCAGACATACTAGATGCCCTCCAAGCACCCTGGACATTCCAGCAAGCCTATACCTTTCCTCCAATGGTTCTGTTACCAACAGTGATCAGGAAAATAAGACAAGAGAGGGCGAGGGTCATCTTGATAGCACCGTTTTGGCCCAAGAGGCCATGGTTTTCATGGCTGAGAGCCATGTCAATAACCAACCCATGGATTCTGCCGCTACACCGGGACCTTCTCCTTCTCTCGCAGGGTCCCTGCTACCAGCCACAGGTCAAAGCCCTGCGCTTAGCGGCCTGGAATTTGAACGGGAACTATTGAAGCAGAAAGGCTTCTCAAAAAACCTGATTAATACCCTTCTGCAAAGTAGGAAAGAATCTACAACAAGAATATACTCTAAGGTGTGGATGAAATTTCTGTCCTTTCACCCAGCAAAATTATCCGGTAAAGTGCCCATTACGGCCATTCTAGAATTCCTTCAGAAGGGTCAGGAATTGAGGCTCTCAGTAAATACTCTTAAGGTCCATGTATCGGCCCTAGGAGCCTTGTTTAACTACAACGTGGAAGGTAATAGGTGGGTGACCCGGTTTATTTCAGCTTGTCAGCAGTCAGAGCCAGTTCATATCCCTCAGCTACCAGCATGGAACCTTAGTCTTGTTTTAGATGCCTTCACTCAGCCCCCTTTGAACCCATAAGTTCAATATCAATGAAATGCCTCTCATTAAAAACTAAGGCTAGTGGCCTTAGTATCAGCTAGAAGAGTAAGTGATCTTCACGCCCTGTCAGTTGACCCCCCGTTCCTGTCAGTAACACGGGACAGACTGGTATTGAAATCAGACCCGTCCTACCTTCCCAAACGGGCAACTAAATTTCATAGATCTCAGGAGATCTGCCTACCTTCTTTTTATGAGAACCCAACAACACAGGACGAGGCTAAATATCATACTTTAGAAGAGCTGTGCTAGCCTACTTAGATAGGACCAGTCCCTGGAGGCAGAATAGGTCTCTTTTTGTCTCCTTCCAGGGTAACAAGAAGGGGGCTAGAGTTACAACGGGCACGTTGTCCAGGTGGATCAGAGATGCGATCACAATGGCATATTCAGCAAAAGGAGAGGACCCTCCACAGGGTATTAAGGCGCACTCTACCAGAGCCATGTCATCCTCCTGGGCCGAGAGGGCGAACGTCCCAATTGAGCAAATATGTAAGGCTGCAACCTGGTCTTCTCCGTCTACCTTCTATAGTCACTATAGACTAGATTTGTCCTCTACAGAGGATCTGTCTTTTGGTAGATCTGTCCTTAACACGGTGTGCCCTCCCAGGTGACTATCTCTGGAAATCTCTCAGTGGGTGCTGTCGTGGCGAAGAGGAAAAACCGGATTACTTACCGGTAATACTCTTTTGTAGAGTCCACGACAGCACCCGCTCACTTCCCGCCCGTAAGAATTCACAGGTGTTTCTCCTTGGTGGTGGAGATTAGAATTAGGACTTAAAATGTAGAAAGCTATAGCAGGCGTAGAATTGTTTATATATAAGGACAGATGAATTGTGCTAACAAATTGACTAAAACATGTATGGCGGTTCCTCCGTTGTTCTCTGTAATACAAACTGAGGGAGCGAGGGGGACCGCCCCATTTATCTCTCTGTAGGTTTCCTGTTCCTAGTGGCGGATCCCCTCTCTCAGTGGGTGCTGTCGTGGACTCTACAAAAGAGTATTACCGGTAAGTAATCTGGTTTTTTCTCTCATTAAAGGGAAATCTGTCACCACATCAGGGGCTTATCTACAGCATTCTGTAAGTATTCTGCTCTGCCCTCAACAGGGCCGAGCAGTGCGCCGGAGCAACGACATTAAGGAAAGAGGACGGCATCGTATGAAGATGGGAGGCGCCAGACCGCAACACCCATCGGACCAAGACCGGACCGCCGCCCCCTGCCACAGTGAGTATAATCTAACTTTTTTTTTTTTTTTTTCTCACACTCTTTTAGGTTACATCTGAGGCTTATCCACAGCATTACAGAATGCTGTAGATGAGCCCCTGATGGTGGTGCCGGCAGCTCATATCTCATATTTGAAAAAAGGGGTGACAGATTCCTTTTAAATGTTTTGTAAAGGTAAATGTTCTCTCTATGGAAATTCATTTCGAAAATGCTCCACTGCTGATTTCCAAGGGTGCCAACTTGAAGTCTTATTTAATAAATAGTTTCTTATGGGATAAAAAATAAGTGCATTATAGCAGGAAAATGATCCCTTTTAGGGGGGCATACAACTGGGTTTTAATTTGGTGGTATGCTATAAAATGTTCACGTGTCCTAAAAACCTGACATACCAATGATTTTCTATGAAAAAGAAAGGTATTACGTTAAATTTTGATAAATGGTTTTATGCCCAAAAATAAGTATCCTAGGAGTGTTAACTGTATTTGCTAACCAGAAAAATTATATTTGCCAGCTTTCACAGCACAGGGGATCCTTCTAGCAGATTTACATGAATGAATTAATGAGACAAGAGCACAACATTTAAGAGATGATATAATAGGAAATTTGTGGATGAGGTGATGACTTCTAAAGATAAGCCAAGGTTAAAAAAGGAAGGTGGTTGTGGTAGTAATGGCTTAGGGTTTGGTGATCTGGAGTCAGTCTAATAGAAACCAGGAATTGAAGCTACTGGGAGGTAATTTGCATATTCCTGGTGCATTCTGGGAAGAGTGACGAGTCGCTGAGTCTGAAGATCTTTTGGGTGTAGCTGGATGGAGCTTCTAGAAGGAAATCTTCAAATCGAATCTTTACTATGATAAAACAGCAATTCATTTTGTTCAACACAAAGGAGAGAACCCATATGGTGTGCTGCAATTGCTATACTGTATGTTTTCAGACCTGCCAGAGGAACAGACAAACTTTACGTCCCAGAAATGCAAGCTTGTGACTGTAAGGCTATGTGCACACGTGTGGATTTTTCACGGAATTTTCCGCTGCAATTCCGCAACTTCCTGCCGCGGGAAATACAGAGAAATCTGCATGTGTAATTCCCGCGAAAAACTAGCGTTTTGCAAGCGTAATTAGCTTGCAGAATACTAGCGTTTTCCAAGCAATCTGTAGCATCGCTTGTAAAACTGACTGACAGGTTGGTCACACTGGTCAAACAGTATTTGACGAGTGTGACCAACTTTTTACTATTGAGGCTGCCTATGCAGCCTCAATAGTAAAAAAGATATATAATGTTAAAAATAATTTTAAAAAAATAAAAAATCGTGTTATTCTCACTTTCCGGCGTCCCCAGGCCTCAGCGATGCTCCCAGCGAGTCCTGTTCTCAGCGATGCCTTGCGACAATGACTCCAGATGAGGTAGCATCACGTGAGACCGCTACGTAATCACAGGTCACTGTCGCAAGGCATCACTGGGAATGGGAGTTGGTATGAGCATCGCTGAGGCCTGGGGACGCTGTGGGGGATGTCAGAAGGTGAGAATAACATGATTTTTTTATTTTAATTCTATTTTTTACAGGGATATGTTACCCAGGGCCTGGAGGACAGTCTCCTCTCCTCCAGACCCTGGGTACCATCCACACATTTTCTGCTTACTTTGCACAAGGTGGACATAGCCACATGCAGAAAGTAAGCAGAATAATTCATTTCTATGTGTGCGGAATCCCCACGATTCCGCACAAAGAATGAGCCTGCTGCATATTTTTCCGTGATGCGATTCCGCCGCGGAAAAATACGCAGCATTAGCACACCATGTGCGGAATACCATTGAGCTCAATGGGTTGCATATTTTATGCATTTTCGCGGTGAAAAACGCATAAAAACTGTGGGCATTCCGTACATGTGCACATAGCCTTAGGTGCAGCCGCAGCGCCCAGTTGATACAGCATAGTGGAGGGGATTTCACTATGTTAAAGACCCAGGCGGCAGACCCGCATAACAGCCATGCGGCACGTCTTTTCAGAACACAGCATCTGTTTACAATGCGGAGACACTCCATCGCCGCACCGTAAATTTATCATAGACTATCATTAGTCACATGCGTAATAACTATGTAAATGCAGCTTACTACGCATGTGTACTAATTTAAATAAGGTCTTACCTCCTCCCACCACCGGAAGTCCCTGTCCACTGCAGTTCTCGCGACAACTTAGCTTACCGCGAGAACTGCCATGCACAAGACTGGGGGTCAGCTGACTGAGAACTACAGTGTAGGTGACCGCCGGAGATCTCAGGTGGTCATCTACAAGCTCTGCTATCTCTGGATGTCATGCATCCAGAGATAGCAGAGCTGGACTTGTCGTGGGACACTCGTTATTAAGGACTATGTCGGACAGGAAGTATTTGTTTGTTTTTTTCAGGAGATCGAAGGCTTTGGGGAATTGGACGTATAATAAAATGGCAAAACTGTGTGATGTTATTCATTAAAATACTTTTTTCCGGCTTTTTTTTAACCCTTTACATACTATAGGATTAGTAATGGGTTTTCTGTCACCTTACAATCAAAGGTGACATTAACCCCTTATTACCCCATATGCCACCGCTACACGGCAGTGGGAACAGAGAGGCTAAGTGCCAGAATTGGCGCATCTTACTGCTGAGCCATTTCTGGGGCGCCTGTGTGTTGGTGTTTATAGTCGGGGGGGGGGGACGATATCCTTGGCCCCTTCCTAGGCTATGAATATCAGCCTGCAGCTGTCTGCATAGCCTTTCTGGCTATTAATTATAGGGGGACCCCACGTCTTTTTTTTTTTTTTTGGGGGGGGGGGGTCCCCCTATTTTAATAGCCAGTAATTGCAGGCTGATATTCATACCCTGGGAAGATCCATGGGTATTAACCCCTTCCCAGGCTATAAACATCGGCCCCCAGTCGCTTGCTTTCCCTCTCTGGTGCAGAAAATTGGGTGGGAGCCAAAGCCTTTTTTTTATATATATATATATATATATATATATATATATATATATATATATATATATATATAGGACATTGCATATTAGGCCAGGGTCAGACATGAGAGAAACTCGCATGAGTCTCGCACCTCAGTACCCGGCACTGCACTCGGGACCAGAGCATTCAGCTGCATAGAAATACATGCAGCCGCACATTCCGGTCCCGAGTGCCATCTATCTATCATCTATCTATTATCTCTATCTAGGGGTTAATTCATTGTAAAATAATGTGTGGGCTCCCTCTGTAAAATCGCAACCAGAGAGGTGTAAAGCAGGTGAGTGAGGGCAGATTTTAATAGCCTTGAGAGGGACCATTGTTTTTGGCCCCCCCAGCTACAAAAATCTGCCCCAGACACCCCAGAAAAGGCACATCTGGCACTTATCCTCTCTATTCCATTTCCCTGTAGCGGTGGCTAATGGGTTAATGTCACCTTGCTATTGGAAGGTGACATTAAGCCGATTACTAATGGAGAGGTGTTAATAAAACACTTATCCATTATTAACCCTAGACTATTAAACGGTTAAAAAAAACACAGACATTAATGAAAAATTATTTTAATGAAATAGACACCTAGTTTTTAACGAGATTTATTGCTCTGCTAATCCAAAAATAAACCATCAACCTATAACAAAAATAAAATAAAACAACAATATCCTTACCTCTCCGCTGGTCAGTCAGATCCCCCGCTGCAATCTATCAGAAGGGGTTAAGTGGTTTAGGCCGGGACTAGTGCTAATACGACCAGCCCACTCTAAACCACTGCCAGAATGAATTATTTCATCTCTGTGCAGCCTCCCTGGCTGCCCGGAGATTAACTAATAAGCATGGGAAAGTTTCTGAATTTTTTTTCCCACGCTCATCAGTTCACCTCAGGTCAGCCAGTGATGTCAGTGAGGCTGTGTGGAGTCCCTGGCTGACCTGAGGTGTACAGTATATGCATTTTTTTTTTTAGTTTTTCCTTCAAATTTCAGAGCAAATTTTGTGCATTTTATAGTCAAAGCCAGCAGGAAACAGAAGTCTAAGTAATTCCTTTAAAATTTCTAATTTCATGTCATTCCACGTCTGGCTATAGCTCCAAAAAGTGAATGAGAAAGGGAAAAAACACATTAGTTTATTCTGGCAGTCAAATCATCCTAAATATTCAAAACCACCACTTAAAAAAATATATAATGCATACAGTAACATATTAAATCGCTAAGAAAAAAGAGGGAATATGAAGCTGCAGTTCCCTCTCATGGCATTAATGTTTATGGTGCTATATTCTGTGGCTAGGGGGGAGGGGGTCAGAGCAGTAGATAGGAAACACAAATCAGAACAAGGGCCCACCGCAAAAAAATGTTTATTTCCAGACATAAAAGAGGAAAAAGGGGAGAAAATAAAAGCAATTTATTTTTACTGTAGAACGCACAGTACCCACAGGTAACAAAAATCCACTAAGAATCGCTGTAGAATAATCCATGATACCTATCTGCAATTAAAGAGTTACAACATGGCAGGTATAAAACCAGTTGACTATGAAGGGCAGAACAATTGAGCAGCTGTTGCTACAGATTGACAAAATTGTTAGACTATTATTCGCTTATTAATGTTCCTCACCGTCAATTTTTTACTAACAATCATTCACTTCATTATTCTAAACTTTTTATTTGCGTATGAAAAAGGCTGCATAATGGCCCCCAAAAGAGAAATATTCAATAAATCCGATCAGTTAAATCAACAATGATAGCAAGAGACTGAAAGGGCAAATCGCATCACTTAAAAGTTCACTATTTATTATGTACATTTTTTTTCTGTAATAATCATTAAAATTTGAATGCCGAGAGGGGTTATTGGAAAAATAAATGAGTCCATACTTAATAACTAACTTCATAAACTTACAGGAAGCAATTGTTAATTTATGCTCTAGATGTAATTAGTATAATTATGATTTTAGTGCCAGTGAGGTACCTGATTGCTCTGCATAAGTTAGAACTGAACTGCAGTTGACAATTTTTTATGGACTTCCTCACTAATATCACACAGTATTGTGCTATTTTTTTCATTTGTTTATTAATCCAAAAGTCTTATTTTATTTGAAAACCAAATCATTATCCTAACTGCTTCTAGCCCACAGCATGGCCCCAATTTATCATAGTGATTATGCCAGAAATGTGACGTAAAACTCTTTGAAAAGTCACAAACTTTTTGTACAACACAAGATTTTGAAACTTTTCTCAATTACACTCTTATTCAAAAAATGGGTGGAGTGGGGCAACATAGTGTAATGTGGCACTACCTTATTAATTCATGACTAGCTGTGATGGATCTTACACCTTAGATCATACTCCAGTCCCTGACTGTAATAAATTTGTGACAAGTCACATGATGGGGCATGCCTCTTTTGAAGATGCTCTGTTGAGCCCCTTAATTAATCTGGTTTCCTCGAACATGCCCCTTCATCAACACTGACGTGAATGCCACGGTCTTTCTATGTGAGGATGGTTCACATATAATTCTTTCAAGTCTAGGGCCTCAATTCATCAAGTGATTACTCCAGAACTTTGGCATCTTTGCCCAGCTTTACAAAATGGACGGCGCTCATGTGGAATGGGGGACGTGATGCCACAGCTTATGTAATATATGATGACACATACCTTACACAGACTAGAGTAAGGTTTGTGATGAGACATACAAACGATACTTTACAGATGTGCTTAAGATTTGTGCGACTCTTAATGAATCAGGCGCCTTTCGTTGCAACATGCCGCCTCATCAAAACCGGTGTGATCAATGCCGGTCTTGATGAATCGGGGCCAAAGTGGCTTTGCAATGTCTCCAACTGCATGGAAATTATACAACTGCTATAAAGGAATTCCAGAATGTTCGAGAGCACAGGACTCCATAGTTGCAATTTCTGCTTTCCTCGTAGCTGCATGCACTCTGCTGATTAAATATGTTGGTTTAGGAAAAAGCCATGCCAACAGTGTCGGTTTTAGGCAAAGTGGGGCCCTGGGCAAAAGTTTAAAGTGGGGCGCCTAATACATGTTGCACCATCACACAAACATTTTGGTTATATTTACATGCGCTGAGTTCATGTTGCTAAACTAGCGTGATCGATAATATTGAAGTCATTTGACACTTGTTTCCCAGCCTTTTTACACCGGCTGAGGTAGAATGAAGGACACAGAGCGATCACTGGTAGATCACTATGTCCCCATATATTATGCCATCAGCAGCATATATGCAGTTTTTACTGGGCGATGTGCTACTGAGAGCAATGATTTTTGTTCCAACGTAAACAATTCAATAAATAGGCAGAATTTTGCTCATTTAGTATAATGCACCCCATAGCCCTCCATATAGTATAATGCACTTCCCATTGTCCTCCAAATGGTAATAGTATTATTATTTATTACTCTAGCACCATTTCTTCCATGGAGCTTTACATGTGAGGAGAGGTATACTGTTATGAATTGGTCACCGAGGAGAAAAAAGCAAAACAAGCTAAGCCCCAGAAAACCAGAGAGGTTGGTAACTATGCAGACTGCAGAACCCTGATCTTACCACACAACTAGCAGTAGCCATGGAGCGTGCCTACGATGTTCCTAGACGCCTCATCACGGCCAGAGAACTACATGAGCCTAAAGCAAGAAACGGGTAAACTAACTGCCCCAGAGCAGACCCCAAAGGAATAGATAGCCCCCACACATGTATTGACGGTGAATCAAGATGAAGGTACAAACACAGGCAGGAAAATAGGCTGAGCAAACGATGGGGCCCAAACTAACTAGACAGGAAAGGAAAGATACTGTCTGCAACCTGCAAAAAACCCTACAAAAATAATGTCCAACACTTCTGATAGCAAAATTAACCCTGAAGTCACTAGACTTCTCCCACTATTTCAGCACTCTGAAATATTCTGAGACAGAGCAAAAAGAGACCGAACTAGTAAGGGACAAAAAGCCAATTGGCAAAATACTGATAAATAAGAGTGGAAATTCAGCACAGCCCCCAGCAGGGGCTGGCAGACCACACAAACAACTGAATAGACCAACAAAAACAAGTGTGAACATTAGCAAAAAAAACTTGGTTTTCAGCTCTGTTCCAGTCATCTAAAGCTAAGAGCTGACAAGCCAGAAGGAATCACCAGCAACTGAATAGGGCGTCGGCTGTCTTAAATCCAATCTGAGAATCCTGAGATCCAATCGTCATCCTCATTCTCAGGTGGCAGATCTCCTCCGATCAAACCAGCCGCACCACCTCCCGTCACCACCAAAGGGAGTCCAGAAGGGGCACAACTGGTAAACCAGAGAATGAACTCACAACAGTATACATAATAAAAAATGAGTACAATAATCTTAATACAAGTCAGGACTTGTACAGGAGGAGAGAGGATCCTGCCCGCGAGGGCTCCCAAATCTACAAGCGATGGGTGAGGATACAATAGGTGAGGGTAGAGCTGGTCCTGCAGCGGTTTGGTGGATCGGTGGTTACTGCATGTTGTAGGCTTGTCGGAAGAGGTTCCTTTTGAAAGTTTCCATGGTAGGCGAGAGTCTAATATGTTGGGGTAGAGAGTTCCAGAGGAGGGGAGATGCACGGGAGACAGTTTGCATGCGATTGTGGGAGGAGGAGAGTAGAGAAAGATCTTGTGAGGATCGAAGGTTGCCTGCTGGTAAGTACAGGGAGACAAGGTCACAGATGTATGAAAGAGACAGGTTGTGGATGGCTTTGTATGCATATATTGTGACTACAGACTTTGTTTTTAGACATTGTAACACCTTTAATGAAGTAATCAGTTTTCACCTTAACATCAATAATGGTTTTAAAAGGGGTTAGCTGGGACTTACACATTGATGACCTATACAGGTTCCAGCACCCAGAACCCTCATAGATGAGCTGATCTCTACTTCAGGAGACAAACTGCAGGAGTCATCAGTTGTCACTAAACGATGTACAGTATAAAGCTGTAGTGTTATACTATGTACATTACTTACATCCGGTCTCTGGAATAGCAGATACGGTAATGCTGTGATAATGTCTTATGATGTGCTACTCATGTATTATGTTTCCATAATCATATTTTATGGTGGTTAATGAATTATCATAATAATGATGATCGTGATGATGTGACAAACATGTATTATAAAGTGATAATTATTTTCAAAAATATAATTAAGGCATTAACCATACCCTAGCCCCAACCCTAACTGTAAAAATATGGGAAAAAAAATATATTATTTTTTATCTAAGGGGGTGAAAAAGGGAGGTTTGAGTACTATTTTTTTTTTTTTTTCTAATTTTGATCACTGTGATAGACCCTTTTACAGTGATCAAAATTAACTAAAAGGAAAAATCTCATTGTTCCCGGGTACCGGCTGGCAGATATATGTTTGGTATCTGTGTACTTATACTGACCTGGAGAATCATATTTCCAGTTAAATTTTACCATATAGTGAACATGGTAAATAAACACACAGAAAACATTTGATTTTTTTTTTTTTTTTTTTCTCCCATTCTCCAGTACACTGTAGGGTAAAATCAATGGTGTCATTCAAAAGTACAAGTCATCCCACACAAAACAAGACCTCATATGGCTATATTGCCAGAAAAATAAAAAACAAAGTTTTATGGTTTTTGGAGAAAGGGGAGAAAAAATGAAAATATGGAAAATGTCCATGGCGTCAAGGAGGTAAATTCAAGATTTGTCTATACCCAGGCCATTTACAACCCCACCATACATTTTACACATTTGAAGTGGGTTGTCAAAAACTCAGACAGTGTCATCATAATCCTTATGTTTCCTCCTTGTAAAATAATAACACCTATACTCATCTCTGGCGTCGGCGCCGGTCCAGCGGTGTCCCGGGGCCAACCAGCCACTGTTCTCCCTTCCTCCGGATGTATGTGTATGTAAGGCGGGAAGAGTGAACACAGCACTGATTGGCCATAAGGATTGCATGACATAATAATGTCATGCAATCCCCGGGAGAGTCAGTGCAGACATGTCTGCAACGGCGCCGGTACTAGAGGTAATTACAATGCTATATTCAAATGATAAGTATTTGGTAAGTATTTTACCTCAGTATTTGTAAGCCAAAACCAGGAGTGGGACAGTCAGAGGAAAAGTATAATAGAAACATGTCACCACTTCTGTATTTATCACCCACTCCTGGTTTTGACTTACAAATACTGATCGATCAACTACTGAACTTGTGAGCATGGCCATAGTTACTATTTTTTAAGGTAAAAACATAGGGTTAAAAATGGGTTGTATGAGTTGTGGACAACCTCTTTAAGTTGACTTTTTACCCCCTTTGTAAATTGTTCTGGAAACCTTACCTTTATCTTCTTAGCATACTTGTGCTTTTTCGTTGTAACTATAATGTGAAAATGGATGTTTGGCAGATAAAAATATTTTGAAAAAGCGTCAGAGTGGTGTAAAATAAAATGATTGACCCTCGTAGATCCTGTTCCACTGCTTATCTGATCTCTGCTACTCTTTGCTTCCTGGTTTGCTCTCGACACATCACTAATATCTGAAAATGTCCACAAAACCAAGGCATCTCCATGGACACTAATGGGCTGAGAAGGTATTTCTGCGTATTGCTATAATTTTATTTTTCACTGAAGACCCCTCCAGGGCACATTCCCATGTGTTAGGTAGCTGAATCCGCAGCGGTGGGGCAAACCGTCTGCACATCTCATTCTATGCATTGTACAGGCAGAGACCAACCAATAACATCTGGAGTATAGGCTGACCTTATGGAGATCTGCACTCCGGTCCTCTTTCGCTGCTGATATTCTACTCTGCGCGTTAATGACATTTAGCAAAATCTCAATCATAACACTGCTACTGTAATATGCAGCAGACTTTTGGCTTCAGAAGGTCCTCTCGTATCCTGTACATGTTATGTAATTATGATTTAGAAGTTGTGAAAATTTTGGAAACTTGAAAAATGCAATATTTCAAGAAAAAGATTGAGATTAGACCTATGTGATGTAAATAGACATTGAATTTGTGAAATGAAGGTCAAGTCTACATTAATTAATGCGAGGGGCATACCCAAGGGGTGGATTTAAGCTTAACACAGCCCACACCACACAACCTCGCTTTATTCCTTAGCTTAACACTAGGGGGAGCTGATGGCATATATCTTTTATTAGAGTTCAGTGTTGGATCTATAGAGATTTATTAGTATAGTGTAAGCTCTTTACAACAGCAACTAAACACAGACTTTTATCATTTAATTCTGGTTGTGAAATACTTAAAAGGGTTGCCTGATGTAGTAAAAAAAAAAATGTAGTAATTTGTAGGGCATGGGTAGGCTTAAAATAAAAAATGTTACACTCACCTTCCAGCGACCCTCTTGGATCGAAAACAGGTCAATTCAATGAGTCACCTGAGAAAGTGAGGGTGTGTGCACACACTACACTACAGATTCTGCTGCGGATCCGCAGCGGTTTTGGCCCTGTGGATCCGCAGCAGTTTCTGCTGCTGTGTACAGTACCATAATATCCTATGGGAAATGAAAACCACAGTGCAGATTTTTCCGCGGTTTCTAATCCGCAGTAAGAATTGACATGTCAATTCTTTCTGCGGATTCCGCTGCAGTTTACCATCTCCTCCATTGTAGAGGTGATAAACCGCAGGGCAAAACCGCAGGCCAATCCGCAGATAAACCGCAGGTCTTTTGACCTGCGGATTTTGCAAAATCCACGCGGATCAATGTGATTGGCTGCAGTAGTCAGGTGACTAGAAGAGCGCGTCATCTGAGAAACATCTGATGATGACGCATTCTTTTAGTCCCCTGAATGCTGCACCCAATCACAGGCTGTAGCAGTCATGTGACTTCCAAAAGTCGCAAGCATTGATTCTGGAGCTGGTCCAGACCCCCGATGCTGAGTCCCCGGGGTTGCTGGAAGGTAAGTAGGCCTACGTTTTTAATTTTAAGTCAGAGATGCCTTCTTTTTTTCCCTGTATTGGACAACCCTTTTTACCCCTTAGGCCGGAGTCACACTACAGCGAGATACGGCCGAGTCTCGCAGATTAAAACCAAGCTCTGGCGCCGGCACTCCAGAGCGGAGCGTGTAGCTCCATGTATTGCTGTGCGGCTGCACGCTCCATTCTGGAGTGCCGGCGCCAGAGCTTGGTTTTAACCTGCGAGACTCGGCCGTATCTCGCTGTGTGTGATCCCGGCCTTAAGAACCAAGCCACTTTGTAGGTTAATGACCAGGCCTTAATTTTAAAATCTGATCACTGTCGATTTATGTGATTATAATTCTGGAACGCGTCAATGACGGATCCCACTGATTCTGAGACTGTTTTTCTGTGACATATTGTACTTTATGATAGTGGTAAAATTTCTTCAAATTTGCTTGTATTTATTTGTGAAAAAAATGTAAATTTGGCAAAAATTTTGAAAATTTCACAATATTCAATCTTTTAATTTTTATGCACCTAAATCAGAGTATTATGTTACACAAAATAGTTAATATATAACATTTCCCACATGTCTACTTTGCATCAGCACAATTTTTGAACATCATTTTTTTTTTTTGTCAGGACGTTATAAATGTTAAAAGTTGACCAGCGATTTCTCATTTTTCCAACAAAATTTACAAAACCATTTTTTTAGGGACCACCTGACATTTGAAGTGACTTTGAGGGCCTACATATATGATAGAAAATATCCAAAAGTGATGCCATTCTAAAAACTGCACCCCTCAAGGTGTTCAAAACCACATTCAAGAAATGTATTAACCCTTCAGGTGCTTCACAAGAACTGAAGCAATGTGGAAGGGAAAAAAGGAACATTTAACTTTTTTTTTTTTTTCACAAAAATTTAATTTCGGACACAATTTTTTTTTATTTTCTCAAGGGTATCAGGAGAAAACAATCCACAATATGTGTTGTGCAATTTCTCCTGAGTACGCCGATACCCCATGTATGGAGGAAAATCACTGTTTGGGTGCACGTCAGGGCTTGGAAGGGAAGGAGCACCGTTTCATGTTTTGAACGTAAAATTGGCTGGAATCGAGCGCCATGACATGTTTGGAGAGCCCCTGATGTGGCTAAACTTTGGAAACCCCCCACAAGTGACCCCATTTTTAAACTTGACCCCTCAAGGGACTTACCTAGATGTTTGAGTGCCTTGAATGCCCGAGAGCTTTAATAAGTTTATAACGTAGAGCTGTGAAAATTAAAAATCACATTTTTTTTGTCAAAAATCATCTTTTAGCCCTAAATTTTTTATTTTAACAAAGAGAGCAGGAGAAAATGGACCCCAAAAACTGTTGTGAAATTTCTTCTCAGTGCGCTAATACCCCATGTGAGGTGGAAGACCACTGATTGGGAGCACAGCAGGACCTGGAAGGGAAGAAGCCAGGTTTGACTTTTTGAACACAAAACTGGCTGGAATTGAGATCGGACGCCATGTCACTTTCGGAGGGCCCCTGATGTACCTAAACATTGGAAACCCCCCACAAATGACACCATTTTGGAAACTCGACCCCTCAAGGAACTTATCTAGATGTGTGGTGAGCATCTTGAACCACCAGGTGCTTTCATAGAAGTTTATAACAGAACTAAAAAAAAAATAAAAAAAGTTACATTTTTCCTGCAAAATTTTTCTTTTAGATTCAATTTTTTTATTTTCTCAAGGATAACAGGAGAAAATGGACCCCAAAATCTCCTGAATGTGCCAATACCCCATGTGTGGTGAAAAGTACTGTTTAGCTCAAAAGGGAAGGAGTGCCATATTATCGTGCAGATTTTACTATTATGGTTTGATGGTGCCATGACCCACTGCGAGAGGCACTTAGGTGTCAGAACAGCAGAACTCCTCATAAGTGACCCAATTTTACAAAATACACCTCTTGATGAATTAATCTAGGGGGCAGTGATCATTTTGACAACACCAGTAGGTTACAGAATTTTATTCCATTGGGTAGTGAGGAAAAATTAAAATTTTTGTAGTAAAAATGTAATTGTTTTAGCCCGATTTTAACATTTTCACACAAGAAGCAGGAAAAATTGTCACCAGAATTTGTCTCAAAATTTCTGCTGAATATAGAAATACCCCATATGTGGCTGTACAGCACTACTTGGCCATACGGAGAGTCTCGGTAGGGATGGTGTTCTATTTGATTACTGGAGCACAGATTTTCCTAGATTAGTTTGTGGACTCCATATACAGAGCCCCTAAGTGCTAGAGAGCAGAATTCCTCTCCCCCACCAAGTGACCCCATTTTGGAAATTAAACCCCTGCCAAATGTGCATGCTAAAGGGGGTTTATGAACTCTGGGCTTCAGAAGGGAGGGGGTATTTGGATTTGGGAGCGCAGAATTCACTGAATTTCTTTTGTGCTTACACGCAGTGACGGTTTAAATGCATGATGGGCAAAGCCCGCCCTGATGTGGGAATTGACACCCTGTCATGACGGCCTATGCCCGTCATTGGATGTTAAGGGGTTAAATGGATTTGTGGAAAACTCAGACTCTAAAAAGCACAAAAATTAAGTAAGGGTGACATTTACCACTACGGAAGTACCTTTTATCCACTTTTATGCCCAGTTCTTAAAAATATTATATTGATACACTACATTGGCATTTTTTGCATATGCCTGGCACTTAGCGGTCAGTTTATAAGTGGGTCCTCTCTTAGAACTTGTTTGTGATACCCCTGTGGGCAGTGATGCGACCAGAGGGAAGTTAGCTAGTTTTGATTGTGCCGTTGATAGGGATAGTCTTGTGGGACCTTTACTGGTGTACTATGATATTCATTAACCCCTTCCTGACATCAGACGTACTATCCCGTCCATGGGACCCGGGCCCCTATGCCCATGGACGGGATAGTACGACTACCACGATCAGCGGCGCCCACTTGGTGAGCGCCGCTGATCGCGGCCGGGTGTCAGCTGATTATCACAGCTGACACCCGGCACAATGTGTCAGGGGCAGTCACGGACCGCCCCCGACACGTTAACCCCTTGCACACCGCGATCAAACATGATCGCGGTGTGCCGGGGGTTAAAGGGAAGCATCGGCAGGGTGGGGGCTCCCTCCGTGCTTCCCTGAGCCCCCACGGCAGCGCAATGTGCTGCGGGGGGCTCCTTTCCTGCAGGCCCCCGAATCCAAGATGGCGACGGGGGCCTTCGGGGGCCTGCAGGAAGCTGGCTTCCTCAGTGCCTGCAAAGCGCAGGCATGAGGAAGCCTTCTGCAGTGCCTGTGACAGATCGCTGATCTGTCACAGTGATCTGTGATGTGACAGATCAGCGATCTGTCACAGGACAGTGATGTCCCACCTGGGACTATTTAATAAAGTAAAAAAAAAAAAAGTGTTAATAAATTTAAAAAAATCGCCAAATAAATTAGGAAAAAAAAAAAATATTCCCCCAAATAAATCCATTTTTTAGAAATAAAAAAACAATAAAAGTACACATATTGGGTATCGCCGCGTCCGTAACGACCTGCCCTATAAAACTATCCCATTAGTTAACCCCTTTAGCAAACCACTTAAAAAATAAAAATAAAAAATGAAGCAAAAAATGATTTATCATACCGCCAAACAAAAAGTGCAATAACGCGTGATCAAAAAGACGCATATAAATATCCATGGTACCGCTGAAAACGTCATCTTGTCCCGAAAAAAACGAGCCACCACACAGTATCATCAGCGAAAAAATAAAAGTTATAGCTCGCAGAATAAAACGATGCAAAAATAATTATTTTTTATATAAGATAGTTTTCATTGCATAAAACCGACAAAACATAAAAAAACAACCTAAATAAGGTATCTCTGTAAGTGTACTGACCCGAAGAATAAAACCGCTTTATCAATTTTACCGCACGCGGAACGGTGTAAACGCAGCCCCCCAAAAGAAATTCATGAAACGCTGGTTTTTGTTCATTCTGCGTCCCAAAAATCGGAATAAAAAGCGATCAAAAAATGTCATGTGCCCGAAAATGGTACCAATAAAAATGTCAACTCGTCCCGCAAAAAAAAAGACCTTACATGACTCAGTGGGTCAAAATACGGAAAAATTATAGCTCTCAATATGTGGTGATGCAAAAACTATTTTTACAATAAAAAGCGTCTTTTAGCATGTGAAAGCCGCCAAACATAAAAACTGCCATAAATAGTAAATCAAACCCCCCGTTATCACCCCCTTAGTTAGGGAAAAATAATAAAATTAAAAAAATGTATTTATTTCTATTTTTCCGTTAGGGCTAGGGCTGAGATTAGGGTTAGGGGTGTGTTGGGGTTCGGGTTGGAGTTAGAATTGGGGGTTTCCACTGTTTGGGCACATCAGGGGCTCTCCAAATGCAACATGGCGTCTGATCTCAATTCTAGCCAATTCTGAGTTGAAAAAGTCAAATGGTGCTCCTTCCCTTCCAAGCTCTGCCATGCACCCAAACAGTGTTTTACCCCCACATGTAGGGTATCAGCCTACTCAGGTCAAATTGCAAAACAATTTTTGGGGTCCAATTTCTCCTGTTACCCTTAGGAAAATAAAAAATTGGGGGCAAAAATATCATTTTTGTGGAAAAAAATGATTTATTATTTTCACGTCCGAGCGTTATAAACTTCTGTGAAGCACTTGGGGGTTCAAAGTGCTCACCACACATCTAGATAAGTTCCGTGGGGGGTCTAGTTTCCAAAATGGGGTGACTTGTGGGGAGTTTCAATAGTTTAGGTACATCAGGGGCTCTCCAAAGGCAACATGACACCTGCAGAACATTCCCTCAAAGTCAGCATTCCAAAACGTCACTACTTCCCTTCCGAGCCCCGACATGTGCCCATACAGTAGTTTTCTCCCACATATGGGGTATCAGCATACTCAGGACAAATTGGACAACAACTTTTGGGGTCCAATTTCTCCTGGTACCCTTGGGAAAATAAAAAAATGGTGACTAAAAGATCATGTTTGTGGAAAAAATACGAATTTTTTATTTTCACGCCCGGGCGTTATAAACTTCTGTGAAGCACTGGGAGGTTCAAAGTGCTCACCACACATCTAGATAAGTTCCTTGGGGGGTCTAGTTTACAAAATGGTGTCATTTGTGGGGGGTTTCCACTGTTTAGGTACATCAGGGGTTTTCCAATCGCGACATGGTGTCCGATCTCAATTCCAGCCAAAAACGTCAAATGGCGCTGCTTCCCTTTCGAGCTCTGCCATGCGCCCAAATAGTGGTTTACCCCCACATGTGGGGTATCAACGTACTCAGGACAAATTGCACAATAACTTTTAGGGTCCTGTTACCCTTGGAAAAATAAGAATTGAGGGTGAAAAGATCATTTTTGTGGAAAAAATGATTTATTAATTGTACGGCTTTATGTTATAAACTTCTGTGAAGCCCTTGGGGGTTCAAAGTTCTCACCACACATCTAGATAAGTTCCTTAGGGTGTCATTTGTGGGGGGTTTCCACTGTTTTTGTACATCAGGGGTTTTCCAATCGCGACATCGTGTCCGATCTCAATTCCAGCCAAAAAACGTCAAATGGCGCTGCTTCCCTTCCGAGCTTTGCCATGCGCCCAAATAGTGGTTTACCCCCACATGTGGTGTATCAGCGTACTCAGGACAAATTGCACAATAACTTTTAGGGTCCTGTTACCCTTGGAAAAATAAAAATTGGGGTGAAAAGATCATTTTTGTGGAAAAAATATGATTTTTTAATTGTACCGCTGTACGTTATAAACTTCTGTAAAGCCCTTGTGGGTTCAAAGTTCTCACCACATATCTAGATAAGTTCCTTGGGGGGTCTAGTTTCCAAAATGGGGTCACTTGTAGGGGGTTTCCACTATTTGGGTACAGCAGAGACTCTCCAAACGTGACATGGCGTCCGATCTGAATTCCAGCCAATTTTGCATTGAAAAAGTCAAACGGCGCTCCTTCCATTCTGAGCTCTGCCATGCGCCGAAACAGTCATTTCCCCCCACATATCAGGTATCAGCGTACTCAGGACAAATTGCACAATAACTTTTGCAGTCCAATTTCTCCTGTTACCCTTGGTAAAATAAAAAAAATTGAACCTGAAGTATTTTTTTGTGAAAAAAGTTAGATGTTCATTTTTTTTTAAATATTCAAAAAAATTCCCGTGACGCACCTAAAGGGTTAATAAACTTCTTGAATGTGGTTTTGAGCACCTTTAAGGGGTGCAGTTTTTAGAATGGTGTCACTTTTTGGGTATTTTCTATCATATAGACCCCTCAAAGTGACCTCAAATGTGATGTGGTCCTAAAAATAAAATGGTGTTGTAAAAATGAGAAATTGCTGGTCAACTTTTAACCCTTATAACTTCCTAACAAAAAAAAAATTTGGTTCCAAAATTGTGCTGATGTAAAGTAAACATGTGGAAAATGTTAGTTATCATGTTTTTTGTGTGCCGTATCTCTGTGATTTAAGGGCATAAAAATTCAAAGTTGGAAAATTGCGAAATTTTCAAAATTTTCGCCAAATTTCCATTTTTCTCACAAATAAACGCAAGTTATTTGAATGAAATTTTACCACTAACATGAAGTACAATATGTCAGGAGAAAACAATGTCGGAATCACCGGGATCCATGGAAGCGTTCCAGAGTTATGACCTCATAAAGGTACAGTGGTCAGAATTGTAAAAACTGGCCCGGTCATGAACGTGCAAACAACCCTTGGGGGTGAAGGGGTTAAAGCACTACTACAGCATTTTTTTTTACAGCAGCGCTGGAATGGTGCTACTAAAGTAAGATCTCTGCAGCTAACATTACACTTATCACCCACCGTCTTCATCTGTTCCCAGCATCGCTCTGCTCCCGTACTGCCATCTTATGACTGCAATTTCTAACTGACTAGAAGCTCTCAATGCAAGTCTGTGTGCCAGAATGAGGCTTGCATTGAAAAGTCACCTGTGGCTTGCTCCATCAAAAATGGCAGGTCACGACTAAGTACATGGATCTTACATTAGTAGCGCCACTTCAGTACTGAATAAAAATAAAAAATCCGCTGGAGTAGTGCTTTGAAGGAGAATTTTACTTGTGCATTGACGGTAACATTAAATATATCCTTTTTAAATTTCAGTATCAACTAGGTATATGCTACTTATCATGGTTTCTATTTTTTCTTTTCGGTCAAAAAATTGATAAATGTTTGTTCTTTCTTACAAAGCTTAAAAAATACCTAAACTTTCATTTTCATTTTTTTTTAATAATTTTGACCAAAATGGAAAGTAATAAAACTTTGTAAATCATTGTATTATGGGATTTTCCATCATTCCTATAAAAAAGAAAAAAATGCATGAAAGAGGCTTCCAAACCCCTGCTTTGCTGCATTAATATCAGAGCATGGACATTTCATAGAATCAAAGAATTGTAGGGTTGGAAGGGACCTCCTGGGCCATCTGGTCCAACCCCCTGCTCAAAGCAGGATTTGCTAAATCATCCCAGTCAGATGTCTGTCCAGCCTCTGTTTGAAGACTTCCATTGAAGGAGAACTCACCACTTCTCGTGGTAGCTTGTTCCACTCATTGATCACTCTAACTGTCAAAAAGTTTTTTCTAATATCTAATCTGTGTCTCCTCCCATTCAATTTCATCCCATTGCTTCTAGTCTTTCCTTGTGCAAATGAGAATAAAGTTGATCCTTCTACAATGTGACAGCCCTTTAGATATTTGTAGACGGCTAAGTCTCCTCTCAGTCTTCTCTTTTGCAAACTAAACATTCCCAAATCCTGCCACCTTTCCTCATAAGACAGGGTTTGCAGACCGGTCACCATTCTGGTCGCTCTTTTCTGAACTTGCTCCAGTTTGTTGATGTGTGTTTTTTTTTTTTGTTTTTTTTTTTAAATGTGGCGCCCAGAACTGGACACAGTATTCCAGATGAGGTCTGACCAAAGAGGAGTAGAGGGAAATAATGATTTCACGTGATCTAGACTGTATGCTTCTGTTAATACATCCTAGAATTGCATTTGCCTTTTTTGCTGCTGCATCACACTGTTGACTCCTATTCAGTCTGTGATCTATTAGTATACCCAAGTCTTTTTCACATGTGCTGTTGCTTAGCCCTATTCCTCTCATTCTGTATATGCTTTTTTCATTTTTATTGCCCAGATGTAGTACTTTGCATTTTTCCCTGTTAAAAACCATTCTGTTAGTTGCTGCCCACTTCTCCAGTTTATTTATATCTTTTTGAATCCTCTCTCTCTCTTCTCTAGTATTAGCTATCCCTCCTAGCTTTGTGTCATCGGCAAATTTAATCAGTTTACCCTCAATTCCTTCATCTAAATCGTTGATAAAGATGTTGAACAATACAGGGCCCAGGACAGAGCCCTGTGGTACCCCACTTGAGACATTCTTCCAACTGGATGTGCAGCCATTTACGACCAATCTTTGGGTGCGATCACTAAGCCAGTTATAAATCCACCTAACAGTTGGATCAAATCAAATGGTCATTACTCCATGCTAATTCTCTTGGATCTCTCTGCAGCATTCGACACTGTGGATCATCAGCTCCTCCTCACTATGCTCCATTCCATTGGCCTCAAGGACACCGTTCTCTCCTGGTTCTCCTCCTATCTCTCCGACCGCTCCTTTACTGTTTCTTTTGCCGGTTCCTCCTCCTCTCACCTTCCCCTTACTGTTGGGGTTCCTCAAGGATCGGTTCTAGGCCCCCTCCTCTTCTCCTTGTACACTGCCCCTATTGGTCAAACAATCAGTAGATTTGGTTTCCAGTACCATCTCTATGCTAATGACACCCAATTATACGCTTCTTCTCCTGACATCACGCCAGCCTTTCTAGAAAACACTGGCGATTGTCTAAACGCTGTGTCTAATATCATGTCCTCACTATATCTGAAACTGAACCTGTCAAAGACTGAACTCCTGGTGTTTCCTCCCTCTACTAATGTACCTATACCCGACATTGCTATTTCTGTGTGTGGTTCCACTATTACTCCCCAGCAACATGCCCGCTGTCTTGGGGTCATACTTGATTCCGAGCTTTCCTTTGCCCCCCACATTCGATCACTGGCTCGCTCTTGTCATCTGCACCTCAAAAACATTTCTAGAATTCGACCTTTTCTTACTTTTGACTCTGCAAAAACTCTTACTGTTTCTCTTATTCATTCTCGTCTCGACTATTGTAACTCTCTTCTAATCGGTCTCCCTCTTACCAAACTCTCCCCTCTCCAATCTGTCTTGAATGCTGCAGCCAGGATCATATTCCTCACCAATCGTTACACCGATGCCTCTACCTTGTGCCAGTCATTACACTGGCTACCCATCCACTCCAGAATTCAGTATAAACTTATTACCCTCACCCACAAAGCCCTCCATGGCTCAGCACCACCCTACATCTCCTCCCTTGTTTCAGTATACCACCCTACCCGCGCCCTCCATTCTGCTGATGACCTGAGGTTAGTATCCTCAATAGTCAGAACCTCCCACTCCCGTCTCCAAGACTTTACACATGCCGCGCCAATTCTTTGGAATGCACTTTCCAGGTCAATACGATTAGTCCCCAATCCCCACAATTTTAAGCGTGTCCTGAAAACGCATTTATTCAGACTGGCCTATCGCCTCAACACATTAACCTAACCTATCCCTGTGTGGCAGAGCCAAAAGTTTTACCATAACCAGGTTCCCAGCATCATGTTCCCACATGTTTTATGCATCCATTAGCCCTCTGTGTCTGTACTGTTACACACTTAACATTATGGCTGGTCCATACAATCAGAGCAACTGTTACCACCCACCTTTCGTGTCTACCTCTTTCCTCATAGACTGTAAGCTTGCGAGCAGGGCCCTCACTCCTCTTGTTATTTGTTATAATCTACTGTATGTGATTATTGTTATGCTGTAATGTCTATTGTCTGTACAAATCCCCTCTGAAATGTAAAGTGCTGCGGAATATGTCGGCGCTATAAAAATAAAATTTATTATTATTATTATTATTAACAGTTGCCTTGTCCATTCCATACTTAGTCATTTTTTTCAATAAGGATTGTGTGAGATACTTTGTCAAATGCTTTGCTGAAGTCAAGATATACTATATCTACAGCATTTCCTTGATCCAATCAATCAGTGATTCCGTCCTAGAAGGAAATTAAGTTAGTCTGACATGACTTATTAGTTACAAACCCATGCTGACTCTGTTTAATTACTTCATTCTTATTCAGGTACTGACATACATGTTGTTTAATAATTTGTTCAAAGATCTTTCCTGGTATAGAAGTCAGACTCACCGGCCTATAGTTGCCTGGGTCCACCTTCTTCCCCTTTTTGAAGATAGGAACAACATTTGCTCTTCTCCAGTCTTCTGGGACTTCTCCTGGTCTCCAAGAATTTTCAAAGATTATGGAGAGGGGTTCAAAAATTTCTTCTGCTATCTCCTTCAGTACTCTGGTGTGTAATTCATCTGGACCTGGAGACTTGAATTCATTTAGGTTAGCTAAGTGTTTCCTCACTATATTTCTGTTTACATTTGGAGTACAGATGATGGCAGTGATGGGATTGGCACCTGACTCCTCCTATGTGTGTTCTGCTTATCAGAACAATGTCCCGTAAAATCTTAAACTCAAAGTCAGTGACACGCAGGTGCTGAGTTGACCTTTTCACTGCCAGCATCTGTACTCTAAATGACTACGTTTGATGTCAATGTAGCTAAAATCAGGCAAATAGACTGGGGAATAGCAGGGTCTTGGAAGCCATGTACAAGACATATCCCCTAAAAAAAATTTGCAAAGTTTCATAGTGTTCCCTGCCAGAATTATACAAATAATATTTAATTAAGTTACTTTTTAAGTTGAATCCAATTGCAATGTGCTTACCCCACTTACATGAGTTATTTAAATCTTGCAAAACAACATAGTGTTTATCCAAGAATCTAGAAAAACTATTGGTTTATGCTTTATAACCTACATTTGTGTTCCAAAACCTGTAATTTTGAAGAATATAAATGTATCATTTTCTTTTAAGTATTATACTGGCAAAATTGCTGCTGTTCAACTCGAGATCCAACTTTTCACAGTGCTTGTCAGAACAAAAGTTTGTGCATCATTGTCCTAAGAAGGTTATTTATTGAGATGTCACTGGAAAAGGATGAAGCTCTGACATTAAGGCTAAGTGCACACGTAGCAGAAAATTTTTGCTCAAAAACCTGACTCCCTTCCCAGAAACCGCGCCTTTTTTGTCTTCGCGTTTTCGTTGCGTTTTTTGCGCGGTTTTGATGCGATTTTTCCGGCGCATTTTCAAAACGCATTGAACTAGCCAGAAACGCGGAAAAATCCGCAAAATTAATGAGCATGCTGCGTTTTTTACAGCGATGCGTTTTTTTCGCGGTAAAAAAGCATCAATATGCACAAAGTGCAAAATGCATAGAAATTAATTGGAAGCTTATTTTTAGCGGTTTTATAGTCAAAACCACTAAAAAAAAAGCTAAAAAAATGCTGTGTGTGAACACAGCCTAAGGGTATGTGCAAATGTTGCGGATTTGCCCCTGGGGATCCGCTGCAGATACGCAAGTGATTTACAGTACAATTTTATTCTATGGGGGGGGGAAATGCTGTGCACATGCTGCGGAGAAATCCGCACGGAAACGCAGTGGTTTTTTTCCCGCAGCATGTCAATTCTTTGTGCGGAATCCGCAGTGTTTTTACACCCATTCAATTATAGTAATCCGCAGGCCAAAAAACGCATGCCAAATCCGCAGGAAATCCGCGCTTTTTTTACCTGCGGATTCTGTCAAACGATGCAGATTCCGCACGGAAAATTCCACACAATCCGCAATGTGTGCACATACCCTAATAGCAATAATTTTATTTATATAGCATCAACATATTAAACAGAACTTTACAATTATGCAGGGACATGTACAAACAATAAAGATATTACCAAATAACCCATAATTCAACAGTTACAGGAGGAGTGAGGGTCCTGCTCACAAGCTTACAGTCTGTAGGGAAGTAAGGTGGGGGAGACAATAGGTAGAAAGTGCTTGCATTGTATAGTCCAGCCATCAATATAATAAAAAGGGGTATTCAAACTGGATGATCTGGTCATCAGCCAGCATATAAGTGCAGTTACCAAGTGCTATTGAGTACATGGAGAAAGTGAAGACAGATGAATAGGAAGGGCCAGATTCTGAGGAAAATTTTGAAAGGAGAAACAGGGAAGAGTTAGATTAGTGCAGTGAGGTTTTAAGCCTGTCTAAAGAGTTGCGTTTTTAAAGCACCCTTAAAAATGTGTGGCTAGGTATTAATAGTATAATCTAAGGTAGTGCAATCCAGAAACCTGGTTCAGCTTGAGAGAAGTTGTTGCTCAGGTTCAGATTATGGGGAATGTTAGTATTTGATAGTTTGCAGAATGGAGAGCACAGGTAAGATGATAGAGATGAGGGAGGAGATGTAGGGTGGTATAGAACCATGGAGAGTTTTGTGGGTGACTAGTGTAAAGACTGGCACACGGTGGAGGCATTGGTGTAGCGGCTAGACACAAATACGACCCTGGCTGCAGCATTCCGAATGACTTGGAGAAGAGAAAGTTTGGTAAAAGGGAGAGCGATTAATAGAGTTGCAGTAGTACAGACAAGAATGAATAAGAGCAACAGTAAGAATTTTTGCAGTTTCAAAGGTGCATAAAGGTTCAATTTTAGAGTTGTTTTTAAGGTGCAGGTGACATTAGGCAGTTTATGATTGAATATAGGGAGTAAGGAAAGTTCAGTGTCAAATAAGACCCTATCACAGTGAGCGTGCCACTTGGGAGTTAAGGTTGAACCACCCAAGGAAATTACAATATTGAGTATACTGTAGGTAGGTTAGTAGAAGGAAAGATGAGAAGTTTTTTTTTTTTGTTTTTTTTTTAGTTTGAGTTTTAGATGGAGGGAGGGCATGATGTTAGAAACAGCAGCTAGACCATCCCTAATATTTTGTATTAAGGTGGGGGGTGATGTCAAAAGATGTGTCTAATTGGGTATCTTTGGCATATAAATGGTACAGGACACCAAATCTGCTGATGGTTTGTCCATTAGGGGCAGTGTATAAAGAGAAAAGGAGATCTAGGACTGAACCTTGAGGAACTGTGACAGTAAGCAGAAGAGTCAATACTGTCTCCTCACACATCCTCTTGCTTCCCATACTGTCTTCTCACACATTACCCCCATATTGTTGATTCACATATTTCCATAATGTGTTCTCAAACATCTCCTACCCCATAATGTCCCCTCATAAGAATGCCTCATAAGAAAAAAAAAATTGCATCATGTATCAGTTGCCAGGTTCACTTTAAGGGATTATACTGAGTTACAAAAACATGTCGACTTTCTTATTGAAATGGAATCACATCAAGCAATGGGCTGTATCTTGCACTGCAGCTCAGCTCCAGGGGACTAAATTGGGAACCCAAACTGTGGACAGGTGTGCAGATGTGTATGAAGGTGAGCAGGTAGGGCATTTGCTCAGAGCACAGCTGGCAGGTGGGTGCCTTTGGGCTTGATAATGATCCCCTGGAGTGGGAATCTCCTGTTCTCCAAGCCAAAAATGCTAGCTCCTGAGGGAGATGTCAGCAGTGTGATCAAATGACATGATCAAGCTGCTGACATCACTCATGCGCCGCATAGGAGGATGGTCGGTGATAAGTTATGAGCTCCAATGGAGTCAAAGATGTCTTAGAGGTGAAATGGGGACAGTATCGTTGTGTTTTGGGGGACAGTGTGGGGGAGAAAATTATAAGGGGACAGTGTGAGGGTCTTTTGGGGGACAGTATAGAAGACGAAAAGTGTGACTGGACAGTATTGGGGAGAAAAGTGTGAGGCGATAGTATGAGGGGAGAAAAGTGTGACAGGACAGTATGGGGTTGAGAAAGGGGTGACGAGACAGTTTGTGGGAAGAAATGTGTGAGAGGACAGTATGGGGTTGAGAAAGGAGTGACGGGACAGTATGTGGGAAGAAATGTGTGAGAGAAAACTATAGGGTTGAATAGTGTTAGCTAACAATAGGGGAAATAGAAGTGTAAGTGGACAATATGGGAGGAAAGTGTGTGGGGTCACAGTATAGAGACTGGGTAGTGTGGGGGAAGCAGTATAGAAAGGGGGCAGCATCCGGACACCGTGTGAGAGCACAGCAAGTAGGGGAAAGTATATAGAGAGGGGAAGTTTGAGAAGGGAGCACAGTATAAAGACTGTGTGGGATACTTAGGGACAGTAGGGTGGTTCTAACTTATAAGGGCGGTTATAGTTCAAAAAGGCAAACAGTGTGGAGGCAATATCTAATAGGAGACAGTATTTTGTGCAGGCAGTACAGTGCGTGGCAATTATTTATTAAGGCGCAGTCACATGCCAACTAGATTCTTTCTATTTCTCTCAGTGAAGCAGGGGCTTTTTTTCCCCTGAACATGGAGAGATTAGGAAGAACAGCTAAACAGCATTTTTTCTTTTTTGCAAGAGAAGACGGAAAACATACCGTATAAAGATATACTGCTTCTGTAGGATCACCCTCCTACAAAAACAATAAGTGATATTTCCGCTCTAAATTAGAGACCTGCCCAAACACTTAGTCGTATTCAAATACTAACACAGTTCTAAAAAGGAAAAATGCTATTAAGCCAATTGGTCCATTATTTGCACTGCACGACAGACCCCTGTGGGTTACAAAGAATTTTTTTAAAATTCAATTACTTGCAAAACAATGCCAGGTTTCTTTCTTGATATATTCACAAATCTTATGAGAAACACATAAGTGAAGGAGTAATGGCTCCAGACACGCCAGTAATGTTACATGCTGCCAGAAACTGAATTAAAGTAAAGTTCCATTTACTGAACATATGAAAATTACAACCATGGACCCAAACACGTCTCAAAAAAAAAAAAAAAGTAACGGTTACTATTCATTTCACAATTATAGTTATTTTCTTGGTTAGGACTTGGAGCAAATTCACGCTCTTTATCCTAGAACACTATCTTTCCAGACAGTTGTGTTTTTTTTTTTTTTATAATAATGGAAGTCTAAAAGAACATCAGAATAACTTGCCGAGATATTGTTTTTACATGAAAAGTACTATGGAAACATGAAACCCAATATATATGGCTGTACTCTGAGTACAATACAATGGCTTACAATGCAAGGCTCAGATTAAAGGTTTCAGAATCATAATTATTGGTTCGGCTTGCAGAGAACCATATAACCAAACACCGCTTACACCACGCGAATGGCAATTAAACATGATGGCATTCAACAGAATATTAGCAAACGCATTCATATTAGGTCCCCATGGTTGTTTTTCTACATGCCGACTTAGACGAGCCGATAATCGAGAACGAGTGCTTGTTACACCATCTGCGGCAGGATGGAGAGACGCAGGGCAGAGATTTGTATGTTACAATAATAATTACAAATACATTGATTTTCTGCATTTTATTTCTTAAACAAACAATCCGTTTACTCCTCCTTTAAGAGGTCACAATTTGGCAATTTTCCTCAGATTTAAAAGTAATAATGCTGCACAATTATTCCCTTTAAAACGACGGGCACCATAACAAACTTCATGGACTCGATTATACAAGTAGTCATTGGATGACATTGGGCACCGTTTGTTCCTGTCATGTGATGGATCCGTTTCTTCAATGAAATCCTGTAAAGGAATACAAGCGGAATTTAGAAACAGTAGCCTAAACAGTAAAATAATGATGAAAAGTGGACAATACATACTAAGAGTTGATGTTGTCTCTGTTCACACTAGTGCTATGAATTCCATTTTATGTTTTAGGAACAAAATATAGAATTCATGCATTAAAATTGATAAGTCACATAACGTATGACAGCAGCTCTGTAGGGACCTTATTACCGTATAATAGGGTTTATCAGATTTACACCATGGTGTCCTGGTAAAAATGACGCAGCCTGTGACAGAGCTTCCCAACAGAGGCTCAACAGCAGATATGAGCAGAGCAGTCACTCCATACAGGATATTTTATGGATCCGCTAAAAGCATTCATTTGAATAGTACGATGCATCCATTGATGCTGATTGGGATTACATGTGTAAACTAATCCCCTCTGTCCATACTGACATGTCACCAAAGGTCTATAGTTGGCTATAGACTTATATAGCCTTTAGACAACTGTTGGCTAACAGTTATTCCTCCAAACTCCATCACACATGTTCACGCTTAGACTTGGGTCACACGATCATAGAATACAGCCAAGTGCTATCCAATAAAACATTGCATAGCACTCAGCCCAGAGTTATACTATAGGGCAGCTCAGATCTGCGATTATTTTCTCATGTCGATTCAGCATGGGAGAATAATCTCAGCATGCTGCAATTGGCAGCGAGACCCAGTCCCCGCTGTCTCTACCTTCTTCCAGGGCCTGCGCATGGCACACAAGTCTCCTGGGAGAATGCTTAGGGCGTGTGCGCGCTTTCCTTGCTTCTTAAAGGGTACACGCATGCGCTTCTGTAAATGTCCCCAGCTAATGGCTGGGAGACATTAGGTATTTAAGGCACCCTCCCCAGTCCTGCTACCTAGTTGCAAGGTCCCCGTACCTAGGATCCCTGAATTTGACCCTGTCCGTCCTGTCTGCACTTGTTCCCATCTATCCTGCTTTACCTCATTCCTGTATCAGTCCTGTCTCTACCTAGCCCTAACCCTGCACCCCAGCCGCCTATCTCCTGTCAACCAGTGACAGGCCGGTCCCGCTTCCCTGCCCCTTTGGGGTTCAGCTGCCTAGACTCCAGAGTCTGCCTTGGAGTATCACCTGAGGTCCACCTGGGTTCAAGTCTAATCACACCATCATGGTCTCTAGTGAAGAATAAGCTGATCTCTTAGTTACGCCCCTACAGACTTTCCCCGAATCATGGCACTGTGGTTCCACAAACAAATGCATAACAATTTGATTGTCCCACAGCTATTCCTCCCAATTCCTTGGTTCTTTGTTCAAATATTCTGAATAGGAGAGGGAGTAAACTGCTTGCAGCCACCTCTGACAACTGTACATTTACATTAGAGGGGTATTCCTATCTCCAACATTCGATCCCAATATAAAGTAGTTGTAATAATAATAATAGCAAATAACTCCTATTAGAAATGTAGTATAGTTTTTCTGATTAGCTGTGTCACTTACCCCATGTGCAGGGCATTGAAGTAGCTTAGATATCCATGTTTATGGGCATTCACATAGTGACTGTCACTTTGTGACTCACTATATGTGGATGTAACCATGTGGGGTAATGCTACTCACTCAGTTGCTCACAAAGGTAGACACAGGAACGTTTCTTCAGCTGGTTTATTTAAAGGGAATCTGTCACCTCATTTTGGCGCGGTATTTAAATGACTTGGGTCCAGTCCAATGGGCGGTGTTTTGGGTCCTTTCCTCCATCCCTCCTTGGCCACTGTCCACAATATTTCAGGGAATTTCCGTACTCGGCCTCCATATTATGCGCATGCGCATTGCAATATGGACTTGTGCATGCGCAGTATGCTTTTCCCAACTGCGGGCAAAGCCAAGAAGCATTAGTGCGCATGCGCCGGTGAACTATGTCCTGGAACACAGGGGAAAGCACAGTTCGACACAGTCTCACAAAAACACTTCTTTGAAGCTCTCTTGCCTCTAGACAGAGAAAAAAACTCAGTGGCTAGAATTTAACCTGCCGAACCACACCCTTGAGGTGGAGATATGGTGAGTAGTTGTCTTGTCCATCTCTTATAACTACTCACAAAAAAAATTAACCCTGTCATGTCCAATTAACCCCTCAGCACATAACATGCTGAAGAGAAACTTCTGGGTTTTACATCATGAAAGAAAGCAATTCTTGTGATACACATCTCCCCTCACATACATTGCCGGTGACCCTGTCACATATCCCCCCTCTCTTTCCAAATTCTGGGGGTTTGGGCACCTTCAAACACTAAACAGCGAATTCTGGAGAGGGCATCAGCGTTACTGTGTAACTTCCTGGGTCTATGTTCTACGTGGAAACTAAAGTCCTGAAGGCTTAAGAACCACTTAATTACCCAGGCATTCTTACCCTTCTTTTCCCTTAACTATCTCAGAGGTGCATGGTCTGACACTAGTTTAAACCTACGATCTAGTAGATAATACTTCAGCGTATGCAAAACTCATTTTATGGCTAAATACTCTCTCTCAACAATGGCATAGTTTTTCTCACAGGATGAGAGCTTTCAGCTCAGATACAGGATGATCCCATTCTTCATCATTTATCTCTTGAGATAGCATGGCTCCCAACCCAACTTCAGAAGCATTCATCTGGACCACAAATTATTATCTAAAGTCCGGTGCGACCAGGACTAACTGTTTACATAGTGCCAGTTTCAGCTCTTGGAATGCCATCTCTGTTTCAGCAGTCCATTTGGCCATTGTTCATTTGGTGCCTTTATGGAGATCTCTCAGTGATGTGGTAATCGTGACGAAATTTGTGATAAACAATCGGTAATATCCCACAATTCCAAGAAACCCCCTCACCTGCTTCTTGGAAAGTGGTTGTGGCCACTTCTTGATTGTCTTGACTTTGTTTACTTATTGCTTGATGTCGCCTCTCTTGATTTATGTAGCCTAAATACATGGACTCTTCCTTCCCCTTGGTACTTTTTTTGGATTTATGGTAAACGATTCAGATCATCCTGAATTGCCTGTACCTTTGGGCTGAAGGCTACAATTCGCTCTGGAAGGTGGCTGAGGCACCTTACAGTCCAAAAGACATTCTGGTATATTGAAAACACCTGTTAGGTGTCGAGAAGGCCGTCTTCTCCTTGACACTCTGGGCCATGGGGATCTACCAGTAGCCCTTTGTCAGATTGAGGGTGGTGTACCTTGCAGGTTCAATTCTCTCAATGAGTTCAGCAACACAAGGCATCAGATACGCATCATATTTGGACACTTCATTCAGCCTGCGGTAGTCCTTACAAAACCACCACTCACCATTGACCTTTGGCACGAGGACGAAGGGACTCGACCATCTACTTTTTCACTCCTCTATCACGATGAGGTTTAGCATTCTCTTTGCATGGTTTGAGATTACTTCAATTCGTGTTTCAGGAATTCTATATGGCTTAAGGTTCACCCTTATATGCAGCTGTCAGAATGACCTGCTCCACCACTTGTGTACACCTCAGCAACTCTGAGCAGTTCTTGCCACTGTTGCTTCTGGGTCCTCCACTTTGGCTTCAGGACAGGCTCTCCGCTTCCAGCGGGTCCCAATCTCGCCACGGTTTGAGCAAATTTGCATGGAATACTTGGTGAGGCTTCCTTCATTCTGGCTGGTGGACCATGTAATTAACCTCATATAGGTCTTGACACTTGGCCATCTCGGCTATCTCCGAGAGCTGGTACTGGGCAGGTGCGGGCAGCACCATCTTGAAGGAGGAAGCTTTTTTTTCTTCTCCAGCAAGATAGCGCCACCAGCGCCTGCGCAATAGAAGCTATCGGATCCCCTCTATATACACCAATAGCTACTACTGCGCAGGCGCAGTGGGTGCCATTTTCAAATTGTTTTTTTTGTACTATCTGAATAGCATCAAGCACAGGTATTATTAGGACAGTAAACATGCGATTATGCTGAAGAGCAGGTGCCACGGCTGGCATCTGCCTGCACAATGTTTTTTTTTTTCCTCAGTATGTACATATATTCATTATGCAAACTAGGGGGCAGGTCAGTGAGGAGTCAGTCAGCAGTCTGCATTATGGATACCTAAGCAGAGCACCACATGAAGCCCCACCCCACAGGCCCGCCCCAGAGCACGAGCATTTCAAAATTGAAAATAAAGATTAAACAACAACCACAAGATGAATTTCATCAACCAAGGTATCCTTTTAATCAGTATAATGGCGGCGACTTGACACTGTTTGTATTTTACTGTGCACAATCCTGCTGAGAGGTTACCTTTAACAACAGACTTTGGTAGTTCTAAACCCTCTCTGTGGTGTATTCTAGTACGGGGAGGTGATGATGTCCTGTTTCTCTCGAGATTTCTTGACAACCTTGTACCTTTCCACTTGGCCAACCTAGTCATCCACATTCCGAGGGTCACTCTGGGCAACCTAGGTCTGTACTGGCCTGGGAAGGGAGTGGATTAATATGTCCATCACCACATGCACGACCATCTGGGCAGGACTGGAAGACTCTGGCTGCAATCACTTCTGGACTAGGCATAGCAAGTCAAACATCTGCAAGTGAGATGGTTTGTAACCGGCATATGCCCAGTGGTGGACTCGGGCTCAAACCAACATAATTGCTACAAGGGCATGCCATGATTTCGGTCTTTAACTTGGCATATTCCTTGGCATACTGTAGTGCTAAGTCATATTACGCCTTTTGAGGTTCACTGGTGAAATATGGCGCCAACAACTCTGTTCACTGCTCTTGCGGAAGTCTTTCCGATCAGCTACCTTCTCGAAAACTGTCAGAAAGGCTTCCATGTCATCCCCCAGGGTCATTTTCTGCATGGCCTGTCTTGCTGCCTTCTGGACATGTGTCATCAGTCAGACCTGGGGGTGGGGAGGTCAGCCTGCCCTGGATATCGCTTGCCAGAAGCTGCATTTGTTGCCACTGCTCCTGCTGGTGCTGCTGTATGTGCAGTAGCAATAGCTTGTTCATCTCCTGCTTCTGCTCTGTTTGGACCAAGAATTTAAATAAATCCTCCATGCTGCCTGATGTCTCTCGCTGACTGATGGCTTTCACCCAGGACATAACACGTTCTCTGCAGCAGCTACACAGGTTCCTGGAATGTTGCCCGTATTATTATTTATTTATAAAGCACCATTGGTTTCATGGTGCTGTACTCCACCAATTGTCGTAATGCTACTCACTCAGCTGCTCACAGAGGTAGACACAGGACCGTTTCTTCAGCTGGTTTATTTAAGACATGGCATAAACAAGTGTGGGGTTCAACAAAATAAGTGTTGCCCTTTCTGGCAAAAATGAGAAAACAAACTACATTGTATAGCAGAGCCCATATGCCTGCGGGGATCCGCCCACTCAGGGGACAAAAACACACTTAAGCACAGTCTCACATAAACACTTTTCTGGAGCTCTTTTGCCTCCAGACACACCGACAGAGTTAATAAAAAAAAAAATCAGTAGCCAGACATTTAACCTGCCGAACCACACCCTTGAGGTGGAGATATAGTGAGTAGTTTTCCCACCCATCTCTTACAACTACTCTCAAAAAACCCAACCATGTCATGGCCAATTAGCCTCTCAACACAAAGCATGCTGGAGAGAAACTTCTGGGTTTCACATCATGAAAGATAGCAAACTTAGTGAGACATATCTCCTCTCACATACATTGCCAGTGACCTTGTCACTCATGAATATCTAAGTTACTTCAGTGTCCTGCACATGAGGTAAGCGACAAAGCAATCAGAAGAACTATACTACATTTTGAATTGGAGGTATTTCCTAATATTATTATTATTATTTCATCTACTACATATTGGGTTAGGATATTGTAGATAGGAATGTCTCTTAAAGAACAAAAAGATTGGGAGGGTTGAACTACAACATGCCTGACCCTTCTTTTTCCCAAGACTTGCCTTCATGTAAGAGTTTGTTCACACCATAAACATTAGATGGTTGGCCAGTCCTGAAAAAAATCAACAGGTTCAGATTATATCTATCTAATTTGTATGGCCATGCTAAGCAGTTGGCCAAACCATATAAAGTGTATGAGGCAACATCTAGATTTTTCTTCCATGGATGATGTTGCAGGGGAGGAAAGTCTATCAGTTTGATTATTTTCTTCTTAGTGATAAGTTACCGCAAGAACTGATGGTAGCTTTCTACTCTTTCCCCATTGAAAACACATGAAGGCTTGGCTTAGCAGAACATCGTGTATGGAGGTGCCGACAGCTATCTATGGTATATGCGTCTTTTTACCTTGGCCAAGATCACATATTTTTATTTCAGTGGGAAATGGAAATGCGGTATTACCAGATGCCTACTGGCAGCATCTTACTTCCCATAGTAATAAAATGCTGAAATTCAACATTCCTGATCTTTTTTCCCATGGGGTGGAGAAGTCAATGAATTCAGCCAACTTTTCTCTCCCGTGTTTTAGCTCAATGATCAAACTTTTACTGGAAAGATATTTTGGAAACATTTGACAATTTTAGCTCTCAGCTGACTAAGTTTAAGAAGCTAAAAGTGCGGAACCTCTGTAAAATAATTATTTTAGCTTCCGTAAATATTTTATGTCACCCTTGGGTTAAAATTGCTGCTATCACAGAATTTCATTTTCTCTAAAATGTATAAAAGAGAAGGCAATAACAATTAAGTATACGGTTAACAGGCTTTTTTCGGTGGTAAATGCTTTACTGTCATCACTTCAGCAACTTGACAACTGTCCCCTTGGAAGCCACAATGACTTTGGTTAGTATTATCTATTACAGAAGATTTACTTCAGACTGTGGGACACACAGGCAGCTCACTGGTGCACTGGTTGAAAGGTTGTCTTAACTGATGAGTAAGAAAAACTTTAACAGCCCAAACGTAGTATGACGGCGAGAACACAAAAATCCCATCTAATCAATAATTCAACTTGACATATCCCAGTAGCAGAGAAACTTGAAAAATATAGACAAGCCAGTAACAATTATTTCTGAACAACACAGATACCCCAAGAAATATACATCTGGAATCTAGTTTAGATGATACTTATTAATTATTCACAAGCATACTAATAGCTGCAGTATAATATTGCATCCTTAAAATATTCATGACAATTTGAAAGCAATGATATCTTAAGGTGATGAAGCCGGAACATTGATCCAATGTATGCCCCCAATCAAGGTGAACACGTCATTAACATGCATGTGATGTCTCCAATATACTGTGAAAGAAAAATGGCCATATATGTATGCACAACACACCTGTTTAAAAAGAGCAACAGAAATCAAATGGGAACTTCACAATATTCACTGCGCTCAACAAACTTCTGAATACTAACCACTAATACTAAGGAGATATCATCTTTTGAAAATCCATTTTCAAAGGTGGTTAGAAAGAGAAAATCTCACTCTGGAGGACGCAGCATGTCATTTCATTGTTTTCAGTGTTAACCGTGCAGTCATTTATTTCCCTTGTGGTGGCGCTGCATTGAAATTCAACACTTGCTCATGGGTGGAGATGAGCGTACCTGAACTGTTCGGGGTTCATACCAGACACTCCCCCAGAAGAAGCGAGCAGCGAAACGGTGCCCGTCGGGCGGGAGGGAGAGCACAGCCCTGCTACAAACATTGCGACCAGCATTCCAGCCTCACTATTCACCCACCAGTCCTACTTAGGTAATGAATGCTTCATAGGAGCTCCTTTTTGATAGTAACTACGGTAGATATATAGTGGTTGAATTTGATAGTGTGGTATAGTGCTTTCTGGATCACCTTTATTGAGGATCAGTATACTGATAAATCTATTGTTTGTGCTAGACAATTTAATTGTACATGAATAATATTTCACTAAATGGATACAATACCTTGGCCATTTACAACTATTATATTGATATATCTTTATTACGGTTCTGAAACCTCTTGTCTTTACTATTGTGCTACGATATTTTGCTGTCTTCTCTCCCTCTTCATGGAGGTTTTAGTCCTGTCAACTTTATTACTATTTTAAATTGGTTATTAATAAATATTGATTTTTTTTTTTTACCTTACTCTTGTTGGTATCACTTCTAGTCTAGTGGCCATGATGCCACAAATTGACATCCTTTTGATATACAATGTTTGAAGTGTCTAACGATTAGTCACCTTTTGGACATATAAGTATTACCTAATGTTCATTGTTGAACTCCGAACAATGATTTTTCTTGGAAGCCTGTTTTACAGTTCGGGAGTTCAGGGAGGAGAGAGAAATTTTCCAGCTCCAAAATTCGGGTCCCCATTGATTTCTATGGGGTTTGGGTTCTGGTTCAAGGTTAAGTACAGTTCTGGTACCCGAATCAAACCCAATGAACCCGAACTTCCATGGATCTACTCATCCCTACTCATGGAATCTTCCACACATTACAGCTAATTCTCCAACTACACCATTTATTACTGTAAAAGAAAATTAAAGTTGATTACCATTTAATTCTTCTCTTTTCTAATCTCTATGAAGTCTCTTTTTCCTGCATGAGTCATCCCTCTCTTCAACTCCTGACCCAGATGCTCAGTACTTCACCCCAGCCAGGGACTTTTGCAGTGATAACCCATGCAGGGAAAAAGGACCTCCTGTTTCTACATAGAGCTTAGAAAGATTCAACAAGTCTGTTTTTAATCACATGATGTCATAGACCTAATGGGACAGAGAAGGATTAACTGGGTAAAAAGAAAAAATGAGCAATTGGAAGAACATAATGTTGTATAATATAATGATTGCAATATATTAAGAGGATAACAATTTTGATGGGAGGAGGAGGAGTGCTTCTTTAATGAAAATTTGCTAGTTGATGTTAATCTATGTAATTCGTTAATGGAATTACTGTAAGGAAGGCAATAAACATGTCTTTCTCCATAATACTGTAACAATGTTTGTAAAACATGATCTTCTATACATCTTGTTGAGAGGATCTTGGTTAAGCTATTGCAAAACTGAAGAGTGCGTTGACTATCCTTTTGGCCTTATTGTGCAGTAAACCTTGTTTTATTGTATCATCAGGTAATATACAGTATAATGGTTTATTTTAATCTGTCAGTTATAATTCCAGGGCTTACAAGCATACCTCCCAATACTCATGGATACAGACAGTCCCGAAGTTGGGGACCCACTGTCCCAGGAATTTGGGGTGTATCCTGATTTCAACTGGATCTGTGTCCTCTGGACACAGCTACACTTGAGTACAATAGTGGAGCAAGGAACCTTCAAATCTCTGCTCCACTGTTCACTCTAAGTAAAGACTTCAGGACCTGGTGGGACGTTTATATCACACAGGCAAATGAGCTTCTGTGGGGAAATCATACTGTATGTGGGGCATCTTACTCTGTGGAGTGTCCCCAGTGTGTGGGAGTCACTAGGGGAATTATATAGTGCATAAGACACTGGAGAAATCGTACTGTGTGGTGAGGAATGTAGGAGCATCATACTGTGTGGGTTGGATTGTGCGGTTATCAAACTGTTTCTATGTAGAATGAGGGGGCATCATACTATATGTGGGGGTAATGGAGACATGCTGTATGACTATGACTTTAGTGATATTATACTATTTGTGTAGGGCGTGTATTTTTAAAGGACTGCAGGGGAATCATACATTGTGGAAGATGTACTGTGGGGAAATCATATTGTGTGTGGTGGCTCTGTGGTGGATATGAATGGGGTATTGTAGTGTGTTAGAAAAAGAATGGACTTCATTAGGAGCAATATGTTTGTGCAGGTGCATATAAAGAATTGGGAAGTGGCTTAGCATAAAATGAAAATTACCAAGCCATGCTACATGTATACTGTGATAAATGATACACACAACCTCAAAAAAATTATTGAGGCATAAGACGATAAAAATGCAAATATTATAAAGATTAAAAAATCTTTATTGAAAATTATACACATAAATAATAAAAAATATCCGGTAATGCATGATCAAGTTGTAGGAACAAAAGAGAAAAGGAGCACGGGAGCAGAAAATCCTGTCAGGTTATGTAATCACTTATTAAGTTTGCAAAATACAATTAAATGACAAAACATTCATGAAAACCTGATATATAAAATGAAACCGGGCAATACTAATATATAAGTATACAAAAGAAAGTGTATAGTGCAAAGTATAAATAATTAGAAAAATCAATAATTGTCCAGGGTATAAACTTTGATGCAAAGTGACTAGGGCATGTTAACACAACCAAAGCAAACAGTGCAGCACAACCAAGACAAATAGTATATGACTCCTACTGAGAGGCTGGCAATGACTGCTCTCTAATGTGAATACAAACGCATGGGCCTTGCACACAGCGAACAAGTCGGTAGGACGGTGTTCACACCACCAAAAGACAAACACAGAGAAGCACAGTATAACAAACATGCAAAAATACTCTGTTGTAAAAAATATTTATAACAGTAAACAGCAAGTGCTAGTAAAAAAAATAACAAAACAGGGTATTTAGTAGATACGTACAGTATTTTGCAAAAAATGTATACTAAGCCGCTCTACCAAACGTCAACGTATACCCATCAGAGCAGTCCCTAACCGATGTATTTAAAACCGGACCATGTGAATAGTACCTATATGAGCAGGATTCAGAAAGGTAATGTTTGATGTGGACACGCTGTGTAAGACCGCTTTATATGTGCATGGCCCACAAGGGAGGGGTGGAAACCTCCCAAAATTTGCAAAAGCAAGAAATTGCTCTCTAATGTAAATGCAGCACAGAATAGAGTAAAATGAAAAAGAGCATTACCTATAAAGTGCCAAGTGCAGTGAGACCAGCTGCCAGGTGCTCCTACCCCGACAGTGCCGTTTCGCTAATGCTTCTTCTATGGGGGCATGTGTCATAACTTTTTCAAAGTCATCATATTTCTATCACTTATTAGCAGTGGATCATATTGTTTGGATATTTTTTCCCAATATTTTGCTGCATAACTACTTGTGCACCTCATAACCCGCTACCGGTATTTAAGTTTGTATTTTCTATATAAATCAGCATTAGCTTTAATTTATTTACAGTCATGGTTTTCTGTATATGACAGGCTGTCATATACATGTGTCTTCAGATATATAAAGTATTTGCATATGTTTGTGTATCATAAAACTCATAATTTTATATCCTTATAGTATTATTGGGAATATATCTCTGTCTCATGATAGGTTCTGCATTTATTTTGCATATTTTACTTGCGCATAGTGATTTCTAGGTGTGTTACAACTTCTGCAATAAATGGAAGTGTACATGTGGTTTAAATAGTGTCCTATGCGGAATCCAGTTCCTTCTGCATGAGGGCTACCGAAGAGCAATGGGACAATCCTAAGGGGCCTGTGAAAGAAAAGTGGGGTTAGATTGTGAGCAGGGTGTGGGATGCAGTGACAGACAAAAGGCAGAACAAGAGTTAATAACTTTACTTTAACAGGGGAATACTCCATGCAGGGAGGTAAATGGTTAACAGGGGACGTAAGTGTAGGGAAGGTGACCTGACGGACGGACGGACTAGTCAGAGTGAAGAAAGATAGGTTTGCACAGTGTAGGTAGGAGACAGTGATTACAGTGGGGAAACAACTAGAAAAGTGTAGTGGACGTGCAGTACCTTGGGATGACCATTAGATGGCAGGGTGGAGTGTGAGCAAAGGACTTTACAGCAGCTTAGGGCTTTAGAAACCGTTGGTCATGGGGGGCGTGGTGACAGTTAGTGACAGTTTCAAGGAACCGGGGAAGTTATAAATTCTGAGGGAGGGTTCCAGAAGATTCCAGTCCCCAGGGGGAGCCCAGGTGACAGGAGGACTTCGCCAGTCTGTGTGCCCTGAGGAGAATCCGACCAGGGGGACTGAGGAGAGGAAACGTCAGGGGGGTGGTCCTGACAGGGAAGGACCGCAGCAGAGACAAGGCTCTGGGTGGAAGACACTGTATGTGTAACGACGAGACTGATTAGTAAAGTGCTGTTGGTGTACGGGCCTAAGGCGGCCACAGTAACCGAGCTGTCAGGATTGTCACAGTGTGAGACGGGACGTGACGTGTAAGTACGTCCCTTGTGTAACATACGGTGTTGAAGCGGCCCTGAACACGGAGGGCAGAGAGAGATATCGCGGTGTGCCGCGAGGACCGTCAGTCGGACGGTGTGAAATAAACTTGGACCTGTTGCACCCAGAATCTGCCTCATCGTGTCTCTGTATCATCTCTGCGCGGTAAGAAGTGGGATCACCCCCTATCACCCCCCCAGCTCGGCACCCCACCACCGACACTACATAAGCAGTTCAAAGTGTAAATAATATGCAGAGTTAAAGAACAGCAGAAATGGTATCAATAGTTCTTGTTGGGTCACTTATCCTGTCAGACGTTTCCCAGGATGGGATGAATCACAGAGCAGGTGATGATGCCAGCAACAGCTGGCGTGGCACTTGTCCAATGGGGGTCCGGAAGATAACGTAGGTCCGTCTTCTGGCGGCAGCGGTTGGTCTCCGCTACCTTCCGCTGCCCCTAGTCCATATACTGATGTAGCCAGGGGTGTGCGAGCCACCACACTGTCTGCGCGCACTGTGGTCAGACAGATATACACTGGGGAACCAGGGCACAAATGACGGTCCTGCGCCCGGTCTCTCTTACGCTCACAGTACTCACGGGCCTGGTCGTTTGCACCTTGCTTCGTGGTGACCAATGGGCACACTGCAAGTCCCTCCTTACAGTCTCTGCCAGCGGCGTCGGCGCTACTTGGGCGCGGGCCTACGCTGTACAGATGCTCCAGGGCCGGAGCACTCACTGGTCCCTGCTGCATGCTGTCTGTTCCCACAAAGTCTGCCTGTTTCCGCTCGCACTGAAGCTGTACCCCCTTAACCATACCCCCTGCTTCCGCATGCAAGGATTGGTCCGGTCCCTTAAGCTTTCCCCTGGAGAACAGATGAGACAACCCCGACAGTTCCGGAACCGGCACAGAACAGGTTCCCAGGGCATGGTCCTTCTTACAAGAGAAGAAACCCTCCTGGACTAGTGGATTATCTCTTGGCCCCGGTAGACAACTGTTCTAAAGTCATCAGAAAGTTAAAGGGGTTGTTCACTTTCAGAAAAGTGTAACCCAAATGCTGTAACTAATATAACAAACACAGCAGGCACTCATCCTCTGCGTTGACTACCCACTGCTGGTCCGGTCTCTTTGGCTGCTGTGGTGACATTAAGTTATTATTATTTACTATTAAAGTGCCATTTTTTCCATCGCACTTTACATGTGAGGAGGGGTAGCCATAATAAAACACAAGTACAGTAATCTTAACAATACAAGCCACGACTGGTACAGGAGGAGAGAGGACTCACAATCTACAAGGGATGGGTGAGGATACAATAGGCAAGGGCAGAGCTGGTCATGCAGTGGTTTGGTGGATCGGTGGTTACTGCGGGTTGTAGGCTTGTCAGAAGAGGTGAGTCTTCAGGTTCCTTTTGAAGGTTTATATGGTAGACGAGAGTCTGATATGCTGTGGTAGGGGGGATGCACGGGAGAAATTTTGTATGTGTGACATCAGAGTCTGGTTGTCACAGTGACATTGCCTCCCTCTAAGGGGTAAAGTCATACCTGGAGGCAGGAGGCGGGCCCCCATGCCAGGTAACACAGATTACATGACAATTCCTGCTGCAGGTCAGAAAGGGGAGCTTCCTGATAAATTCTGGCCAGCAGATGGAGTTAGTGAATCATCATGTAGTCAGCTGAGAGAGTCAACAAGGGAGTTGTCATGGAAACGAGCAGCAGCTAAGCTCATGACACGACAGTTAGTCAGTTGGAGACGGGGAGTTGATTTGTGAAGAGGGAAAGGACAAAAACAGAGACAAGAGGCTCTGGGGAAGCTAAAATTGCGTATAGTTGACCTCAGAGCAAAGCGCTAATATAAAAAGAGGACGCCAGAGTCCTAGGCTGAACAGGAGCTGTACGCCCTGACAGTCGAATCTGGAAATACGGGGGACTGCAAGTTCCTGGGCGACACTGAACACCTGAAGGCACGGCAGCAGATCAGGAGCCTGGGCTGACGGTGAAAAGGACAGTACCCGTGATATAGACTCACGCCGTCCGCCATACAGGTTAGAAACCATCACACAAGAGAGGGTCGCAGCTTAGTTACAAACAGCAGGGACCCGAAAACAAAGCGCAGAAGGAAGGTCCCAAACCTCACCTGGCAGGGTGGAGCCCCTGAATGCCTCCAGGCGAGCCGAACTCAATCCATCACCTGTATGTGGTACCCCGGATTGCAACGACTTGCAAGTAAAAGGTAAAGAAACCTGCACCTTTCTGTGTCCTTCTCTTTTTTTCTCTGCACCCCAACGTTCACCGCCATCTGAACCATTAATCAAATATCTTTGCCCTGGGGCCCCTGCTCTACCCGTGGGGAGCTGAACCATTCTTTGCTGCGTCACCATCAGCCCCACAGGACCAAAACCGCAGTGTCGGCCACTCATTGCCGAACACGACGGGTGGCGTCACACTTCAACATCAAATAACTTTCCTATATTTTATTACTGGATGCCCAGGGCCACGGACCGGGTCACTGACACCGTGACAACCCCCTTTAAAGTTAACGGGCCCGTTACCGAGTACCCTAAGGCCCTGCGGGGTGCTCCATATGCGATTGTGGGAAGAGGAAATAAGACGGGAAAAGAGAAGGAGATCTTGTGAGGATCGGATGGGTGAGGATACAATAGGCGAGGGTAGAGCTGGTCCTACAGCGGTTTGGTGGATCGGTGGTTATTGCATGTTGTAGGCTTGTCGGAAGAGGTTCCTTTTGAAAGTTTCCATGGTAGGCGAGAGTCTGATATGTTGGGGTAGAGAGTTCCAGAGGAGGAGGGATGCACGGGAGAAAGTTTGTATGCGATTGTGGGAGGAGGAGAGTAGAGAAAGATCTTGTGAGGATCGGAGGTTGCCTGCTGGTAAGTCCCGGGAGACGAGGTCACCGATGTATGGAGGAGACAGAGACAGGTTGTGGATGGCTTTGTATGCCATGGTTAGGGTTTTGAACTGGAGTCACTGGGTAATAGGGAGCCAGTGAAGGGATTGACAGAGAGGAGAGGTTGGGGAATAGCGGGGGGACAGGAGGATCAGTCGGGTAGCAGAGTTAAGAATAGATTGACTACAGTGGTGGTGTGAGCTGTCAATCACTTAGCTCAGCAGCTTGTGAAGGCTACCTTGGTTATTTCAGGTATTTTACAGTGTGTTGGGTCGACTTTTCTCAAGGGGTCAAAACTATTTTAAGTTTTGCAGTGTTCAAGTGTTTATTGCAATCCACTGTTTGTGACTTTTTGTGAAGAAAATAAACTTCATGATTACCAAGGTCTGCTATTATTCTTATAAAGGAACCCTTGTAAACACCACCTACAAGGAGCTTTCAAAACATTTTCCTTTACACTAGCAAATTTTCTGCTATCATAAATCTATTCTATGGATTAAAAGGGACGCCCCATCAGAAAATCGCTGTCCATATACTCTGCAAGAAAATATGACTCAGGGAGACCCTGTAAGTTGCTTCATCTATGGTGAGTAGCCCCACTTTACCATAGTTACACACATTATAGCATTGAAGGCTAACTTTGGTGAGATCTACCAGCCATTGTATTGTGTCTAAGGTACCCTGATTGTCACTTGAAAACTGCCAATGGAGAAAAGAATGATCAGACTTCTTGTTGGATCTTAAGAAGCCCAAGTTGCTATATGTATATATATATACACCATGAGATGAGATGAGATTTTAAGAAATATACATGATCTGTCGATCACCATGTTAAGGGTAAAGATTGAGAGAGACTGTTACCTTAAATGTATGACCATCCTGATGGGTTAGTAATGGTGAACATTGTTGAAACTACATATAAATTAATATTCACAAGTCACTGATTTGTGTTATTAAATACTGAATTTTTTTTGTATTCTATCCGTAGTAACTTGAATACATGACAACTGTGTATTATTATGAATTTTGCCCTTTCTGTTGCCCATAAACACAATGGTGTTCTCTGCGCCATATATTTGGCATAAAGTGATGCTTAGGTACCATTTTTGTACGGAATTTTGATTGTATATTTACTAGTCACTGATTCTATTTGCGATAATTTGTATGATGTATGCCCTTTCTGTTGCCCACAAGCATCACGGTCGTCTCTGTATCATGTATATAGCTCACTTTGCCTTCACTCGCTGCTGCGGGTAGAGTATGCCGTTGGTCCCTCCTCAGCGTGCGTCGCAGATGGCATCCATAAGGGGGTGGTGTATATCTTCTTATGGAACACTTGCTCCTTATTCACTGCCTCTCTGATGCCAGATGTGACGTCACGTGGCTGGATGAGATTCCGTTTATATATGCTCGCTAGACCCAGCTGGATGGGTGCTTGGTCTTTACTGCTATCGGCTGCTGGACATCATGGTGGTATATTTAAATGGCGCTTGTGACACCGTATGCACTGCCCCCCGAGGAAGCAACAGCGAAACGCGCGTCGGGGCACCTGCACATTGGTGGGGCATCATTATGGGTAAGAAAATGTGGCGTTACTGTTTGTATTGATGTCTGTGGTTGCCCTTTGGCTCCTTTTTACTATATGTATGGCTAAAATATATTATGCCTTGAATTGTATTGACTACTTTATGCCCTGCTCTTTCCCCGGTGACCAGTGGCAATGTCTCAGGACATGCATTGATGTATAGGCATTATACAATCATGCACTGTGCACTTTATTAATGATTGCCATTCTCTGCATGCCTGTGATTTTTCCACTTTTTCACACTTTTGATACCCTCAATTGTTGATCATGGTTATATTGCTGCTCGCCTGTTCTTTTAAGTATAAATTGATTTCTATTATTGGGTTTAAAATGAATTTTTTTCTGCACGTGTGCTGGAATTTTTGATATTTAATAGAGACAATTTATAAAGTTTACAGAAGTTGTCTTTGCTGATGAATTATTAATTTGCTGTGCAGTATATTTATATTGTCACTAGCTGAAGAGCTGGCGCTGCCCGGGCATAGTAACTAACTGTGGTTAGTTATAACAAATTATAATTATCCTCCATCCCATAGTCCCGTGACCATATACCCATCATACATATCCACGACCCCATAGGCCCGTGCCCATGTACCCCTCATACATATCCTCCATCCCATATACCCATCACACATCCTCCATCCCATAGTCCCATGCCCATATACCCATCATACATATTCGCCATCCCATAGTCCCATGCCCATATACCCATCATACATATTCGCCATCCCATGCCCATATACCCATCACACATCCTCCATCCCATAGTCCAGTGCCCATATACCCATCATACATATCCTCCATCCCATAGTCCCATGCCCATATACCCATCATACATATTCGCCATCCCATAGTCCCATGCCCATATACCCATCATACATATTCGCCGTCCCATGCCCATATACCCATCACACATCCTCCATCCCATAGTCCAGTGCCCATATACCCATCATACATATCCTCCATCCCATAGTCCAGTGCCCATATACCCATCACACATCCTCCATGCCATAGTCAACCAATATGACATCATAATGAGCGGTGGGGATTGCAACCTATGATGACATCAGCGTCGCCATGGCATCGCCGGGGCTTGATATGCACACACTTTTTCCCCATTTTGTAGATAGGGGCAAAATTGTTTGGTGAATTGGAACGCGCGGGGTTAAAATTTCGCCTCACAACATAGCTTAGGACACTCTCGGGGTCCAGACGTGTGGCTGTAGCTGCGACGGTGCGGATGCCAATCCCGGACATATACACACACACACACACACTTTAGCTTTATATATTAGATTAGGATATTGAAATTCTCTATGGCTGTATGTAATTTCTATTAATTTTTGAGAGTATCCTTAAAGTAGGACTATGTATTTTTTATTTTGTTGGTTCCTATATGCCTTTATGATGGGTTAGTAATGGTGCACATTGTTGAAACTACATGTAAATTAAATGTACATGTAAATGCTGAATGCCATATTTGCTCCACCATTACTGCTCTGTATAAGTGCACCTAAATAGTGGACAGTCGCATTAATAGGAACGTATAATGTCTACTCAACATCCAAACCTAAAACCAGCACAGCAGAGCCAGCACCTATATTATATATATATATTTCTTATATACTCAAGACACAAATACTGATATTCGGCCAATGTCTCTTCATGCCTTAGTTGATTATTGAAGGACATGTCTCCCAGACATTTCTCCCAGCCAGCACAGGTTTAGTCTCTCATAGAGACCACCTATATGGACATGTGAAATCTAAATAAATCCTTCCACCCTCTGCGGCACATATGGACCAAAGGGTATAAGAATTAAAACAATTCTGTGTTATCTTCCTGTAATGAACACCAGAGAGGGAACTTAAAGGGAACCTGTCAGGTCCATAAAAGAGTGTTTACCTGCACATATAGGGTTAAACTGCAGGTAAATAGCGTTAAAATGGTCTCCTTTCTAGAAAAGCGGCTAAAGGGAGAAAATGAACTTATATCCTCCCTGCAGAGACTAGATTACAGTCACGGTCATAGTAGTGGAGTAGGGAGCGGTTACAGTCACCGTGAGCGCTCTGTAATCACTACCAAGCACTTTGATAGCGTGATCTGTACACATAAGCAGCACACACACCCTGCAGAGCTAGCTGTCAATCAAAGAGCCCTCTACATTGCCCGATAACTTGAAGCAAGAAGCTACAGGGAGGGTGAGCAGAGTTGTCATTTAGGCTTCAAAGCCACAAGGAATCCAAAAGGTCACTCTGTCCAATATGTAGAGACCAGAACTATATAGAAAATGTGATAGTTGGGTCATAAATAATACACAATAATACATTAAAAATCATATCCATATTACAATAGCCCCTCCAGACAGGAAGAGTACTTGAACTTTAGTGCAACCTATTAAGGGTAGCAATCCTAAAAGTCAGTATCGACCTATATCAGCCTTGCCACATGACTTCAGACAAAAAGCTAAACCAGACACTCTATTTGCAGACACATTTCGGGGTGTTTGCCCCTCATCAGTGCAAGGCAAGAGATTTGATTTGGTTAAGTGAGAGACCTCTGGCAGGGGTGTAAAGGGAACCGTTTCTCCTTGCAGTGAGTGCCAAGCTTGTGTAAGGAGACTCATAGGCCATGCAACGCAGCTCTGGGAATTTAAATAATATACACAATAACATGTCGTGATAACCCAATAATTAATGAATCTATTTCGTAATAAAACAGATATATTACCATTATTCCCACAAACAAAAACAAAGTCCGATGGAAATCCTCATCAGTGGAGAGGAGCGATTCCACAGTGTCAGTGGCTTTATTGATTGGTATTGTCTGCTTTAAGCCAAAGATTATAATGAAGGCATCGATCATTCAGTCCGTCATTGGTGTTAATAGCCGGATGCTGCACTGGGTAGTGATACTGTATATACAGGTTGTATTTCTGCTGGGTACATGTGGTGGAGCTGTGCTCCCACTCATTGACTCATCCTATCAGTCTGCGCCTTCTATAGGTTTTGTATGGCAATATGTGAGTATGTGTCTATATATATTGCAGGTGATGAGATGCATACACCTCCTTTGAGGTTTTCGGTGCCTCTCCTAGTATCTGACAGTAGAGATTCCACATCTGTGTGTTGGCTTTGTGCTACCCTACAGGAATGCCATATAAAATGAATCCCCCCTCCCATCCCAGGAGGCTGCAGTCCAGCTGTGCTGTCTGTTAGAGCCGCCCTTAACTCCACCTCATGTACTCAGTGATCTAAAGCCTAGATAAAGAGGCAGCTAAGGGTCTTCCCTACTTCCAGATCCACAGAGGAGCCACCTGGGGGTGGGTGGAAGCCATAGGCAGCCTGTCCCAAGAGGCAGCATCCTTACTAAGGTATGAGTGGCATTGTCTCCAGGCCTGCAGATGGGATGGCTACAGGCAGCCGAATGGCAAAAGTTTCACCTACTGGCGCCAAAGTACATAGGGCGTCATCGGGGGTGTCAGTACCCCCTCTGATCGGATAAAGGAGCTCAGGATGTAACTGATTACTGTAGTTTTTTTTATCATAAAATGTAACTTTTTTTTTTTTCTTTTCAAATAATTTTATTGGTTTTTAGTAATTAAACAGGGCAAGGGAAGGAAGGTCGGAAGGGAGGAAAGGGAAGTAAAGAACCTTGTACAGGTACTAAAATGTAACTTTTTAACCAATTTTTTAAAATAATTTCTTGTCTGGTATTAACCCTTTAATATTGCATAGGAACATTGCCCTGACTTCTAGGATTGCGCTTTTGATTTATGCAGATTTGTTACCTTTCTATGATTATTTCTCTACGGTTTTAGTATTTTACAATATCACCAAAACTCCTGTAACTATTGCGGTGACGCGATTCTCTACTTATGGGAACATGGATAACGGCATGTCCTGCAGGTCACGTTTAATATCTCCTAACTCTGCTTTATCTATCCATCGTGCAGATGTGACCGAGCCGAGTTTCTTATTTCACACCCATCAGTGATCAGCGCATTTACGCAGGACTGCAAGGAAGCCTGCCACATAATCCCCGTTCTAAAAATGCTCAACACGAGCAAAGAGTTAAATAAAGCTCAGCTCTGCCACATCTTGACATATTGGTTTTATCATCTTTTGTTTGCCACGTACCTTTTACATTCTCCCGCCTCCTTTAAAAGGGAGGTATTTGGCGGATTGGGATTTGAGAGGTGTGTATTATGGGATGTGCTGTAAAAATTACTCCAATATTGGAGCCTGGTCAATGGTGTCTGCCCAGCACTGATAATGTCAACTATGAAAAGCTGCATATAGACATAGGGAATTGTTATATTATGCACTAGAATGGGAAAATACAATGGAGTCCATTTATTATATATATTTTTTTATTTTACTCACTTATATAGCGCCATTAATGCCACAGCACTTTACAGACTTTATTGAAGAGAAACTTATTGCACATCTTGTAAACTTTTGAATGGTTGTTCCAATTACCTTTATTTTGGCCAATCTTATCACTTATAGGGCAGGGACAGAAAGAATCGGGATGATTATACAAATGAGTGTGATTTGTTTCATTCCGATGAAGAGGAGGTGGAGATAAAAAAAACATTTCCATTGTGTGTGGAAATTGGACTGCACTCAGATGTCATCCAAGTGCAGTCCCATGTTTCCCATGCACTCATTGACTTGCATGGCTGAGCACAGATCGAATATTGGATCAAATGTGTGCATGAAGACTTTGTCCAAGGAAAAAAATCGGATATGTACAAGGTCCCATAGACTAACATTGATCTGAGCGCAATCCAATGTTTTGTCAGATCGCATTCGGATAGCAAATACGCTTGTCTGCACCTGCCCTTAGTCTGGATTCACACATCCAAGAGAACCAGAGTGATTTTTTTTTTTTTAATCAGTGGCCATCCTACATTCCCTTTACATCAGTTTCTTTCTTATCCCTTTCCTTTCACTGAAGCAAATAGACTGGACTTTTTTTCTATCCATTGACTCTTAAAGCACTACTCCAGCATTTTTTTGTGTCAGTGCTGGACTGGAGCTTATAATGTCATTTCCCTTCCCCCGGTCTTATACTCACTCTCTGGTGTCTGTACCTTTTTTTCAGAGCTGCTCCAGTCTCGCGGCGCCATCTTGTGATCGCATCTTCTGACTGACCGGAAGTTACGCCACAATCTCTCAATGCAATGTAAACCATGAAGAAAGATCAGAGAGCTTTTTTTGAATCCTATTAACTATAATATAGAAAAAGTCAAAAACCTTTTTCCAAGACAACCTTAAAATTATACAAATTGCCTTTATTAAAGTACAACACACATGTAAATACAAAGTTCAGAATAAGTGCTCACAATAATAGCATGCAAAAGAACAGGCGGCCAGCGTATAACCTTGAAGCACTGAAGGGTATCAGTAACACATGAGACCACAAATATGCATAAAAAATTATAATTAGTAAAGTGCATAGTGCAGACACTAGCGATCCATATGCCCTATGATCTCATACAAAATATGGGGAAGGATAAAAGATAAATAAGGGACTATGTGTCCATATCACATATGATGTATAATATCAGAGCGACACCGGAGTTTAGCAGCCATGAACACAAATCATAAGTCCCATAGACAATAGAAATACTATAAGTCATGAGCCGCAAACCCCTGCGCCCTAATTAAACCCCATATTCTTACCCATGAAAATAACCCCTCCAGCGCATGGATGCCCCGACGCGCGTTTCGCTGTGGCTTCCTCGGTGTTGATCTGATGTTGTACACCATATATGATATGGACACATAGTCCCTTATTTATCTTTTATCCTTCCCCATATTTTGTATGCGATCATAAGGTATTTGGATCGCTAGTGTCTGCACTATGCACTTTACTATTTAATTATAATTTTTGTATGCATATTTGTGGTCTCATGTGTTACTGATACCCTTCAGTGCTTGAAGGTTATACGCTGCCCGCCTGTTCTTTTGTATGCTATTTATTGTAAGCACTTATTCTGAACTTTGTATTTACATGTATGTTGTACTTAAAGGCAATTTGTATAATTTTAAGGTTGTCTTGGAAAAAAGTTTTTGACTTTTTCTATATTACAGTTAGTAGGATTCAAAAAAAAGCTCTCTGATCTTTCTTCATGGTTTACATTGTATGTTGAGAGTATCCTTGGATGAGAAATATGTATATGGTAATTCAATTTATCCCATATGTCTTTTATAATCTCTCAATGCAAGTCTATGGGAGCCAGAACGAGACTCTCATAGACTTGTATGGAGTTGTGACCTCCGATTCGTTCCAGTCCATCAGACGCTGGAGCAGCCGGACGATCAAACCTTGTCGGAGACCGACAGGAGCAGGAGCGCTGGAGGGGGAAGATGGCGGCAGGAAAGTCTAAGACTAGGGGCAGGGACCTTAGGTTGGAAGCGCCACTCCTGCGGTAATATAAAATAAACACTGGAGTGTTTACTATTTACTAATAAAGGTTCCCAACTTGACTTTATCTAGAAACTTGACTTGTGCTCCACATGGCTCATGCCTCATTCTCTTCATCTCACAAGAGCTAGAATTACAAATCGAAGTCTTCTGCATCTCACAGTAAAACATCACATCGCCTGCTGCCATGTAAACCTTTCCACATGCTGCTTTTGCAAAATGTAAAGAAATTGTAGATATATATTTTTTTTTTTTTAACCAGAAGCTGCTTGTCAAGGCTTCTACAGGAACAATGTAAGAAAGTGCTGGAGAATTCTCCGCAGTGCTGGACTTTTGAAAATGGTCCCTCAAGACTTGCAGCTGTCAGGAATGGTCAGGTCTTGCCTTTGGTACAGGAAACTATAAAGCATTTTGCATGAAAACGCTGCATATTCCTCTTCTCTGTGCTTTGCAGGCATAAGGGATATTACACAAAGCTCGGTACTACAGAGCCAGAGGCAGTCTGCGTGCCGCTGTATGGGGGCTCCATATGGCACCGTTCTAAGCTGTGATCACATCACATCAGAAACCTCTGTTGGAAGTATATGAATATTTCCTGAAATATAAATTCAACCTATGCAAATGCATTGACATTGCATTTTAGATCGTTAACTGGAGACAAAAATCTCTGGACACCCCTCATCTTTGTTGCATTGATCATTTGGACAACAGCTACCTATCTCACAACAAGAAACGCTTGGCTCTGGGAGCAACAATTTTGTCCTTGGTGTCCTTAGATAATTTTTTGGTCTTGTCCATGGTGGAGGGGGGGGGAGTGTGATTGATTGTATGGACAGGTGTCTTTTATACAGGTAACAAGTTCAAACAGGTGCAAATAATACAGGTAATGAGTGCAGGGTAGGAGGGCTTCTTATAGAAAAACTAAGGCTAGTTTCACGCTTGCGTTAGGAGGCGCAGCGCACGGCCGCCATTCAGCTCCTCCCCTTGCCACGCCCCCTCCGGTCAGCTTCTCCTATGGGCGCATGACGTACCGTGTTGCATTTTGGTGCGCACGGCGCACCGTTAAAAGGGCGCATGCGCCGCCAAAAGCATACCAGCACACGGCCTGCGTACCCAATGCTAAAGATAGGGTACGCAGGTCACATGAAGCGTCATGCGCCCATAGGAGGAGCTAACTGGAGGAGGCGCGGACGTGCGCTGTGCCTCCTAACGCAAGTGTGAAACTAGCCTAATGTGTCTGTGAGAGCCGGAATTCTTGCTGGTTGGTAGGTGATCAAATACTTATTTCATGCAATAAAATGCAATTTCATTTTTTCTAAATCATACAATGTGATTTTCTGGATTTTTTTTTTTAAGATTCTGTTTCTCACATTTGAAGTATACCTATGATGAAAAATACAGACCTCTCCATTCTTTGTAGGTGGGAAAACCTGCAAAATTGGCAGTGTATCAAATACTTTTTTCTCCACTGTAAGTCTATTTTGTGTTTTCCTTTTCCCCCTCCATTTAACAGACTTTTATTGACAAGTTTTTCTTTGTCTGGGATTTTGAAAAAACACTGATTCATCATTTTCTTTTTTTGTCCCATGGTATTTGCTGACATTTATTGCACCAAATTAATCAAAATGGCTCACGCATGAATTTAGCACAAATTACAATTACACTTCCTGTCAGTAATATTTTGCTACTTTAAGCAAAAAAGTTGCAACTTTTCAAAATGTCAAAAAAACTTGTGACAATTGAAAAGATGCACATAAATTCACAGCAGGGGGGACTTGAGTAGATTTGCGTCAAATTTAGCTACTTTTTAAAAAGTCATAATCGATGAATCAACTGAAAACATATGGAATCAATAAACTCCATCCACAAAGCGAAAAATAAAATAAAACAGGAGAGAACATATAAAATATACATCAAAAAGGGCCAAATAGCATAATAAATTGGGTGCAAAGCAAAAAAATGTGCAAAACTCACAGCACTAGGCAAAAAACAGTTTAGTCATGGAGTTTTCCCAGGCGAAACTGCTTTTGGAAAACAGTCAAGTGACCCATGCGACTTCCGCTAAGGAATGAGCATGCCACTTTTCTTTTTTTTTTTTTTACCTTTTCCGCATTTCCGAGCCCTGAAGCAGTTAAAAGAAGTTACATAAAATGGAACATGTACACAGCAGTGTCGCAGCGCCATTGCTGTGCAACATGTTCACTTTGAGGCTGTGTGCACACGATGCAGATTTGCAGCGGTTCCGCAGCGGATTTTACCGCGCAGAAACGTTGCATATCTGCATTGTGATGTACAGTAGCCTTAAAATCAATGGAAAAAAAAACGCTGTGCAGACGCTGCGGATTTTTCCGCGCGGTTTTCCCGCGGTACAAAATCCGCAGCATGTTACTTCTTTTGTGCGGTTTTCCATCTCCCCTGTCACCAAATCCGCAGGGGGAAAACCGCGATGGAAAACCGCACAAAAGCCGCATGAAAACCGCATGAAAAATGGAAGAAATCCGCAGGAAAAATGCAGGTCATTTGACCTGCGGATTTCTTCCATTCTGCGCGGAAAAATCCGCAGTGCCAAAAAGTACATCTGCACTCAGCCTAAGGGGGTGCTTTTGCAGCATTTTGTCAGGCTGATTCTGGGTGGAATCCAAAGACACAGTGTGCCACATACACTTAAAGGGATTTTCCTACGAACAAAAGTTCGACTTTATTCACTAGATCTTGGAATATAAATACGTTCCACAATTGGTTGTGATTAAAACAAATGTTCCTGTACTGAGATAATCTTATAAATGTGCCCCTGCTGTGTACTGTGTAATGGCTGTGTCTGACCGTACAGGAACATGGTCTGATCATACCACAGCTCCTGGGCAGCGGGGGATGCAAAAGAGAGTATATATACATTACAGCAAGGGATCACAGAAGATTCTGTCTTTGAGGTAAAAAAAAAACATTGGTTAAAAACAGGCAGGGAAATGTTTTACCTCAGAAATAGAATCAGCTGTGATCCCATGCTGTAATGTCTATATACGCTTTTGGGTCTCCCCCCTGCCCAGGAGCTGTGGTATGTTCAGACCATGTTCCTACAAGGTCAGACACAGATATTACACAGTACGCAGCAGGGGAAAATTTATAAGATTATCACAGCGCAGGAACTTTTTTTTAATCCCTTCATATTGTAAACCTTATTTTCATTCCAAGATCTAGTGATTAACCTCTTTCCTTCATTGGACGTAATATTCCGTCCATGTGCCCTGGGCCCTAATAACCATGGACGGAATATTACGTCATAGCGATAAGCGGCGCCCACGTGGTGAGCGTCGCTTATCACGGCCGAATGTCAGCTAATTATCATAGCTGACACCCGGCGCTATGTGTCAGGGGCGGTCACGGACCGCCCCGACACGTTAAACCTTTGTACACCGCGATCAAACACGATCGCGGTGTACCGGGGGTTAAAGGGAAGCATCGGCAGGGAGGGGGCTCCCTCAGTGCTTCCCTGAGCCCCCCACGGCAGCGCAATGTGCAGCGCTGCTGCGGGGGGCTCCTTTCCTGCAGGTCCCCGGATCCAAAAGTCAAACGGCGCTCCTTCCCTTCTGAGCTCTGCCATGCGCCGAAACTGTGGTTCCCCCCCACATATCAGGTATCAGCGTACTCAGGGCAAATTGCACAATAACTTTTGCAGTCCAATTTCTCCTGTTACCCTTGGTAAAATAAAAAAAATTGAACCTGAAGTATTTTTTTTGTGAAAAAAAGTGAAATGTTTTTTTTTTTTTTAAATATTCAAAAAATTCCTGTGAAGCACCTGAAGGGTTAATAAACTTCTTGAATGTGGTTTTGAGCACCTTGAGGGGTGCAGTTTATAGAATGGTGTCACTTTTGGGTATTTTCTATCATATAGACCCCTCAAAGTGGCTTCAAATGTGATGTGGTCCGTAAAAATAAAATGGAGTTGCAAAAATGAGAAATCGCTGGTCAACTTTTAACCCTTATAACTTCCTAACAAAAAAAATTTTGGTTCCAAAATTGTGCTGATGTAAAGTAAACATGTGGGAAATGTTAGTTATCAAGTTTCTTATGTGCCATATCTCTGTGATTTAAGGGCATAAAAATTCAAAGTTGGAAAATTGCGAAATTTTCAAAATTTTTGCCAAATTTCCGTTTTTTTTCACAAACGCAAGTTATATGAATGAAATTTTACCACTATCATGAAGTACATATGTCACGAGAAAACAATGTCAGAATCACAGGGATCCATGGAAGCGTTCCAGAGTGATGGCCTCATAAAAGGACATTGGTCAGAATTGTAAAAATTGGCCCTTGGTGGTGAAGGGGTTAAAATAAACTTTTGTTCGTGAGAAAACGCCTTTAAGTTATTTTTTTCTGTTTTTTTCTTTATTTTTTTTGTTTCACAAATATGGATATTTCCTTATCCAGCTGTTTTAGCCTAATTCATCGTTTGCCCCTTTTTGCTCCAGTTGTACTCCAGTTCCCTAGGAGAGTACACCATCTATTCTTATTTTTCGCTCTTGAAGACTAACTGGATCATATGACTCTTTGGTCTTAAAAGGCACAAAAAAGCTAGAAGACAAAAACATCATCTTAAATTTGGAGCAAAATTAACTGGCGTGCAACATTTTGAAAAATTTGGTGGAAACGAACAGCAACGAATAGTACAAGAAAAAGAGAAAAGTCATTTCAAAAATCACAAATGTGGAATCAAGGCCGTAGACTCTTGTCACATCTGTATGGTTATTTCCATATTTTGAATTATAGGAAAAGAAATATGAAAATAATGGAAGTGCAGTAGCAGACTACAGTGGTGTCAGACGGCCCATTGACTGTAATAGGGTCTGTCATCGTGGTATGAATGAGGCGTGTTGTGCTATTTTGTCCAGTATTTCTGGCTGGATATGTGGCAGCGACTCAGATGCAGTTGTGAACACCGCCTTAGAAAGTGGAGTTTTTGCCAGGTGTTACAGAAATGTGTTAGGTGGCTGGAACACAGATGTAACTGGTATGTACGGGAACAAAATATCCTTTGTATTAAATTCTTAGTCTTCCAAAGCCACATCTGGAAATCCTGTTTTCTTTTGCTCCATTTCATGCAGAACATGTTATTAGTTTCTAATATTGAGGCCCCGTTTCTGGTTCTGGAAGAGAAAAATGTTAGCTATTCAACAGAAATACTGCTAGATATCCCAGCACGGTATTAGTGACAGTAATTACATACATATGGAATGTATGGATGACCTTTGCTTATACATTAGAGAACTGCATTTAAACCAATTGCCTAATAAATACATTTATCTGATGGGATCTGGTTAATAGAGGAGAGGAGGTGCAGGAGAATATGAATTCTGCACCTGATTCCTGCCTTTGTGCTGACTGAAGTAACTAGTAATGTGGCTTTAAGTAGTGTTTAAGATCTGTTTAGTTTCTATGGCACACATGTATTGGGTCATTTCGTGTCCCACAAAGTCCTTGCATGTCTTATTTATTGAAGGTCGAATGATAGCTAATTTTAATAGTGAAAAAAGGCCCCTTCTATGTCTGTGCAATGGAGACGGGCACAAGAAGTTTGTTTCTGCCTTACACATACAGAGGTAAAAAAATCTCACCAAGTTCTCAACGTGTTCATGTGGCCAAAGGGTATAGTCACACAGAGTTTTAAGGAGTTGATTCTTTCCAAAATCCTTCTCAAAAGCTGCTAAAAAAAACTCTTGGAAAACTCATTCAGTTCTTTTCTATGGGAAATCCACTTTGCTGTACATATGATTATTTTTTTCCCCACTACGGGTCTCTCAAAACTTCTTTTGGAAAAAAGAAAAGCTAAAAACAAAATAAAGCACATGTCTCTTCTGTGAAGAGGATCTTGAAAGAAATCTCCCCAAACTAGGCACTGTCAAATCAAAAGGCTGCAAAGAACACTCCAGGAAAAAAAACAAACTCTTCAAAAACTCCCAGAAACAGAACAGAAGTGTTTCCTAAAACGTTGAAGCCAATGCTGATACTGAGTGGACCAAGGGAGTGACAGTCCAGTCCAGGGTGTATCAGGGCGACCTACGTTTGGTCTGTGCTTTGCGGTCTGTCTACAGACCATACAGTCATCTGAATCGAGCCTAAGGGCTCATACCCACTTGTGAGAGACTCACACGATTCTCGTAAAAGTCTCTCGTATCAATACCCGGCACTGGGACCGGAACGTGCGGCCACATAGAAATACATGTAGCCGCATGCTCCGGTCTGAGTACCAGCGGCAGTGCTGGGTCTTCATGCGAGAGACTCGTGCGAGTCTCTCGCAAGTGAGTATGAGCCCTTAGGGAAAAGTCAGGCGGCCGTATAACTCGAACAAGGATCGCAAATCAATGCTCAGAATGGCTGTCAACTCTCATGACCAGAGTTTGATCAGAGTGTGGGTTGGGATCTTCATCCGAGTTATCCGGACGTCTGACTCTTCAGGGATGGTGGATTTTGCCTTTCATGGTGGGAGAATAGCTTCTACAGTGAATGTTAATCATCCTTCTGTAAGCTGACCAGGAGTCCTTTTACCCGGTCAGTTAAAATGGCCCATAAGGAGTGGTAATTGTTTATACATGACCAGCACTTGACAAGGACCAATTTCATCAAGCAGTGATTGGAGGGAGTTCGTATGAATATTCATAGGATTGTTTGCATCCTCTCCTTCTGATTTTGGTTAAACAGGGATATTCATCCATAATATTTAGGCCCGCAAGCAAGATGCTTGATTGTATTCTGATGGCTGTGCATGCTTACGCAACCATCTCAAATGAAAGTCCCTTGGAACATTCCTTTGGCCTAGCCTCAGCCCATGTGAAAGGGCACTACACTGGCTGTCCACTACTTTTTATTATTTTAAAAATGGGTTTAAAGTTGTCTTAACGTAAAAAAAAAAAATACATATTTTCACCTACCTTACCCTTGTCATTGATTGATACTGCTGCTTGGATCTTTTGCTGGTCTCTTGGCTTTCACTTCAGACACACAGTGGCACAAAAGATTTTGCCGAGTGCTAACAGTCACTTGATCTGATTCTCTAAGGGATTTGAGGCATTTTTCATCATTCCATGGACCGGATAAGAGTCTTTTCTATTAGTTTTTTTTGTCCTTCAACTAGCAAGGACAACATCTGACCAAGTGTGAATCGTAACCACTAAGCAGTAGTGCCACTATTGTGAGCTGTAACCAAAAACTGTGCTGTGCCTCCGTGTGAGAGTGGCAAGAAAGTCACCTGTTTGTTCCCAAGATTCTGAGGGATTTCAACAGGGTCCCACCAGTTTACACACATGAAACCTGCAGCTATACTACTTGCATATCTGCATGAGATTGTAACCTTGTAAAACACTCTGCAGATTTAGGGCTGAGCTGCAGGTAAATCACATTGCAATACTGTCCGGCTGCTTTACTGAAAGTGCGGCTACTTAATTCCTCTCAGAAACTGCCGGCTTTCAGTCATGAGGGTGTGTATGGAGCGGCTACAGTCATTGTTCACAACACCGCTCCATACTGTGTGAGACGGAGGCTAGAAGCAAACCCTGGCACTGTGATTGACAGTTGGCTTTGCAGCATCATAGAGCTTGTTCTGAGCCGGACAGAAATCTCCATGTGTTGCTCAGATCCTACTTTGCTATGCTGGGAGGGTGATGTGATGAGAAGCTGACATTACACCACAGCTGCTGACCAGACGGCTGCATCGAGCGACACAATTCTGCATATAGTGAGGAGTATATGTGAAGAATTGTAGTGGAGTTTACTGTAGTGGAGTTGAGTGCTGGATGTAGATGCCACTATTTTTATTATCTGGACCAGGGGCGTCCATAGAAATCAAGGGGACTCATGTCAGAAGTTTTAATTGGGGCTCCCCCAAACAAAAAATTATTAAATAATGAATAGGAAAGATGTATATCTTTGTACCGTGTTAGCCAGTAGATAGAAAAATAGAGTCCTCACTGGTTGATATCTTTCAATGGCTAGCTGAAAAGATGGTAACAAATTGCAAGCTGTCGAGACTACTCAGGTCTCTCCATCAGGCATTGACTAATAGAAAATCTGAAGAATCACATATTTTTGCATAACACATCACAGAAAAAATGCAATAGATAAGACAAGTGACGTGAAGCAGAACTATCATTATGGGGGAGTGATAGACAGTTATGTGTTGTGAGTTCATTTTTCCCTTCACCATTGAGGTCTGATGAACTCCCTCCTCTAGTGAAGGAAGGTAGTGAGACTGATTACCAAACACCTGGGCAGCTAGATGATGACTGGGTGGCTGGAATTGAGGACTGGATATAAGGCTGCCGACGCCCTTCTTCCTGGCTGGTGATTTTCCTGCTGGATTCTTGGAGACCTTTCTGATTCCTACATCTCAAAGCTAAGTTTTTCTGCTCTGCTTTGTACTTTTCAGTTTTGTTTTTGTTTTGCCTTGTTTTTTGGGAGTTCTGCCATCCCCGGCCGGGGGTGAGCTGAATTCCATTTTTGTCTCTGATCTGTTGATATTTTGCTCTGTCTTCAGAATATACCTGAGTGCTGATATAGTCTTTTGAAGCCTAGCGACTTCAGGGCCTGTTTTTCCTATCAGTCGGTTGGCTCATTTTGATAGGGTTTTTGCGGATGGCAGACAGCAGCTTTCCTATCCTGTCCTATGTAGTTAGCTTGGGCCCCATCATTTGCTCAACCTATCTTTCTATCTGTGTTAGTGTTTTCATCTTGCTTCACCGTCATTATATGTTGGGGGCTGCCTATTGCTTTGGGGTCTGCTCTGGGGCAGTTTAGTTTTTCCCCTTTCTGTCTTTAGGCTATATAGTTCTCCGGCTGTGATCGAGGGGTCTAGGGCACCGTAGGAACCCCCCACGGCTACTGCTAGTTGTTGTGGATAGGTTCAGGGGTCTGCAATCCGATAGCTGCCAACCTCTCAGGTTTTTCTGGACTTAGCTGGTATTTTGTTTTTTCCTCCTTCGGTGACTCATCATAACAATTATGGCTATAAATATTGCACCAGTTCATAGATAAGGAGTGAAAGTTTTATTGTCCTCTGATTGGGGTCTGGTAATGTGTTGTGATGCCGCCACAAGGTCTTAGGAGCAAATTCCTTAATTGATGTAAAAAGACATAAATCCATGCGACACATTCATTCCTGCACTGAGAGTGTCAAAGGTTGTCATGAGTTTGTACTCCCAGACTTTTCTGTCTCTCTGAGATGTGAAGTTACCTTTCAATACCAGTAATTTCATGTCCATGGTGCTGTGATCAGGCATACAAAAATGTTTTGCCACAAGTAGATCCATTCTTTTTTCTCTTATTGTATGGTGATGAGAATTCATCCTTGTTCTCAGTTTTTGCCCGGTCTCCCCCACATACAGACCCCCAGTTGGACATTTAGTACAAATAATTAAGTACACCACATTAAATAATAAATATTCATCAGAGTCACAGAAAAGCATATTTCACAACTTTGCAGTCCTTACACTCTGTGACATCAGAACGCCATTCACTCAATAGAGCGAGCGCTCCTGTGTATGGGCGAGTCACGCAAAAACCAAATGGTCAAACCATCATTAGGCAAAACAGAGATCGGAAGTGTCTGAGGGCTTAAGGTTCTCAAAGACTCTTAGAAAAGCAGGCTGCGTGCTATGTGCTCGATTCATCAACTGGGTTTTTTCTTTAAGTCCCTTTTCTTTTTTATCTTATGACATTAAATATTGTTTTGTGCTAAATTATTCAAAATGGTTCACATTTGCACCTGTTTTGGGGGATAATTTTCTTTGTTTTTCACCTTTTTTTGCATTCTTATTCTTTTAATTTGCGCAATTTTTAAAAACTTTTATTTGTGTTTGCCTGATTTTTAGACTTGTGGGTGCAGTTTTGGACTTTCCATATGTTTTCGTATGGTTAAAATGAACCTGGCAGCAGATTTGCTATGTAATCTGGAAGCAGATTGATGTAGTGGAAGAGACCCTGATTCCAGGGATGTGCAATTTACTAGGCTGTGTTTTGCTGTTTCAATAGAATCAGTGTTTCATCAGCAGGAGATTATCACTACAGGACCACTGCTCTCATGCCTCCTAGTCCAACTATGTCCCCAGCACTGATTAGCAGCTTTTTACAGTGTACACATAAATCTGCCAATCAGTGGAGTGGGTGGGGTTATACACAGCTCAGCATTCAGGGCTCTGCTAAATCTGCAGCAGAGAAAACTGTGATTCCATCACAACTGCTGCACCCAGTAAACTAAATGATACATTGCTAGAAGCAGGGTCTCTGTCCCTACTTCATGTTGAAGGAAGAGGGTAGACTAGGGACTGAAGCACATTTTCACCAAATCTTGCAACTTTTAAAAAAGTGTTTGCAATTATGATTCTGGCCCATGCTCTTTCATTTGCTTATAACATGTTTTGTCACTTTTCAGTGCAAAAAGTTGTATATTTCGCCAAAATTATGCAAAAATTGTGGATGAGCAAAAAAAAAAAAAAAAAATCACTCCAATGGGGGTCTGGGATACACTTTCACCAACTCCTTTTTGTGTCATTTTTTAAGTGTGTTATTTCTGGCATTTTTCAATGAAATCCTTTAGAAAAAATACCAGAAAAAGCACCCTGCGCGTGCTGAATTTTACAAATCATATCACTCATCCAAAAAAAAATCACAAAAACAATACAGATCATAATGCATTGAATGTTTTGCATGAACATGGCCGCTGGAGTGAGATGCGCATAAGGGCTCATTCCTACTTGCGGTGCAATCGGACGAGTACAATCCAATAAAAAATTGGATTGAACTCGCCCCATTGTTTCTCTATGGTGCAGCTGACATTTGTGATTATTTTCTCATGTGATTGCATCATATTGCATGCACCCATGTAAGTCTATCGGTGCATGTTAAAAGCGAATATAATCTGTGCAGCGATTCTCTCATGCCTAGAGGATTGGTGCAGAGCACTGACACTCAGCTCCCGCTCGCAGCAGAACAGGAGCCGAGTGTCATTAGCATATTGCAGCCGATGTTCTCGCATTGGATGCCATACGCTAATGGGACCCTTGCCCTATTCATTGGATCTTATCAATGGCGTGTGCCTCCACCAGAAATGTTACTCCAGTCAGGAACTAGAGTACATTTCTGACTAAATTTACATCACTAAAAAGGTATTTATTTATAGAAAACATGCCCAACTCTTCTTGCCAATGATATACTGTATATATACAGGGTGGGCCATTTATATGGATACACCTAAATAAAATGGGAATGGTTGGTGATATCAACTTCCTGCTTCTGGCATCAGTCGAACATCCCTTTGGCGGATATTAGCTACTCACAAATGGCACCCTTACAAAATCCAGCTGCTGCAGCATCTCAACGAGGATGACCCAGATCGGTGTGCTGAATTTGCAGAATGGGCAAAACAAAAATTGGAACAGAACCCTCAGGTTACACAGAACATTACGTTCAGTGATTAGGCAAACTTTTTTGGGTGGGCCATTTATATGGATACACCTAAATAAAATGGGAATGGTGACAGTTTTCTTGCGTAGGGTGTCTTGCATTGAAATCTGCTGCAATGACTCGGGTACTGCGTTCACCAGACATCAATTTCTATCCGCTCCTCACGTGTTAACCTCTGCAACATGTCAATGGCTGGAAACCAAGAGAAACATGTAAATAACTCATGAAAGAATAAAGTTATGTTAAAACCAAGCACACCATTGTTTTTCTTGTGAAATTCTCAATACGTTTGATGTGTCACATGACCCTCTTTTCCGATTGGATAAAATAAAGTTTGATCCAAAATGGCCAACTTCAAAATGGCCACCATGGTCACCACCCATCTTGAAAAGTTTTCCCCCTCTCATATACTAATGTGCCACAAAAGGGAAGTTGATATCACCAACCATTCCCATTATATTTAGGTGTATCCATATAAATGGCCCACCCTGTACACTGGAGACACAGTTGGATGACCACTATATAGATTACACCACCTAATCTCTACTTAACCCCCCCACACACACATACACTTCCTAAATAGTGCAGCTTTGGCCAAGTTTTGTCTGGTTGGAATCCTTAAAAAGAGAAACAGTACAAACAATAGTGCATGTAACTAAGGTAAATAGGCCAGAATCATTTATATCTATGTAGGACCCAAATTAATTATCAGGAGCAAATATTTTGGCTTCTGTATATGCAGTTATTGCTTGGCATTACTTTCCTGTCATGAAGAACCCTACTTAGTTTATGTGCAGCCAAATAAGATTAATTATTTGTAGCAGTGTGATCTCATTATGGGCTTTGGGGTATACTGCAGGTGATTTTTCATTGTAATTAGGAAACAGGCTTTGATCTTATTATAGCTGGTGCAAGATGACAAAGGTGACACTTGCCATGATTGTGTGATGAATGCAAATGTGCTACCTATCTATCTATCTATCTATCTATCTATCTATCTATCTATCTATCTATCTATCTATTCTAATCTATCCATACCATATTTTATTTACAACATTAAAAATGTTGATGTTGTCACCCTCCTTTTTTATCTAATACAGGGCCCAAAGAGGTCTCACCTAATGCTTCTCCATAGGCTGCCGACATCCCTCACTGGTTCCTGAGCTACCTCTGTCGGCGAAAACAAGCATGTGAGATCTGCAGCCTATCACAAAAATGATAGATTGGTCTACAGTTAGTCTAAAGTAGTCTGAGACACTCCTCCTGCCTCGTCATTGGTCCAGACTGCTGCTTATGCCTCTCCCCTGCAGATCTGTCACCTCTGATTGGCTGCTGTGAGTAAACACAAGTCTATTTACAGGCTCACCGTGAAATCAGTGCTCTCTGTCTCCAGTACAGCAAGGGCTGTATGATAGTAATTAATGATAAAGTATAGATTACTAAAAAGGAAGTGAGGAAAAGATAATTATCAGGTTACGGGTTAGGCCTCTTTCACACTTCAGTTTTTTACAATCAGTCACAATCCGCCAGGTTTTGAAAAAAACGGATCCTCAATTTTCTTTTGAGGATCCGTTTTTTTTCCCCATTGTCTTCCATTATTGGCGGATTGTGACGGATTGCCGTCCGTTGCACCCGTTTTTTTTGCGGATCCACCAAAAGTTGCTGTCCGTTACCATCCTCAAAGATTTCAAAACGGAGCTTGCAACGTTTTTTTCTCTGGCGGATCCTCCAAACACTCATTTAACCCGAAATTCTTTCTGGGTGCCGGGAAAAAAAAAAAAAAAAAAATTCTCTCTCTCTCTCCCTCTCTCCCTCTCCTGCTATTCCTTTAAAATTCTTAATTTGTCAGATCCGTCAAAAAAACGGACGGGTGCCATCCGTTGTCATCAGTACTAAAACGGATCCGCCATCCGTCCTTTTGGCGGATTTTGACTGATGCAAAAAACTGAAGTGTGAAAGAGGCCTTAGACGACTGTGTGGTGTCTGTACTCTACCAAATATTAGCAAATGTGGCAACTGGTTTTAGCTTATTGGTAGGTTCAGACCGTCCATGCTTATGTGGACTGGAATCATTGGAATGGCTGTCATTTAAAACCACATTTCCTCTGCAGGAGCCATATAAGGTACAGCTAGATGAATTTTCCCTAAGCAAAATCAATTCTTACCTGCTGTCAGATAAAATAAGCTTTCCTCTTCAAAAAAAAAAGGGGGCTGGCTTAGTTACTGAAATGAGCCATTCATCCAGCCTCTTTTAGTCTAGGTTCACATTTGCGGATGGCCGAGCTGCGGTGGTCTGCGGACTTCATCCATGAAGCTCTGCCCACTGCTGCACCTCCACCATCAAGCTCCGCCTACTTCCGCATGCTTCTGCATGCAGCCTGCGTACCCTATCTTTAACATTGGGTACGCAGGTCATGCGGATGTATGCGGATGCCTCCGCATGCGTCGTTTTGACGATGCGGCGACCCGCGTCGAATGCATCTTGTTGGAATTTGATGATTGGGTGCGCAGACCGCATGCAGACGTATGCGGAGCTTGACGGAGGAGATGCGGCAGTGGGCGGGGCTTCACGGTGGAAGTCCGCAGACCTCCGCAGCTTGGCCATCCGCAAATGTGAACCTAGCCTAACACTTAGCATTGATGACAAGTTGAGCATGAGCAAGAAGTGAAGGTCCTGGGACTGACCCAACCATCAGGAAATCTTTGTAATTACAAATGTTTTAGCAATTATCTGCAATAATATCTGGAATACATCTAAAAATATTTTTTTAACTTGCACGATTAAAAGACAACTTTTCACCAAGTCAAAAGTGGCCAGTGTTTGCTATTATTTTTTTCCTCCCCTGAGTATTCAGTTTTTTGTTTTTTTCTTAAAAAAACCTTTTCCATATGGTTCCTGAACATGGGCCTTTTTCTTTTTTTTTGTGCTCAGTATGCTAATTTATATGGTCCTCACCAAATGAGAATTACTCCCACAAATCTCTGGGGACCTGTCTTCAGGCTGCTCCTTGCTGATGGAGACCATAAAAATTATTCTATTGAGTGCAATATAAAATAATAAAATGCTAATTAATAAATAATAGTAAATAAAATGGCTCAAATTTCTGGAACTGTATGGCTGATTTAAAAAAAAAAAAAAAGAGAAAAAAAACACGTATTCAGGGAAGTAGCAGGAATAGCGCAAAGAAACTGGCCACTTTAAAGGGACCCTGTCAGCAGGTTTTGCTATGTAACGTAAGGGCAGTATGAGGAAGAGACTGAGACACATATTTCTGTGATGTGTCACTTATTAAGCTATGTGCTGTTGTTTCCATACAATGGATCAGCTATCACCAAGAGATTATCACTTTGTGAGCCCTGGTCTGGCCACGCCCCCTCCGATGATAAGCAGCTCACTGTCAATACACAATGTACACAGATAGCTGTGATTTCGGTTTGTGCAACAACTGCTGCACCCAGCAAACTAAGTGATACATCGCTGGAATCAGGGTCTGTTTCTCTATATTATGCTGCTCTCAGGTGAGGTGGCAAAAACCTGAGGACGGATTCCTTTTAAAGGGTAACATTGCAAAAAGCCACCATATAATGCAAGCAGTGGTGGGAGGTGGGGCACATGGTTGTCATCTACTATCTTGTGAAATGTCCATGTCCTGCCTACTTTTTTTTTATCTGCCCGCATATGGATCCATGGAGTCTCATGGATTTATTCACATGTCTGTGAAAATCACGGATTCGAGTGTGAGCTCTATGAGAGTGAGAGGAGGTCCTATTCTGATCCGATTTTGAGGAATGGAATATGACATACTCAATGGGTCTGTTTGCTGACAGCACACCGACATTCCACACGGATGTGTGATTGTAGCCTAAATGCAGGCTCTATTACTATAAGGCATATCCAAGGTCCTTATCGAACCCATGAGCAGATGTCTTATAATATATTCCTGCCTTCAATGGGTTCTTATAAGACAAGATGGGGTGCAGGAAATCTGCATTATTGTGATGTTGTACACTCAGCCCCTATAGAATGCAATGTGACTGAGCTGTATGGGTCTCATGTAACTTTTCTTTTACTTTATTTGTGCTCATTCATCAATAGTGTTGATAGGAAGCAGCTGTTCCTGGTGACAAATACAGATGTGAAGGAAGGGAAGATCAGAACGTATCAGATACTTTGGCACTAGGTGTGGGTATTCTGCGTGTTTGGGGCACAGGAAGGGAGTGTAATGGAGGATAAATGATAGTACTGAGCCAACAACTCCAGATTGGACCGGTTTGCTGAAACACTGAGATTTGTCTTTTGGCAAATTGTATTCTGGCAGCATTAGAGAAATATGTGATTAAATGCAATTCTATCTAGCCACTAGCAGTGCAGATCTTTGTCTGACACGTCTTTCATTATCACATAAATAGTTTCAACTCTCCAACATGTTTTTCGTGGTATCAGCAGAAATATTTCCCTTAACTTGCACTTCTTAAGGACTTGACGTGCTGTCATATTCTAGGGAAACTGTGGATTTCTTTCCTATGTGGATTCAACCATCTCTTGTATCTTATTTATGTGATGTGAGGTTGGGTAGTCAACAGGTCCGAGGTCAAAAGCCAGAGGGGCACATCATAGACAGAGGGGTGAGACAAAAGGCATAGTCAGGAAACAGTCCGATATCAGAATTCCAAGAAGATAACACATCACAACAAAAGGGCTAGGTAAACGGTTGGTCAAGGCAAATCCAAGGTCAAGTAGAAAAGATCAGAATACAAAACTAGGAGCACAGAAAAAAAACACACACAGGAAGCTCTCTGATAAAATCTGTGGGCGACAACTTAATATAAATCGAAAAGTGCTCAAATACTACTGAGAACAACGCTGTCTCATATTGAATCCTAGGGAGGGAAGAGAGGAGTATATACATTTTAATTGATGAAACTACAGTTGAAACTAGAAGTTTACATCTATATACACTGGTCAAAAAATAAAGGGAACACTTCAACAACAGAATATAACTCCAAGTAAATCAAACTTCTGTGAAATCAAAATGTCCACTTAGGAAGCAACATTGATTGACGATCAATTTCACATGCTGTTGTGCAAATGGAATAGACAACAAATGGAAATTATTGGCAATTATCAAGACACCCTCAATAAAGGAGTGGTTCTGCAGGTGGGGACCACAGACCACATCTCAGTACCAATGCTTTCTGGCTGATGTTTTGGTCACTTTTGAATGTTAGTTGTGCTTTCACACTCGTGGTAACATGAGATGAACGCTACAATCCACACAAGTGGCTCAGGTAGTGCAGCTCATCCAGGATGTCACATCAATGCGAGCTGTGGCAAGAAGGTTTGCTGTGTCTGTCAGCGCAGTGTCCAGAGGTTGGAGGCGCTACCAGGAGACAGGCCAGTACACCAGGAGATGTGGAGGGGGCCGTAGGAGGGCAACAACCCAGCAGCAGGACAGCTATTTCCGCCTTTGTGCAAAGAGGAACAGGAGGAGCACTTCCAGAGCCCTGCAAAATGACCTCCAGCAGGCCACAAATGTGCATGTGTCTGCACACACGGTTAGAAATCAACTCCATGAGGACTGTCTGAGGGCCCAACATCCACAGATGGGGTTATGCTCACAGCCCAACACCGTGCAGGACGCTTGGCATTTGCCACAGAACACCAGGATTGGCAAATTCGCCACTGGCACCCTGTGCTCTTCACAGATGAAAGCAGGTTCGCACTGAGCACATGTGACAGACGTGATAGAGTCTGGAGACGCCGTGGAGCGCGATCTGCTGCCTGCAACATCTGTCAGCATGACCGGTTTGGCAGTGGGTCAGTAATAGTGTGGGGTGGCATTTCTTTGGAGGGCCGCACAGCCCTCCATGTGCTCGCCAGAGGTAGACTGACTGCCATTAGGTACCGTGATGATATCCTCAAACTCCTTGTGAGATCATATGCTGGTGCGGTTGGCCCTGGGTTCCTCCTAATGCTGGACAATGCCAGACCTCATGTGGCTGGAGTGTGTCAGCAGTTCCTGCAAGATGAAGGCATTGAAGCTATGGACTGGCCCGCCCGTTCCACAGACTTGAATCCAATTGAGCACATCTGGGACATCATGTCTTGCTCCATCCACCAACGTCACGTTGCACCACAGACTGTCCAGGAGTTGGCAGATGCTTTAGTCAAGGTCTGGGAGGAGATCCCTCAGGAGACCATCCGCCGCCTCATCAGGAGCATACCCAGGTGTTGTACAGTAGGGAGGTCATACAGGCACGTGGAGGCCACACACAATACAGAGCCTCATATTGACTTGTTTTGAGTACATTACATTCCACTTTAATTTTGTGTGTGACTCCAAATCCAGGCCTCCATTGGTTAATAAATTTGATTTCCATTGACTTTTTTGTGATTTTGTTGTCAGCACATTCAACTTTGTACAGAACAAAGTATTCAATGAGTATTTAATGAGAATATTTAATTCATTCAGATCTAGGATGTGTTATTTGAGTGTTCCCTTTATTTTTTTGAGCAGTGTATATAAAACTCAAAATCTGTAGTAGCCCGCTCTATACAAATCCACAGTTCTCGCCCGATTTGGGTGAAATTTGGCACCCCCTCTCTCCACCCACAGGAGCAGAATACTGCGCAAGTTTCATCTCGCTACTGTCCCCCCATCATGAGATTGGGGCCTCCGAAGTTAGGCCCTATACATATAATGGAGAAATGTGAAGATGAAAGTAAAAGTGCTGAGGGGAAAACAACAGTTGTGACTGACAAATTAGTAAAATGACAAAATAATGAAAATTTAAAGTGGAAAAAAAAATTACTGTAGCACTCTGAAAATGTCAGTTTCAGGGTGACACTTAAAATTTTACTTTAGCTACCATAACAAACAATTTAACATATTTTCCACAAGCGAAGCCGTGGGTATTCTACTAGTACACTATAGAAAAAGACACATATGCATGTTTTTCTCAATATCTGACATGAAATCACAATAAACCTTTCCCGTTTTAGGTCAATTAGGATAATTACCGTATTAATATTTGCCAAATGCCAGAATAATGAGAGTGAGAGAATTTAAGGCATTTTTATAATTTACTGCAAAGTCAAAAGTTTACTTATATTTTATTAGTATTTGGTACCACTACCCTTAAACTGAATGATTTGGGTCAAACGTTTGGGATATCCTTCAACAAGCTTCTCACAATAGTTGGTCGGAATTTGGGCCCAATCTTTCTGACAAAACTGGTGTAACTGATCCAGATTTGTAGGTCGCCTTGCTCGCACCGGCCTTTTTAGCTTTGCCCATAAATTTTCAATAGGATTAAAAATCAGGGTTTTGTGATGGCCACTCAAAAACATTGACTTTGTTATCCTTAAGCCACTTTGATACCATTTTGGCAGTATGCTTCGGGTCATTGTCTATTTAGAAGACCCATTTCTGCCCAAGCTTTAACTTCCTGACTGATGTTTTGAGATGTTGCTTCAGTACTGCCACATAAACGTCTTTTCTCATGATGCCATTTATTTTGTGAAGTGCACCAGTCCCTCCTGCAGCAAAACAACCCGACAACATGATGCCAACACCCCCTTATTTCACAGTTCGGATGGTATTCTTAGGCTTCCAAGCTTCTCCCTTTTTCCTCCAAACTTAATGACTCCTGTGACCTCAGCACCGTGTGAAAATGACGGTGCTGAGGTCACAGGAGTTCATGCCCTCAGCGAATACAGACTCAGTGACATCACCGCTCTTCACTGAGCCTGTGCGCGCTGCTTCCCATTCATTTCCCAGTAGTTTACAGCCCGAGCGGTCACATTATCACCGCTCCGCCTGTAAACTTATTAACCCCCAGAGATGGATCTACGCCATGGGACTCGACTGAGCGCCGGACAGGTATGCTATATTGTTGGTTTGTGTTTTTTTATTGTTTTTTATAGGTTATCAATGGCTTCAAGATGGAATTAACAGTCTAATGAATATATGAAAAATGTGTGTTGTACAGTATTATTTCATTAAAAGACTTTGTTCTTAATGTGTCTGTGTTTAATTAACCCTTTACTTACCATAGGATTAGTAATGGATAGGTGTCTTATTGACACCTCTCCATTACTAAGTTGGGCTTAATGTCACCTTACAATAACAAGGTGACATTAACCCCTTAATAACCACACTTGTCTCCACTACTGGGCAGTGGGAAGAACCCGACAAAGCTCCAGAATAGGGGCATTTAATAGATGCGCCTTTTCTGGCCAGCTGCAGACTGCTGTTCTTAGGCTGGGGGGCCCATGTTAATGGCCCCTTACCAGACTGAGATTAGCAGCCCGCACCTGTATAGTTTTACCGGGTTGGTTACAAAAATAAGGGGGACCCCACGTCGGTTTGTTTTCATTCATTATTCCCTGCTCAAGATGTTCCCATCAGAGCAGGGAAGAATGACAGCCAAGTTCAGCACCACATGCAGGGGAACAGCAGCTTACAGCAGCTGCTTCTTTCCCGGCGGCAGTCCGTGCTCACGGAGGACAGTGTACATTGTTCTCCGTTTGCACGTGTGCAGCACGTGTTGCGGGCCATGTGTTCGTGTTCAGATCGTCTGTATGTAGCAGAATTGCTGACTTGCTATGAGCATGGACCACTGGGCAGCGCTCATAGCAATCCGGCAGTGACAATGATAGAGGTCTGCTGGAGACCTCTGGTTGTCATGCCAACCCATCGGTGACCCGCGGTAATGTGACATGGGCACCGATGGTCTGCAGTGGTCATGTGATATAACCATTTTAAATGACCACCACGAGTCACTGCAATGCAATTGGAGGAACGACGTCTACAAGATAGATATTATTATGTTTTTATTGTATGATGCACAGTTTAGCTGCTAATTAGTTGTCCAGTTGTGGACAACCCCTTTAACTTAATTTATATCAGTTGTTGCAGGAGTGGGCAGAGACTGAAGAGGACCCCAGGACAAAAAAAAGATATGGGCCCTTGCAGTCCAATAGCTCATCATAATGCACAATTCCACTTGCTTTGAAGGTGGAGGTGGACCCCCCTACCTCTTGGGCCCCTGTGCGGCTGCACAGGTTTCACTAATGGTATGTCCACCCCTGAGTTGTTGGGCATCTTCTGTGATGCAAGTAACTACAATGAAATTGTTACAAAGTTAATTTGCAAAAATAGCTGGAGTTGAAGGTGAACCTCGGTTTAGAGAACATGTATTTGTCATGACACCTATTTTTCTGCTATGAATGAAGTGTAATAGCACTACATATTAACACTCCTTTACAAGGGCCTACCTGAGGATTCTCCTGTCCTCCTGTGGGACAGTCCAAGCCTGTAAATATATCTGGAATGTCCATGATTATTGATTATGACAGACATGTCAGGAGAGGCAACACATCCTCTTTAATTCTTTTTCTATTGCATCTTGCATAGCCGTACTTTCATCCTAAGAAAACATCAAGTTCTGGGCCATCATAAAGAAATTCAGAGCAGCCAAGATCTACCACAGCAATAGAATGATGAACGTCCAACCATCACCCTCTAAGGACTCGGGCGATAAAATATCCATCCTTCCTTGGGCGGCCTTATGTCTGGTTTTAACTAGGCTATTTTATGGACATAGGAGAAGGTCAGAGGAAGCAGGGGAGACATTTCAATGCTTGAGCGAGATTAAACAAAATAACAGCTGGAGGCGCCGCAAAGAAGGGACCTGAACAGAGAGATGAAGCTGCTTTTCATTCAAACTTTACTTCCAAGCAGAAAGATGTATTGGGGTTGGAAGGAGGTGAAACCACCCACCATCTGTGCATTTTTTCCCCAAAGTTTGGTTGCTATTTTGACGATAGGCTTAATAGCATTTAAATTCTGTTCGCTGACCCGTAATGGAAAGCACAAAGAAGTAGAAGCATTCACATAACACAAAAAACCCTCTTTCACTAATAATTCCGAGCAGGTATTGAACCGTAGGGTGAAACGCAAGCACATTAATTGAAGGCATGGTGGAATTTATAGCCCTAAACAAACTACAGCAACGGATTGTTACAACAATGGATGGCAGGAACCAATGGCCTCTAATGGCTGCCTGCTCGTAACGGGGAGAGAAAAACAAACTGCTATCTTGTTCTCAGAGAGGATTTATAAATCACCTGCGAAAACATCACTGTTTTTAATGAGCCCCACTGATAAAAAACAATTTGCATAGGTCTTGAATATATGATTAGGAGCTATGTGAGCGGCATGTAAACGGAATGTGATGCAAAGCGCAAGGTGACTGTTGTTTGATGATGACTTCCCAGCATGAATAGTATTGTTATATAACCAACCCATTCTAAAGAGACACACAGATTGTGCGGTGCACTCGGCAAATCTCCACACCTGCTGTTAGACACAGAGAGAGCTTGTCAGGAGGCTCTAAGGAATTCTCCAAGATTGCATATATTAAATATTTTATTTGTGTTGTAACATTTACCATTTCTTAGCAGAAAACTTTATAACTAAAAACAACTATTACTTACAGATCGACTTACTGAGTGAATGTATTTCTAAGTCCAAAATTGTACAGAGCTTCACAATGGTAATGCCAACCCATCTTGATCAGAAGTGACCAACTTTTTTTTTCTCAATATGGGTTCTACCTTTTGTGGAGGCTGATTTAGGTCACTTATCAGAAAAAAACATGGACATATATTTAGGCAGATGAATCTTCCATTTTTCCGACGTCACTTTAAAGGGGGTGGTCTGGAGCTCAAATTTATTTTAATCCTAAATTCCTATCTATTTAATGCCATAATCTAATCTGTTTTCTATTATCCTTTAATTAAAAATTCCCTATTGTTCCCTTACTAAATTATCTGATTTTTTTACTACTTTGTCTTTGATGATGCTTTATTTGACGATCCCTCAGTGCATGCTGGTATAGTGAAACGAGTCGTCATCAGGATGCAGAGTCTGTGGTCACTGCCACAGCCACTGCTCCCTCCCTGAAATGAAGTGTCATCATCAGTGACATCCTTTTCAGGAGCTAGGCAAGTTCCTGGTCTACTGAGCATACATTGGTTGTCAATTACGACTGATGCTCCGTAGATTCTTGTTACTGTGCACTATTCTTCTCAGTGCACAGTGACAGTGCACTCGCTCCCCGACTCTGATCAGAAGTAACGAGCCGGAACTGAGCACACTATCAGTGCGTGCTGTAAGAAGAATACTTGGGGTGAAGGAAAAGCTGACTCAGCCCCAATGACATCACTTAAGAGGTCGTCGCACCCAACCCCAGAAAAAGGCTTCACTGATGATGACGACACATTTGACTATCTCAGTAGGCAATGGCATTCTCAAACAAAGCGTCATTAAAGAGGAAGTGCTAAAAAAAAAGCAATTAGATATAGTACTCAAATCTTGTGACTAAATTTGAATTCATAATTTAATTTCCATATGGTTGGCTGCTTTTTAGCTCTTATCCACAGTGGCCTGGTTAGCAACCTTGTCTAATGGGAGCCTGAGATGGTCTAAAATCACATCACAGACTTTTGCTACAGCTCTGTATATTCGGATAGGCTGCTCCTTGTAAGCAGAAGCCCAGCAGGAAAACAGCACATAGAGAAATGAATTACAGCAAAGAGGACCGGTCACTTACTTGATATAAAATATTTAAAGAGAACACGTCAGCAGGATTTTGCTAAGCAAACTACAGGCATTGTCAGGTAGGCAGTGTTACACTGATTAAAATGATACCTGGGGTGAAGAAATCTGTCTTGTGGTTCTTGTGTAATCATTGTTAGAAGTTTTCAGCTAATGAGATGCTGGTGCTCCTGGGCAAAACTGTAGGCAGAGTGTTATCTTATTGCTCTAAGCCAAAGAAACCAAGGAAAGACCTGCTCACATGCCACCCTGAAGCACAAACAGTCTGTCTCTTTATCTGTCTCTATGATGAGGAACATGCATGTGCTTTGGAGCAGCCTGTGGTTAGGACTTTCTTTGGTTTCTCTGGCCTAGAGCACCAAGATAAGACCAGCAAAATCCTGCTGACATATTCCCTTTAATTGTTGAATCTGACATTTTTTTTTTCCTGTGCCTCTATTTTTGAGATGTGGACATTTCTTCCTTATGTAGTCTATTTAGTCAAGTGGGCATGGCCTTAAACTCTTCCCCATTGGAATCTTTGAGAGGACCATGCCCAGATGGATAAAAGACTAGGCTGACATTCACGGGATAGAAGCACCATATCTGAAGAATGGAGAGACACGAACAGAAAAACAATGCATGATTCAGGAGAACAGTGGCATTTACCCCAGGTAAAAAATAACTTATGACAAGTGTCATCTAAAATAATTATAAACTACACAAGCAACTGAACCACCAGTTATGGATCTTTATATAACTTTACTTTTAGTGACTCACACTTTATTATAGTCTTCAAATGCCCCTGAAAAGTAAAGTACGGTTTCAGATTTCTGTGATTTCCCTTTAGAATTTTCTCTTATTCTCTATATAGTGGATTTATTTTTCATAATTAATGTATTTGCTTAGGTTTCTAAAGATAATTAAAATTGATTTTTTTTTAATGAGAAAAAAAGCTTTTTTAACAAATTTCGGTAACTAATTGTGATTCTTAATGTAGTACTATGCAGTACTCCAAGACAATGTGTGCACAACCTGCAATCGGGGCTACATGCAGACCGCAAAGTCAATTTGTGTGGCCCCCATCTATAGCTAATAACCCATGTTTGGGGTTCCTTTCTTTTCAGTCCCCCAGAGAGGAAGAGATAGTTTTGTTCCTTACTCCATTGTAGATTATCAGAGATGTGAAATGCTTCACTGTTCCTCCAAAAAGAATGAAATAAATAGCTTACTCATGGCCATCTATTGTTCTGGGCAATAAATAGGCAAGCCAAATGAGGATGTTCACTCCTGTCCTACGTAATATGCCGATTAATATGAATACATTGACCTAAAGGCAGTGTTAGGCGTCGGGTTCCTGCAGTGCTTCAATAGGAATCCAGAGCCCCACATTCTGCGGTCTCCCATTATCTTTCGACTGCCGAGAACATTGCTCAGCAATTCTGGCTTCCCAGACGCTCTGCCCAGACCTGTTCTGTGGGGTTGGCTTTTGCTGCCACCTTTGGTTCAGCAATGGCAATGCAGGCTGCTCAGCAGCAAATCACTCCAGAGGCCAAGTCCCTCTGTAGCTCACGAGACGATCTCCCATTGGAGATCGGGAGCCACATGTCCAGGTCCTTCTCCAGATCTGATTGGTCCATCTCAGGGATCTGGAAACTTCCAGAAGGTCTTGGCTATAAAAGGTTCGCATGGCCGCTCGGCCATGTGCTATTATAGTCTCTAGTGGCTACTGTGTGAATGATGATGGACGCATGAACCTGTGAATGACTCATTAAGATCCCCTCCCTCTGATATTACGAGTGTGTGTAGGGACTTAGCTTTAGAGTCAGCGCCAGCCAGTGGCAAGCTATAGCCACAATAAGCATCAACAGAGTACTAGCGTCCGATAGTGCGCCCCCTCTTGGGCATTGTCGACTAGCGGCAGTGTGTTGCCACGCTGCAGTCTGCAGCTCCCTTTGGCGTCCGCAGTTGCGACGCCGCACGCTCGGTAGGTCTAGACGGATGCTGACCCTCTGCCTAGGGCCCAGCTCCTCTGAGACCTGTGACGCTAACAGGCTCAGCCCTTTTGTGTTTTGCACTTAAGGCATCTCTGTGAGTAAAACAGAGATCGCTCAGCGCACCTGGGTGACATTCAATCCGCGTGTGTTATACCGCCATATTGTACGTCCGCCATCAGCTAGCAGCAGTGTTAACACCTACTGCACGGTGGACCCCGGGCGGCGAACGCACTTTACTTTATTTTATATTTAGTGCGTTCCGCCGTCCCTAACAGGCAGACACTGAAAGTCTGGAAATTATGTTTATATCTGTATTCAGAGCCTCATTGCAGATTTTTTTATATTAAAAACTCAAGAGAATGTGCTTTCAAGATTCGACTACAACATTTGAGTACAAACGTGTGGTCTATCTAAAGTCGTCATTGAAAGGGTCAACCCCTCCGAACCAGAAAGCTCTGCAAGGGTCTAGGAATGATGGACTCCCTTTGACGAATATTATGAGTCCATCTAGTTCCTTGCTTCCACCTGGGCTTTATCCTCAGTGTCAAATAGGAGACAATTTTGGAGCTGGTTATCCCAACAAAAGGAGTTGAAGATCTGAGGTGGTGGTGTTGTGAGTTGAGGAACCTGATGGCACAGGTTTCCCCAGGAGGGACATCCAATATTCCCAACGTACCATAATCCTTGTGCTAAGACCATTTTTCCCTAAAAGGCCAGAGTGTTTGCTTTCTCAATGTCACACATTGAAGGGATCTACATATTTTTTTATTTAATTCTATATCTACATAAATGCGACCCGGAGTAAGGTCAACATGTCAAAGTACCAACATTAAAAATTGATATGATAGTCAAGCGGGTCATACACATAATTTCAGATTAATTCCAATAAAGTAAAATTTGTCAAGATGCTTATTTCCTATCTGTCTTATGGTAACAGAGGAACAACACCTTCTTATGCCTGATTCCTCCACACATACTGTATTTCACTTTAATACTGTATGTTGTGGCAATTAATCTACTCTGGATTGGGAAATTGCAGGAGACAGCAATGTGTAATTCACTGCTGTAGAGCTATTTGATGTCAGGCACATGAAAAACACAAATATGTTGATTTCACACAAAATGAAGTAGACCATGAAGGATATCCATGGGTCACTGCTACTCTCATTTCCTTGGAGAAAACAAATGTCCTGCAGAATTAGCACAGGAGTCAAGAACTAACATATACAGTTTAAGAGCATTTTGTACTAATGGGATCACACACTTCCACATGTTTTCTTTGTCTATAGATAGAATTTGTAAATGGCTTACATCTGTTTGTCGAAATTTGCCTTAACGGAAAAAAAACAAGAATACTGTGACATATGCATTGCTGTCAGTTTTTATAGTAGGCATGCCTTCTCTAGGGAGGAGTGGAAGATATACAGTAGTAATATAAGATTTATCAACCCTCTTTGGCCCATACCATAAATTTGATTATTTGCCTGGGAAAGGGACAAACAATCTAATATATTCTAAGCTGCCATTTGTTGCTTTATTTGACTGTTGCTGTATATTAGTCAGCTACTGTTATCAAATATATTTTATATTTATAACTGCTGAATGATCATCCAAATACTTGCACGTTCTGTGAAATATCCATATTTTTATAGTTCTTTCTGCTATGTCATTAGTTACCGAGACCCGTACAGATCAGCAGAACAGGGAATTTTTATTCCTGATGGGTTTCTTTTATCCCTTTACATAATTGAGTGGCAGGTCGGACTTCCAACCGCTGCTCAACTCATTTTCTATGGAGCTGCAGGAAGAAGATGAGTGCAGCACTCGGCAGTCGAATTGGGATTGAATGGAGATGTGGTCGAGCATCTTCTCTGCCATGTCCTCTACATTCTATTGGATATAAAAGTTCCCTGTTGCAGATCCCAGCAGTAGGAAGCGCATTGATCATCAAGTTATCAACTATCTATAATGAGGCGTGGTGCGGTAGTCGTGAGCGAGTTACTCATCTTCCACGCTCCGTCACGCTACATGAAAATGGAGGTCCTGGCTGGGTGTGTGAACTTTAGCTGTCTCGATGATTCGCCTCTGCATACCGCATAGTGCCGTTGTGCTCAGCTGGCCAGAACCAGAAGTTATAGGGTTTAATGAGGGAAACCACAGTTCAAAAATAAACTTCTTTTTACTGAAGAATAACTTAGTAGGAACTATGTACAGTAGATATTAGGTATACATCTTCATGGACATTTCTCTGGTGACATGGAACAGAATTACACATATCTTTCTCATCTGGAGTCACTCTGTCTTTCTCCGTTACTATCTCTTCTCTTAACCAGCCCAGCACATTACTCTGGTAGCGTCTCTTATTCTTAATAATGTCACTAAAGTCCAGTAACCAAGAGTCCTAAGTTCCAACCCAAGGTATTGCGTCCTTAGCTTCGTATTAGAGTTTCTGTGGCATAATGGCGGCAAGTCAGCTTCCTTTTCTACTCCTCCAAACTACCGCATGGGACATTTCATCTTTTCTTCTAGCTTTACTTTCCCTTACAGGTTCTGTTACCTTTCCGATTGTAAAGTTCATACCATCCTGCTAGGATTCCTGCCTCAGACCCCGACAATTCTTCCTTAACCATCTGTAACTCTGTTCCGAATCTAGATTACTGCTTGCTTCTCTTTCAGTTGTCTCTTCTCTGCAGAGTCTTACTATCTGCCTCACTCATCTACCTCTTGCCACAGAGACACTCACTACATGCGGTTCTTCTAACTATCCAGATCTTAGGTCTGCTACAGCTCAGCTGGGCCCTATCTGCCCTTTTAGTAGAAAGTCGTCTCATCTTTTCAAAAGCCACACCCATATTGGGTTCATTCCAACTATTAACTCTGTTGATGCCTACTCTCTACCACTTGCCACGTTGCAGTGCAGGGAACTGCAGCTGGCTAAATTAACTTCTATGGAGCCATGCTGGTGCAGGTGGTTGGGAATGCCCTTTTGTAGAGGAAAACTGTGAAAGTGAAGCAGTGCTGCTGCCCCTTTATTTTAAGGATGAAGAAATTTCTCAAAGATTGCATCCCTTGTGATCATTAAGTAATGGTATATCTAAAATGAATTTGCTTCAGATTTCCACATTACTGTTTGATTCTCTTGCCATGGCTTTTGGGTGGAGGGTGTCACTCACTTTGTCTTAAGTAGATTAGGAGTTTTCTATTAAAGCATAAGGGACTGTACCAGTGTTTCAAATGCTTTATAGAGTGCCAGCCTTTATAGATTATTTTCCATGCGGAAGTGCTCTGTTCAGTTACACTTTTTCTGATATTTTGAAGTGTTATTATTTTTAATAGCTATAACAGAATATTTAGCAGCAGTATTTTTGAAAAAACACCAGAACCTCAAAGAAAATCAGGAGTTTTAAGAGGCAGATTTAAAGCATGCTGCTGTCTACAGTAGAGATGGCAACCCCCCCTACCCCTGTATCTACAGAAATGTACAAGTAATGTTATAGAAAGCGGGGCACACTAGGTACAATAGATCATCTGAGCCCTAGTCTGGATGGGCACAAGGGCCTTAGATGTTGGTGCAGCAGATACCAGAGTTGCTGGAGGCAAACGAAAAGTCTTACAGTTGTCCTGGAAGTCTCAACCGGAAAGGAGAAGTCCTAGAAGCCACAGGCACACACGTAGACAAACTAAAAACATTTAAGGGTTACTGGAAGCTGCAAGCAGACAGGAAAAGTCCTGGAAGCCACAGGCGGACATGTAGAAGCAACCTGAAAGCCTTAAACAGTCCTGGAAACCGCAGACAAGTAACAGACAAAACTCTGTAGTAATCAGAAAATCTAAATACCGTGGAAGCCACAGTCAGCTAGGAGATGTCCTGAAAACCATCGGACACACAGCAGAGGTCCTAGTGTAGTGTCGGTAGTGGGCCGAGCTGGGGGATGATAGGGGGTGGTCCCACTTCTTACCGCGCAGAGATGATAACCGAGACACGATGGAGGCAGATTCTGGGTGCAACAGGTCCAAGTTTATTCACGCTGGCGGTCCGACTGACGGCACACCTCGCGGCCCTCCGTTTCCAGAGCCGCTTCTCACACCGTACACTAGGGACGTGTCTGCACACACCGTCCCCTCCTTTACTGTCGATGCTCCTGACAGGTCCGTCACTGTGGCCGCCTTAGGCCCGTAAACCAACAGCGCTTCTACTGCTCAGTCGTCGTGTTACATATGGTGTCCTTCACCCAGAGCCTCGTCTCTGCTGCGGTCCTTTCCTGTCAGGACCACCCCCCTGACGTTTCCTCTCCTCAGTCCCCTTGGTCGGATTCTCCTCAGGGCACACAGACTGGCGTAGTCCTCCTGTCACCTGAGCTCCCCCTGGGGACTGGAACCTTCTGGAACCCTCCCTCAGTATTTATAACTCTCCCGGTTCCTTGAAACTGTCACTCTAACTGTCACTACGCCCCCCATGACCAACGGTTTCTAAAGCCCTAAGCTGCTGTAAAGTCCTTTGCTCACACTCCTCCCTGCCATCTAATGGTCATCCCAAGGTACTGCACGTCCACTACACTTTCCTAGTTGTTTCCCCACTGTAATCACTGACTCCTACCTACACTGTGCAAACCTATCTTTCTTCACTCTGACTAGTCCGTCCGTCCGTCAGGTCACCTTCCCTACACTCCCCCTTCCTTTGTCCATTGTCGTCCTCGACAATCGTCATCCCTGCCTTCGTCGTTCTGAATCTACACCTACATTCTGTTGTCGGACCAGAAGTTGAGCCAAACCCACTATCTGCGGGGGCCGAACCATACTGGGAGCACTATGCTCTGAGCAGCCTACTGCTACTCACCAGCGCGCACGCCACATGACAACGTCTTTCAAATTGGGCAAGGTACACCCGTATTCTCTCTACGGCGTGTATCTTTCCCCTACTCTCCCCTACTGTTACCTTTCACTATCCGGTACGCCATGATCGAGGCCACTCACCTACCAGATCATTGCCGGCGCCCGCCTTTCCTTCTTCAGGGGTGTCCGTGGTGTTGGGGACCTGACCTAGGACGGCTGTCTTTCTCACGTCTTCCAACTCATTTTCCTTCTTTCAATTACATGTCATGGTCGGCGTCCCGGTCTCCCAGACCTCCTCAACTCTTAGATCCCTACCGGATCTCACACTTTCCTTTGGTCCCGCAGACCTTCCCTTACCCGGACCTGTTGCATTTACTTTGGCATATTATACATTAAACAACTTTATAATAGCACAAGTACCCATTTTTATAATTTTTTTTTTTTTCTTGCTTTTAAAACCAAAATATAACATAACATTGCATGTCTCCTTTCCTCCTCCCTTCCTTGGACATGGACACTCCCTCTCTTCTAAGTATCCCGCGCTCTGTCAGTCTAAAAAGTAAACACAATCTATCCTGTAAGAGGAACATAGAAAAACAGACATAAAAATCACAGATAAACATTTCTTTTTTTTTTAAAAGCTGACCGCGAACTGTCCTTTTGACCTGCACAACGGTGCAACGAACTCCTGACAGTTCAATCCTCCTTTCGGTGGTCAGTAGTATGGGACCCCACAACCGTGGAGCTCCCAGGATGCAAGAAGTGTCCCTTTCTGCAAGATAGTATAAACGAGCCGTCCCGGGGGTCGTGCAGCCGCCATGCCAGCCTCTCCCCTCTCATGGAGCAGGTTCCAGACTTCCTGCCCCCTGGCACTCTTCTTCTCTATAACTCCTGCGACCCAAACAGAGGGTCCGGCATGAGCCCTGGAGTCCGGTGGGCGGGACTTAACCGAAGAAGGACGTGGATCAGAGGCGGCCGATGATTTTTGCGGCTCAACAGCCGCTGGGGCCAGGTGGCAAATGGGGACAACCGGGTCCTTGGAGGCTGGAATCACAAGGCCCACTAAGTCGGCCACAGTCGACTTCAGCAGCGGCATAACCGCGGCCTCAGGACAGGCCGCATCCACTACTTCCAATGGAGCCGGAGTAACGGTCGGTTCCAACGACGCAGCTGCTATCAGCAGGGGGAACGCAGCAACGTCTTCTTTGGATGACTTCCGCACTGGCGGCTCCAGGCGGGGTACCTCAGGGACTTGAGCAGGGGCCTCGCACAACTCTGCATACACCACTGGGCCCGATGTACCCAGGCCTTCCAGTGCGCAGGGGGCAGCGTGCTGCGGCGGAATGATGAGGGCCGCTGGCGGAGGCACTGGTGGTGCCGGGGGTACTCTCACCTTCCCCGGCGCTGCGGCCTCCATCACATCAATACGCGGCTTCACCCGCAGCCTCCGTCCCTCGCTCCACTGTCCCGCGGGTCTTTCCCCCAAACTCGGGGGCTCCGCTGAGAAGTCCTCTGCTGGTATTGGTGGCGGCCGTTCTCGCTGACTCCGCTCAGGCTCCGCTCCCCAGCTCAGCATCCCGCTGCTCTCCCGTGGCTCTGAGGGCGACTTCTGGCACAGCTCCATCCCCTGCCGCCACTGCCACTCTAGGCGGCCGATGCCCCGACACCTGCAGAGTCTCATACCGTCCGTTGGGCAGCACTCGAATGGCATCAGACAGCCGCAGCCAAGTTTTTCTTCTGTGCCACTCCCTCTGTGAGGTGAGGTGTCGGCAGGCCTCTCCACCCTCCTGTCAGGGTCCAATATATGGAAGCGTCGATCTCCAGGCACATACTGCTTCCTTTTGGGATACGTTGGAGGGGGTCCCAGTCCATTCAACATGACTGCAAACACCCGGACCTCTCCTCTGCGCTGAAGCAACACCGCCATACTGCACAGTACCTGGTACCGCCCCGGATCCTCTGCTGGCCACACAGATCCGCCACAGCGCTTCCCATTTGTATTCCACAGGTAGGTCATTTGTAATCCACAGGTAATTGTAATCCAAACAGAGTAGTCCAAGTCCTTTTCCAGTCTTTGAGGCAGGCCTGCCGCAGAAGATGATGTATTAGCGGCGTCTATCCTGCCGACTATGCCAAATGTAGTGTCGGTAGTGGGCCGAGCTGGGGGATGATAGGGGGTGGTCCCACTTCTTACCGCGCAGAGATGATAACAGAGACACGATGGAGGCAGATTCTGGGTGCAACAGGTCCAAGTTTATTCACGCTGGCCGTCCGACTGACGGCACACCTCGCGGCCCTCCGTTTCCAGAGCCGCTTCTCACACCGTACACTAGGGACGTGTCTGCACACACCGTCCCCTCCTTTACTGTCGACGCTCCTGACAGGTCCGTCACTGTGGCCGCCTTAGGCCCGTAAACCAACAGCGCTTCTACTGCTCAGTCGTCGTGTTACATACGGTGTCCTTCACCCAGAGCCTCGTCTCTGCTGCGGTCCTTTCCTGTCAGGACCACCCCCCTGACGTTTCCTCTCCTCAGTCCCCTTGGTCGGATTCTCCTCAGGGCACACAGACTGGCGTAGTCCTCCTGTCACCTGAGCTCCCCCTGGGGACTGGAACCTTCTGGAACCCTCCCTCAGTATTTATAACTCTCCCGGTTCCTTGAAACTGTCACTCTAACTGTCACCACGCCCCCAATGACCAACGGTTTCTAAAGCCCTAAGCTGCTGTAAAGTCCTTTGCTCACACTCCTCCCTGCCATCTAATGGTCATCCCAAGGTACTGCACGTCCACTACACTTTCCTAGTTGTTTCCCCACTGTAATCACTGACTCCAACCTACACTGTGCAAACCTATCTTTCTTCACTCTGACTAGTCCGTCCGTCCGTCAGGTCACCTTCCCTACACTAGAAGACTGCAAACAGGTAGCAGACAGATCTCTAGAGTGACTAGAAAGTCTAGATACCATGGAAGCCACAGGAAAGCAGGTAAAGTCCTGAAGACTACTGACAGGTAGCAAGGCTACTGGAATATTGGACACAGAGAAACAAGTGAAGATCTAAACAAAATTGACAACTTGCAGGTTTACTGGAAGCCGCAGACAAGTGAAGTCATGAAGACCACTGAAAGGTAACAGGGTTACTGGAAACTGCAGACAAACAAGTTAAGTTCTGCATTTACAGGTAGCAAGGTTACTGGAATACTGGACACAGATATACAAGTGAAGTCCTGAACAACATTGACAGTTAGTAGGTTTACTGGAAGCCACAGACAAGTGAAGTCCTGAAGACCACTGATAGGCAGTAGTGTTACTGGAAGCCGCATACAAACAGGTGAAGTCCTAAAGACTAGGGTCAAGCAGCAAGGTTACTGGAAGCCACAGACAAGTAACTTAGGAACTAGAAACCACAGGTGACCAGGATACAGCCTGGAGCCTGTGTACAGGAACTGTGCACAGACAAACTAAACAAGTTACTAGAAAGTCTTAATACAATACCAACATACAGGTGTGTGTCTTAGGAGGCCTTATATAGGCCTAGGAAATACAAAACATAGGATCAAGCTGTGCTACGTGAAAAGCCCGACGAGAAGCACAGGTGTTGGGCAGGTGCATAACAGGTAACCTTACTACTGTTTGCCAAAAATAAGTAATGTTATAAAATACCACATAAACCAATAGTCACCTCTCAGGTGCCAGAATTGCAGTGATAACCCTTAGGACTGGAAGCAGTAATGTCTCATTCTACAAACCTGGGACCGTCAGTGTTGACACCTTGACCTTAAACTTCCTTTCAACAACAAAAATCACAGACAGACAACATATTTTACTGACACATTGAAAACCTATAATGAACAATGAAGTTTATAAATTATAAATTGTCTATGCCCAGAATAAGCAGCATGTACTGTGAATCAATCACAAAGGAACTAATATGTTTTTATGGACTGTTCGTTTTTGGCTGCTATCCACTGGAACCAGTGATTGGCTGCAGTGTTTAGAGTTCAGTTGATATCACCAGAAGCTATGATGCCCTGCTCCAGTCACCTGACTACTGTAGCCAATCACTGGCCTCAGTTGTCAGATGACTGAAGAACTGGATGTCATCACTATCAGTCATGGTAGAGGCCACTAGAACAAACCTTAGATGGAGACATGTTGTATGTATACTATTGACATGGTATGCGTTTTCCAGAGCTATGTTACTCTTGTTTGAGGTCTCACACTCTTCTAAAAGCTGCAATCTATTCTATTATTTCTAAACACCGTTTTTCGGTGATTCCTTTGTATCCCCGTTCATACTGCACCGACGCACACACAAATGATACACCATTTGAAAGGCAACCTTGTCCACCTCCGCAAGAAAATAGCCAAACAAGCCACACATCCACGATTTGATCACAAAATACAGTTTAAGCATTAATTTTCATAAACTTGCAGTAAGGAAAAATGACCTGCAGGTGGCACCACAGTACCCCAAATTACACTACCAACACATTTGTAAACATGCACTTTTTCACTGATTACTTCGCCCCCCACACACACATGATACACCGTTGGAAAGGTAAACTTGCTCCCTTCAGCAAGAAAACAGCCAAACAAACCACACATTCACGATTTTATCACTAAATAGAGTTTAAACATTCATTTTCATAAACCTGCAGAAAGACACAATGACCTGCAGGTGGCACCTCAACCAGAAAATATTTTTTGGCCTCTATTCATCAAACCAATTTATTGCATTACCAAGCTGCATATATAAATACCTGTTTGTGTTTATCACTCATAAAATACATCATCATTGACACCGTTCTCTCCTGGTTTTCCTCCTCTCTCTCTGACCGCTCCTTTACTGTATTTTTTGCTGGCTCCTCCTCCTCTCATCTTACTGTTGGGGTTCCTCAAGGATCGGTTCTAGGCCCCCTCCTCTTCTCTTTGTACACTGCCCCTATTGGTCAAACAATCAGTAGATTTGGTTTCCAGTACCATCTCTATGTTGATGACACCCAATTATATGCTTCCTCTCCTGACATCACGCCTGCCTTTTTAGAAAACACCAGCGATTGTCTAAACGCTGTGTCTAACATCATGTCCTCACTATATCTGAAACTGAACCAGTCAAAGACAAAACTCCTTGTGTTTCCTCCCGCTCTTGTTTTCTGCATCTCAAAAACATTTCTAGAATTCAACCTTTTCTTACCTTTGACTCTGCAAAAACTCTTACTGTTTCTCTTATTCACTCTCGTCTGGACTATTGTAACTCTCTTTTAATCAGTCTCCCTCTTACCAAACTCTCCCCCTCCAATCTGTCTTGAATGCTGCAGCCAGGATCATATTCCTCGCCAATCGTTACAGCGATGCTTCTACCTGGTGCCAGTCCTTTCACTGGCTAGTGGCTACCCATCCACTCCAGAATCCAGTACAAACTTATTACCCTCACCAACAAAGCTCTCCATGGCTCAGCACCACCCTACATCTCCTCCCTCGTTTCAGTCTACAACTCTACCCATGCCCTCTGTTCTGCTGACGACCTGATGTTAGCATCCTCAATAATCAGAACCTCCCACTCCCGTCTCCAAGACTATACACGTGCTGCGTCAATTCTTTGGAATGCACTTCCCAGGTCAATACGATTAGTCCCCAATCCCTACAATTTTAGGTGTGCCCTGAAAACACATTTATTCAGACTGGCCTACCGCCTCAACACATTAACCTAATCTATCCCTGTGTGGCACAGTCAAAAGTTTTTCCATAACCAAGTTCCCCGTATCATGTTCCCACATGCTTTATGCATCCATTAGCCCTCTGTGTCTCTACTGTTACACACTTAACATTATGGCTGATCCAAACAATCAGGGCAATTGTTACCACCCACCTTTCGTGTCTCCCCTTTTTCCTCATAGATTGTAAGCTTGCGAGCAGGGCCCTCATTCCTCTTGGTATCTGTTATAATCTATGTGATTATTGTTATGCTGTAATGTCTATCGTCTGTACAAGTCCCCTCTGAAATGTAAAGTGCTGCGGAATATGTCGGCGCTATAGAAATAAAACTTATTTATTATTATTATTACATTTACATTTGACCAGCTTGCTTTTTCCTGCGCCCCCAGACAACCAATGTGCGAAAATTTCACACGGGCCAAGCTAGTAAGTATGAATTTAGAAATTGCTGCTCATATAACTCTGTTAATGTAAAATATATGAATCCTTAAGGAGGAGATTGCATATGATGGAATAACTAATTTTAAAGAAATTGTAAACTGTATTTAACTCTACAAAATATTCTCATTTTCTTTAGTCCCCAAGAAGTGAAACACTTGCCAAACTAAGAAACTAAGCATTAAGAGACAGAGGTGAAAGTTTGTTACGCCTCTAGTGGTTTCTACATTCTTGCATAAATTTGACCCGTCTGTGACTCTGCCGCAGATCGTCTAATCACTCAAAAATGTCTTCTTGTCAGTTGTTCTATAATGCATTGGAGTTTACCCCTGAGTGATCAGAAAATGTGGTTGGAACAAGCGCTGGGGACTCTACATATATTTAGCTTGTGAATACAAGGAACTGAATAACCTTCTGCCCCCATCCACTAGAATTACAAACAACCTCCGCCCAGCACTCCATTAACCAAGGCTCTCTTTATTCTTTACATATATAAAATTGTCATGTACTGTCTCTATCCTAAGCTGACAGTTTTCTCATTTTTACAACTCATTTAAATGCAACAGTCAACTAAAAAAAAACCTGTAAAGGAAACTGTGCCTTTTAGTCTAAGGCTACTTTCACACTTGTGTTTTTTTGCTGTGCGTTTTTTGCGCACACAAACGCATGAAAAAAACGCATCATGCGTTTGTGTGCTTTTTTTGCTGGTTTTGGTGCACTTTTTTTGCGCATACGTAAAAAAAAGACCCATAGACTTTAATGGGTGTTTTGCTGTAAAAAAAACGCATTGCGTGCGCATGCGTTTTTTGGGGGCAAGTCAGACGCACAATAAATGCAACAGGATGCATTTTGTGCGCCCGAGCGCACACTACAAAAAAAACATGCGCATACAAACGCGTACAAACGCATGTGTATGCGCACCTATGCACACCCATGTAAAATATATGGGAAAAAACGCATGCTTTTTTTGCGCTAAAAAGCAGCGCAAAAAAACGCAAGTGTGGAACCAGCCTAAGAGTGTGACTGACGTAACAGCTATGGACATCTTGACATTGGAAAAAATTATTTGCACATATATTATTGGTTTTGGACTGCAGTCATCATCCCTTTGAAGACCCCCAGTCTGCTCCTCTTCTGTCATTTTCAGAGCCCCTGTTATGCAATTTGCATCCAGATCCAAGTCTCAGAGTTTATTGGTGTGGGAGAGTCCATTCCAGTAACATAGTCTGGATGTGAGGTTTGCGTGTTTCTTACAGTAAAATAGGCTGGATGACAAGTCTGTGTATGCAGGGGCTTCTGGTTTAAGTAGCTCATATATCAGCACAGCTTCTACATTGTTCTTATTTCCGCTTAATGTGTTTTTCTTTTCTATAGCTTTTTTTTATCCTGACCTCCCTGAGACTCAGCATGCTTTCTCCCCTATCTACATTGTGGAGACTTGTCTACACTCCAACCCTTTCTCTGCTGCTATCCCCAAGGCCATATTACAGTTCAAGTACAGGCCGTGAGTCAAGGAAAGTCGACGGGTCTCCATACCCAAACATGACATCTTCATAGTCAGTAAATGAGCAGCTGGTCTGTGAATGAGGCCTAACACTGGGAGAAGAAAGGGGTAGTTCAGAGAGGGTCTTCAGAATCTGGAGTGGAATCCCTCTTGTGTGAGTAACAGTTTTACAGCACATTCAGATATAAGACTCACAGACACTCTGCAGCAGCAAAATGCAAGTATTTAATGAAGACTACTTAGAAGGTTGCTTACTTTTACATTTAGGAAGTAAATTCCCCAAAAAAGATAAAAAATTATGTGTGAAAGTATGGATTGCCTTGATGGAAGAGCTTTCACCTGTTTTCGCGTGGCAATTTAGCCACACAAGGGAATAGTGGCTACAAGGTTTTTTTTTAATTTCCCCTCTCCATTGCAGAGATATTAGTTTATAAAGTTTATGTTATAATTTATAATAAGTCTAAAAGGGCATTAGCAGAGATTCTTCTCTGAGGGCTTGTGCTTGAAAAAGAACACGTACCTAGATAAGCTTAGAGCAGGCTTTCTCCTCTGTGAGACATGTAATGATAGACAGCTCTCTGTCCTGACCTCTGCAGCTACTGTGTAGAACAGGGTTGGGCTATTAATTTTCTTGTGGGGCCACATGGGAGACTGTGACTGTTGTGGAAGACCGAACCAATAGGTTGAAATAAATTCTGCTCAATATTAATATTAGCATATCAATTACAATTAATATAAAATAATTATATAGCTTATTATTGAGCACAATTTTTAGTATGCTGACATCCTGATATATAAACTATGAACCCACACATAGCCCCTACATACAGTATGATCCCACACACATCCCCCTACATACAGTATGAGTCCTCATATAGCATCTATATATACAGTATGAGCTCCAACAGTCCCCCATATACTGTATGAGCCCCCCACATAGCTCCCTCATATACAGTATGGTCCCCACATAGTCCCCCATATACAGTATGAGCACAAACAGTCTTGCTAAATACAGTACAAGCCCTCCAAAAAAACCCTTATAATATGAACCCCTACCACTATATACAACATGAGCCCCCTGCTTACATTGACCTCCTATATAATCCCCCTATATTCAGTATGAGCACCCAAATTGTCCCCTAGGTGCAGTGAGAGCCCCCACATAGCCTCCATATATACAGTATGAGCCCCCATATAACCCTTTATATACCATGTGACCCCCACATAGCCTCTAAATACAGATTGAGCCCCCATAGCATGTCTATATAAAGTATGAGCCCCCACATAGCCCCTAATATACGATATATGGTATAGAGGCTGCTGCCGGACACTGCAGATTAGCTTCTAATTCTCTTCAATAGTAGCTGAGCTGCAGTATCCCGCAGTGGCCACTAAATGGCATAATGGAGCTGTGCTGTTCTGTTCCCTACATTGTTTACATCCAGCTGCCATATGTGTTCACAGCTAACTAGTGGGGTGCCAGAAGTCAGACCCCCCACCAATCTTATATTGATGATCTACCCTAGCAATAGGTCATCAATATAAATGTAGTGGAAAACCCATTTATAGGTAGCAGCATACTCTGCCGCAATCTCTCGGTGCCTCCTCTTGTTTTGCTGCATTGGCAACCTTTTGTTTGTTGTACTATAAATGTCTCTCCCATTTATTTTCTGGCTCTCTCACAAAACAGAAACCTGACAACTTATAGGAGGATCTAATGGTTTCACAGGTTTGTAGATCAAAAATAAGAATATTGATCAGATCCATTAGTTAGCGGAACCCACAAAACGATTAGATCTGTAAGTCATTGCCTATGGAATATTCGTATTCTCATATCCAACACGGAATAGGTTTCACTTTTAATCTATTTGTTCTGTTGTTTTCTGTCTGTTCACTCATTTCCAGCAGGAAAGCAAAAGATCAATACATCTTTCTTTTCACCTCTGCATAGCTGCCAGCAGTCCACACTAATTTCATTACCCATGTATAACAGATGAAAACTTCTAAACTTGGGGAACAGTCTTCAAAAACGATATCTTAATTCCATTCTTAAGAAATTGATATTGTCATAATTTTTTTGCATTCTCATAGTCAAAAAAATTAGGAAGAAACGTTGTGGTGGGCTATAGATGCATTTACTTAGGCATTTCAGGACCATTAACATCTGCATAGGTGGAGCATTGTCCTTTTTTACTATCCAAATTGACAGTTGGATCTTAATTTTATTATCTAGAGCAGTGGTCCACAACCCATGGAGCCACATGTGGCTCGCGCCTGTCTGCCAGCATTGTTCATTAGCACGAGATATTGCAAACGGCTATGAAGACTGGGTCTCCATATGGTGACTTTTGTGAGTAGCGTCACATAAAAAATAGAGTGTTTATCTGGAGGTATCATTCAATCTCCAGCTTGATGGCGAATGAATCTGGAAGTAATAGTGTGGTAGGAGTGCTTGATGAGAGGGTTGTTAGGAACGGCGGAACGCACTAAATAAAAATAAATAATAAAGTACGTTCACCGCTCGGGGTCAACCGTGCAGTAGGTGTTACACCGCTGCTAGGTAATGACAGACGAGCAATATGGCGGTATAATGCGCATGGGTTCAACTTCACCCAAAGTGCGCAAAGCAGGCTCTGTTCACACACCGAGGCACCGCAACAAAAACATACAAAAACGCTGAGGCTGTTAGTGTCACAGACCACAGGGAAATGCACACAAGGTATCAGGTCACAGGAGCAGGACCCAAGGCAGAGGAGCTGCATCCGTCTAGACCTACCGTGTGTGCGGCGTCGCTACTGCGGACGCCAAGGAGGGCTGCAACTGCAGCGCGGTGTATGACACTGCCGCTAGTCGACAAAGCTGGCAGCAGGCGCAATGTCGGATGCTATAGAAGAGGTGCAGTGTGCACAGTGGCCTAAGGCTTGCCACTGACTGGCGCTGACTGCTGCACTAATTTCCTATCCACATGGTTAATATGAGAGGGAAGAGGTTTCAAATGAGTCAGTCACCAGAGTCATACATCCGTCACCATTCACACATTTAGCTTAAAAAGTCTATACTAGCGCATGGCCGAACGGTCATGCGCGCTTTTTATAGCCGTGCGGGACCTTCCAGATCTCCGAGATGGACCAATGAGATCTGGAGCAGGACCTGGGCACATGACTCCCGATCTCCATGGGAGATCGTCTCGTGAGCATGCCCAGTAGGAGCACAGAGGAACTTAGTCTCTGGAGCGGTCTGCTGCAAAGTAATCTTCTCTGCAGTAGATAGACAGCAGGAGACCGCAGAATGTGAGGCTCTGGATTCCTGCAGAGCAGACGCAGAAACCTGATGCCTAGCAAGGGTAAGGTGGCCACCCCTGGATGTAAATATACTGCTTTGATGTGATAGCTTTTGCAGTCATTATACTAGTAATGGGAGCTCTGGGTGCCACTGGGAGGGAGGCAAGAGCTGGAATTTACTTTTCTGGGAGGTCTTATGTGGCTCGTGACCCTCTCTTAGGGTCCCATTACATTTAGCGATACACCAGGGATCCCAACAACGATACGACCCGGTCAGGATCGCTGGTGCATCGCTAAATGGTCGCTAGTGAGCTGCCAAACAGGCAGATCTCGCCAGCGACGCAGCAGCGATAAGCGATCCATCGGCGGTTGCTCTTATCTGTCACACGGCAGCGATGATGACGACTTCTGCCTGCGTCCATGCGTCGTTAGTCGGTGCCAGCGGGACGCCAACGAGGGAAAAATGGCCCAGGACATTCGAGCGCGATCAGCGATATCCAGCGGGGGGGGGCCAGTTGCAGATACGTGTCACATGTAGCGAGATTACTAGCGATATTGCTGTTGCGTCACAAAATCGGTGACACTTTAGCGATATCGCTAGCTATCTCGCTGTGTGAAAAGGGGGCTTTAGAGCTTAAGGAGGCTCTTAAGGCAAGAAAGATTGGGGACCATTGATCTAGACAGTCCTGTTTTTACTTGTGGAAACCACTGGCTGGCTTGGTGAGATTTACAGTTGTGCTCAAAAGTTTACATACCCCGGCAGAATTTTCGCTTTCTTGGCCTTTTTTCAATGGATCTACGGGAAAAGGTAGTTGAACTGTATAAAACAGGAAAGAGATTCAAAAAGATATTCAAGGAATTGATAATGCCAGTCAGCTGTTTTCAAACAATGATTAACAAATTGAAAATTAGGGGCTCCGTAAAAAAAACCATGTTCAGGTAGACCAACAAAAATTTCGTCCACAACTGCCAGGAAAATTGCTCGGGATGCAAAGAAAATCCCACAAATAACATCAGCTGAAATACTGGACTCTCTGAAAATTAGCGGTGTGGCTGTTTCAAGATGCACAATAAGGAGGCACTTGAATAAAATTGGGCTGCATGGTCGAGTCGCCAGAAGAAAGCCATTACTGCGCAAATGCCACAAAGTATCATGCCTACAATATGCAAAACAGCACAGAGACAAGCCTCAAAACTTCTGGAACAAGGTAATTTGGAGTGATGATCCCAAAATGTAACTTTTTGGCCACAACCATAAAAGTTACATTTGTAGAGAGGTCAACAAGGCCAATAATGAAAGGAACACCATTCTTACTGTAAAGCATGGAGGTGAATCGCTGATGTTTTGGGGATGTGTGAGCTACAAAGGCACAGGAAACTTGGTCAAAGTTGAAGGAAAGATGAATGCAGCACGTTATCAGCAAATACTGGAGGCAAATTTGCAATCATCAGCCCAGAAGCTGCGCATAGGAAGTACTTGGACGTTCCAACATGACAATGATCCAAAACACAAGGCCAAGTCGACCTGTCATTGGCTACAGCAGAACAAAGTGAAGGTTCTGGAGTGGCCATCTCAGTCTACTGACCTCAATATCATTGAGCCACTCTGGGGAGATCTCAAGTGTGCAGTTCATGCTAGACAGCCCAGGAAATTACAGGAACTGGAGTCTTTTTGCCAAGAAGAGTGGGCAGCTTTACCATCTGAGAAAATAAAGAACCTCATCCACAAATACCACAAAGGACTTCAAACTGTCATTGATGTTAGAGGGGGCAATACACAGTATTAAGAAATGGGGTATGTAAACTTTTGATCAGGGTCATTTGGATGTTTTGGGTTGTCATTATGGTTTATAAAGAGAAAACACAGTTATTTGACAATAAATGGCTTCACGCAACCACTAACCATGAGTGGAGAAAGTTTTGGTGTTATCTATAATAATAAATGCCCTAACCAGCTTCCGGTTGTAACAACTTCCATCCAGTTGTAACCGGTGACGTCACCACACACACACGCACGCACGTTAACCCTCAACACACCACACCGCCTCAACACACACTCCTCTCACCTTTCACCTCCACGCATGTCCACTCACTCTTTCACTCCACATACGTTCCTTTCTCTCACTCCGTTTCTCATACTCACACCGTCATCGTCGCTGCCCCGACATCTTCCTCCGCCGCCGCGATCCAGGATCCAGACGTTCTCCAGGCCGCCGACATGTTCTTGCGGGACGCCATCTTAGATTTCGTGAAATCCCGCGATATTTAAGATGGCGTCGCCGCAACAACATGTCGCTGGCGTGGACGACATCGGGATCCAAAAAGATGGCGTCGGCGAAATCTCGCGAGATTACGCCGACGCCATTTTGGATCCCTATGTCGCCCATGCCAGCGACATGTTGTTGCGGCGACGCCATCTTGAATATCGCGGGACTTCACGAAATCTAAGATGGCGTCCCGCAAGAACATGTCGCTGGCGTGGGCGACATCGGGATCCAAAATGGCGTCGGCGTAATCTTGCGAGATTTCGCCGACGCCATCTTTTTGGATCCCGATGTCGTCCACGCCAGCGACATGTTGTTGCGGCGACGCCATCTTAAATATCGCGGGATTTCACGAAATCCAAGATGGCGTCCCGCAAGAACATGTCGGCGGCCTGGAGAAGGTCTGGATCCTGGATCGCGGTGGCGGAGGAAGATGTCGGGGCAGCGACGATGACGGTGTGAGTATGAGAAACGGAGTGAGAGAAAGGAACGTATGTGGAGTGAAAGAGTGGGTGGACATGAGTGGAGGTGAAAGGTGAGAGGAGTGTGTGTTGAGGCGGTGTGGTGTGTTGAGGGTTAACATGGCAAGAGGTGTTAACGACGTCCGCCATCTTGCATTCGTGAAATTGCGTCATTTACCTCACGTCGACTTGCTGTGCGGACGCTTGGCATTGCCTGTACCACCATGACTACTGCTGCCTTGGTCCTATGCCTGTTTACTGCCGGTGTCTAATTACTGGACCAATTTGCCTGTACTGCCATAACTACTGCTGCCTTGCTCCTCTGCCGGTGTCTAATTACAGGGCTAATTTGCCTCTACCGCCATAACTACTGCTGCCTTGCTCCTCTGCCGGTGTCTAATTACAGGGCCAATTTGCCTATACCGCCATAACTACTGCTTCCTTTGTCCTCTGCCTGTTTACTGCCGGTGTCTAATTACAAGGCCAATTTGCCTCTACCGCCATAACTACTGCTGCCTTGCTCCTCTGCCGGTGTCTAATTACAGGGCTAATTTGCCTCTACCGCCATAACTACTGCTGCATTGCTACTCTGCCGGTGTCTAATTACAGGGCCAATTTGCCTCTATCGCCATAACTACTGCTGCCTTTGTCCTCTGCCTGTTTACTGCCGGTGTCTAATTACAAGGCCAATTTGCCTCTACCGCCATAACTACTGCTGCCTTGCTCCTCTGCCGGTGTCTAATTACAGGGCCAATTTGCCTCTACCGCCATAACTACTGCTGCATTGCTCCTCTGCCGGTGTCTAATTACAGGGCTAATTTGCCTCTACCGCCATAACTACTGCTGCCTTGCTCCTCTGCCGGTGTCTAATTACAGGGCTAATTTGCCTCTACCGCCATAACTACTGCTGCATTGCTTCTCTGCCGGTGTCTAATTACAGGGCCAATTTGCCTATACCGCGATAACTACTGCTGCCTTGCTCCTCTGCCGGTGTCTAATTACAGGGCTAATTTGCCTCTACTGCCATAACTACTGCTGCCTTGCTCCTCTGCCGGTGTCTAATTACAGGGCCAATTTGCCTCTACCGCCATAACTACTGCTGCCTTGCTCCTCTGCCGGTGTCTAATTACAGGGCCAGTTTGCCAATACCGCCATAACTACTGCTGCCTTGCTCCTCTGCCGGTGTCTAATTACAGGGCCAATTTGCCTCTACCGCCATAAGTACTGCTGCCTTGCTCCTCTGACTGTTCACTGCCTGTGTCTAATTACAGGGCCAATTTGCCTCTACCGCCATAACTACTGCTGCCTTGCTCCTCTGCCGGTGTCTAATTACAGGGCCAATTTGCCTCTACCGCCATAACTACTGCTGCCTTGCTCCTCTGCCGGTGTCTAACTACAGGGCCAATTTGCCACTACCACTTCACAACTACTGCTGAGCAATTACAGGGTCAATTAGTATCTGTTTACTCTACAATACTCCAGGACGCCTTCTTCACTGCCAGATAACTGCCAAATAGACTCCTTTACCTGTGCCAACATGAGTCATAACAAAAAGTATGCCAATGCCAGTGAAAGGAAAGCAGCTTTAGCACTACGACAAAAACAACGCCGTGCTAATGAGACTCCTGAGGAAAAACACCATCGACTTGACAAGATTAAGGCTTATAAACGCCGTCGTCTCACACACGAATCCCCTAACTCTAAATCTATTACATTGGCTGAAGAAGCCTCTACACGCCATCACCGCCAACAACAGACGGCTTCTTCCTCATCATCTATAATAATAAATGCCCTAAGCAGCTTCCGGTTGTAACAACTTCCGTCCAGTTGTAACCGGTGACGTCACCACACACACGCACATGTTAATCCTCAACACACCACACCGCCTCAACACACACTCCTCTCACCTTTCACCTCCACTCACGTCCACTCACTCTTTCACTCCACATACGTTCCTTTCTCTCACTCCGTTTCTCATACTCACACCGTCATCGTCGCTGCCCCGACATCTTCCTCCGCCGCCGCGATCCTGGATCCAGACGTTCTCCAGGCCGCCGACATGTTCTTGCGGCGACGCCATCTTGGATTTCGTGAAATCCCCCGAGATTCAAGATGGCGTCGCCGCAAGAACATGTCGCTGGCGTGGACGACTCGGGATCCAAAAAGATGGCATCGGCGAAATCTCGCGAGATTACGCCGACGCCATTTTTGATCCCGATGTCGTCCACGCCGGCAACATGTTCTTGCGGCGACGCCATTTTGGATCGGCGAAATCCCGCGATAGTCAAGATGGCGTCGCCGCAAGAACATGTCGCCGGCGAGGACGACGTCGGGATCCAAAATGGCGTCGGCGAAAACTCGCGAGATTTCGCCGACGCCATTTTGGATCCCGACGTCGTCCACGCCGGCGACATGTTCTTCCGGCGACGCTATCTTGACTATCGCGGGATTTCACGATACTCAAGATGGCGTCGCCGCAAGAACATGTCGCCGGCGTGGACAACGTCTGGATCCAGGATGGCGCCGGCGGAAGAAGATGTCGGGGATCGTGGAGCAGCGGCGATGACGGCGTGAGTATGAGAGACGGAGTGAGAGAAGGGGTCGTATGTGGAGTGAAAGAGTGAGTGGAGATGGTGAAAGGTGAGAGGAGTGTGTGTTGAGGAGTGTGTGTGTTGAGGGTTAACATGGCAAGAGGTGTGATGCTATCGCATCCTCCCGATGCGATAGCATCGGGCCATAATCTAGTCATTCATATTCTCTGAAAAAAGGCCAAGAAAGCAAAAATTCGCCTTGGGTATGTAAACTTTTGAGCACAACTGTATAAGCCAAACAATGCTCCATGGGTAAATGTATTCCAATAGGCTCTCCTCCATCAGAAAGTTGATTTTCTAGTGCCACTTAGAGGAGGTAGTTATCTTAACAGTCAATGTCTGACCATTTAAAGAGCCTTGCCAAGTGACTTAACATATTTAACCAAACCAGAGGGAAAAGATACTCATCCACAGACAGCTGAATGGGTTTCTAGCCCCATATAATGCATCACAGAGTAGCAGTTGTCTGGATTTAGGGTCTTTAACAGACATCTAAGGAGTACTTTTTTTTTTCTTTTGTAGACCTCTAGCCTGCGAGACATAGGCCAGGTAGTACTTCCAGGAAAAAGTGTATGCAAAGTAGCTCTTCTCAAGAAGGAAGAAAGCAGTCTTTTTATTACCTTTTACTGGAGTTATCTACCCTTTGTGTATGTATTTGTGGGCTCACTCACTACTCAATCATATATTTTTCTCCTGATTCTGGTTGGATCAGCTATGTATCTCATATGTTTGTAGGTATCCCAACCTTTCTTCAAAAAGAAGTGTCAGAGAAAAGAGAAATTGGTGGGAATGCTGGATTTCAACATGCCAAGTCCCTTGTTTTCTTATGATATAAGTCACTACCAGAGATGATTAGCATTGGGATAATCCCCTCTCCCCACACTTGGATATACATGCATTTTGAATGTAGGTCAGGAAAAATAGCTGTTGGCTAGAATAAGGTTATCAATATACATCCCAAGACTAGAGTATTTCAAGTTTGGTGTTCTCAAGGGCCCTGGAAGGAGGTATTGAATGGTCTTTACTAATATCCTATTATATGCTGAACATCATGGCATCACAGTTATCACAAAAGACTTTTTTCAGTGTTTCCTGATTGCCTATCTAGAAGACAATGCAATTGAAACCCACCTTCCCAATCTCTCCTCCCTTGACATCTGTCAGTGGAAAAATATAGGAGGCAGGTTTGACCATCTTTTATGTGTATGATAAGTGATAAAAAGTTTTGTATATATTTTTATTATTATGAGACAAGAACACTTCTGGTAAAACATATAGATGTAGGACACCGCCATGAGCTCATAAGGCCATGCTAAGTCCAAGGTATATCCAAGCTGTACAATATCAATAAATCATCAAAGGGCTTGGCCTTTGCCACATTACCATTATTTCCTCAAATGTGCTGGAAACAAAATATAAAGTACTCCCTAATATAGTTATTCCGGGTTCAGCACCGATGTCCTCCAAGAGAAGTGACGGATCCTTATTTAAACAGCGTACTAGATACCACTACCAAAGTCATCACCTTATCCTGTATTATGATGAGAGATTATTATGTACTAGTAGAATACCCATGGCTTTGCTCGCAGAAAATATATTAAATTGTTGGTTATGATAGCTAAAGTAAAATTTTCAGTGTCACCCTGAAATTGACATTTTCAAAGTGCTACAGTAAAAATTTTTTCTACTTTAAATTTTTATTATTTTGCCATTTTACTAATTTGTCGTAACATTGATATGAACAACTTTTTTTTTAATTTCAACATTTTTATTGATTTTACATATTCAATACATATTATGTAGTATAAACTATTACAACTTTTTTTTTAACTATTTTTTCTTGAATTGGGGTGTAGTGAAATGCTTCCAAACTCAAATCAGCCTGCCTTTGCACACATTGCATATGTCGTATGCGGTCATTTTCACACCGTTCATCCTTTTGTTCAGATGTTTCCATATTCCTTGCTTCAGCCTGCCTTATCCGATTCTTGTGAAGACAACATTCCCGTTGCTCTGACGTCTCAGCTGCCTTACATTTAGCCTGTCTCATCCGTTTCTTTTCAAGCCGCGAGTCACGTTGTTCACTTGTCTCAGCTCTTTGACACAATTTTGCTTTCTTAGCTTTTAGATGAACTTGCCCGATTGATGGTCGTTTTTTGGGTGGCATTTTAAAAAACAGTCCTTAGTATTATGACCCTTTACTTTTCACCTGACACTGATAAGTGATGTAATAGGATGAATAGTAAATACAGAGCAGCCCTCACACTGTATTACTATGACCTGAAGGAGCTCACATCTCAGTAATGAAAACCGCCTCACCAGCAGACTTGTCTAGTTGCCCATAGCAATCAATCACAGCTCAGCTTTCACTTTACCTCAGCAGTGTCAGTGATGAAAGCTCCCTGTATAGTAAGCAATAATGACAATCTTACTATGAGGCATTTTTCACCTGACCAATATTGCTGCTCAGTAAGGCTGCTTGCACACATTTTACCTCAGCAGCTTCAGTGATGAAAGCTCCCACACGCATGTGATCCATGTGTTTGTGCGTGCGCAGTACAAGTGTCCATGGTGTGTGTGAGTATGCATGTGCTCTGTTCGTCCGTGTGCGTAGGGTGCGTCCATCTGAATGTGTTTGCATGCATGTGTGGTCCTTGTGAGCGTTTGTATGTGTGTGTGGTGTGCATGTAGTATTTATGGGGTTTTGTTGTGGTGTTTGTGTTGTGTGAGTCTAGAGTGGTCTGGTGTTTGTGTGGTGTATTGTGGCATTTGTGTGGTGTTTTGCTTGTGGGTTAGTGTATGTGTGCTGTCTGTGTGATGTTTGTATAGTGTTTGTGAAATGTTTGTGTGTTGTGTGTGGTAATGCGGCCCCTTTAGCAGTGACTCTTTGGCACCGTCGCTACAATCTGTCCCTGTAAGTCACAACTGTTGTTTTTTCCTCAGCACTTTTACATTCACCTTCACATTTCTCCATTATATGTATAGGGCCTAACTTCGGGGGCCCCAGTCTCATGACAGGGGGATGCTAGCGAGATTTAACGTGTGCAGTACTCTGCTCCTGTGGGTGGGGAGGGGCGTGCCAAATTTCACCCAAATCGGGCAAGAACTGTGGATTTGTATAGAGCGAGCTACTACAGATTTCACATTCCCCATTTTGTACAGTATATAGGGCCTAACTTCGGGGGCCCCAATCTCATGACGGGGAGTCGCTAGCGAGATGTAACGTACGCAGTATTCTGCTCCTGTGGGTGGAGAGGGGGCGTGCCAAATTTCACCCAAATCGGGCGAGAACTGTGGATTTGTATAGAGCGGTCTACTACAGATTTTGAGTTTTTTATATATATAGATTTATGATTGTTTTTCACATTGTATTTATAATGTAATGCCTTCAACAGGTCTCACCATGAAGAATTACGTCGTTTTTCTTCTCGCATCAACCATTTTCTCCTTCACCAGCTCACAAGATGCTGCGGAGGAGGTGAGAAACTTTTATGTCTATGACCAATAAATATTCTGTATATCAGCATTGCAACGAATATGTAATCAAATTACTGACTCAATAGAAGGTGACACACAGGCTTTACATGCTGCGCGTACAATATGCCAACCTAATGTATGATTCGAAGACATAAGCCAACCCAATGGACTGTATGTTTAGAAGAAGCTTGCCAACTCTGTATGGCTGGAAGAAATATGCCAACCTGATCTGATGGATTGTTAGAAGAGCCATGTCAACCTTTATGGTTAGAACTTATGAAAACATGCAAACCCAAATGTAAGGTTAGCCAACTTAATGATGTATGGCTGGAAGAAAATTATATTAGGAGCTGATCTACAGTACATGGCAGTGGCCTCTAAACAGTGTGACGGATCAGTTGTGTGCCACTCTGTACAATGGATACAACTCGGCACTGCCAGAGGTGATAACAAATGATTATCGGATAGAATAATTCATCAATATCAAAGTGGTAGAAAACCCCTTTCATGCAAAAATGCATCAGTTTGTATCAGTCATCATCAGTTCCATCATGATACATTTTGTTTTTTTTAATTAAAAATATGCGATGGATTAAAAAGTGATAAAAATTTGTCCCCACCAAAAAAACAAACAAACAAAAAAACGCCCCTCCTTGCCCAGGATTTAAAAAAAAAAAAAAAAAGCGCAGTTTTTGAGGAAAAGAGTTCCAGACCTGTTCTTTAGTTTTCATGTATTATTGTAGTGGGTTACGGTCACACGTTCAGTATTTAATCAGTATTTTACATCAGTATTTGTAAGCCAAAACAAGGAGTAAAAGTATAATAGAAACACGTCACCACTTCTGTATTTTTGACCCACGCCTGGTTTTGGCTTATAAGTACTGATGTGAAATACTGACCAAATACTGATAGTGTGACCACAGCCTTACAATTCAATTCCACTAAAGAAAAGTCTGAGCAGCAAAACCTCAAAGAACCTTGGAGAGTTGTACTGCAAAATTGGAAGAAAACAGCTTTGATTTCTAATAATTCACCTTAAATTCCAAGTGCTGTGAAATAGTAAAAAAAAAATGCAGTTTCACAATTTTTCTTTTTCTTTTTTTTATATTACCATGTTCACTATATGGTAAAAATGACCTGGCAATATGATTTTCTAGGTCAGTATGAGTACGTAGATACCAATCATGTATTTTTTTTTTTATTTAAATGGTGAAGAAAAATTTAGAAATTTGTAAGACTTTTTTTTTTGCTTTTGTCTCCATTCTCTGAGACCTGTAACGGTTTCCTTTTTTTTGGATATGGGGCTGTGTGAGATCTTTTGCACCCTTTTTACTGGCATTTTTGGGTATTTGTGATGTTTTGATCGCCTCTTTTATTTATTTTATATTTATATTGCATTTTATTAACAAAGAAACGTAACTAACTTTTTTTTGTTACACCGTTTGCTGATTGGGTTAATTTACTTTATATTTTGTTAGATCAGACTTTTATGAATACAGTTATATTAAATATGCTTTGCCAATTTTTTTTATTGTTTTATTTTTAATAGGGTCAAACAGGGGGTGATTTGAACTTGTGTTTTTTTTTTTAAATTTCATATTTTTTAAAACTTTTTATCACTTTCTACTGTATTTAATAGTCCCGTTAGGGGACTTGAAGCTGCGATCTTCCGATCGCTTGTACTATGCATAGCTCTGCATCAGCTCTACTATGTATAGCAAAAATCATGATCTTTTATGAACATCAGCCACGGGCCGGCGTTCACAGGAGAATTATAATGATTGACATGGAGGTCATCAGCGGACCCCCGGCTGTAAAGACAAACCATCGGCATCCCACGATCACATCATGGCTGCTCCAATATGGACGTGGAATGACGTCCAGCGCTCGTTGAATGCCGATCTCAGAAATTGGCAGTGGGATTTAACAGTTTAATAGCCACGGGTGGAGCTTTGCTCCACTCGTAGCTGTTAAAGGCACATGATGGCTGATCAAATCAGCCATCATGTGCAAGGAAAGAGGTGGGCTCAGCGTGCAAACCTGCAGGTAAGGACACGACTTTTGGCATACGTGTATGCCAAGAGTCGTGAAGGGGCTAACAAATGTGTTTGGGGCATGGTTTTGTGGTGCTTGTCAATATATAAATATTAGAGGTTCTCCTCCATTGTGAAGGTCACCTATTAGTTAATGCAGCCTTCATCACACACTTCACAACTCTTCTGTTCTCAAAATGGTTGTCGACAGAGTAGTATGTGAATAAACATGTCGATCAGCCTCCTACAATTGAAAAACACTGGTCATGGGAAAGTTATTTTCTAAGTTCAAAGCTGATGGACAGGTCTGGTCACATACCGCTCCATCAAGGAACATTTTGAGAACAGGAACTAGGCAGTCTGTGGAGTGTGGAGAACCTGTAATACTTAAATAATAGTCAGTGCCAGAAAATCATTTTTCCAACACAACTGTTAAAATAGAGTAGACAACTCCTTCAAGTCCTGCAAGTTGTGAGGAGAGGTCTCCATGAATTGGACTTGTTTTTCCTGCACATCCCATAGAAGCTTGATTAGACAGACTTTTGTGGAACAAGTCATCATGTTGAGATTTATCATGTTCCTCAAACCATTCTGGAACAATTTTTGAGCATTATGTCAGGGTACAATCTCACTAAAGGAGGCCACTGATTTTAGGGAATAATGTTGCCATAAAGGGGGTACTTGATCTGCAACATTGTTTAGGTAGGTGGTATGTTGAACACCTTATTACCATAAGTAGCTCTTCTATGCAATAGAACAAGACAGGCTAGCCAAGGTTCCCTGTGTGGATTAATGAGCTCTGGGTGTTCATCATGACCCCATCATTGATTGACCGTTTGTCCTTCCTTGAATCACCTTTGGTAGTTAACAACTACTGCATACCCACTAGACCAAGTGTTTTGGAAATGCTCTGACCCTTCATAATTTGGCCCTTGTTAAAGTCGCCCAGATCGTTACACTTGTCCATTTTCCCTGCATCTAACACATCAATTTTGACAACTTAACTGTTCACTGTTTCCAAATATATCTCACCCCTTGACAGGTGTCATTCTTACAAGATAATCAATGTTATTCACTTCACCAGTCAGTGGTATGATTCTGAACATTGTGGCTCATCAATGTGTATTAGCAACAGAATGAGAGGAAAATTGTATTCACTTTTCTTCTAGCACTGGTGGGTGTGAGTCGTCTCTAACTACAATACTCCCTGGCACTCTGCTGCGTGGTATAGGGAGGAAATGTTTGCTAAGAATTTGTTTTTGGGAAGAATTAGCTCTTAAAAGCACACATTTTACACCCCTCTGTATTCAATGATTGACAATAGGCACCAGCCTCAACACATAATGGCATAATCTGGCGGGTGCCGAGAATTATGCTTCAGTTGCGTGAATGTAGGTACTTGACACAGCTCCAATATTTCTGATTGTTGTTATGATTATCACTGGCAGAACAGCAATGATAGAGAATGGACAGAAATTCTAATGTTGCTTCTGCTATGTTAGCAATTAACATGCTGTGCATTATTTCCCAGCATTAATCCTTTCCGAAAGAAATCATGAAATTCAATTTCTATTTTGTATATTTCAACATATTATCCTGGGTTGAATAAAATGGTCGCTGTTTTAACAAACTTTGCATCAGTACAGGCGAATACATTTCTTTTCAAATATATGTTATCAGAAAAAAAATCTGCTTTTTTCTCCACTTATGAGCCCCTTCACACCCTAGCCCTCTAACTTATTATCCACACTTGGCCAAACCAATATGTTTGTCAGCACAGTGAGGTGACATGCTACAGCTCTCATACAGTACGTTATGGAAATGGAAGTAGGAGTGAGGAGCACTCAGCACAGTGACGCATACACAAACTTGTGCTGGAGTTTGAAACAAGTATAGCTCAGTACAGAGCTGGATTCACAGTCACACAGCTCAGTACTGCTGTATGACATCCTCCATGCTGCTGTATATTGTATTTCATAATGTTGCTGCTTCTGAACGCGTGCTACACATAGAAACAAGAGCAGGAATCCGTCGCTATCTGTGCATGGATTGTAGTCTCCTCCCACTAGATTAGAGAAGACTGAAAATAAGAGATACTAAGTTGTCCTATACATTGGAATTGGAGAATCTAAAACATTTTCAAGACACCAAATATTCAATTATAAGAAATCCCTTTAATTCTTACTATTATTAAGCAATCTAATAGAGATAAAAAGTTATAAAATTTATAAACAAATTGCATTCAAAATATTTTAACATATGTTGTAGAAAATCTAGGACATTGTTTTCTATATAATAATATCTTCCGTTCATGGTCACAGCCTATGTACAGAACAGTCAGTAGAGAACTATTCAATATGTCAGTCTATTAAAGATGATGGGGCACAGTTTAGTCTCCTTCTTGAGCAATGAGCAGGCAATTGGGTAAAAAAATGCAGTTTTCGTTGGTCAATAAAATGGTTTATTGGACCCTGGTGAGGGGTAGAACAGACAAGAAATGTGGAATGGCATATAGTGAGGGCAAGTATAGAACACTAATGGCAATGGTTCTCAGGGTGGTAGTAAGGTAAGAAAACACTGTGTTTCCATTGTACTGTATATATTGCGTGCATAACTTTATTTTTTAGAAACTTCAAATGACCATACAGTATGGTGACTATGATAGCTGAACACGGAGTAACAAACCCAACATGTATGTTACCCATCAAGTAAACTACCATAGATATGTAGACATGGGTGGACATAACCATTGGTGCAACCTGTGCAGCCGCACGGGGACCCAAGAAGTAAGGTGTCCCTCTATCACCTCTAATAATGTAAAAGTATCTGGGTAGAATAGTCTGTACTGCAGATACAGGTTGTCTAAGGGTAGGTAGGTTTTGGGGGTGAAATGACTGGGTACATGGATAATCAGGCACAAGTTGGAGAGTTCCATTTGCTTTTCAGACCTGTAGGAAAAGCAGGCTTCATTACATTGAAGGGGTTGTATGAGTGATGTGTGACATTGGCAATTTGTGTATTATTGTATTATGTATTATGTTCTGCAATATTCTGATTTAATCAGTTCAGTCAGCTTCTCACTGTGTTTTCCGGTTTTCCATGGCTTCCGTGTCATTCTTGATGGCATTCAGCCAATGGACCTTTAGTCTCCCGTTTCCACTGACCATTCCGAATAGCATTACCTTTTCTAATGTTTTTCCCCTCATCATCACGTCCAATATAGGTCAGTTTTTGTCTATATTTCTGCTAAATTACATTAACGTAATTGCATATTTGTCCTATTTCATAGGTTCCCACTGCTGTAGAAGAGGAAGAGGATCCATTCTACAAGAGTCCACTCAATAGACTTGCTTCTTCTGCATCCAACTTTGCCTATGATCTTTATCGTGCTCAGTCAAGCAAAAATCCAAATAGCAATATTTTTATGTCACCACTGACTATTGCTACAGCCCTTTCCAGCATTTCCTTGGGTGGGTTGGACCTTACAGAAAAAAATGTATATTTTGCCTGGGAATTATGATACATTTGATTGATAAAGTGTTCTCCTCTTTTGGAAAGATAAGTGACAACCAACATGGCTGAAATTAAAGTCATTTTAAAAAATAGAAAACACGTTTTAAAGATGCCTAAAAATGTTTTTTTGTCACTCAATATCCAAATTGATGATCTGTGACATAACTAATGTGTTATATTATACCATTTGACAGGAAATCTCTATGGCTTCTTTCTAAAGATAACCCCCCCACCTCTCCTAAAAAAGAGCATATACCGTACTCTATAGCAACTAAATAAATAAATAAATAATAAAATAATAATAGTATGTATAAATAACAGAGGATACTTAATTAACGCTATTTTCATAAAAAATGGATAAAAGCCATCCCACCACGACAAGGTGTACCACCGGTATGGTGCTAATCTGTCTCTAGAAACCTTAAAAAACCTTTACCATTAAAACCTTACCATGTGTCAAATGACATCAGTGTGAATAAGGACAGAGCACAATACACCTTCGGTACTCAAAACATGACACTTCTGGTATCATTGAATAGAATCAAAGGTTTTAATTCACAGCCGACAAATGAGAATGACGGAACATAGTTTCCAACGTTTCGGCACATAGGTGTCACGTTTCCGCCAGACTTAGGGCCTGCTGTTCCGGTCGCGGCCACTAGGAGGCGCCGTACCGCCACTTTATCGTCAGACTCAGGGACGGCTGTTCCTGCCTCGGCCACTGGAAGGGGCCGTGGTTCTGTCACGTCAGGCTCAGAGCCTACTGTCCCGCCTTTAGCCTCTAGGAGGCGCCGGTCTGTCACGTCGCCGTTAAATTCTGGGTCTGCTGCTCCTGTCGTGGTCACTAGGAGGCGCTATGGCTCGCCCGGGAGTTATGGTGCTGACAGAGTAAGGGCACCTGCGCAGGCATCTGGTGGACGCAGGCTCCGCCCCTCTGTCAGTCATCAAGAGGTTACTGCATCTCCATCTGGCCTGGTCCTGGGGGCGGTACTGATGACATCATCAGTTCAGGAACCTATGAGGGGTGACCTGATCCCTGAAATACCTTGGGACTGGACTTGCAAGCCGCCGGATATATTCTTGGTTCCCCCCGTGTGTTACTGTGTGAATTACTTTCTGACTGACTCTGACTTTGACCTGGACTTCTGACTCTCCTTCTGCCTAACGATTCTGTACCTCTGCTACTCTTCTGGTTTATGACTTTCGGCCTGAATCTGACTCTGCCTCTGCCTAACGATTCTGTACCTCTGCTACTCTCCTGGTTTATGACTCTCGGCCTGAATCTGACTCTGCTTCTGTCTACCGTTTTTGTACCATTGCTGTCCGACTGGTTTAGACTTGCATATCTCCACGTTTGTGTCCTGTATTGGAACACCTTTCTGGCGACCGTCCTGCTCTGGTCACTGCTCCTATTCAGACAGCGCCTCCTGGGCTCTGCTATAAATCCAGATCCCTGTATAGGGGTAAAGGGTATCAGTGTTTCTCGGGGTGTTGCCTGGCTGCAGCCCAGACCCGCAGGCAGACGTCACATTATATCCGGCCACATACAAAAAAACTGCTTCTTGTGTATATATCCACCATATACAAAAGCAGTCTCCCTGAACTTTTTTTTTTTTTTTCTCTCCCTTCTTCTGATTGAGCTGATTTCTGGCCTAAACACCTGGTTCAGTGCACAGCCGGAAGGAGCACTTTCATCTTCCTGCACCAGTATGCTGCAGTCTGGAGCCTTCAGAGAGAGAGCTGAGCGTCAGAGATCCATACTACTGAGACATCGGCCTCTGGGCAACTCTGGCTATGGTTGCCCAGGGGCACAGGTATTGCCCGCAGATGCGGCTAAAGTTTTATTGCCTATTGCCCTTTCTATTGGTCAGAAATCTCAGTGTGTGAACGCATATGTGGATTGTGGGTCTGAAGGGAATTTTATGGATTCTTTGGTTGCTAAAAGTCTCGGTGTACCCCTATTAAAACTTAATGCCCCTATAAAAACTACGGCTATTAATGGCACATCTATTGTCCAGGAGGGGGTTAAATTTGTTACTGACAAAATCACTATGTCGGTGGGAGCATTGCATACCGAGGTTATGTCATTTTTTGTGATGGATAATTTGTCTGCTGCAGTCATTTTGGGGATGCCATGGCTACGCCAGCATAACCCAGTCATCGACTGGCACCTAGGCGATGTTATACGCTGGAGTTCACACTGTCAGGAAAACTGCATGTCGCTAACAGTAAACCAAGTTAAAGTTAAACCCCTCCACATACCGTTTGCCTTCAGAGATTTTGAGGATGTCTTCTCTATTGCAAAATCTGAAAAGCTACCCCCTCACAGAAAGTATGATTGCCCTATAGATCTGATTCCAGATGCCCGTCTCCCAAAAGGGAGAATATTTAATCTCTCAGGTCCAGAGCGTCAGGCTATGAACGAGTACATAGCTGATAGCTTAAAAAAGGGGTTTATTAGACCGTCCATTTCACCAGTTGGAGCTGGCTTCTTCTTTGTAGAAAAGAAAGATGGTGGTCTCAGACCCTGCATTGATTACCGGGAATTGAATGCAATCACCATTAAGAACCAGTATCCGCTTCCACTCATCCCTGATCTTTTTAATCAACTAATGGGAGCCCGTTGGTTTACTAAACTGGACCTCCGGGGGGGCATACAATCTAGTCCGCATAAGAGACGGGGATGAGTGGAAAACAGCCTTTAATACCCCTCTTGGCCACTTTGAGTACCTGGTAATGCCCTTCGGACTCAGTAACGCACCTGCCGTGTTCCAGCACTTTGTAAATGACATTTTCAGGGACATTTGTGGGGTGTATGTCGTCGTGTATTTAGATGACATTTTGATTTATTCTGCTGACCCTGTGACACATGCTCAGCACGTTCGCTCCGTACTGCAGAGACTGCGAGAACACTCCCTGTTTGCTAAACTGGAGAAATGTGTTTTTTTTTGCGGAGGAGGTACAATTTTTAGGATATGTGGTTTCAAGCACAGGCTTCCGTATGGATCCTGCCAAGATCCAACCTATTAAAACTTGGGTGCAACCCAAGTCGCTAAAAGCGCTGCAGCGATTTTTAGGGTTTGCAAATTATTACCGAAAATTCATCAGGGGTTTCTCCGAAATTGCTAAACCACTCACGGATTTGACCCGAAAAGGGGCAGACGTGACCAATTGGAACCCTGAGGCAATTCAGGCTTTTGCTTTGTTAAAAGAGTGCTTTGTAGCCAACCCAGTTTTGGTTCAGCCTGATCTGGACCGCCCGTTTATTGTAGAGGTGGACGCCTCTGAGGTCGGAGTGGGAGCAGTGCTGTCGCAAGGCACTGCATCACTCACTCAGCTTCGCCCATGTGCCTTTTTCTCCCGCAAATTCTCTCCCACTGAGAAAAATTACGATATAGGTAATCGGGAGTTATTGGCGATCAAATGGGCCTTCGAGGAATGGCGCCACTTCCTCGAAGGCGCCAAACATAAGATCACTGTGATTACAGATCACAAGAATCTGACTTACCTGGAGTCAGCTAAAAGATTAAATCCTAGACAAGCGAGGTGGGCCTTGTTCTTCTCTAGGTTTGACTTCTTAATAACCTTTCGTCCTGGTACCAAAAATGTGAGGGCTGATGCTCTCTCTCGAAGTTTCTGCCCCTCACAGGCTGAGGACTCGGAGCCAGTTCCAATACTGGCCAATGGTATTGTTGTGTCGGCTGTGTCTCTGGACCTTCTGGAGGAGATCCGTAGATCCCCAGAACCAGCCCCTGACTCGACGCCCCCCCAGAAATTGTTTGTTCCAGCGCCGTTTCGCCTACAAGTTCTGAAGGAGTCGCACGACTCTGTCCTGGCAGGCCATCCTGGGGTCAATAATACCGCCAGACTTGTGACTAGGAGTTTTTGGTGGCCAACGGTAGTTAAGGACTGCAAGGATTTTGTACTAGCTTGTGAAATCTGTGCTCGCGCCAAGTCCCCTCACAATCGGCCTGCCGGCTGGCTCCAGTCCTTGCCCGCTCCAGAGAGTCCATGGACCCACATCTCCATGGACTTCATTACTGACCTACCACCCTCAGAGGGGAAAACATGTATCTGGGTGGTGGTGGACAGGTTCAGTAAGCAATGTCATTTCGTTCCCCTCTCTGGATTACCTAATTCAGAAACTCTGAGTAACTTGTTTATTGTTCATGTGATAAGGCTGCATGGCGCTCCAGAGAATATCGTGTCCGACCGAGGTACCCAGTTTGTTTCCAAATTCTGGAGGACATTCTGCAAACGTATTGGTATTGAATTATCCTTCTCCTCCGCTTACCACCCTGAGACCAATGGTCAAACGGAGCGTACCAACCAGGCTCTAGAGCAATATCTTCGCTGCTATGTCTCGGAACATCAGTCTGATTGGGCGGAACATCTCCCATTAGCTGAGTTCGCTCTAAATAACCAATACCAGGAATCTATCAAAACCACCCCGTTCTTCTGCAATCATGGTTTGCACCCACGTTTTGGTTCCTTTTCGGCCAAGATGTCGGAGCTTCCGGGAGTAGAGAATTCCATACGTAACTTAAGGACAATCTGGTCAGAGGTGAACACAAACTTGAAAGGGTCCCAGGTCAGGCAGGCTTCGGCCGCAAATAAACGGAGGTCCACGGGGCCGCACCTAGGAGTTGGGGACAAAGTTTGGCTGTCTACCAGAAACATTAAGCTTAAGGTGCCGTCTGCCAAACTGGGGCCCAGGTTTATTGGTCCCTACGAGATATTAGAAGTAATTAACCCGGTAGCCTTTCGTTTAAAGCTCCCTCAGGCTTTTAAAATTCCTAATGTTTTCCACAAATCCCTTCTCAAGGTGTACCGCTCCCCAATTCGTCCCGTCCAATCCCCTCCTCCTCCAGTTTTGGTCAAGGGTGCCTTGGAGTACGAAGTCCAGGGCATCCTTGATTCCCGTTTAGTGAGAAAGTCTGTGCAATATTTAGTTCATTGGAAAGGCTATGGCCCAGAGGAGAGGTCCTGGGTCCCCGCTAGTGACATTCATGCCAAGGGGTTGATTAGAAGGTTTCACCTCCTTCACCCTGATAAACCGTCTTTTGAGGGTCCGGAGGCCCCTCTTGGAGGGGGGGGTACTGTCACGTTTCCGCCAGACTTAGGGCCTGCTGTTCCGGTCGCGGCCACTAGGAGGCGCCGTACCGCCACTTTATCGTCAGACTCAGGGACGGCTGTTCCTGCCTCGGCCACTGGAAGGGGCCGTGGTTCTGTCACGTCAGGCTCAGAGCCTACTGTCCCGCCTTTAGCCTCTAGGAGGCGCCGGTCTGTCACGTCGCCGTTAAATTCTGGGTCTGCTGCTCCTGTCGTGGTCACTAGGAGGCGCTATGGCTCGCCCGGGAGTTATGGTGCTGACAGAGTAAGGGCACCTGCGCAGGCATCTGGTGGACGCAGGCTCCGCCCCTCTGTCAGTCATCAAGAGGTTACTGCATCTCCATCTGGCCTGGTCCTGGGGGCGGTACTGATGACATCATCAGTTCAGGAACCTATGAGGGGTGACCTGATCCCTGAAATACCTTGGGACTGGACTTGCAAGCCGCCGGATATATTCTTGGTTCCCCCCGTGTGTTACTGTGTGAATTACTTTCTGACTGACTCTGACTTTGACCTGGACTTCTGACTCTCCTTCTGCCTAACGATTCTGTACCTCTGCTACTCTTCTGGTTTATGACTTTCGGCCTGAATCTGACTCTGCCTCTGCCTAACGATTCTGTACCTCTGCTACTCTCCTGGTTTATGACTCTCGGCCTGAATCTGACTCTGCTTCTGTCTACCGTTTTTGTACCATTGCTGTCCGACTGGTTTAGACTTGCATATCTCCACGTTTGTGTCCTGTATTGGAACACCTTTCTGGCGACCGTCCTGCTCTGGTCACTGCTCCTATTCAGACAGCGCCTCCTGGGCTCTGCTATAAATCCAGATCCCTGTATAGGGGTAAAGGGTATCAGTGTTTCTCGGGGTGTTGCCTGGCTGCAGCCCAGACCCGCAGGCAGACGTCACAATAGGCCTTTATCTACGATATCTGTCCCAGGGTGCGTCGGTGTTTGTGGTGTGCTTGATTCTAGAACCTTTGATTCTATTCAATTATACCCGAAGTGTCATGTTTTGAGTGCCAAAGGTGTCTTCTGGAAATTGATTGCTATTTTCATTCTGAGCACTCACATCCACATATAGGAGTGCAAAAGCCTAAGACTATGTCTACTAAGGACAGAGCAGGACAGGGTCCCAACTAAGACAGCCATCCATAGAAAGCTATACAGATGAAATACTTAGCTCAGCAAGGTGGGCCACACACAAGTTTGTACAAAGAATGACATTACTGCAAAACCAAATAAATGAGCCGGACTATGATCTAAGGATTTCATCTATATAGCTTGGGGTGGCCCACTTGGAACCCTGTCCCGTTCTCTCCTTATTCACATTGACGTCATTTGACACATGGTAAGGTTTTAATACTAGAGACCGATTAGTCTATCCCAGTGGGTACACCTTGTCATGGTGGCATTTTAAGCTTTTTTTTCCTTTATATAAAAACAGGGTTAACTAACTACCCTCTGTTATTTGCACATACTTTTATTGCTTACTTATTTACTTGCTGTAGGGTATATCCTCATTTTGCTTTTTTTTCTTCTTGGGTTTTGTCTCTGAAATGCCTAGTGTGAATGTTCTTTCTAAAGATGCCAGAAGAGACATGGCCGAATAAAAGTAGGGGATTGTAGGAGAACGGGTAAGAGAAATATTTTAGATTTACAATTTTAGGCCCTTAAAAAAAAGGATTGTCCATCCGAAGGATGGAATACATGACGGCGATTCTACACGCAAGGGTGGAGAGTTTTGAGTCGATTTGGGCTTCATGGGATTACTTTTAGGCCCACAGAACTGAATAGGCTGTTCTTCGTGCTCCTGAACCCCCTTCTTTGGAAGCCTTCTCTTCCCTCTTCTTTCTGTTGTGTGTCCTGTCTACATGTTTGTATATTTAAGTTCACATTTCTGATGACTTGTTTATGCCTTTGTTATATTTTGATTGGTGAACCAATGTAATTCTCCTCATTTCTTTTCTATGTAATGCAAATGTTGGTCCTGATCTATCTCACCTGTCAAAAGTTGATATTTTAATAAAAATTTACAGTTTTAAACAAAAAAAGGATTGTCTCCATGCCTTTCAAAATATAAGAATTAGTAATGATACATGTATCATATATTCCTATTATAAAAATCAAAATCTTAGTAATAAACTTTTCTAAATTTCCACCAATGTCCCCATAACAGCCTTATTCTGGGTACCCAGCACCTCTACATTTAGACCTGTGTTGGATACAGGAGATTCCTGTGTTAGGACATCATTAGTGCTATGTGAGAAGTGGGCTGGCTAACTGCTCATATTGGTAGACACCCTGCCCATTTTGATGATGACCAATGCACAGACAGAGAAGGGAGCTGTCCCAGTTATTGAAATGAGCGAATAGTCAGTCCTCTTAAAGCGTTGCCCTGATTATGTGCTGGTATAGATATCTCCTGGGTGGAACACAGAGCCAAAAGTGATGCTGCGGGATCTGGGACTGGGGCCAACATTGGGACCTCGGTGAACAGTTGGACGTATTAGTAAGTTTTATGTATTTTTAGTAGAAACATATTGGAATATAATTGTTTTAAAGTGAAACATTATTTAAACTTGGACTAAGGACAAATCAATATCTTTTGTAAACTGGCTTTGAATAAACTAGGTTTGAAATTATGTAAAAAATGTGATATTGAGCAATAATGTATTTTTGGGACAAAAAAAACCCTTAAACCTAATAATGTAACTCATTTTCTTTCTTTCCAGGGGGTGGACACCGGACTGAATCCCTAATACATCGTTCCCTGTACTATGACCTGCTTAATGACGCAGACATCCATGCAACTTATAAAGACTTGCTTACCAGTCTATCATCAAGCCCAGAAGGGTTAAAAAGCACATCGCGTGTCATCATTGAGAGAAGTAGGCTGTCATTTCACATACTCCGCATAACAATGAGCAATTGCAGTTTATTATAAATGTCCAGCTGCTAATTGCTTCATGCTCACCGCATTGTAATTACCAACCGTACATTGGTTCTAGAATAAAAAATATTATAAGACAGTGTTACATTGTATACAGATAAAAGTGCCTGGCCAATCGTTTTTTTCTCTCCCAGAAAAAGTGTTTAATATAACTGCATTACCAGACACCCCATTATTCTATGGCCCACAGACCCCCATATCAGTCATATTTATCATTGGCGCTATTTCGAATAACATGTAACTTGCATGAGTAACATGTGCGATATGCATACTCCCGGCCATCAGCCAGCTAGACGGGTGCCACCTCGCTCAATGCAAGTGTATTGAGTGAGGCCGGAAACAGTCTAGTTGGATTGTGACCGGGAGTATGCATATCACATACAGTGGGGGAATTAAGTATTTGATCCCTTGCCGATTTTGTAACTTTGCCCACTGACAAAGACATGAACAGTCTATAATTTTAAGGGTAGGTTAATTTTAACATTGAGAGATAGAATATTAAAAATAAAATCCAGAAAATCACATTGCATATATTATATTTATTTATTTTACTCACCTATATAGCGTCATCAATTCCACAGCCCTTTACAGATATTATCAATTTTATACATTTATATGCAGTGAGAAATAAGTATTTGATCTCTCTGGCAAATAGGACTCAATACTTGATGGCAAAACCCTTGTTGGCAAGCACAGCAGTCAGACGTTTTTTGTAGTTGATGAGGTTTGCTCACATGTCAGGAGGAATTTTGGTCCACTCCTCTTTGCAGATCATCTCTAAATCATTAAGATTTTGATCCTGTCGCTTGGCAACTTGGAGCTTCAACTCCCTCCATAAGTTTTCTATGGGATTAAGGTCTGGAGACTGGCTAGGCCACTCCATGACCTTACTGTGCTTCTTTTTGAGCCACTCCTTTGTTGCCTTGGCTGTATGTTTTGGATCATTGTCTTGCTGGAAGACCCAGCCACGACCCGTTTTTAATGTCCTGGCGGAGGGAAGGAGGTTGTCACTCAGGATTTTACGGTACGTATTACCCTCAAAAAAGACATTCAAAATATTCATGATAAAAATAAATTTATTATATCACAAAAAAGACAGAGATGATAATAAAATGAGAAAATAATACCAAGACAATTATATTTACAAAGAATTTAATCATGAAAATCAAATTAAAATATATTTAAAAGCATCAAAAGTGTGCAGAGGACAAGACAAACCTCAATGGCTGAAAAATATATATGCACCGATCGCTAAAATGAATACAATGATTTAATAATGTATTAAGTAAATTAAATCACAAAGCATGTAAAAAGTGCACATGTATTAATGTGTAACTAATGTGATAAATAGCGGTTAAAGGTAATTTAAAACAGTATAAAAATAAATGTGCATGAATTTATATAATATTGGACACCTGAGGCCTAAACCAACAATCACAAACGTGGGAGTTGGAAGACATTTCTTCCCCTTGAATCTATAATTTTGCCATACACTTTGCCTTGGTATTAAACGGAGAAATATTTCTGTGTAACACGTTTTATATCCCCAAATTTTCTACTGTCAGTAACAAAAGTGATACCATGGGGATCTGTTCTCTTTTTGTGTACTTAATGACTTGTGGGGGCCCATGTGGATAACCCCTGGCTTCTAACCTTGGGTGTAACTGTTGTGATTAAAAAATGGCTGTTGTTGAAAAAATTGTTTCTCAACCTCATCCATTCCCCACAGAGGGATAAAACTGATAACATGTGAACTTATTTCAGCACTAAAGCTCTTTAATTTAATATCCAGTAAGAACACTTCTTAAAGGGAATCTGTCACCTATTTTTTGAAATATAAGCTGCCGGCAACGCCATCAGGGGCTTTTCTACAGCATTCTGTAATGCTGTAGATAAAGCCCCTGATGACGGTGCAGGCAGCTTATAGTCCAAAAATGGTGTGACAGATTCCCTTTAAACTTCAGATGTTGGGAGTGAAATTAATGTAATTTTTGTTATTTAAAACAAACACCTAGAATTATTAATATTATTATGCATTTATATAGCGCCATTTATTCCATGGCGCTTTACATGTGAAAAGGGGAAATAAAAAAACAAGTATAATAAACATGTGTAAGACAAGGGACACACAAGTACATAAGGAGAGGGGACCCTGCCCACGAGGGATCACAGTCTACAGGGATGGGTGAGGATACAGTAGGAGAGGGTAGAGCAGGTCATGTGGTGGTTCAGTAGGCCAAGGATCATTGCAGGCTGTAGGCTTGTCGGAACAGGTGGGTCTTCAAGTTCTTCTTGAAGGTTTCCGTTGATGGTGAGAGTCTGATGTGTTGCGGCAGAGAGTTCCAGAGTATGGAGGAAGCAGGGGAGAAGTCTTGTATGCCGTTGTGGGAAGAAAAGATAAGGGGAGAGTAGAGAAGGAGATCTTGAGATGATCGAAGGTTGCGTGCGGGTTGGTACCTGGAGACCATGTCACAGATGTATGGAGGAGACAGGTTGTGGATGCCTTTGCCTGTCATGGTTAGGGTTTTGAATTGGATCCTCTGGGCAATAGGAAGCCAGTGAAGGGCCTGGCATAGGGGGGAGGCTGGGGAGTAGCGGGGAGACAGGTGGATTAGTCAGGCAGCAGAGTGTAGGATGGACTGGAGTGGTGCCAGAGTGCTAGAGGGGAGGCCAGAGAGGAGGAGGTTGCAGTAGTCGAGGCAGGAGATGATAAGAGCATGCACTAGTGTTTTTGTGGTTTCGTGATTGAGGAATGAGCGGATCCGGGAGATATTTTTGAGTTTGAGGCGGCAGGAGGAGGCGAGGGCTTGGCTATGTGGTTTGAAAAAGAGCGCCGAGTCGAGGATCACCCCAAGGCACCAAGCGTGCGGGACTGGGGAAAGAGAGCATCCATTGAGATTGATGGATACATCTGGTGGAGGGGTAGAGTGAGATGGGGGAAAGATGATGAATTCTGTTTTGTCCATGTTCAGTTTGAGAAAGCGAGCAGCGAAGGCTGAGATAGCAGACAGACATTGTGGGATTTCGATCAGTAAGGAGGAGAGGTTGGGTCCAGATATGTAGATCTGCGTGTCATCAGCGTAGAGGTGATACTGAAAACCGTGGGATTCTATGAGCTGTCCCAAGCCGAAGGTATAGATGGAGAATAGTAGGGGTCCTAGGACAGAGCCTTGAGGAACAGCTACAGACAGGGGGCGAGGTGAGGAGGTAGTGTGTGAGAGGGAGACACTGAATGTTAGGTCTGTTAGATATGACGAGATCCAGGATAGGGCCAAGTCTGTGATGCCAAGAGATTAGAGAATCTGTAGCAGAAGGGAATGGTCCACGGTGTTGAAGGCAGAGGACAGGTCCAGGAGAAGGAAGACAGAGTAGTGTCGCTTGCTCTTGGTGGTTAGTATGTCGTTAGTGACTTTAGTTAGGGCAGTTTCAGTTGAGTGATGCGGTCGGAAGCCAGATTGTAACCGGTCAAAGAGGGCACAGGAGGAGAGGTGGGAGGACAGTTCAAGATATACATGCTGTTCCAGTAGTTTTGAGGCGTAAGGGAGAAGAGATATCGGGTGATTGTTAGACACAGAGGGTGGGTCAAGGGATGGCTTTTTGAGAATGGGTGTGATTGAGGCATGTTTGAAGGATGAGGGAAAGACACCATTTGTAAGTGAAAGGTTGAAGAGGTGTGTTAGAGATGGGATGAAGACTGTGGCCAAGTTAGGGATGAGGTGGGACGGGAGTGGGTCAAGGGCACAAGTGGTGAGGTGTGATCTTGACAAAAGGGTGGAGAGCTGATCTTCTGTCATGGTGGAGAAGCTGGCTTTTGCAGAACAGAGCTGAGCGGCTAAGAGGGGCATTGGGGGCTGCGGGCCAAAGTTTTGTCTGATCGTATCGATCTTCTGCTTAAAGAAGGAGGTAACATCTTCAGCAGAAATGAGAGGAGAGGGAGGAGGTGCTGTGGGACGGAGTAGAGACCTGAAAGTGTTGAAGAGCTGTTTAGGGTTGTGAGCCAGGGAGGATATGAGAGATGCGAAGTAAGTTTGTTTGCGGCAGAGAGCGTGGACTTAAAGCTGGCAGGGGACTGCTTGTATGCGTTGAAGTGCTCAGTAGAATGGGTTCTCTTCCATCTCCGCTCAGCGGCCCTAGAATGCCTCCTCTTCCAAAATAAATAGCAGGTCACCAATGTATCCACCAAAGCATTGAATGGACAAAATGGAAACACATCACGCAAACTTTTACTTTTACCATCGGGGAGGGTCCTAATTTTTTCATGTTCTTTGCCTATATGCAGATGTATAGAAGTAATAACATGGTGTTTTTTTGTAATTTTATTTTAAGGGCTGAGGCTGCGTGCAGAGTTCGCAAGTCAATTGGAGAAGTACTATGGGAATAAGGCAAGAGTTCTGTCAGGAAATACTCGTCTTGATCTATCCGAGGCCAACGACTTTGTGCAGAAGAGAACTGACGGCAAAGTAGTGAAGTTCTTTAAGGAAGTGCCTTCGGGAGTTAGTATCCTCCTGCTTGGTGCTGCATATTTTAAAGGTAAATGTTTATAAAAGTGATAATATTATATAGGTAAGCAGATAGGTCCAGAAATATTTGGACAGTGATGCAAGTTTTGACATTTTAGCTGTATAGCAAAACATATTCAAGATACAGTTACATAATCAATATGGGTTTAAAGTGCAGATCCTCCACTTTAATATGAAGGTATTCATATCCTAATTGAAGCAACAGTTTAGGAATTACAGTTATTCAATATGTAGCTGCCTCTTTTTTAAAGGGACCAATAGTAATTGGACAATCATCTTAAAAGTTCTTTAACTGGCTGCATGAGCTTTTCCCTCGTTAATCCATCATTAATTAAGCAGGCAAAAGGTCTGGAGCTGATTCCAGGTGTGGCATTTGCATTTGGAGGCTGTTGCTGTGAACCAACAACATGCAAGCAAAGGAGCTCTCAATGGCAGCGACACAGACTATCATTAGGCTGGAAAAAAGGAGAAATACACTGCCGTTCAAAAGTTTAGGGTCACTTAGAAATTTCCTTATTTTTGAAAGAAAAGCACAGTTTTTTCCAATGAAGCTAACATTAAATGATTCAGAAATACACTCTATACATTGTAAATGTGGTAAATGACTATTCTAGCTGCAATTGTCTGGTTTGTAATGCAATATCTTCATAGGTGTATAGAGCCCCATTTCCAACAACCATCTCTCCAGTGTTCTTATGGAACTTTGTGTTTGCTAACTGTGTAAGAAGGCTAATGGATGGTTAGAATACCCTTGAAAACCCTTGTGAAAGTATGTTAGCGCAGCTGAAAACAGTTTGGCTGATTAGAGAACCTATAAACCTGACCTTCCTTTGAGCTAGTTGAGAATCTGGAGCATTACATTTGTTGGTTCCATTAAACTCTCAAAAAGGCCAGAAAAAAGAACTTTCACGTGAAACTCGACAGTCTATTCTTATTCTTAGAAATGAAGGCTATTCCATGCGAGAAATTTCCAAGAAACTGAATATTTCCTACAACGGTGTGTACTACTCCCTTCAGAGGAGAGCACAAACAGGCTCTAACCAGAGTAGAAAGAGAAGTGGGAGGCCCTGCTGCACAACTGAGCAACAAGACAAGTACATTAGTGTCTAATTTGAGAAATCAACACCTCACAGGTCCTCAACTGGCAGCTTCATTAAATAGTACATGCAAAACGCCAGTGTCAACATCTGCAGTGAAGAGGCGACTCCCGGGATGCTGGCCTTCAGGGCAGAGTGGCAAAGAAAAAGCCATATCTGAGACTGGCTAATAAAAGGAAAAGCTTAGTATGGGCAAAAGAACACAGACATTGGACAGAGGAAGACTGGAAAAAGTGTTATGGACAGACAAATCCAAGTTTGAGGTGTTTGGATCACACAGAAGAACATTTGTGAGATGCAGAACAACTGAAAAGATGCTGGAAGAGTGCCTGACACCATCTGTCAAGCATGGTGGAGGTAATATGATGCTCTGGGGTTTTTCTTTGGTGCTGGTAAAGTGGGAGATTTTGTACAAGGTAAAAGGGATTTTGATTAAGGAAGGCTATCACTCCATTTTGCAATGCCATGCCATACCCTGTGGACAGCGCTTGATTGGAGCCAATTTCATCCTACAACAGAACAATGACCCAAAGCACACCTCCAAATTATGCAAGAACTATTTAGGGAAGAAGCAGGCAGCTGGTATTCTATCTGTAATAGAGTGGCCAGCGCAGTCACCAGATCTCAACCCCATTGAGCTGTTGTGGGAGCAGCTTGACTGTATGGCATGCAAAAAGTGCCCATCAAGCCAAACCAACTTGTGAGAGGGTCTTCTGGAAGCATGGTGTGAAATTTCTCCAGATTACCTCAGCAAATTAACTGCTAGAATGCCAAGGGTCTGCAACGCTATAATTGCTGCAAAGGGAGCATTCTGTGACGAAAGCAACGTTTGAAGGACAAAATTATAATTTCCAATAAAAATCTTTTTTTCGAACCTTGGCAATGTCTGGACTAGATTTTAAATTCATTTAGCAACTCATTTGATTAATAAAAGTATGAGTTTTCATGGAAAACACAAAATTGTCTGGGTGACCAAAAACTTTTGAACGGTAGTCTACATCAGAGATATAGCAGAAATGGTCCGAGTGGCCAAATCAACAGTTTGGTACATTCTGCAAAAAAGAGCGCACTGGTGACTGGGAACTCTAAAAGGCCTAGATGTCCATGGAAGACAACAGTGGTATATGATTTCAGAACCCTTTCCATTGTGAAGAAAAACTTCTTCACGACATCCACCCAAGTGAACAACACTGTTCAAGAAGTAGGTGTTTCAGTATTTAAGTCTACCATAAAGAGAAGACTTCATGAGATCAAACAGAGGGTTCATCACAAGGTGCAAACCATTATTCAGGCTTAAAAATAGAAAGGCCTTATTATACTTTGCCAAAAAACTTTAAAGCCAGACCAGTAGTGGAAAAGCATTCTTTGGACAGATTGAGCTAAGATCAACCTGTACCAGAATGATGGGAAGAGGAAAGTATGGAGAAGGGTCATGATCCAAAGCAAACCACATCCTCTGTAAAACATGGTGGAGGCAGTCTGATGGCATGGGCATACATGGCTTCCAATGGCACTGGGTCACTGGTGTTTATTGATGATGTGAATGAAGACAGAAGCAAATTAAAGCTCCACTCTGAAACGCTATATTATGAAAACATTGAATATATCAAATTGTAATCGCATTACTGCTGTAGAAAATAGGTTAAAAAAAATGAAGGTACTGTGATAAAACACTCCGGGATCGCCTTTGCTGGGGTCAAAGGTCACGTGCATTCAGCATGAAACTCAGGCGCAGAGCTGGGATTCGGGTGTAACTGACCCTGGGTCAGGTTTATTAACGGTGAAAGCAATGCAAAAGGAAATAAAACATAAAACAAATCCTTGCCTGTCCGGCACTAACTAAACAATGGACAACCTAACTACCAACTGGCGGGCTTCTCCCGTCCAGCCAAACCACAGTTGCAGTGGGCACTGCTTCCACTCACGTGTGTCTCTCGCACAGACAGGCTCTCTGTGTTCCCAGGCTGAGACACTCTCACAACCACCTGGCATCCTTTTATATCCACCTCCCATTATTCATTAGCAAACAGGTGCGATACTGACCAGACTAGGCCACATAGGAAAGGAATCTGGGCGAGATATACCTGCCCTCATCCACTATTCCCACATGATTCTCACATATCCCCCCTTCTGCTCAGACCACTCCGGTCGAGCAATGACACCCGCCAAACAGTGCACTCGGGACAGGGCATCTGCATTTCCCATCTGTACCCCTGGGCGGTGCTCCACCGTAAAAGTGTAGGCCTGCAGGGCAAGGAACCACCTGGTCACCCGGCTATTCCGTTCCTTGTTCAAGTGCATCCACTTGAGAGGGGCATGGTCAGTGATCAGCCTGAACTTTCGGCCCACCAGGTAATATTTGAGGGCCTCTAGAACCCACTTAATGGCGAGGCACTCTTCTTCTACGACTGCATACCTTTGCTCATATTTATTCAGCTTCCTGCTGAGATAGAGGACTGGGTGTTCCACTCCGTCCCTCACTTGTGAGAGTACGGCCCCGATACCGGTATCAGAGGCATCCGTTTGTACCGCAAACTCACTGCGGAAGTCCGGAGTCACCAGTACGGGCTGAGAGCAAAGTGCCCGTTTTAGGCTATGGAAGGCTTCTTCAGCCGCTAAACTCCATTTAATCATGACGGAGTCTTTCCCTTTTGTAAGATCCATCAGGGGGGTAGCGATGGCTGCAAAATTGTGTATGAACCGGCGATAATAACCGGCAATCCCCAGGAAGGCTTGCACCTGCTTCTTGTTGACAGGTTGTGGCCAGTCCTGAACGGCCTGAATCTTATCAACCTGGGGTTTAACAACACCCCTCCCAATTACATACCCCAAATACCGGGCTTCTTCTAGCCCGATGTGACATTTCTTGGGGTTCGCGGTTAGACCTGCCTCCCACAGGTCGTCAATCACAGCTTGTACTTTCTGGAGATGAGTCTCCCAGTCCAAGCTGTAAATGACAATGTCGTCCAAATAGGCCGAAGCCTACTGCCTATGTGGCCTCAGGACTCGATCCATCAGTCTCTGGAAGGTCGCCGGTGCTCCGTGCAGACCAAACGGCATATACACATACTGAAATAGACCTTCTGGGGTAGCAAATGCTGTCTTTTCTCTGGCAGCCTCCACCAGAGGGATCTGCCAATACCCCTTTGTTAGGTCTAGGGTCGTAATATACCGGGCTTTTCCTAACCGATCTATCAACTCGTCGACCCGGGGCATGGGGTAGGCATCAAATTTTGAGACCGCATTCAGTTTCCTGAAGTCACTGCAGAACCAGATGGTGCCGTCCGGTTTAGGAATTAGCACAATCGGGCTGGACCAAGCACTGTGCGATTCCTCAATGACACCTAACTCTAACATTTCCTTCACTTCTCGGGAAACGGCTTCACGGCGCGCTTCCGGGATTCGGTAGGGCTTTACGTGAACTGTGACACCAGGTTCCGTTACGATGTCATGTTTTATTAGCGTAGTCTGCCCGGGTTTTTCTGAGAAAAACTTTTGGTTGTGAAGTAGAAACTGCCTGACCTCAGTCTTTTGCCGCTCCGAGAGAGTCTCTGCAACCCGTACCTCCGGTACGGTATGCGAGCAGACAGGACGGGCCAGCTCCGCTGACAAGGCAGACCGATCCTTCCAGGGCTTTATCAGATTTACATGATAAATCTGTTCAGGTTTCCGTTTACCTGCCTGGTATACTTTGTAGTTTACTTCACCAACTCTTTCCTTGATCTCAAAGGGGCCCTGCCACTTTGCCAGGAACTTACTGTCCACCGTGGGGACCAAGATCAACACCCTATCTCCGGGTGCAAACGTACGGATCTTGGCGCCCCTATCATAGATTCTTTTTTGGGCTCCTTGAGCCTGTATCATGTGTTCTTTGACGATAGGCATAACAGCCGCAATACGGTCCTGCATTTGTGTGACGTGATCTATCACTGTTTTAAACGGAGTGACCTGACCCTCCCAGGTTTCTTTTGCAACGTCTAACAGTCCGCGAGGACGTCGGGCGTACAATAACTCGAAAGGCGAGAATCCCGTGGAAGACTGGGGTACTTCCCTGATGGCAAAAAGCAAATACGGAAGTAAATAGTCCCAGTTCTTCCCATCCTTGTCTATCACCTTTCTCAGCATCTGCTTCAGAGTTTTATTGAACCGTTCGACCAACCCGTCTGTTTGAGGGTGATACACGGATGTGCGTAACGGTTCGATTTGTAACAATCGGCAGAGCTCCTTCATTACCCTGGACATAAAGGGGGTCCCCTGGTCGGTGAGTATCTGTTTTGGTATACCGACCCGACTAAACACATGCACCAGTTCCTTGGCAATCGTCTTGGTGGCCGTGTTACACAAAGGGATGGCCTCCGGGTAACGAGTGGCATAATCCAAGATGACCAGGATATGTTGGTGTCCACGTGCAGACCGTGGAAGGGGCCCAACTAAATCCATCCCAATCCTCTCAAACGGGACTTCAATAATAGGTAGGGGTACCAAAGGGCTACAGAACCGGGGCTTAGGTGCAGAGGCTTGGCAGTCAGGACAAGACTCACAATATACACGGATATCGTGATGCATGCCTGGCCAAACAAAACAGTGTAATATCCTTTCGGTGGTTTTCTGGACTCCCAGGTGACCTCCCATCACATGTCCGTGGGCCAGGTCCAGCACCTGCCGCCGGTAGGGTTTTGGCACGACTAATAGTTGCACCGTATCTTCCCCCTTTTTCTCTATCTGATAGAGTAAATCATTCTCCAGAACCATGTAAGGATATGCCAGCCTAGAGCCAGGTTCTACGGGTACCCCATTTATCACTATTACATTTGTCCTAGCCTGAGAAAGGGTAGGATCCTTTATTTGCTCGCTTTGGAAATCATCTCTCTGAACTTCTAAATCCGGCAAACGGGGAGGTGGACGGCTGTCAGCCTCCTCCTCTTCCCCGGTCTCCTCCGTATCACCCGCCATGACTGAAAACGGGAACTGCAGGTCATTTCCCGCAGACTCTTCCCCCGAGTCTTCCGGGGGAACCTCTTCCCGGGGTTCGGGACCCACACGCGCCCTGGGAGAAGAATCATGTACACTATTACCCAAAGGCATCAACTGATTCTCCCACAATTGCCAGAAGTGGGGAAAATCCCGGCCCAGGATAACATCATGCAATAACGCCGGGACGAGTCCCACTTTATGTTGCACAGACCCATAGGAAGTTGTAATGCATATGACCGTGGTGAGGTACGAACAGGTGTCTCCATGCACACACGTTACAGAAAATTTGTCTGATGGTCCAGTCGGGGCTGACACCAGACTGGCCTTCACCAGAGTCACCACACTTCCCGAGTCTAACAATGCCACCACATTTTTGCCATCAACAGTTAAATCACACAAGTGTTTTTCCACATCCTTTTGACCGGCATTCACACTCACTACCCGTGCAACCATAGACATGCGGTTTTTAGAGTCTGTGACGTCGCACTGCATGGGTTCAGTAGTGACCGGACAGTTCGCAGCAATATGTCCCATCTCTTGGCAGCGTAAACACCTAACGGGCCCCTTGCTTAGACCATAGTTCGTTACTCTCGGCCTTGCAGTGCAGGCAGTCCTGTTTTCCTCCCCCACTGTCTTAGGGATTTTTCCATCTCCCCTACTCCCTGGAACAGTCTTACCGGTTCCACGTGGAGATGATGAAGAACGAGGTGGGGTAGCGTCGTCTCGGAGTCCTTCCGCCACGGAGTAACATTCAACCAGATCCACCAGTTGATCTGCCGTCGTAGGATTTACATGGCTTACCCACTTCCTCAGGGCTGGCGGTAGAGCTCTCAAGTACTTGTCCATGACAACTCTCTGGATTATCTCTGGCGCTGTCAACACCTCGGGTTGTAGCCACTTCTTCGTCACGTGGATCAGGTCGAACATCTGTGACCGCGGTGGTTTATCCGGCTGATAAGTCCATTGATGCACTCTCTGTGCACGGACAGCGGTCGTCACTCCCAGCCGGGCCAAGATCTCGGCTTTCAGTTTGTCAAAGTCCTGCGCGGCTTCAGGCTCTAAGTCATAATAAGCCTTTTGGGCCTCACCGGAAAGAAACGGGGCAATCAGGCCGGCCCATCGTGCCTTCGGCCATTTTTCTCGCACCGCCGTCCGTTCAAACGTGGTCAGGTATGCCTCGACGTCATCTTCGGTCGTCATCTTCTGCCAGTACCGACTCATGTGAATCACTCTCGACTCGGCTTCCAGGTTAACCTCATGTAGGCTTGCCAGGCGCTGCGCCACCTGCTGGAGAAGCGAACGATCGGTAGCTGTCATGTCCACCAACTCCTTCAGCTGGGCCATCATCACCCGATTAGCTTCTTGCTGGACGGCGGTGGACTGTACCAGCGCTTTCACCACGTCCTCCATGCTCATGCTTGCAACGTGATGCCCGCATTCTCCACCACAATGTGATAAAACACTCCGGGATCGCCTTTGCTGGGGTCAAAGGTCACGTGCATTCAGCATGAAACTCAGGCGCAGAGCTGGGATTCGGGTGTAACTGACCCTGGGTCAGGTTTATTAACGGTGAAAGCAATGCAAAAGGAAATAAAACATAAAACAAATCCTTGCCTGTCCGGCACTAACTAAACAATGGACAACCTAACTACCAACTGGCGGGCTTCTCCCGTCCAGCCAAACCACAGTTGCAGTGGGCACTGCTTCCACTCACGTGTGTCTCTCACACAGACAGGCTCTCTGTATTCCCAGGCTGAGACACTCACACAACCACCTGGCATCCTTTTATATCCACCTCCCATTATTCATTAGCAAACAGGTGCGATACTGACCAGACTAGGCCACATAGGAAAGGAATCTGGGCGAGATTTACCTGCCCTCATCCACTATTCCCACATGATTCTCACAGTACTTAGCGCATAAATTGGCCATGTGAGCCCAACAGCCAGCAAAAAGGCATACCCCCTTTGTTAAGATCCTGACCTAACATGAAACCTCTCCCGGGCTAAAAGCCTACAATTATATGGGCAGGTAGGATCAAGCGCTATTTAAAACCGCCATATGCTGATGGGTGGAGTGCTCAGTCAGAAGGCGTGTATTACAAATACCAAAAGACTGACCAGCACTTCCAAACAGAAAGACAAATGTGAACAGTGTTTCAGAGTACAGCTTTAATTTGATAGTTATATATAGAGCTGCTCTCTTAGCTTGCACCTGTTCACATTTGTCTCTGTTTGGAAGTGACTGTCAGTCTTTTGATATTTGAAGACAGAAGCAACCGGATGAATTCTGAAGTGTACAGGGTTATACTTTATGTTCAGATTCAACCAAATGCAGCAAGGTTGATTGGACGGCTATTCACAGTACAGATGGAATATTCTGCAATGGCCGAGTTAATCACCAGATCTCAACCCCATCGAGCAGCATTTCACATGCTTAAGACAAAACTTAAGGCAAGAAGGCCCAAAAACAAGCAACAACTGAAGTCCGCTGCAGTAAGGTTGCAGAATCTGCTGCGGATCGATCTGCGCGGATTGTCAAAATCCGCAGATAAATCCGCAGGTCAAAAGACCTGCGATTTATCTGCGGATTATCCTGCGGTTTTACCATCTCCACAATGGAAGAGATGGTAAACCGCTGCGGAATCCGCAGAAAGAATTGACATGTCAATTCTTTCTGCGGTTTAGAAACCGCAGAAAATCCGCGCGGAAAATTCCGCAGCATCTGCAGTGTGGTTTCCATTTCCCATAGGGAATAATGGTACTGTACTGTACAGCAGTTTCTGCTGCGGATCCGCAGGGCCAAATCCGCTGCGGAACCGCAGCAGAATCCGCAGCGTGTGCACTCACCCTTAAGGCCGGCAAAGTTTCACAGAGGAGGAAACCCGGCATTTGGTGATGTCCATATCTTCCAGATTTCAGGCAGTCAGTGCTTGCAAAGGATTCTCTACAAAGTATTAAAAATAACATTTTATTTGTGGTAAAGTTAATTTATCCAATTACTTTTGAGCCCCTGAAATGAGGAGGCTTTGTGGAAAATTGGTTGCAATTCCTAAACGTTTCACGGGATATGTTTGTTCAACCTCTTTAATTAAACCTGAAAGTCTCCACTTCTATTTCATCTCAGTTGTTTCATTTTATATATAAAATAGCGGCATGCAGTGCTGAAATCACCAAGATTCTGTCACTGTCCAAATATTGTATTTCTAGACCCAATTGTATATAGAAAATCTGAGTAGAAATAAGCATGGTCCTTGTGTATGTTACGTGTCATATGATATGAAAGATCATTCACAGTTGTTTCCAGGAGTGGGCACTGACAGAGCTTTCAGTACTCAGCTTCTCTACACAAGTACAATGTATTCGATACAAAGCCATCGATATGTGATTGCAGTATAGATTTAATCCAAAGGGTTTTATACAAATTGTTTTGGTGCTGTGACTGACCCCCTAGGCAACAAGTAAAGAATAAAACAAGAAATATGACAAACGGAAATAATGTGAGGGAGAGGTGTAAATTGCAAACATACAAGGACGTCATTAAAGAGGTTGTCCACTACTAGATCAACCCCTTCTTGAACTAAATGTTTGGCCCCGATAAAACAAAAAAACATATACTCACCTCCTGCGCCAACGCCATTCCCGCTGTGTCGGCAGTCGCTCTCCCGGGGACCCTCGTGCAGTGAAGTCCGGGCTGCAGCTGATTTCTGACTTTCTCTTCATGTTCAATCCGTATTTAGGCGTTAACAGCGACTCCAGCGCTGATTGGGCGCAACACCGTCTGAGAACCCTGAGAAGAGTGCCGGCATAGGAGATAGGTTTTTTTCATTTTATCGGGTCCTAATAGTGGACAAACCCCTTTAAAAGACTCATTTAGGAAGAAAAGTCTTTCAGCTATACAAAATTTGACTGAATCTGAGCAGAAAGTATAGGTTTTTATCATTCATCCCCTTACTTCTAACTGCAGTCCCTCCTTGAGTACACACTCGTGACCCAATTCCATTGGAAGCCATACATGCCCATATTATACTGCTGCCTTCGCCATGTTTGATAGACGTGGAATGCTTCAGTTGATGCACCCTCCTTTCATTCTTCATTCTTTTCACATCCCATCACTCTGGGATAAGTTAATCTTGGCTTCATCTTGCCATAGACTGAGTGTATTTTAAAGTAAAACCTCGCATTTGTTACCAACGGTTGCATCTTTAGGTAACCCCCCTGGATTGTCATCCATAAAGTTGGCTCTGATTATACTTTGACAGTGGTCTCAACTTGTCTAAATTCTGTAAAGGGATTTTCTTAACCAAAGAAAGAGTTCTGTGCTCATCTGTGTTCTTCCAGGCCTTTTGATATGGCTGTATCTTTTAGAGAATGCACGGAATTGTGGATCTGGCCAACTCCTAAAGTTTTTGTTATCTCTCTAATGATGATAAAAGACTTAATGATGGCCTCTATCACTTGCCTTGACATCTGTTTGGACCACATATTGACAGTTCCTATCAAATTCAATACTTGGATTCAATTCCAGAACCATTTATCTTCTTAATTTGTCATGAAATAATGAGGAAACTGGCCACAATAGATCATGAAAATGCATATCAGTCAACTGTCCAATTACCTATGAGCTTGTGAAAATGACTGTGATTCCTAAATGATAAACCCCTTGAATTAAAAGTGAAATTCTACACTTCAGTTGCATCTTGGTGGCTTTGTTTCAAATTCATTGTCTTTATTCATAGAGGCTAAATTATACTAAATCTGTGTATGTGCAAATACACTGCTCAAAAAAATAAAGGGAACACTTAAACAACACAATGTAATTCCAAGTCACTTCTGTGAAATTTACCTGTCCAGTTATGAAGCAACAATGATTGTGAATCAATGTCTCCTGCTGTTGTGCAAATGGAACAGACAACAGGTAGAAATGATAAGCAATTAGCAGGATAACCCCTATAAAGGAGTGGTTCTGCAGTGGCTGACCACAGACCATTTCTGTGTTCTCATCCATTTTGGCTGTTGTTTTGGTCACTTTTGCATTTTGTCATTGCTCTCACCCCTGAGATACAGTAACTTGAGGCGTTGTCTACTGTGCAACCCACAGAAGTTGCTCAGGTAGTGTAGCTCATCTAAGATGACACATCATTGCAAGTTGTAGCAATATGGGTAGCTGTGTCTATCAGTACAAGGGTCCAGAGCATGGAGCAGATACCAGGAGACAGGCCAGTACACCAGGTGACTGATGCTTTAATCCAGGTCAGGGAGGAGATCCCTAAGGAGAACATGCCCAGTCATTGTAGGGAGGTCATACAGGCATGTGGAGGCAACACACACTACTGAGCATCATTTCCTTGTCTTGAGACATTTCCACTGAAGTTGGATCAGACTGTAATTTAATTTTCACTTTGATTTTGAGTATCATTCCAAATACAGATCTCTATGGGATATTAGTTTTGATTTGCATTGATCATTTTTGTTTTATTGTTCTCAACACATTCCACTATGTAATGAATGAAAATTTGCAACTGGAATATTTCATTCAGTGATATCTAGGAAGCGGTATTTTAGTGTTCACACATCTAAGAAAAAGATAGATGGCACTCACCGTCTTAAAATTCCAATGCTTTATTAGGACATCTTAAAATTGCAGAGGCAGGAGAGTTTTCAGTGGATACTAAGTTAGGACGACAGCCGTTTTGCACAAATGTGCGCTTCTACGGGTCCCTGGGCAAATGGGAAGTGACAAGGCCCTTATACAAAATGCAAAGGGCCGCCCCACTACCTACAAAAAGCCCCTGCTTTAGATCAAATGAACACAAAAAATTATTACAAAAAACATATTTAAAATTCACACTCAATAAAAAACGGATGAACATAGCAAATTAATTACAAAAATACAGCCATATCCACCTTATCATCATTATAAATGCCTCGTCACTTCCCATTTGCCCAGGGACCCGTAGAAGCGCACATTTGCGCGAGACGGCCGTCATCCTGACTTAGTATCCACTGAAAACTCTCCTGCCTCTGCAATTCCAAGATGTCCTAATAAAGCGTTGGAATTTTAAGACGGTGAGTGCCATCTATCTTTTTCTTAGATGTGTGTATTGCAAAGACTACAGACTCTTTTTGGATGTGCACCTGGTCTATTTGAGATTGGTGTCTTTTAAGTAGCCACGCTTGTGTGGTGCCTGTTATTACGGAGTATATAGGGGCTGTGCCGCATTTCATTTTTCTTTGTGCGGATTTCTGTATTTTAGTGTTCGCTTTATTTTTTTGAGCAGTGTACTTCTGGATGCAATTGTACATCACAAAAGCTTTTGTCTGTATCCTAATTTCCATTATGAGATTTGTGAAGCAGTAGACTGTTTGAAATATTTGAGAATATTAGCGGTCTCATCCCCTCATACACGATGGTTCCTCAAGGAATGAAAACAAGGAGGATTAAAAGGAATTTGTCAACAGGTTTATGATTCCCTACTAAGGGCAGCATAAAATAGAGACATAGATCCTGATTATAGAGCGTTCATCTTCAGGGTATTTCGCTGTAGTTTGGACACAGTTTTTTTTTCTGCTAGTGCTAGTCCTCTGAATGTTCTCTTTTTCATTTTCAGGACAGTTGGATGAATGCTCCTAAGCCACCCATATAAGAATGTAGAAAGTTGAATAAAGTGATATCTTGATATCTGAGATATGATGTCTTATCCATGTTTTTCTTATATGTAAATGAGCTGTTCAGATCTATGGGCCGGACATTGATCTCCCTGAGTATCTGCCTCCAGAGCTAATTGTAATTGAAAGAGAGCGGTGTTACCACTTTGAGAATGTAATGACTGACAGTCTGCAAAACTGATCCACATGTCTCACTCTGATAAAGCCTCTTTTTGTTTAAAGTAAGCTCTGGAGGCAGATTCTCAGGGACATTTGTGTAAGGTCCAGATATCTTAACAGCTCATTTATATATATATATATATATATATATATATATATATATATATATATATATATATAAAAAATTATATATTGTGGTGTAGTTACCACTATGTCAGCTAGGGGGCGCTGTGTGGGTGTCCCAGGACGAGTGTACAGGCACATTCAGTGTGGTAACAGGAGCAGGGTCCTAAATGACCATTATGGGTCTCAAGGTGGGTGGCCTTGGGATGCAGGCTCCAGGGTGTATTGATCAGCAGAGGTACTGCTGATCTTTCTGTTACACTGTGTCAGGTAAGCCTGTGTGTGTCTATACAACCTTTAGTGATGTCATAGCCATGTGATCACCTGTGGGTGTGGTTACAGGGCTATGTAATTGAGGTGTTTGGCACATGTGAGACAGTGTGGAGGGAGTCTGTCTGAGTGTGGACAGACTTCCATGTGTCCAGGTGGGACACTACAGAGAGTGTATATGGGGAGGACTACAGCTCCCAGCATGTGCTGAGACTCTCAGTCCGAGTCTGAAGCCACGGACATTTCTGTTCCTTTGCCTGAAGTGAAGGTTACATTTCAGTGTTATGCTGTCTATGGTTTATGGAGTAATAAACCTGGTGAAATTTTAAAGGAACGTGCCTCATGTTTGTCTCCCGCTGCACCTAAGCGAGTCGAATCCCTTCAATTGGTGACAGACTGCGGCAGCGATTCCCAGAAGCACGTGTGGCAGCGCTGGCGATTCTGAGCCAGGAGAGCAGACGGTCTGACAACCGTGAGTAATACTGACCGAGGTCAGAGAAAGTGACTGTATTAATATTTGTGGGATACCTCTGAGGAGAAGAGGCGTCCAGGAACCTGTGTGGCCGACACAGGTAACAGACAGGAGTCTGTGTTGCACTGACCAGGGTCAGTGAGAGACTGTGTTCCTGGAGGGGTCAGTGAGCAAGGTCCTGGAGGCGTGTGTTGGGCAGTCTCAGGTGGAGACGGATGTCCTGAAGAGCACCCGCTGAGCCCCTGGACCTGGTGAGGCCGGTGTGTTGGGAGACCCTGGGAGGAGGGCTGCTCCCTGAATAGCACCCGTTGCGCCCTGTGTGGTGGACGGTCTCAGGCGGAGACGGTACGTCCTGAATAGCGCATGGACAGGACATGTGAGAGACTGTGCATGTGTTTTTTTTTTTTCTTTTCCTCTGCAAAACCTGAAGGTGCTTGCTGTGGCTCAGTGGGGTCACGAAGGTCTTGCAGCACAGGGACCTGGTGTTTTCTTTAAGGGATCTGCCCTGGGAGCATTGGTAGCAGACACTGTCTGTCTACACCATCCTGCTGCAGCTTTATTGCATATGACTAAGCGGATACAGTAGTTGTGGCTTTACACAACTATTAAGGGTGAGTACCCTGTATTATTGCTGCATAACCCATTATACCTGCACTGGTAAGGCCCTATGGGTGCACTTTTGTGGCTTTTTTATCTTTGAGGGTGACAAGCGGCTTCCAGTAACCCGGCGGGGTTACGAAGGTGACAAGCGGCTTCCGGTGGATCGGCGGGTCCACGAAGATGGCGCAGCAGGAGCTGCAGTGACACCAGCCGCTGTGTATGTGTGTGAACAGCAGCCGGAGGTGCCGGTGATCAGTGACAGCAGGAGCTGTGGTGGTGCCAGCAAAGACTTGTGTGGTATCGTTAAAAGACAAACTGTACTGTGTGAACTGTGGCCTAAGAGGTTCTGCAGGACGGACATGGGGAAATCCCAAAAGGGGGCGGTGACCCAAAAGGGGGCGGTGACCCAAATTGCAGTGGTAACCCAAAAAGGGGTGGAGTCCCAAAAGGGGGCGGTGACCCAAGTTGGAGTGGTAACCCAAAAAGGGGTGGAGTTCCAAAAGGGGGCGGTGACCCAAATTGGAGTGGCAACCCAAAGTGGGGTGGTGGTCCAGAAAGGGGCCAAGTGTGAAGAAGTGACAACACTGGGTGACTCAGTAGATATGTCTGGAGTACCGCAGTGTATGTGCAGGTCTTTTTCAGAATGTGGAATATCCTTTCCGGGTAGTAATGACGGGCCACAGATGTGTACAGTGATGCTGCACCGGGAAGGAGCCTTTGGTCGGCTGGACTCAGAGAGTCAGGTGACTCTGACAGGAACGCCTCTCGTTTTCTCTCGGGCCGAGAAAAACGTCAGGGTTCGCTGTAAACACGGGGTCACTGTGAACTACGCAGTAGACACAGTAGTGTTTGAGGGGACCAAAGGTGGTGAGTGCCAAGGTAGTGGGATACCACGGGACTTAGTCTATGCCTGGGAGAGGGGCCGGGACTTTCTTTTGTTTGATGACGTTTGGTCGGACGATGGAGATGCTTCGACTGTGGGGCAAGCAGACACTGAGACAGTGACGGCTCCTGACGTGGACAGGTCAGAGGTAGAACTGACCGGAAGAAGGACATCTGCCCAACTGACGGACCTGACGTCTCGTGATAAGACAGATGGTGGGCTGGGAGATGAGACTACTGGTCTAGACACATTGGTGCTGGACGGTAACTGGAGGGTTCACTCGACTGGTGTGACTGACCCAGTGGTACCCTTTGATGATATAATTAAAGAGGTAGTGGTGAGACACGTGCTGGCCAAAAGAGAACAAGATCATGAGATACAGCTGATAAAGGAGACTGTAACAGAACATGTCGAACGGGAAAGAGTCCTAAGGCAAGCAGCTGAGCACAGAGTGGATGAGCTGGAGAAGGAAGTCTCTGAGCTCAGAGGTCACCTGTCAGCATGTAAAACCATGAACAAGACCCTGTTGGAAGATATGGAGGTGCTCAGAGAGGCCCAAGAGAAGCATCAACAGGAGATTCTCAGGAGAGAGGATCAGCGTCGCTACCTGGCAGAGGAGCGAGATAAAGTTCTGCAAGAACTCAGAGGAGTAGTAAAAGGTCTTCTACAGGAGAAGAAGTGGATGGGCGAAGACGTACAGCGGCCTTGCCCGACTGATAGCAAGGCAGAACTGCCAAAGCCCATCTTGGAAAAGGGTCCTGAAGACTGTAAATCTCAGGAAGATGGTGAGCCAAGAGCTGCACAAGACAGTCACCCGGTCTTGGCAGATACCTTGAGGGAAGTGTCCGTGGGGAACCCAGAGCCATCTGTCCAGGATGAGAGCAAGTCCATGACCTTCAAGTGCGTGATGGAGGTACCCGAAGACGTGCGAGAAGCGTGTGCCAGCGAAGGTGTGCATGAGACCTTTAAAAAGGCAGTAAAGGCCTATAGTGTGAGCTGGGCACCAGAAACAGACCAGTTGGTGATACTGGCAGAAACGGAAGACACAGAGAGAAGGGTGGCTGTCCTGAAGGAGATGCACCTACAATGTCTCCGCACGAAACAGATGCTCGTGGAGCGTAATAGGAAAGCCGCTCGACGTCTGGAGCTTGCAAGGGAAGCGCAAAGTCGGCTGGGCTTTGCGGAAGACATAATTCCGGTACCCAAAAATCTGGTGGGGAAAGTTGTTGGCAGACTTGGAAAGGTAATGCAGGAGATGGTGAATCGATCCAGTGTGAAGAGAGTGAGGATCCCACCTGCTGCTGAAATCCAAGTCGCTGTTGAAGATGACATGGTTCCTGTCATTGTGGTTGGTTCGGTGGAAAGCATTGGGAAGCTTCGCATGCTCCTGGAATATCGGGTAGCGTACCTGAAGGAGATTGAGCAGCTAAGACAGGATCGACTGCAGGTGAATAAGCAGATACAGAATGTCAGGTGGCGTCCCCCTCCAACCCAAGGTGTAAGGACCCGAAGGGATCCTCCAAGGAATGAAAGGACAGGTAGTCGAAGGCAAGAACGTCGAGAGTCCGCAAGTGGCCGGTCTAATCTTAGTAACATAGGCACGAGACTTGGTGGTGGACATAGCGACAGAGGGTCAGACTCAGACCAGCCAGTTGGCCCAGCTGGACGTGGGACTCATGACCGTGCGAACTGGGAGAGCCAGTCAGTGAGAGGTCGCGTGATGGAGCACACTGCAGACAGGCGGAGACTAAAGAGTGTCTGGTCACACTGACGGACGTTGACGGGAAGGCCCAAGGCCGAGATACTGACCGCTGGGGGCAGGGGAGGCCTAACGTAAATATGCAGTATGAGTACCGAAACAGACGGAGATGGTCCTCCCGACTGGTAGGGCAAGGTGACATGGGTGCCAGGTCTCAAGATCCCTGGGTGATGTCATGTGTTCAACCCCACAAGTTTGAACAGAGGGGGGAGGTATGTGGTGTAGTTACCACTATGTCAGCTAGGGGGAGCTGTGTGGGTGTCCCAGGATGAGTGTACAGGCACATTCAGTGTGGTAACAGGAGCAGGGTCCTAAATGACCATTATGGGTCTCAAGGTGGGTGGCCTTGGGATGCAGGCTCCAGGGTGTATTGATCAGCAGAGGTACTGCTGATCTTTCTGTTACACTGTGTCAGGGAAGCCTGTGTGTGTCTATACAACCTTTAGTGATGTCATAGCCATGTGATCACCTGTGGGTGTGGTTACAGGGCTATGTAATTGAGGTGTTTGGCACATGTGAGACAGTGTGGAGGGAGTCTGTCTGAGTGTGGACAGACTTCCATGTGTCCAGGTGGGACACTACAGAGAGTGTATATGGGGAGGACTACAGCTCCCAGCATGTGCTGAGACTCTCAGTCCGAGTCTGAAGCCACGGACATTTCTGTTCCTTTGCCTGAAGTGAAGGTTACATTTCAGTGTTATGATGTCTATGGTTTATGGAGTAATAAACCTGGTGAAATTTTAAAGGAACGTGCCTCATGTTTGTCTCCCGCTGCACCTAAGCGAGTCGAATCCCTACAATATATAAAAAAAAATGTTTTTCTCTGGAATAAGAACGCAGAGATCAAGGTATCATTTTCTCAGCTTCCTATGATCTGCATGCCTACGTAGATGGTTTAGGGGGGTTGATCCTACTGACAGATTTCCTTTAAAAATATTTCATAGCGTGAATAATTTCACAATGTTCACCAGTATCTTCTTTATCGTCAATGTAAACATGCTTGCAATTGTTCTTTGCCTGGGTGAGAATAGTTATAATATATTTTGAAAATTATGACAGGTCAGTGGATTCACAAATTTAACCCTCGTGAAACTGCGCTGCGTGACTTCTACATAGATGAGCAAACATCTGTTTCGGTTCCAATGATGTCAGCCAGCAATGTCCCCGTGAGATATGGCCTAGACTCTGATTTTAACTGCAAGGTGAGAAAAGTACCTTCTCTATCTCTCAGAAATTCATTGGAGAGTAATATGCCAAGTTCTTACGCTGCTTCAGCTCCTTTCCTGCTTAACTCATGTTGTTAGCTTCCAATTAATGTGTACACTAGACCAGAAGCTTGCCTCTTGTCCTTCACAATCTCCTTCTAGCTCTTAGTGATGATGACTGGCTGCAGAAAGTGAGGAGACAAGCTGCCAAGTAATTGTTGCATGCACACACAAAACAAGTGTGGGATCACAAAGAGTGATCTGCTTTGGAAACAATTTTTCTGTCTTTCATCATCAACATATCATTAAAGAAGCAAAGGGGGTGTCCACTACTTGAGCAACACCTTCTTAAATGCCTGAGTCCCTGAATAAAATAAACACTGGTATTCACCTCCTGCATTGTTCCAGTGATGTTGACGCTCTGTGCTCTATCTTCTGTCTGACAAATGTTGTGTCATGTCAGTGATGCAGCCAATCAGTGACTGCTACTCATTAATATTTCGTCAATGGACTTCAACTATGACGAGATAGTAAAGACAGCAGCCAGGCAGAGACAACCAGAGACAAAATAGTAGAGGCAGCAGTCTGGCAGCGATGCCAGAGACAGAGCGCATGTTTCTATTGCCATGAACTATCATATATATATATATATACTCGATGGAGGCCCGATGCTATCGCATCGGGAGGGCGATAATGTCACGATATTGATATTTGCTTTTTAAAGGGGTTTTCCCATGATCAAAAGTTCATTGTAAAAATTGTCTGTGTCTTACTGTGTACAAAACATACCATAGCTCCTGGGCAGGGGAGGAAGCAAAAGACAATACCGACATTACAGTAGGAGATCGCAGAGTATACATTTTGTGAGGTAAAATATTGTTTAAAAACAGTCATTGAAATATTTTACCTCACAAAATGAATTCTCTGTGATCACCTGCTGTAATGTTAGTATTGTTTTTTGCTTCCTCCCCTGCCCAGGAGCTGTGGTATGTTCTGTACACGGTCAGACACAGACAATTTTTAAAATGAACTTTTGTTTGTGGGAAAACCCCTTTAATGTGACAGTCTTCCTCTGCCTGTAGACACATCGCACATCTGCCGCCGGGATCAGCCGAATGACTTCGCATGCGCTCCTCTTGTACAAAGATGGCGGCGGTCAGTGAATCATTCGGCTGATCCCGGCGGCGGTGTATTCGTGACGGTGTTCCACTGGTGGTACTGTGCAAGAGGCTGCGTACGATGTATACAGTGTGTGTTTTGCGTGCAGCATATACAGAGTGTGTGTGTGGTGTGTACGGCGTATACAGTACTGTGTGTGTGTGGTGCATACGGCATATACAGTGTGTGTTTGTATGTAGTGCGTACGGCGTATACAGTGTGTGTGTGTGCTGCGATGGTGTTCCGCTGGTGGTACCGCGCAAGAGGCTGGTACCACCAGCAGTTTCCATATTGAAACACCCATCACTTGGGTGTCCCAATAAGGCGGTCGGTGAACTTCCGCCGCTTGGAATTCTGGGATCCGGACACATCTGGACGGAACAGGATGTGAAGACATTACAAGGTAAGTATATATTAAGATATAATATAATATACATAGACCCTTTATGGCCTGAACAGATGTGTACTTGGCTTAATGATATCTTCTTCCAACTAGTTTCCCCAATGTTTTAGTCATTTAGGATTTTTTCTGGGAATTCCTTCAATCAGGACAAGAAAGGGAGACCATAAGTCGTAATGCAATGAGGATAACAGCTCAAGGCAATATGTCCCCACCTAGCCCCCAATATACAATATGAGCCGCCACACAGCCCTGAACATACAGTATTAATCCACACACAGCACCTTACATACAACATGAGTCCACACACAGCCCCTACATACAGTTTGAGCCCCCACATAGCTACCTATATACAGTATAAGCCCCATATAACTCCCTATATACAGTATGAGCCCCCATATAGCTACCTAGATACAGTATGAGCACTGACATAACTCCCTATAGAGTATAAGCGTCACATAGCTCCCTATTTACAGTATTAGTCCCATATAGCCTCCTATATACAGTATAAGACTGCACATAGCCTCCTATATACAGTATGAGCCACAATTAGCCTCCTATATGCAGTGAGTCCGCACATAGCCTCCTATATACAGTATGAGCCCACACATAGCATCCTATATGCAATGAGCCCGCACATAGCATCCTATATACAGTATTAGCACAGCATACGGTGGGTATGGAAATTATTCAGACCCCTTTTAAATTTTTCACTTTCTTTGCAGCCATTTGGTAAATTCAAAAAAAGTTCATTTTTTCTCTCAATGTATACTCTGCACCCTATCGTGACTGAAAAAAAACAAATGTAGAAATTTTTGCAAATTTATTAAAAAAGAAAAACTGAAATATCACATGGTCATAAGTATTCAGACCCTTGCTCAGACATTCATATTTAAGTCATATGCTGTCCATTTCCTTGTGATCCTCCTTGAGATGGTTCTACTCCTTCATTGGAGTCCAGCTGTGTTTAGTCAAACCAATAGGACTTGATTTGTAAAGGCACACACCTGTCTATATAAGACCTCACAGCTCACAGTGCATGTCAGACCAAATGAGAATCATGAGGTCAAAGAAACTGGCCCTGGCCAAGGAGCACAGAGACAGAATTTTGGCAAGGCGCAGATCTGGCCAAGGTTACAAAAGAATTTCTGCAGTACTCAAGGTTCCTAAGAGCACAGTGGCCTCCATAATCCTTAAATGGAAGATGTTTGGGACCACCAGAAGTCTTCCTAGACCTGGCCGTCCAGCCAAACTGAGCAATCGTGGGAGAAGAGCCTTGGTGAGAGAGGTAAAGAAAAACTCCAAGATCACTGTGGCCGAGTTCCACAGATTAAGTAGAGATATGGGAGAAAGTTCCACAAAGTCAACTGTCACTGCAGCCCTCCACCAGCCGAGCCTTTATGGCAGAGTGGCCCAACAGAAGCCTCTCCTCAGTGCAAGATATATGAAAGCCCACATAGAGTTTGCTAAAAAAAAACACATGTATTACTCGCAGACTATGAGAAATAACATTCTCTGGTCTGATGAGACGAAGACAGAATTTTTTGGTGATAATTCTAAGCATTATGTGTGGAAAAAAAACAGGCGCTGCTCATTACCTGCCCAATACAATCCCAACAGTGAAACATGGTGGTGGCAGCATCATGCTATGAGGGTGTTTATCAGCTGCAGAGACAGAATGACAGGTTGCAATTGAAGGACACATGAATGCGGCCAAGTACAGAGATATCCTGGATGAAAACCTCTTCCAGAGTGCTCTGGACCTCAGACTTGGCCGAAGGTTCACCTTCGAACAAGACAATGACTCTAAGCACACAGCTAAAATAATGAAGGAGTGGCTTCAGAACAACTCTGTGACCATTCTTGACTGGCCCAGCCAGAGCCCTGACCTAAACCCAATTCAACATCTTTGGAGAGACCTGAAAATGGCTGTCCACCATTGTAAGCTTGCAAGCAGGGACCTCACTCCTAATGTCACTGTTTAAATTGTCTTAACTTGTATTGAGCTTATTGCCTGTACATGTCCCCGCTTAATTGTAAAGTGCTGCGGAATATGTTGGCGCTATATAAATAAAAATTATTATTATTATTATTAATGTTCACCATCCAACCTGACGGAACTGGAGAGGATCTGCAAGGAAGAATGGCAGAGGATCCCCAAGTCCAGGTGTGAAAAACTTGTTGCATCATTCCCAAGAAGACTCATGGCTGTACTAGCTCAAAAGAGTACTTCTACTCAATACTGACAAAGGGTCTGAATACTTATGACCATGTGATTTTTTTCAGTTTTTCTTTTTTAATAAATTTGCAAAAATGTCTACATTTGTTTTTTTTTAGTCAAGATGGGGTGCAGAGTGTACATTAATCAGAAAAGAATGAACTTTTTTGAATTTACCAATTGGCTGCAATGATACAAAGAGTGAAAACATTAAAGGGGTCTGAATACTTTCCATACTCACTGTAGCCTCCTATATACAGTATGGGCCCCCACAAAACCTCCTATATACAGTATTAGCCTGCACATAGCCTCCTTTCTACATTATGAGGCCCCACATAGACTCCTATATACAGTATGAGCCCGCACATAGCCACCTGTATATAGGGTGAGCCTGCACATAGCCTCCTACATACAGTATGAGCCCCCCACATAGCCTCCTATGTACAGTATTATCCGGCATATAGCCTCCTACATACAGCATAAGCTCGCATATAGCCTCCTGTATACAGTGCGAGCCCCAGTATAGCTTCCTATGTACAGTGTAAGCCCTCACATCTTATACACATATTAAAAAAAAATACATACTCACCTCGTTCCCGATCCCATAGGCTCCACTTCTACTGAAAATAAGCAAAATACCAGCTCCACTTCTACTGTCTAGCGCGTACATGCTAGTGTGATGACGTCATTGTGCCGGTGTCAGCTGATGATGTCACTGAGTTGGCACATCACAGCAGAGGTGAAGGGAGCTCCCCTGGAGCTGTGCTGCCATTCTGCATCGTTGACAGTGCAGTGCCAGGAAAGCTCCCTGCTAGGATATTGTAATGAGGGCAATCTGGCGATAGGCCTCCCGAAGCCTCGGGCTCCTAGCAGTAGTCCAGATTGCCCTCATTATAATCCACCTATGATTGCAGTGCACAAGCATTGCAATGCTTTATACCTGTCAATGATTCACTGACAGAAGCCTCTTAAACCATGATTGTCGTAGCTCTCAGACACTGAGGCAACGATTGGGCCTTCGCGATGACATCACAGGGGCACCGATCGGAAAGGAGAGGCAGCCCTCCCCCTCTCCTAGCCTCCTAAATGTTGCGATCAATATAGATTGTGGCATTTAGGTGGTTAAATTGGCCACGTCGGTGCGCGCACTGGTCTGGGCAGTGACAGATGGGTGTTGGCCATTACTTATGCAGAGCTCCCAACAGCGATAGCGCAGGCATGCCTGAGGTGTCCGCACAATCACCAAGGCGTAAGTTTATGTCAAAGGTCATGAATCCCTATCCGACCATGATGTAAAGTTACGTCAAAGTTCGTAAATGGGTTAAAAATAAAGCAATAAAAAATAAAAATACAATACCCATGTGGTCTCTCCATGTCCATAAGAATTATTCTATTTGTACCTTTTTTAAAGTCTATTTGATATGTGCTGACCTCTTTTTTTTGTTTGATTTTTAGCTTTATGTGATGTTTTTAAAAAGTTGCAAAATTTGGTGCTACTCCACCTCAGTTATGCCCCCCGCTGTATTCTTGAGTATGCCAGTATTTTTCTGCCATTTTGCAAAATGTGTGACTTTTGGTGCTAAAAAGTTCAAAGCTGAAAAAAAAAGAGTATTTTTGATTTTGCGCCATTTTGAAGAATATGGTGCTAAAAACGTTAAGTAATATCACAAGACAAAAAAGGAAAGTGACTTAAGCCTTCACAACATATGACGTATTATTATATACTGTATGTCGTGTCTTCCCCTTTAATGCAGGCTCCAGCGCTGAGTCCGCATCTTTTCTGCCACATGACAGCTGATTTAATCAACTGACATGATCGCGATCCACTCGCTGCTAACATGTTAACGCTGTTAATAATTGACCGCGGCATTTAACATGATCATGTCGGAAGCGCATCACTTGCTCTGCCCATCGAAAACCCAGGGTCTGCAGGAGACCTCCGCTTTGTGATTGCTGATCTGCTATGAGCGGCGCCCCTAGGCTGACGCTCATAGCAGATGATCAATTCTGCTACACATAAGTGATCAGATGATCGCAGCTTCAAGTCTCCTAAGGAGACTATTGATGCCAGCATAAAATAGAAAAAAATATTTTTCATAAAATGTAAAAATATATAAAAGTTCAAATCACCCCCCTTTTTGCCCCATTCAAAATAAAAAAATAAAAAATACACATATTCCGTAAACGGTGTAACAAGTAAGAATTTCATAACACCAGAATTACGTTTTTTTGTTGCTGCAACATTGCAATCAAATGCAATAACAAGTGGTCAAATCGTATCTACCCCAAAATGGTATCAATAAAAACATCAGCTTGGCACACAAAAAATAAGCCCTCAACCAGCCAGAGATCCTGAAAAATGGAGAAACTACTTGTTTTGGAAAATGGCGTTTTTTTTTGCTTTTTAACAAACTTTGGAATTTTTTTCACCACTTAAATAAAAAAGAACCCATATATGTTTGGTATCTGCAAATTCATAATAGCCTGGTGAATCATAATGGCAGGTCTGTTCTAGCATTTAGGTAACATGGTAAAACAAACAAAAACCAAAAGCAATTCTGGAATTGCACTTTTTCTTTGCAATTTCACAGCACTTGGAATTTTTTTCCAGTGTGTCAGGTCGGTGCCGTCATACTGATTACAATGATACCTGGGTGATGAAATCCGTCTTGTGGTTGTTGTTTAGTCTTTATTTTCAGTTCTCAGTAATGCTCAGGCTCCAGGGCGGCCTGTGGGGGGAGGGTCTTTATGTGATGGCCTGCTTTCATATTCATCTGTATGGCTTATGACAGGTCACTGATCTCTCGCTGACCTGCCCCTATTTTACATACTGAATATAATATGGTTTGAAAGAAACCATTTTATATATTTTATATATATTTTATATATTTATTTATTATATTTTTACATTATATATTTATTACATATATATATATATATATATATATATATATATATATATTATATATTTATTATTATATTTTATATATATATATATATATATATATATATATATATATATATATATATATATATATATATATTTTACTATTATATATTTTATATATAGCGGCAGTGCCTGGCTGTAGCATGATCGCATCTATAATGGCCATTTAATTATTTTTTAGTGATCTCAATTTCTTCAGAGATTCGTTCTCAAAATGGTGCGCACTGCTCCTGCGCAGTAGCATCTATCAGCAATCCGACAGATGCTACTATGCAGGCGCCACTGGCACCATTTTGCTAGAGGAAAAAAATTTGCCTCCACCAATATAGCGCCGGTGATGCCTCGCTATATTGGTGGAGCATCTATAGGTGAGCATCACATGAAGACCCCCCACAGGCTGCCCCGAAGCATGAGAATCTCAATAACTGAAAACTACAAATATAGATTAAACAATAACCACAAGACGAATTCCATCACCAGGTACCATTGTAATCAGTATAACGGCGCCAACCTGACACTGTGTGTAGGTTACTGTGCAGACTCCTGCTGACAGGTTTCACTTTTCCATTTTGAACAATCTAATTTAAAAAAACACATTTTATGGTAAATCTGCATGGGACGTATCTGCTGCGGTACTATATTGTGCGAATGTTCCTCGCAGAATTCTTTATGCTGTGAAAGGTGAACTATGCAGTTAATATCTGCAGCATAAGACACTGAATGTAATGATCTACAGTACCGGTTTGGCAGAACAGTAAGTCCTACCAATGGTAGGTAGCAAATAAGATACAGTGCCTTGCCTTACAGCATAAGAATAAGAGCACAGCTACAGGGAAAAATGTTCTGAAATTCTTCTGTCACTTTGTCTCCAGAACAATTTGACACTTGATATTTTACGCTGCTGTTGCATTAACTGATTAAAACCCTATCACACTGAGAAGTAACGCTCTTTAGATCAGCAATTCTCAAACATTTCCTTGGTGAATATGAGCAGACTGCTTGGAGGCAAACAAGAACTAAAACACTATTTATTCACATTTACTGAAGAATAAACGATTCTATATTTCTAGTAATCAAATGATAATTACCAAAATATGTTCCGGGAAGTAATTCTCTGGGCAGCTATTTATGCAGCACAAAAAAATTCACCCAATATTTCATTTTTGCACAGAATCATCTCATACAGCCAGCGGGTGTGCAAAATATTTTGTAGGCTTTTATTCTGCATCTACTGTGCAGTAAATAATAAGACATTGCGTACTTGTCAAATTCCAAAACATGTGGAAAAAAATATATTAGAACATGATAAAAATTTCCTGGGAGCTATAAAAACTAAGTATAATGCAAATTGACTTTATGAGAAACAATGCATAATGCAACTTACCAAACGTGACACCAATTGCCTCTTTATAACTAAAGCACGAAGGAAGTCTGGTTCTTGCATGTAAAGTTACTACTGTTGTCTAGTTTTAAAAGTGGATGTGCCATGAGACTATGTTTTTTGTTTAAAGGGAACCCAACAGGTCCTCCATGCCCTCCAATCCAGCAGCTTCCAGCCCTGTATAACAGAACTCTTTAAAAAAGCCTTTATAACCTCCGCTTTTCCTATCCTAATGAGGGCTTTGATGAGTCGATAGAGCGTTAGTTTTCCAGACTAGTCAGCCCTCTTTCCATGTTATCACAACCCTACAGGCGGTGATAACACAATTTGCACAAGCCGGCCTCATCCCCGCTCATGCAAATCTGCACACCTGCGTCGCCAATTCCAGCAGTGTCAATGTGTCTCTGAAGCCAGGTGTACGCTTACCGGCTTCAGTGGCGCACAGTGCATGTCCGAAATTTTAGAAGATGGCTTCCGGACATGCGCAGTGTGCCTCTGAAACCGGGAAGCATACACCTGGCTTCAGAGACCCTGCCGGAATCAGCGGTGCGCATGCGCAGATTTTCATGAGCGGGGATGAGGCCGGCTTGTGCAAATTATGGTATGTTAACATGCCTACAGGGGTGTGATAACATGGAAAGAGGGGTGACTATTCTGAGGAACTAATGCTCCATTGACTAGTCAAAGTCATCATTAGGATAGGAAAAATAGAGGTTATAAATTTATTTAATTGAATTATGTTACACAGGGCAGGTTAGGGAAGGAGTTTAATCACACATAGCTGAATGTTGCTGAATTGGAGGGCATGGAGGACCTGACAGGTTCCCTTTAAGGGCCCATTTAGAGAGGCTGATAATTGGGAAACCAGCACTTATCGGAACTGTTGTTCTCAATTATTGGCTGGTCTAATCAGGGCAGCAAACACCCAATGAAAGAGCAAAATTCTTGTTCTGGGCCCTATAGACTTATGTACATGACCAATCTTCATAGCATGCTTCCCTTAAGAACGACAGCATAGAATCGGACTTGATGCATCAGGGCCTTTTTCTATTTTTCTACAGGCTGTCTCTGCCCTTGTATCTCAGCACAGGTCCTGCCAATGGGTCGTAGCTGCGATACCAGACAACAGCTTCAGGAACCAGTTGGAAAAATTAACTGTTTTTTACCTACAAACTGCTGTTATTCCATTTCTGCTCTTTTCCTAGATTGTCCAGCTGCCTTTGAGCGGAGGAGTCAGCATCATGTTTTTCCTCCCTCTCACAGTCACTCAGAACCTGACATTGATCGAGGAAGGTCTGACATCAGAGTTTGTACATGACATAGATCGGGCGCTACAGACCGTCACCATAACATTAAGCATACCAAAGCTGAAGGTGGACTACGAAGCTCAGCTTGAATCCACACTTCAGGAGATGAGTACGTTTTGATTATCTTTTTAGTCTTATTCTTCTTAATACTGTTGCCATATAATATTATGATGTTTTGAGCTCCCTTAATCGGCCTCTTTTATTGGTATGTAGTAGAACATAAAAAATATCGTAACTGTTTTAGCTAGAAAATTATTCTAAACCTATGTGGGATATCCTTTCTCTAAATAGCCCTGGTGACAGATCTCCTCATGTAAACTGCACGTAAAATGTGATAACTGTATGAACACTTGAATGAAGTGAAACAAAGAATTCAGTTCTGACCAAATTTCTCCCCCAGAGCCAAGATGATAAAAAAAAATAGTATTTACAGGTCTTCCAGACATAAGCTCATATTTTCAACAGTTTGGTTGGAATTCAAACCTCTACATCTTTATTGTTTGGATAGAAATGGAGCGCACATACGCTCATGGCAAAATACCAGGGGTTTAGGGGGCGTGGCCTGAGCTGGCGATGGTGTAACACGCACGGCTCAGGATCTCTGAGGAGGCATCTCCTAAAGTGACAAATAAAGCAAAAGAAAATCGCTCTCTTCGATAACCCACGGAAGGATTGTTTTCTCGTTACTCGGAGGTACATTCTGATACCCCTTGTCAGAGCTTTGGACATTAAAAAAGACATTTTTGAAATCTGAGGCCTTTTCCCGCCATTTTACTGCAAGGTGACACCATTTTGAACCGTGAGTGAAAAAATCCTTTCCCTGCTCCCTCCATTACCCACCGGCTGTCCTTGTCCTCAGAAAAAGTATCTCCACGCTTGTCTACCACATTTTTTGTCTTTTGGAGATTTTTTTTACAAAAATCCTGTCATATACCAGCTGATTGGCGGAAGGATACAAAATAGTCCCCACCCTGTGCCTAATCTGACAGGATTTCTCTCGTTGCATAATTAAAAGACATTGACTTTTTGGGGGGGAATCTCCTCTTGTCTGTTTTAGACCCTTTGGAAGTCCCAGGGTGTCCTAATTTAGCTATATTCCCCTGCTTTGTGCAAGGCTGCAGGAGCTATAACGGCTGTGGAGGGATCTCTTTCATCTCAACGTCCTGTCTCAAGTACGCCATTTTCCTGTCATAACAGATCTGTGAGGTGGAAGGACACAAAATAGTCCGTGATTTGTGCCTATTTCTATGTTACCTCCGCTCCCCACCGCTCCTGTGCGGCTCCACTGGGGTGATCTGCCTTTCTTCAGCGGTGCCGTGTATCAGCTGGCGGCTCCCCTGTTGCATATTTTATGAGCGGGGACTGACGTCACTGAGCCCTGTGTGAACACTAGCCGCCTGTCACGGCTGCATTTAAAGTCACAGGGAGCGCGTCTATATCGGCGCGCAGTTAATAAAGGATTTTACTGTATGCATCATACAATATTAAAAGTGCCATCTGATTCTGTGGTGTATCTCATTCCAAACGGTCCCTTTTATAAAAAGGCATAGGAAGACACAAGAATTTTCTATATTTTTAATGTTTATTCAGTATAAACATCACCAATAATATCAATTCTCTCTAATATAATCCCTGCAAGGCAGGATTCAAAAAAGGGCACAAGATGAGTCACAAGGCTACTCCAGTGTCCAAATCAACGAAAGTGTCTAATACAACTCCTCAAAAAGCACAAGAATTTCAGAATTCTTACAATCCTCACTTTAAAGATCAAGTGGATATTGTTAACCCATTTAAGGCCAGATCTCCTCATAAAGAGGTCATGGATACATCTCTCTCATCCAAAAGGAAAAATCCTGGTAAAACTTCTGAAAAATTCACATCGCCAGCCAATGCTTCAAGTCCTGAGTCTGGAGATAATTCACCAAACTTTTCGCCGGAAAGGTCAAAATTTAAGATGGATAACACCAATCCTTCTCCTTCCCAAAATCTGGATGTTATATCCATACACTCTTACATGGATACTCTCGCCCAGAAAATCACGTCCAGTATGTCTCAATCATTTGAAAACCAAAATAAAATTTTACAGTCCACCTTGGATAAATTTAGCAGCAGGTTAGACAACCACGAAAAACGGCTAACTGTAGTGGAAGAACACACTGATGATTTATCAAAAGACACCCATGACCTCAAATCTGAATTTCACAGACTTAAAATTAAAGTTGCGGATATAGAAGACAGGAACAGACGAAACAACTTGAAAATAAGAGGAATACAAGAATCTATCTCACCGGATAAACTAGAAGACTTCGTCAAGACAATTTTCAAAAAATTACTACCGACACTTACAGACCAAGATCTCATCATAGATAGGACTTCCCAAACCATGGAATATCGATAAAGATCTACCAAGACAAACCATCTTAAGGGTACACTTCATCAAGATTAAGGAAAAAATTCAACAATCGGTTAAAGATCTAGGAGGTTTTCCAGAACCCTATGCTCACCTTCAGCTATTTACGGATCTTTGAAAGGAAACGATTGAAGGAAGAAAGTCTTTTAAGCCAGTCAAGTCACTTCCACCTTGAGGGAAAATAATATCCCCTATAAATGGGGCTTCCCACTTAAACTTTTGATAATCTACAAAGGAAAGACGACCGTCCTATTCTCACCTAAAGAAGGAAGAGATTTCCTGTCCTACTACAGGATACCTGACCGCCATAGAATCTCCAATTCTCAAGACCCTGGGAGAGAAGGGATGATCCAACAGAGAGACCTGGCCAATATATTTTCTCACCTTACAATGTAGTACAAAATCTTGGCACTCGAAAGGAAAAAATGGTTTGACAGTTCCTTTATTTTAAAAGGCATCCAGTTGAGTACATTCCTTTAAACGTTTTCGGTCATACAATTGACCTTCATCAGAAACAGAATTTTTTCACAGTTGGTTTTAACTAGAATGAGTTTACAAAAGGACAAGGCATTATAATTTGTGAACAAATGAATATATAACAAATATCAGAGCAACAGGATGCTGATGATAAACGTATAAACATCATGTATAGTTTAAACAAGAAGTCGATGACTAAATAAAAACTGAAATAGCGAATCCTGAGATAAGGTTCAAGTGAGCCTAGTGAGACTCCACAGGTTCCAAGGGCGGTGATGGAAAGTCCGTGCTGTGATGGTTTGTAAGGAACATATGTAAGAAACGTGCCTTAGGATGTTTAAAACAGGCAACAAGTGTGACACTAAACAAAAAGGATACAGTGAAATTCGTGGTCGGTGCTACTTGGTGTGCAACACCACATAAAAGGTGATAGCCGACTGGAATGAGTGCCAAGACAGGTACCTGAGAGGAGCTGTAATGGAAAATTCCATATATTATTATTAAAGAACCGCTGTCGTGAGTAGGCACTATTCAGTACTGGAAGAAAAAGAAGAAAACGGTGAGTGAAAATGGCACATGTACATATAGGGGGATGTTATGTAAATGAAGAAGGTGACAAACTCCAAAACAGTCAATTAATACCTGGGTATATTCACTAATAATGTGGAGAAACAGATGTCTGAGAGGCAGCAGCTACTGAGAATGAAAGGACACTGAAGATGATAAGTAAAATGAGTATAAATGTGTGTACTGAGATAGGCTAAGGATATGCACATAATGTAATCTAGATTACCCATTCATGTAGGAAATCACAAGATCCACGGGATTGACACCTTAAGTTTATGCAGGGACCGGTATATCCAATAAATGGTATGGATGTCCAGAAATTTGCACTATGATTGAAACAGGTAGAAGACATAGGTAGTACTGAGGACAAAAGGATGTAAGGTGAGCACTGTATTAAGAGAGAACCGAAGATGCAGAGGAATAGCGCTGCAAAATAGGAAAATGCTATCAATATGATAAAATGGAGAATCAGCAAAATTGAGCTGGATCTCTTAAATTGTTACCTTGGTCTGTGGCTGGACGCTTGTGCTGCTGGGGTGAGAGATGCTGTATTACAGGGAAGTGTATCCGGGTATAAGTGGAAAGTGAAATATCGTCTATAAATCTCCGCCACGTCAAGGCGCTATTCCTCTGCACCTTCGGTGCTCTTCCTAAACAGCGCGTTCACCCTCCCTGTGACACACGTGTCTCCCTGCCAGGACAGACCATTTGGATAATCACAGGTGATTCTAGCTCTCCCAGATAATATTAGGGCACCACTATTGTACCATCTTGTGCCTTTTAATCTTATGCACATGTTCTCTTCTCCTTCAATCGTATCACCCACTTGTGGACATTCATGCCTGTTACAAACAATACAGGATAGTTTCCTGAATATATTACAGGTGATTTTTACATTTCTTAATACAGTGCTCAACTTACATCCTTTTGTCCTCAGTACTACCTATGTCTTCTACCTGTTTCAATCATAGTGTAAATTTCTGGACATCCATACCATTTATTGGATATACCGGTCCCTGCATAACTTAAGGTGTCAATCCCCTGGATCTTGTGATTTCCTACATGAATGGGTAATCTAGATCACATTATGTGCATATCCTTAGCCTATCTCAGTACACACATTTATACTCATTTTACTTATCATCTTCAGTGTCCTTTCATTCTCAGTAGCTGCTGCCTCTCAGACGTCTGTTCCTCCACATTATTAATGAATATACCCAGGTATTAATTGACTGTTTTGGAGTTTGTCACCTTCTTCATTTACATAACATCCCCCTATATGTACATGTGCCATTTTCACTCACCGTTTTCTTCTTTTTCTTCCAGTACTGAATAGTGCCTACTCACGACAGCGGTTCTTTAATAATAATATATGGAATTTTCCATTACAGCTCCTCTCAGGTACCTGTCTTGGCACTCATTCCAGTCAGCTATCACCTTTTATGTGGTGTTGCACACCAAGTAGCACCGACCACGAATTTCACTGTATCCTTTTTGTTTAGTGTCACACTTGTTGCCTGTTTTAAACATCCTAGGGCACGTTTCATACATACGTTCCTTACAAACCATCACAGCACGGCCTTTCCATCACCGCCCTTGGAACCTGTGGAGTCTCACTAGGCTCACTTGAACCTTATCTCAGGATTCGCTATTTCAGTTTTTATTTAGTCATCGACTTCTTGTTTAAACTATACATGATGTTTATACGTTTATCATCAGCATCCTGTTGCTCTGATATTTGTTATATATTCATTTGTTCACTAATTATAATGCCTTGTCCTTTTGTAAACTCATTCTAGTTAAAACCAACTGTGAAAAAATTCTGTTTCTGATGAAGGTCAATTGTATGACCGAAAACGTTTAAAGGAATGTACTCAACTGGATGCCTTCCACAATAAAGAAACTGTCAAACCATTTTCTCTTTTTGAGTGCCAAGTTTTTGTACTACATTGTTAGGTGGCTGGATACCCGACTTGTGCACCTCTCTCCTCATTGAGTGCCGTGTTTTTCTATTTTGCATATTTACTCACCTTGTTATAAGGCCTCTCTACACTTCTTAATTATTTGGTCAATGTATTGTACTGTACTGCTTATTATTCTTCTTTCCACAGGTTTTCTCACTTCTCTACTACTTTATGGACTCATATATCACATGAGATTATTTTCCTTCTGGGAATAGTGTTGTTATGCCAAGGGATGCCTCCAATGGGATCCATACACAAACTTTCCCCACTAAGGAATTAGAGCCTTCCGGATCGGCTCTTCCTGAAGGACAATTTTGTTCTTATTGTTTTTGTGTCTCTTTTGTTTTTGGTTTCAAATAGGTATATAGTTTGAGGTTTTTCTAGAACTAAGTTCTACAAAGGTAGGTGCACTCTGGTTTCTGCATTTCCTCTACCCCACTTCATACGAACCCAGCCATTCTTGTAACATTAAAAATAAAATTCGTATCATACAATGTCAGGGGGCTAAATAGCCCTTGGAAGAGATTTTCCATTGGTAGGGAGATTAACGGGATGCATCCTGAGGTTGTATGCCTTCAGGAAGCCAAGTTAAAAAAAGACAACCACCCTTCTATAAATCTCAAAAATTTCCCATTTGTATTTGAATCTTGCGGCCCACGAAAGAAAGCTGGGGTTTTAACCCTGATTAGTAACTCCATTTCCTTTGAATTGCTTTCTGAAGTAAAAGACGAAAAAGGACATTATCATATTCTCCTGTGCAAATTGAACGGCTAAACCTTCACAATAGTTAATACTTATGTTCCCACCATCAGACAAATTAGCTTTCTGAATAAGCTAATGAAAAAATTAGACACCTTACGATCAGGAACCCTACTTTTGTTAGGGGACTTTAATATGGTGCCAGATGTGTACCAGACTCCACCTCTCCCAGCAAACAAAAAACGCAATCCTTGAACAGCTGGATTTATAATCACGAGCTATTCGACTCATTCCGCTGTTTGAACACCACATCTAGAGAATTTACTCATTTTTCTGATGGCCATCAGTCGGCATCTAGAATAGATCTGATACTCACAGATGTCTTCTCCTTGCCAAGGTTCTCCTCCAGCTCCATACTTAATAAATCTATTTCAGATCATTCCCCGGTAACTGCAGAACTGATAATAGGGTCCCCAATTCATGTGGAAATTCATCTCCTCTCTGCTTCATAACCCCACCATCAAATCTGAAATCAGCTCAGCCTTACAAAATTATTTTAGTGAAAACGAATCAAACCTCCTCAATCCGTTTACCTATTGGAATGCTCACGAGGCGGTGTTGAGGGGAGTCTTGATTCAAATTTCCTCCAGACAAAAAAAAATTAATAGGGATAAAATCCTTACCCTACAACAGTCTATTAAATGTAAAGAGGAACTATGTCGATCCTCTGTTTCCTCTAACAAACAAGCTGTATTATCAGAACTTACTGATCTCAGGTTGCAGTTAAGGAAAATCATATTCAATTTTTACGACTCAGCTATTAGATCAGCAAAATGCAAACATTACTTATCCATAAATCACCTTTCAAAATCCATGTCAAACAGAATTAAGAATATACAGAAACGGAATAGAATTGACTGTATAACTTCCTCTAATGGTACATCCCTGGTCCACCCTAAAGATATTGTAGGAGCTTTTGCCGATTATTACAAAAATCTGTACAATATCAACCAAGACAACCACAATATGCAGTCATCTACCTCAGAGATTGGATCATTTCTTTCCAGCATGAACCTTCCAAAGCTTAACCCTGAAGACTTATTATTTTTGTCTTCTCCCTTCAATGAACCAGAAGTCCTAGATACCATAAACAAACTTAAAACATTCAAATCACCTGGCCCAGACGGGTTTAATAATGATTATTTCAAGTCTTTTAGTAATATATTAACCCCCCCACCTTGTCAAAGTATTTAACTGCACTTTCCAAACAAGTCAATTTCCTAAAGAGAAGCTGGAAGCGACAATTATCGTAATCCCAAAACCAAATTCTGACACTAGCCAAATTTTTAATTATAGACCTATATCCCTCATCAATACAGACGTAAAAATGTATGCAAAGATCCTGGCCAATAGACTAAATCATTTCCTCCCGCGTTTAATTTCCAATGATCAGATAGGCTTCATCAAAGGAAGACAATCCGTAGATGGTACGAGAAGACTCATTAACTTAATTAAGCTTATTTCCTCGAACAAACTCAGGGCCATTGTTATCTCTCTTGATGCTGAGAAAGCGTTCGACGGCCTTAATTGGTCATATCTCGAAGCAACTCTCCAAAAATTTGGAATGGCTTCTCGGATCACGAGAGGTATTATGGCTTTGTACTCCGGCCCTGGTGCGAGGGTTTATTCCAACAATCATCTTTCCTCTACGTTTAATATAGCTAATGGGACCAGACAGGGTTTCCCATTGTCACCATTGCTTTTTGCATTAGCTATTGAACCTCTGGCCCAACTAATCAGGAACAGCACAAAGATCTCGGGAATCAAAACTTTGCAGAGATTTTAAAATAGCATTGTATGCAGACGATATTATTCTTACCCTCACAGATCCAAGCAACTCTATCTCTGCCTTACAAACCTTAATCCAGACTTTTGCTAAAATCTTATTTTAAAATAAACGACTCAAAATCCAAAAAACTTGGCTTTAACCTAGGATCAGACCAAGAGGAAATTGAGGGCCTCTCGCCTTGGGGGTGGGCCACTGATGGGCTGACATATCTAGGCCTAAAATTTGTCAAAAATGTAAACTCTCTAATAAAAATAAACTAAGAGCTGCTTAGTCAAACAAAGCTCATACTGGTGGCCTCATGATACGACACCAGCTTGGCATGAACTAGAACTGTTCTTTAATAATTATAAACCTCTTTACCTACTAATTCTGAACCAACTCCTTCATAAAAAATTAATTACAAATTCTCATCCGATTTTTCAAGCTATTTCTGAAGCTTGGAAAAAATTTTCTGCTCCAAAAAGAGGCTCTAACAAAGAAGTCACAATAAAAAATCTGGCTCTATCAGTTATCTTTCAAGTGCCTAATCAGACCATTGACCCCATTTTATCTGAACTTGGACTTAAAAAAATGAAAGATTTATACGATGGCGTTACTTGTACACCTTACAATAAACTCAAGGAAAGATTTCAGTCTACAGTACTACCCCTGCTTTCTTACAATATGTTATCCTCAAAGACATAATTCATGAGCTCCTTACTATCTAACCGAGAATCTCTGAACCAGCAGTTAACCTTATTTGTAATATAGATCATAATATTTTTTGGAGTTTTGAATACACGTAAAAAAGGTGTAACAATAGCTTTGAAGCGGTAAAGACTCAAAATATTGTCAAATGGGAAACCGAATTGCACACAATTGACCCTTCTGACCTTGAACAGGCATGTACCCTCTCGTATGCCTCTTCCATTTCCTTATCACTACGAGACCCACTTCAAGCTTGTAATGAGATGGTATTATACCCCCGTTAGACTTCATAGAATCAACCCTGACAATTCTTCGCTCTGTTGGAGGGGTTGTGGAAGGCCAGGAAATATCTTGGCAATGTCCCAAAATTGTTCCCTTTTGGAGAAAGATTTCTAACCTTATTGATTTTATCCTAGGAACACGACTTATTTTGTCTCCTCGTCTGGCCCTTCTTTCTCTGGACGCTGACAAAATTGATACTTCTAACAGGCTATTGATTAGGCACATTTTACTAGTCTCCAAACATAGTATTGCCTTTCTTTGGAAAAACCCAAAACCCCCACAAATTAATGAAATTATAGACAAACTTAGCCTTCATCATTCTTTTGAATTGAAATTTGCGAATGTGCATGATCAATTTGCTAAATATTCTAGGAAATGGTCTAGATGGCTGGAGTTGTTCTCTTAAGTCTTCACCCAGAGTGCACCTGCCTAAGGCCCCTTGTGTTTGGGTCTTTGGAACATATATATTAATATATTATATGCTTAAATACCTACCTTTGTAATAATTCACTGCATAATATGCTTCTGCATTAACTTGTTTCATTTTATGTCTTCTTTATATTTGGACTTTATTGTCCTTCCTTTTTCCTTCTTTCCCTTTACATTTTTCCCCCCATCTTTCCTCCACCATCCTCCCCATTTATTGAAACTCAAACAAAACATTTGGAAAACAATATACCAGGGGTCTCAAACTAACATGGGGTCTGAAACAACTTGAAAAAATCTCGTTAAGGCACGAGCAGTATTGTTAAATTTAGGCTGGGGTTACACAGCACAACAGAGCTTGTGTGGCCAACGTTCGCTCTGTGTAACTACTACATGACTGTCATACCAGAAAATGGTGTTGCAAAAGATGTCTAGTGTTCTGCAACCATGCAGCCTACTATGTACAGCATGATAGCACCACAGACCCCTACATACACTATGATGGCCACAAAGCTCCTCTATATACAATATCAATGTTCCATAGCTCCCCTATACACAGTATGATTGCCTCACAGTTCCTTTCCTTTATATAGTAAGTATAATAGTCCCACATCTCCCCACAAATATGCTACTCCCATAACCCCCTATATTTAGTATAATGACCACACAATTCATCTATACACAGTATGATGGTCTCGCAGCCCCCTATGTACAGTATGATTCCCAACAAATCCTAAATACAGTATGATGGCCACCAACGCCCCCTACATACAGTAGCATGGCCAGTAGAACCCCCTTACATACAGAATGCTGGCCCCACAGCACCCTACATACAGAATGCTGGCTCCACAGTCCCCTACATACAGAATGATGACCCCATTCCTCCCCTACATTCATTATGAGAAACCACAGCCCCCTACAAACTGATTTATGACCCCACAGCCCATTACATACAGAACTGTGGCCACTATAGCCGCCGTTACATACAAAATGATGGCCCCACAACTCTGCATACAGTATATGATGGTCCCACAGCCCCCTATACACCACACAGTACAATGGCCCCACAGCTTCCCTACATACAGCATAATGCTCCTCCAAAGCGTTTAACTTCTGCCGACGACTCCTTTTGTCTGGTTTTGTTGCTTGGAGATTCTTCCCGTCGGGTAAAGGCAGGGCCTGGCATTCTGCGTAACATCATTCGGCAGATGAGGCCACATATGCTATTCTATGATGAGGCTGGAATGGTACCTAGCACACTTAAGGTCACTGTGCCAGCCTGGGTGATAGCTGCCCCTTTCCACCCAGGCCCAGACTGTGGTCCGCAAAAAAATTACTTTGAGAGCCACATACAGCGCACGTGTTTGAGAAACTTCTGCAATATTCCATACCATCTTACTTGCATGGTCATTAGAATTCTAAGCAAGTAAACCAGCCTTATTCTAACAAAATCTATTTTTATTTAAAAAAAAATAAGATGTAATATATTCTGTGCAGTATTTAGCCTCCAGGAGCAGATCCTCTTACAAGGAGTACAGCTATGGATGAGGATTGTAACATGGGATCTGTGTATGTACTGCTCCTCAGTGGATGCTCTGGATAGAAACATACTGTAAACTGAGCTCAGCTCTTGGGAACACATTGCACATCAATACATTTTCTAAACTTTATTTCATGCTCCCAGAGAGCTTTATTGAGTGATATTTAAAAAAAAAAAAATACTTTTCAGCACATAGCATTTTGATAAAATACAGTGAATGCACAGCTCCTGCTACTTCCACCTTCTGATAGTGTTATGTATGTCTCCTATGTAAAACTTCCAACAGGACCATGTCTTATATAATGAATATTGTTATTTCAGAGCTTCAACCTCTCTTCTCAAGTCCTGACTTCAGTAAGATCTCCACCAAATCTATGAAGCTCACACATGTAATGCACAAGGCTGTCCTGGAACTGAATGAAGATGGAGTGGAAAGTGCTCCAAGAGTGGACACCAGCACCCGCCAACACTTCCCGCTGGAGTTCCACCTGAATCACCCATTCCTGTTCGTTCTCCGGTCTGAAAGCAATGGAGCTCTCCTGTTCATTGGAAAAGTAATGAATCCCAAATAAGTTTCCCATTAAGCACCATGTATCCTATTGTTTTTGACTGTTGCAACCTTAATAATTCGCCTTTAACAATGAAGTCTGGATTCTGATAATTGCCACTGTGATTATTTTTGCCCTCTTATGCCAAAGACTAGTTAAACTCCAAAATATGTATCTCTTCCGGTCCGTCCCCACCACCCCACGTATATAATCCACGGTTCAGAAATAATATATCTACTCACTGTTCACTTGTGTTTCAAGATGGCAAATACAGCTACAGTTAGTGGTTTAAAACCGATAGTATATCATGGCGTTAGTCATCCGAGGATCTGAGCAGAACAATTTCTTGGTATATAGTAATAGAAGCTTTTGTTTCCCTGATACACAGCTAGAAATATCCTCCATAGATATAAAGAAAAAAAAAAAAAAAAGCAAAAACATATTCCTGTACATCAATCTTAGGAGCACTGGAGTAAAATGTGCCAAATTCATTAATGTATTTCTTACTGAATTTGGTGCATCTTACAATTGACATGCATATGTCATAAACGTTACTCTAACCAAGGGCAAGTGTAAAATTTTGGTCGAAATTTGCAGCAATTTTGTGGTGTAAATTATAATGAATTTGCCACTTAAAATCTCAAAGCTGGCTGGGACTGGCGGAAAAATGCCATAAGACCTTTGCGTTGCGCAAAAAATGTTGACACTGGCGAAAACACCTCACTGAATCGTGGCTGCAGAGTTCACACATTATGCAGCGAGTGCATAAGCTTCCTCTAGTGGTGGCTGTGGGAAGGCTACATGCTCTCTTTCAACTCTTTGTCTATGCAAGAAATTTGTAGCTGTGTATCAAAAAGGTAAAGCCCCGATATAAAGTTATATTAGGAAATGAACCAGCACAAAATTGTGAACCTGTGCAGCCACTACTACATCATGTGTCCGATTGAACATGAAAAATTTGGTGAAAGGTCATCATTCAGTACGCCAGTGCTTCTCATGCTGCAGAAACAAAGCATCAGACAGCACTCATCGTGGTGTCGGTGTAAACGGTCAATCTTCGAGTGCAACAGGAGGTTTGGGAGCAGTGCACTTCTGAAAGATTTAAATTCTTTGTGACAACTTCAGCTCTGATGGACCTTGACCATTGAGGTATTACAAGGATGACTATTCAATTTTTCGGTAATGCCGCATGATTTCTGAATTCCCTTCATTTCAAAAAGGTGAGACAAACCCGTAGGGCACCAAGATGTTTGCATGGTAGCGTAGATGACTAAAATATAACAGATCGGGTTTGGAATTGTGTTTTAATGAGATAAAAATGTCTCAGGTTTGAGAGGGTAGATTTACACACCAGAATCCATCTTCATTTGTGTCAAAAGACAGTCTTTCATGCTTTGCACCACAGTTATATATTTCAGACACATTCTAGACGTGCCGAGGTGCGGCCGACCGGAAAGTGGGTGGAGAATGGGGTGTAGTGAGGTTGTGCACCAAAATTGTGTAAAAAAGAAATGTCATAACTTTGTGGAGCAAAGTAAGCCAGCTAATAGTATAATCTACCAGACGGTTGCAAAATGTGCAGTGTATAAAAGTTAGGAGGTTTTAATAAATCAGCACTAATATCTTTTATTTGTGTACTGAAACTTTTTGCCCCATGATTGTATTTTACAATAAAAATGGCCATACTGCCTCTGCTTCTACATAGTTCTTTAAGGTGGTCTGCATATTTATCCCAAACGTTTCTGTAATAATCTCCCCAAGACAACACGCGCTTTCTTCAGAGACATGGAAGGCTACTTTAGAGTATTAACAAATCTCTGCATCTTCACGTTTAGGTTTTCAATTAGAAGTGATTATTTCACTTCCAAAAATTTAATTTTATTACACCTAATATCTACTTACAACCCAAGAAACCATACATGGTGCTCTGTTATAGACTGGTGACGTCTCAGCTGAATTTACCCTCTGCTATATGCTCGAACAATCCCATGCAATAAAGTCGGATTTACTTATTGCTCAGGAATCATGTCTCTCGTTTTATTACTCTTCCAGAAAATTAACCCAGTCGTGGAGTAATTCCTTTTAAAAAAAAAAAAAAAAAAATGCGAAGGGGAATAGCAACATCCTCAGAATGTGTAACAAGTCTAATTAGTCAAGAATGTTCCCTTAGCAGTCGCTTCACAAAGATACATTAATTGCAAGTGTGTCCTGGGAGATCACAAGTGCTGAGAGATGCAATCATATAAAAGTGCTGCTTTTTTGTGAAGTACGTGAATATTTGAAGCTTTAGGAAGTGCATTCAAGTCAAACGACTTAATTCTCCCAGACAATACGCATCCCAGGAATCTCCAGTAGACACGTCCTCATTTCTTGCAGCTCTTGCACCATGCTATTGTCAGGTCCGTAGTGCACAGACAGAACGTCCCGTGCTCTCAGAATAATTCCCATAGCGTCATCTACTTCACGTCTGCAAAACATGATGTGCAAAGAGACTTTAAAACTTGACTGACAATGATATGTATTAAAATCACATCCATAAATCAGGCTAGTATTACACTAATGGATACAAAGCCAAATTACCCATTGAATAATATCTGAGCCAGCTTGAAAAGTTCATGGCCAACTTCAATGCTGGACGAACCATAACGTTGGCTTACAAGCTGAATACTTTTTCTCAGGTGTTTTGCAGCTGCCGCCCAATCACCTACAAAACAAAGTAGAAATCAAATGAAATTAGAAATCAGAAAACCATTCAGCTATAAAACACCACAAACATATAAAAGAGAAAAAAAAAAAAACATACCCCTAGAGGTCTCAGCCTGAGCCAGATGATCCATGATCTGTCCAAAAAGCATGTGATTCTGAGAGAGAAACGCCTTACCCTCTGATAAACATGATGTCAGCCTCTTTATCGCTGCATCTGAAGATGAAAAAATGACGTAGATGTGATATTTGGCAGAACCAGTGCCGAGGGACTGGCACCAAAAAGTAACTTATGGTAATGCAGATAACGTTGCTTTTATGTATTGGGATTTTTTTATGAGAATCAATTTTAGTTAAATGATGAAATAAAACCATGTATTATCTCAAAGATTACACAACATTGAATGCTGTCTCCAGGGAAAACTGGTCCACTATGTTATGCCCCTCAAACTTTATACTGCTCAAAACACCCCGTATCAATTTTTTCTGAAGTGAGTCTTCAGATGGACAGATTCTCTAGATCTAGCCTTCTTGGTTTCTCCACCAAAAATTCAGTAGTGTCTGTATAATTCAGTTCTTTCAGATCTCTTATCAAATGGTCTTTAAAGTGTATCTGTCTGTCATGGTAATTCCTTCTTCCCCACTGATGGAGTTTCTGTAATGCAAACTACATAATCTCACTATAACTCTGGATTTGAAAAGGGGACGGAGTCTCGTCACAAATATGCTGAAGCTGCATCATGACAAGTATATCTCTTGCTTGTGATAAGTTTCTCCCTGTCAGATCTTACAGTCATGTGGCTGTAGGAGCAATGTGAAGCAGCATCTCATAGGAATATGGAATAGAATCTGCACATAGCATTTAAATATTATATAACTAGTACTTAAACGGATAGGGAGGATTTATTATTCTGCTGCTAATCAATGTATGAACTGTTATATCAATGCTTTCTTATATAAAGGAGACATTACATCTTTAGCTCCATAGGACGACATACAGATGAACAAACAATATGAACCAAGGACTCCAAGGAGGCGTTTGGGAGCTAAGTCACCTAAGTGGTTGTTCTGCAGTTGGTCCTGAGCCTTATGAACAGCGCGCTGAAGATTCTGCAGACGGGACAGAATTTCATCTCTTCTAAACCGATGTGCACAGGAATTATTCACACACTGCAGCTCATCATTACCCTAACAGAAAAGAAACGCGAGTGTCATATAAAACATGTGTACATCATCACCTTACTTTCCAGACACATCAGCTGCAGATGCACATAAACATATCACCTTTAATAAGGAATGGCACTTTAGACAACAGAAATCACTGAAGGTGTCATCAGTTAACGTCTGCTCTAGGGTACAAGCATCGCACCGGCAAGTAAAAAAATACTGATCCTTTAGCAATGTTTGCCTTTTTTCAGACTTCATTCGGAATTTGTGCGGCCCTAGAAGACATTGAAGAAAACAAAAGATTACGCCTTCTTCCAATACTCGGTTTATGATACATTTATCCAAAATTGTGATATGGAGGGAAGATGTTGCAATTGGTAAAAATATAAGGCAAAGGTATCTAAGAGTTTAATACAACAATGAATGAAAGGCAAAGGAGCCGTTAAGCAAGCAGTAGGAGGTGGCGTTGGGCCTGAATAGAGCTGGAGTGACAGTGGCTTCACATCTACGGCCTCATTTGCATATCAATTAAAAAGCTGATTTCTCAGTAAAGGAGGAATGGACTGGCCATGTAGACATATTGCTGGACTTATCTTTGAAAGAGCTACATGCGCATATGAACAGTTTGGAGGGAGTGAAATCCTGCTGACTGTTTTCCTCCTTTTAAAGGGAATCTCTCTGTTCTCATTTTTTTACGTTTTCTTCTTAGTCTCATTAATGGATCCCTTGAGATATTATATATATTTATATATACTGTATATATATATATACACACACACACACACACACACACTCACACACACACTACAATGCTATTGTATTGCACTATACAGAGAAAATTATGATCTTTTATGAATGAATTACACTCACAGGAAGACCAGAATGGCAAGCATGGGTACCTTTAGCAGGGCCGGGCTGCCATGATAACCCTTCAGCACTCCACAATTGCGTTGCAGTGATGTGATATGGGATGCAAGCACGTGTGCACTAGCAATCAGGCAATATAAATGCTGCTGTCAACTGACAGGAGCACTTAAATGGTTAAACAACAGCGACTGAAGATGGGAATAGCGAGGGCTCAGATGCCTCCATGCATGCGTACCTGACGTAGGACATAATAAAGTCCTACAACTGGGAAGAGGTCAAAGTAAAATTGTAATAAAGAAATACTGATTAAAGTGGTTTAATAAATAAAATGTAGCGAGCAGTGAAACATACCATAGCAGTGGAGAACTTCTTCGCCTTTCCTGATTGCTCTGCTGGCTCTAACCATGACACTTCGGCCTTGGAAGGACACACTGGTGTTTGGGTCACAAGAATGGTTCAGCAGGCTCAGGACAGGGAATATGGCAGTAGCCAGACGGGAGCTATCGCTTCTTGCTACCAGTGAAGTAGTAGATTCTGTAAACATGGAAGACGTGGTAGGAAGGTACAAAGCAAACATAACACATTATATGAGAAACACTACAATGAAGCTGGTCATAGCCAAAAGGTACAGACATGTGTTTAGTAATGGTCTACTTTCCACTTTGAGCCAGGTTCATTATTGCAATTGCACCAGCTTTTTGTCTATTTTTTGCCTGTTTTTCATTGACATCCAGTTCTTCTTTTAATGTGTGCCTTTTTAAAACCCTAATTTACGTTTGCCTGTTTTTTTCTTTTATTTATGTTGTTATTGTTGGTGCGGTTTTCATTTATTTTCCAGATAAGTTTGCAATTGAGGCAAAACTAACAATAAAAAAAATTGAAAACATTTCTTGAAAATGTACTCGAGTCCCCTGCGGTAATTTTATTTATGCAAGGTATTTATTTTGCACAAAATTCAGGAACCACATTCTCCATTTTGAAGAATTAGGTGCAAAAACGTCACTGAATACTACAAGACAAAAAAAACTGACTTAAGAAAACCCACCAACAGTGGGCCCTTTTGTATTTGAGCATCTCATTATTTTAATAGTATTTGTTTGCTGTCAGTGAATCAGAAAAGTCCTGTTAAGAGGCTGAAAAGCAGAAATCTAGTCCCAATCTTAGCTTAGAAATGGATACAATTATATCTAGTGTAGAAAATACTGGGAGATAACCAGGCTAAACCACAGACACTGTAGCAAAAAGAACAAATAATTTAAATGATATCTATAATTCAGTTATTTTATTATATATTATAGCCTTAGAAGGTAAAGTACTTTAAGTAACTTTTAGGGATAAGCTGTGCAAGGAATAACACACTATTTCTGGCCATTATATGACTTGTATCCTGCACTTTCACCAGTTTTCCCTTCTCCAGGTTCTCTCTCTAATTTGCAATTCACTCTGAGCTGGTGGGAGGAGGCTGGCTGCTATCATCTCTCAAATACACAACTCAAAAACATGAGGGATTCCTGCTCATCATTCAGAGGCATGGAGTATATTATATAGTAGTACTAGTCTGTGTGGATGTGAATCCAGCTCTGGAGTGAGGTAAAAAGATGTGTAACAAAGCTCAGCACAATGTTTCAATGTCACCCTGTGCTCCTCACTGCGCTTCCCCTCTCCATAGAGTATTATAGGAAGTGCTACCCGATACCTCACTGTTCTGGCACTGCATCTTGTCCTGAGTAAGATAGCACTGAACTGTTTTTTATTCAGAATAGATGGTGAGTGCAGGAAGACAGGAGGGGTAACTGAAATAACTTGGAACTGACAAAAGTTATTTTCAATTTAAGTTAACTGAATATCATTCAAAATCAGATATTGCTTTTGAATTGTGATTCAACAGGGAAAAAAAAAAACTAGAAACACTGGTCTGGACAAAAATGATGGGACCATTAACTTAATATTTTCTTGCACAACCTTTTGAGGCAATCACTGCAAACAAACAATTTATGTAACTCTCAAAAAGATTTCAGCACCTGTCTACAGGTATTTTGACCCACTCCTTGCAAGCAAACTGCTCCATGTGTAAAGGTGCCTTCTCCACACGGCATGTTTCAGCTTTTTCCACAGATGGTCAGTAGGATTTAGATCAGGGCTCATTGAAAACCACGCAGGTTGGTTTCACATTTGCCTGTGGAGGCGCAGTGGATGCTCGCCATGAAGCTCCGCCCCCTGCCGCACCTCCTACAATCAGCTCCGCCTATGGGCACATGCTGCTGCATGTGGCCTGCGTACCCTATCTATAGCATTGGGTACGTAGGCCGTGCGCAGGTATGCTTTAGCCGCCGCATGTGTCCTTTTGACGGTGCGGTGACCTGTGCCAAACGCAACATGTTGGATTTTGGTGCGGCCGCCGCACCGTCGAAAGGACGCAGCGGCGGCAAAAGCATACCTGCGCACGGCCTACGTACTCAATGCTAAAGATAGAGTATGCAGTCCGCATGCAGCTGCATGTGCCCATAGGCGGAGCTGACCGGAGGAGGCGTGACAGGGGCGGAGCTTCATGGCGAGTGTCCGCTGCGCCTCCACAAGGAGGTCCCATGACCTGTGACCAGGCTTTCTGACACTGAGCAGCACATTTTGCTCCAGAATACTTTCATAGTCTTGAGATTTCATTGTACCCTACACAGATTCAAGACACCTTGTACAAGATGCTGCAAAGAAGCCACAAAACGGAGGGCGTGGCTATGTAGCAGAGGAGAGAGGACGCACGCTGAGGGAGCTCCTGCATATCCTGCCTTATCCTGCACCAGATCTTCTTACTGTGACATCTCTGGCAACATCTGGGACCTTCCCTGGACGTCGGGACCCCCCTGGGCCCCCGCAGGAAGACAGAGTGGCTCTGGTGTGCTGGTGGCCGGAGGGACTGGAGTGAGCGCTTTGGGCCTGCACGAGGCGGCGGCCATCTTAGACGCGCGCTCTATCAGTGAGAGCTGCGGCGTCCAGCCTTCACCGCTGCCGTGCAGTGGCCTATATCCGGAAAAGTTAGGGGATATGAGGTGAGTGCCCTGGAAAATTGGGCCCCTCGTTTCCCCCTCTCACTAATAGATCCACTTGCCTGTTGGCGCTGTTACTGTTGGGACTTCTGCTCCCCTCACCGCTGCTGTCCTTGTGGGGCTGCCTGCTTCTCCTCTTCCCTGGTCACAAGAGGCTTCATCGATACAGCACCAGATACTGTGCCTATTGATCTGTGTGATCCCCCCTCCAGCGCGGGGGCTGCTCTTGGGACATAATTATTTAACATCAGCCCTGCTGTGCTTTCAACTCGAGGGGAATCCTCCAGGGCATATACCTCTGGTCATCCTGCTGTGCCACATGAAGAATGGCCATGAATCGGTCTAAAGGATCAGCAGCGGCAGAAAAGCTAAAAGAGTTTGTCAGACCCGACCCCTCTGAAAGTGCACGGTCTCTTAGAAATAATTCTCCTCAAGCTCAGCGCAAAAATCGTCCCCCTGGGGGTGAGGAAGAGAGCGAGCAGGAGGAACTGACTCTCAAACAGGCATCTGAACAATTGATGCAGGCCATCTCCCTGACCAGAACATCCCTGACTGATAAAATAGAGGATGTTTACACTGAGGTGGGGCGACTTCGGCAAGATTTGCAAGCCATGAGAGGACGCATTACTGAAGTGGAGACAGGAGTGTCCCAGGTGGAAGACACCATTACGCCTATGGAGGCCAAATTAACCAAGGTGGCAGGCTCTGTGAACGCCTGGAGGCAGAAGGCAGATGATCTGGAGAATAGAATGCGCCGGAATAATATCCGTATCATTTGTCTGCCGGAACGCTCGGAAGGTCAGCACCCTGAGCAATTTCTGGAGGGCTGGTTCAAAACCTCTTTGGGAGACGAATTCTCTCTAGTATTCGCCGTCGAGAGAGAGCTCACAGGGTTCCTACAAAACCCTTTCCTGCGGGAGCCCCACCCAGACCCTTCCTGGCACATCTCCTCAACTGTAAGGCTATGTGCACACGGTGCAGATTCTGCTGCGGATCCGCAGCAGAACTGCAGGTGATGTACAGTACCATTATAGCCTATGTAAAAAAAAAAAAAAAAAAACGCTGTGCACATGCTGTTGATTTTTCTGCGCGGATTTCGTACGGAATAAATGAAGCAGCATGTCACTTCTTTTGTGCGGTTTTGATGCAGTTTTCCACCTGCTCCATTCTACAAATCCGCAGGTGGAAAACTGCACAAAAACGGCAGTAAAACCGCACAAAAAATGTTAACTAAATCCACAGGAAAAATGCAGGTCACTTGACCTGCGGATTTAGTAAAATCCGCGCGAGGATCGGCAGCGTGTGCACATAGCCTAAGGATAGAGACACCATTCTGCGCCTCACGCGGCAAAAAAGTCCCATCAAGTTCGACAATACTGTTATCTCGATTTTCCCGGATGCTATGAAGGATATGGCCTCTGGGAAGGCCCCTGGACTGGATGGGTTTCCTATTGAACTGTACAGGAAATACCAAGAGATATTAGCGCCATATTTACTGTCAGTGTTTCAGGGGATTTGAGAGGGGGGGATCTATGCCGGAGTCCTTTTATGAAGCTAATATAATAGTGCTTAAAAAGGAAGGGAAGGACCCTTTAGACTGTGGATCTTATCGGCCCATATCGTTGGTAAACGTGGACTATAAGATCTTTACAAAGATCTTGGCTACCAGGTTTGAATTCAATTATATTAGAACTTATACACCCTGTCCAAACTGGCTTTATATGCCCGGCAAGAGCACTTCCATTAATATTAGAAGAGTTCAGTCGGTGGTCCAATATAGTTCCCTGGTGCCAGACAACAAATGGGCATTGGCATCGTTGGATGCAGCTAAGGCTTTTGACTCCCTTGAATGGCCCTTCCTTCATGCATATTTACAGAAATATGGATTCGGGGAGAGATTTTTAAAATGGATTAGTATACTATATATGAAGCCCAGAGCCCGGGTCATTGTAAACAGTTCCATATCTGAGCCCTTTTCACTACACAGGGGAACCCACCAGGGGTGTCCCCTGTCCCCGACCCTTTTTACTCTTGCGATCGAAGCACTGGCAATATGCATAAGATCCTCCCCTTGTATTGTGGGCATAGAAATAGCGGATAGGATAGATACCATAGGTTTATATGCTGATGACATGGTGATATTTATGGACAGAGCGGAAGAAACACTGACAAGAGTGATCACCACTATAAATAAATTCAGTAAATATTCTGGCTTATATATAAATTGGGAGAAGTCTGCTCTGATGCCTCTCTCCCATGCCCCAATGCCACAACTTGAGACCCTCACCTCATTGCCCATCGTATCCACTTTTAAGTATATAGGTGTCCATATTTCTAAAGGCAGTACACGTGACTTGCAACTTAACATACACCCTCTACTGGAGATGGTCAAGGTCAAGTTTACAATTTGGAGTAAACTCCCGCTGTCAGTGGCCGGGCTTATTAACTTAATTAAAATGATACTACTTCCTAAACTCAGTTACTCTCTTCAACATAGTGCCGTGGTGGTGCCCAGATCCTTTTTTGCGAACTTGAATTCCCAAATTACATCCTTTATATGAGGGAAGACTAGACCCAAACTCAGGCTGTCCACTCTGCAGAGACCTAAAAAGGGGGGGCAGCATTACCAGACTTTCTGTATTATCTGGCTGGGCAGACCAGAGCTATAAGTGTGTGGATGCCTGGGGGTCACCTCCCTAATTCTGAACATCATTTGCTTCATGCTGCACGGGTGGATTGTCCGCTGGGATTTTTGGAACTGGAGAAAATAAATGTTCCTCGTTTGTTAAGGTACTGTCACACTTAGCGATGTACCAGCGATCCCGACCAGCGATATGCCACACAGGAAGATCTCACTAGCGACATCGCTGGAGACAGGGGTCGCTACTTACCTGTCACACCAGGCGATCCTACGTCCTCCCGCCCGGCTCCAGCCTGTTCTCGCGCGATCAGCGATAAGCAGCGGGGAGCGGGTTGTAGGTAAGTATCAGACACAGCAATATCGCTATAACGTCACAAGTTATAGCGATATTGCTAGCGATATCGCTTAGTGTGACAGGCCCTTTACCCCTACTTCACCTGGCACAAACAGTATGGAAACAGATTAAAAGGGTGATTGGATTTAGAGATATCATAGCTGAGATGCCTCTGTGGAATAATGGTTATCTTCCGGCATTACTTGAACACCCATCTACCGAATTCTGGATTCAATATAATGTTTATACGATAGGTGATCTACATGACCACGGAACTCTGATACATTTTGAACAACTACAGGTTAAATGCAATGTCCCGAGATCCCAGTTCTTTCATTATCTACAGTTAAGGTCAGCCTTTCAGTCACAGATGAGATCAGTAGGTATAGACAATGCTATCTCGTCTGCCCTTGATAGGAATTCTTAAAGGTACCGTCACACTTAGCGATGCACCAGCAATCCCGACCAGCGATATGATGCGGTCAGGATCGCTGGTGCATCGCTAAGTGGTCGCTAGTGAGCTGCCACACAGGCAGATCTCACCAGCGACATAGCAGCGGTCAGGGGTCGTTACTTACCTGTCAGACGAGGCGATCCTGACATCCTCCCACCCGCGTCAACGCGTCGCTCGTCGGCACCACAGGAAGCCCAGCAGGAAGCCGCCGACGAGAAACGGTCCAGGACGTTCTCGCGCGATCAGCGATAATCAGCGGGGGAGCCGGTCGGAGGCAAGTATCACACATAGCGATATCGCTGCTACCTCACAAAAACCAGTGACGTTATAGCGATATTGCTAGCGATATCGCTTAGTGTGACATGCCCTTAAGTCACAGGGCCCCCAGGGTCTTATCTCCTCTCTCTACACATACATGCTATCAGTGGGGTCAGAGTCTGCAATAGATTTGGTTACGGGGAAATGGGAAAGGCTCATCCCTAATGTACAGGGTCGAGGAGTGGGAGGAAATCTTGAAGTCTCCGATCAAGGTATCTCCGTCTGTTAATAATAGGATGATACAATTATATATTATTAATCAATCACATTTGACTCCAACTCGGCTCTTTAAGATGGGCCGATACCAATCATTGGAATGTTTAAGATGCCATTCTTTGGATGCAGACTTTCTCCACATGATCTGGCAGTGTCCTATTATTGCACAATATTGGAAGGAGGTGACATCATTATTAACATCCCTGGTGCAAGTCCCCATTTCCCTTGAGCCACTGGTTTGTTTATTTGGGGTATGGGATGAGAAGACATGGGATCAATATACTGGGATCTTTTTGCGGGAGACGGTGTTTATGGCACGAAAGGTACTGGCACTGCGGTGGATGGGAGGTTCATCTCCCTCTCTTGGGTTCTGGATCAATTTAGTGAACTCTATCATCCCGTATGAGCGCACGCTGTATCAAAATAGAGGATGCCCGGGTAAATTTGAGAAGATTTGGGAGAGATGGAACTCCTCTCACCTCACCTTGTAGACTGGAGGTATCGCATAATAGATGGTTAAATATGGGTACTAGGCTGCGAAATATTAGTTTTTTTTGTAGATATAGGTTTATTTTAAAAGTTAGATAGTTTCTTACCACTTGAGCAATACCATAAAGACCAGCATGCTTTAATTGACATTGCTTTATTCTGTAATACGACTGGTATGCATAGTGCGTATTGTATTTTATGTCATATGGAACATGCATATTCTGTACAATATTTTATATACCATGTACAAGTCTGTGCATTGCATACCGTTTGTGGCTTAATAAACGAATTAAAAAAAAAAAAAAAAAGAAGCCACAAAACATTACCAAGCCTCCTACACGTTTCACAGTAGGTACAATGTTTTTTTCTTTGTATGCTTCACTTTAGCATCTGTGAAGATATAGCGTCAATATTGACTTGCCAAAAAAACTCCAGTTCTTTCTCATTTGTCCAAAGGACATTCACCCTGAACCTTTTTGGCTTGTCAATATGTATTTTGCAAATTTTATAATTTGCTTTCAACAGTGGTTTCCTCCTCGGTCGTCTTCCATAAAGTGCACTTTGACCAAGACAGCAACGCATGGTGCGATCTCACACTGATGTATCTTTACCTTGGGAGTTAACCTCTAATCTCTTTGGAAGTTGTTCTGGATTCTTAGTTACGATTCGTATTATCAGGTTCTTCAATTTTGTAATTTTTCTCTTGCCATCACGTCCAAGGTTGGCTACAGTCTCATAGATTATGCTGCGCACCGTGGACAAAGGAACATCAAGATCTCTGGAGATGGACCTGTAACCTGGAGATTATTGATATTTTTCATCTATTTTGGTTTTCAAGTCCTCAGACAGTTCTCTTCTCCTCTTTCTGTTCTTAATACTTGGTGTGGTATACATTAACACAATGCAAAGATTGAGTCACTTCTGCCCTTTTTATCTGGTTTCAGGTGTGACTGTCATACTGCCCACACCTGGTATTTGCAAGGAGAGTTTGAATGAGCATGACATGCTTGAAAGTGGTTTATCAACATTTTTAGAAAGGTGACAATTTTGTCAGGCCCATTTTTGGAGTTGTGTGAAATTAAGTCCAGATTGGCTTTTCTCTCGTTTTTTTTTTTTTTTGCGTTGTTCCAATACACATAAAGGAAATGAACATGTCTATAACAAAACATGTGTAATTGCGAAAATTTTCTGGGAGAAATACTTCATTTTCTGGACAATATCAAGGGTGCCAACACTTTTGGCAACTATAGTAACAGGAAAACCAAGCTGTTTGGAGATAGCCTTATTATTATTATTATCATTTATTGTTATAGCGCCATTTATTCCATGGCACTTTACATGTAAGGAGGGGTATACATAATAAAAACAAGTACAATAATGTTAAACAATACAAGTCATAACTGGTACAGGAGAAGAGAGGACTCTGCCCGCGAAGGCTCACAATCTACAAGGGATGGGATAGCCTTTACCTTTGGTAAGATGACTTTGGTCCATGTTCAGGTTGGTACACACCCTAATACCAAACAGCACGGAGACTACTTTTCTCCACTTAAATAGGCAGCTGTGATGCTAACTACAGGTTACATCTTAGTTTACCATGTCCCTATGGTCAAAACATTTTAAATATCTCCTAGGGGTGCTATCATTTTTGCCAAGTCATTTTCATTATATTTTTTTTTTGTTGCACCACAATTCAGGCTCTCCATGCACGTGTTGTGACTGTCACACAGCCACGACACATGCAGCTGCGGAGCCGAATAGCTGATCAGCCGAAGCGATCCAGGAAGCCGGGTTCCCTCTGCAGCTTATTTGGTAAGTGTTATCACTTGCTGAATAAGCCCTGACCCGATCAAATTCGCTAATCTCTATCTATTCATAAGCAATATCTGATTTTCATTAATTAAAATTTTGTACATTTAAATTGAAAATTACTGTTCTCAGTTTCAAGCTTTTTTCAGTGACCATTGTGGGTTTTTCTTAACTTTGACAGAAGGGTATCAACAATTTTGTCCGTGTGTCTACACGGTTTGTATTTTGACAACAGAAGTGACTGGGAACAGGACCTGTATAGGCATCCAGCTACATCCTGTGAGCAGCATACGTGTGCCTCAATTGTAGGTCTAAAACCATGAGTGAACCAAGCCATTCATTTTCCAGCTTCATCCATTATGGGGTTCTGAAAACCACTAAAAGGACATTGGCTAACTTTAATCTTGCCTGAGTAACTCTATGGATGAGAAGCCATCAGCTCAGAAAATTCTCTAGTGGGGCCAAACTGGTCACATAACGTCAACGGAAAAAAATAAATCTTCATGGTTTTTCTCTTATTTTACATTACAATTCTAGAAAATAAGATCAGGAGTCAATGCAGATATAATAAATCACAGTACTACTCATACAGAAACCTTTCACTCACCAATGGTGACTGACCTGCAGCAGAGTGCGGTAAAGTAGTAGAAGTACTCTAGAGGTAGTGACTATACTTAAAGGTGGTCTGCATTTAAAAGGATTCTGAGGTATACTTTCACAATAAGACCATACTCAGACAGCAGTGTACAGACCCCAATGTCCGGACTGACCACGGACCCGTCTCTTGACATGGACACACAGCCTCATATATGCCTATAAAACTGCAAGTTTTTGTAAATTTAAGAGGGGTCGCTCTGGGCATTGTGGTCCGTACATGGGCCGTCTGACAAGTGACACAGTGAGACTCTAATGCACATGGCGTGGTACAATTGCCGAGGCAAACACCCAGCTCAAGTAGAACACGACCCATGCACGAAACTCGCCAGGATTTAGATGGTGGTCTTATTAAATGTACCATCTGTGAAGTACTAGAGTCTCTGCAAGCCCAATGTCCTGCCAAAGTATAATTACAGGAGGGGAGAACCAAAGGGAGATAGGGAAATTGTGTGGAGGGCTTTATCCCTTACCCGTGCCGGTGTCCATGTGTGAGTGCGCACCCATGTTTATGGGGATCAAGACTGTGATACCATGTATTGTTGGGAGCAATAGGAATAGATGCCCACTCTGTGTCCCCCATCAGTTTGGGTCATAGTTTGCACTGTCAATATGGACATATATACATATATTTCTTGGACATATACGTGGGATTTATAGGGCATAATTTTGACCTTATCCTGTGTTCAGTGCTCATGATGTGGCACGCTTTTTTCTATATTGGTGCATTCTGACCTGTGTCAAGTGGCTCTGTGTTTGTTTGTAATCCTTTTGTAATAATCGTAACTATAAATATTCTTAAAATATTTGTATCATTAAAAGCAATTTTTATATTGATACTTTTTGGACTCATTATGGGTTATATGCTCCATTTTTTGTTTTGTGTTGAGAATCAGAATTGAGTATTCAGTCCTAGCTCAGTAAGAAAAACAAAACTCCTACCTTCATATTCTTCATGGATAGCAGTCACAGCCTGGGCATTACAGTGGAGCTGGAGCATGTGAAGAAGAATTGCAGATCCAAGTATCTGCACTTCATGGGCTTCGTCGTCCAGTAACGCAGGATCGTCAGTAGGTGGCGATGTTCTTGTGCTTCTCGGCAGACCAATGGCCAGCGTCTTACACAGCGCAGCACTAGTAAGTGCACACAGAAATTTGTGCTCCCCTGTGTGATGCTCACTGTGTGACAGGAGACGGACTAAAGATTTATAGTCACTGGAGTGCGGCCTGTCTACAGCACACAACTCATCCCTAGCCAAAGTCTCATCTAAAAAAACTTTTACAACCTGCCTGTAACCGGTCAGCAGGACAGTCCTCAGTGCCGTGTGGCAAAAAACCCCAAGTGCAAGAAGGAGGCCGCTCATTGAGCATTCAGTTCCATGGTAATGTTCCCAGGCCTGGTCCATGCACTCACTACTACAATATCTGGCAAGACTGCAGCTTCGACAGGGTAATGGCGCCAATGTCCTCAGCAGGCAGTGGTGACAGAAGACGTCGCAGTTTGTGATGGAAACATCCCATGTATTTGTCTTAGTATTGGCATCTCTGGCAGGGATTATTACATGGACATAAGCGTCCTCGCAAATCAGGAGCTCACCGAGCGCGATATCCTCACAAGCCAGCAAGTGGCGCCCTTTGGAAGCGCTATAGTGTAGCTGTAGGGAGCTGGATGAGTTGCTCAGCTGAGGGTTTCCCTTCAGTTCTTGCCGTGTGTGATTCATATTGCTCTTTCTTGCCGTCCTATGAGATTTGTTGGTAGAAATGTCGCTCTGCTTTAGGTTCTGCAAACAATTTGCTTGTCGCTGAAGAATTTTGCTCCGTAGCCGCTCAGGATATCCGTGTTCTTGTGCACGATCGATGTCCTCCAAACAAGCCTGACATTACCATAAGAAGAAAACACAATTATTGAAGGGCTGGAAAGGAGGAATAAATGCAGCCATTGATAACTATTGTGTGTGACCAAGACCTAATTACAGAGATGTGAAAATATAATTAATAAACGACCTGTCACTACTTTTTCTATTGGAAATAGTGTGAAGGACGAATGGATAAAACTGACAAACATTAAGTAGAACCGGGATCATCTGCAATCTGCTGCTAGCCACATTAGCATCATAGGACACGTGATTTCTCATAAGGCCTCATTCAGATGTTCCCTTTTCACGTCGCTATTCTATGCATGTTTTTCACAGAAAGAACACGTATCCATTATAGTCTATGTGAGTGTTCACATGATCATGATTTCATGCAGAATGTGTCTGGGAAAAAAAAAAGAAGGATACACGTTCAAGTCTCACCGGAGTTATCAAACATTTAAATCAAGGAGTCTGAAAAAAAGTATATAACACCAGGATGATATCTGTGCATTATACAAGTTCTCTCTGATTTTCTTACTGCTTAATGAGTAGAAGAAGACTGTACAATTTTTTTCTTTGCATACGAAAAAACGAGATGCCACTCTAACAGTACAAATGGATACATGGACCAAAAAACTGCACCCATTCCCCCCCCCCCAAAAAAAAAAACAAACAAAAAAAATACACACCCTCAAAAAACTTTTGACCAGATGACAAGTCTTATTTAGCCCATGACGTACCTATACATCGTAGGTCACCTCCCTCCCTTTTATGCTGGATATTTTAGTTTGTCTAATCCTACTCATTCTAACATTGCTAACTAGTTTTTCTATAATTATACAGTATATAGAAAACGTAGTGATTAAACAGAATGACTAAATGTAAAGAAATACCATATTTACTCATGTATAAGCCTAGTTTTTCAGCACATTTTTTCTGCTGAAAATGCCCCCCTCGGCTTATACACGAGTCACTGTCCCAGAAGGTGGGTAGGAAGCCGGAGCAGCGGGTGTCAGAAGGCAGGAGCCGGCGGCTGAGGCTAAATCCTGTGCCCACTGCTAAAAAGAAATTAATATTCACTGCACTTGCAGTGAACATTCAATTCTCTTATAATTCGAACAGTGTCAGCAGCAGTCACCGGCGTGGAGAGAGGTGAATATTTATTGCCTTAATGAGTTGGGGAAACGTGATCTCTCGGCCGCAGGAGCTGCTGGCAGCGGAACAAGATACTGCAAGGGCGCACAGGGAAGGTAAGTAGGTTGTTTATTTTTATGCTTTTCTCATGGGGGGGCATAAATACAAGGATTTGAATGAGGAACCATGCATGCAAGGATAGGGATAAGGAGCCATGCAGACAAGGATAGGAATAAGGAGCCATGCAGACAAGGATAGGAATAAGGAGCCATGCAGACAAGGATAGGAATAAGGAGCCATGCAGACAAGGATAGGAATAAAAAGCCATACATGCAAGGATGGGGATGAGGAACCATGCATGCAAGGATGGGGATGAGAAGTCATGCTTACAAGGATGGGGATGAGGAGCCATGCATACAAGGATGGGCATGAGGAGCCATGCATACCACAATAGGGATTAGGGGACACTGCATACCCACGGCTTAGGCCTGTTTCACACATCCGTTTGTGTCCATCAGTCAAAATCCGCCGTTTTGCAAAAAAACGGATTAGCCATTTTTCTTGGCGGATCGTTTTTTCCCATTGAGTTGCATTACCGGCGGATCTTGACGGATGGCCATCCGTTGGATCCGTTTTTTTGCGGATCCGCCAAAATGTTGACGTCCGCCGACATGCCCGAACGGACCATGCAACGATTTTTCGGGCGGCAGGATCCGCATTTCTCACTGCGCATGCCCGAAAGACTTCACTCAGCCGCAAATTTAACCCTAAACTCTGTTCTGGCGGCTGAAATATATTCACTCTCTCTCTCTCTGGCAGCGGTTCCTTTAAAATTCTTCCTTTGACGGATGTTTTAAAATAACGGTCCTGTGCCAAACGTTGTGGTCAGTACAGGAACGGATCCGTTATCCGCCATTTTAGCGGATTTTGACTGACCAAAAAAACTGATGTGTGAAACAGGCCTTATACTCGAGTCAATAAGTTTTGATGGTTTTTCGAGGCAAAATTAGGTGGCATAATTGATAAACGAGGATGCTGGGAAAAAATGCTGTATAAATATGGTATTTAGCTGAAGGCTTTTACACAAGAAATGTGGTGTAATCGTATGAATGAATACTCAATGAGTTTATCCCTTATGCCAAACACCCACTTATTGATTTCCATTTGATTGTACCTTCAGGGCCTGTCTTCCCAGCTGATGCAATGACATGGTGCCATCTTGGTATGTGCGGGGAGGGTCCTCTGTATCCCACACGACTACTGATGACCCCTGCTACTGTGTTTATAACATGAGTTGACAGAGTCACAGAAGAATAGATTCGGGTGGTAAATGCATGCCAGCGTGTTGCAAGTGACTTCATTGTTATTACATTACAAAAATATACGCCGTCTTTAAAATGGAGTTGGCTTTAATCACAAATTGCAGGATAAGTAGCTAAGAGGTGATTTACTTGTCTTGCTTGTCATGGGAACTGCACCTTTAAGATGAAAAGGTCTTTGGAAAAATAATTCAATTACCATGCTACCTGCAGCTTGTGAACAAGCTATTTATATTCTTCTAAGTCTTCATGATTAAAAAAATAGTTAGAGTGCTGAAAGACTCGGCTGGAGAAATGACAGATGAATGAGGGAGACATCACAGTGTACAACAGCGGGTGTGTGAGCGGAAATAAGAAAAATGACAGGGCTCAGAAAAACCGAGATCTACAGCGTGTGGTGCGCGGAAACCATGATTTACATTGAAATCTTGAGTAGGACAAACCTCTAGAATGACAGCAGAGAAGTAAACAATACTCACAGAGTAATGGCCAAGGTGAAAGAAAACCGCTGATCGATTGGCAAAGCACACTGCAATGTCCTCGGTGCCAGGGGTGCCATGTGAGATCGCCTGCAGGAGAGGCACAGTAGTATAAGACACAACCCGATGAATACCTGGGAAAGGATCAGCGCCCACTTTATACCCCGCTGCTGCATTACTTTATATTCATTAGGTTGAATTTGGCAAAGCTTTAAGCTGTCTTCACCCAACAATCTGAAATCTAGGCCAGGTATCATCCAGGAGTAAATTTATGCTATGTTGGCCATATACCCTACTTTTCAGAAAAGATGCACAGGCCCCAATCAATCAAAACCGCTTTCTATGCTTTTTTTTGAGGGGATGTGCTGGAGTTGGCTGCTCATGTTTCATAAAGAGTCTGAAAAGTGGCATGTACTTGTTTGTGCGCCTCACCACAAATCTTACTTCAGTTGAAGGATGGAGTAAGATTTCTGTCATAAGGAACGCCGCCACTCGTCATGAACTTGACCAGCAGGGGTTAGCATATACCATCCCTGCCCACTATGTCAGAGCTGGGCAAAAATGGTGGAAATTTTAAAAGCTGGAAAATTTTACCGCAATCTCAAGTTGCTCCAAAATTTTGCAAATTTACAATACTTTTTACATCTGTATTCTGGCATAAAAACTTTGATGAATGGAGCTCAAAGAGTGATGCAAGGTGCATATTTTTGACTTTTGAACGGCTACAAACTGGCGAGAAGATTTGGATTAATCCCCGCTGCCATTGTATTAATCACAAACTTAGAAACTCAGCGCTTTGGAACTTTTTTAACCTGTCTTTAAAAAGGGTTAATATCTAAAAAAAAAAATAACTATTTGCAGGAAGACGCTTCATACTAAATGGAAGGATTACAGAAGTATAGTACAAGATGGGCCCACATACACTTATATACATTTTATTATTTTTTATTTCAACATCTGGAGCACCATGGGGACACATTAGATTATGGCAATATCTTTTATGATGTTTAATAACTCAGAGAGGTAAAGCAGATAACTACTTGTGGAATGAAAATGTACGTCACCACCTAGCATACCCTCCTAGATAATAGTTTGCCAGTTATATATTTTCCCCGCTGTAGTTCAGCTCTATACAGCGCTGTGGCGCTAGACACAATAGATCTGTAAAAAATAATTTGTTAGTTTAATGATAAAATTGGTCTTTTCAAAAAAACAGAGGGGGGCTGTTACATTCAGTGTAATTCTACATCATGCGGTCTCACATAAAAGGACTTAACATTTCTGAAAGGGAGATTTCACATGTCCCAAATCACTGCCACTTGTACCTTGGAGTACAGCGCTGCTGCAGCTGTGTACTGTTTCCTTCCAAACCTCTTATTTCCCTCTTCCTTGTAGAAAAGCACAGCACGAGGTTCTTTCCCAGCACTCAGATCGCTGCACAATCTCTCCAATATTTCCTCTTCTTCCTGCCTGTGGAGAGAAATTAAAGACAGGTGCTTGTACTATGTGCACACACAAGCTCCGCTACTCTGCAAACCCAATCCCCCTGCTTGACTTTCACATAAGCATTACCATTATTCATCTATTTACAACAAAAAAAATCTAAAAATGTTCTTTATGTGATCTAAAAGCCGTCTCTTCTCACTGTGTAATGAATAGGAAAGAACACATTATAGTCTCCTGCACAGAAGTCACAGCTGATCTCATTCTAGATCTACTTGTGACAGACCAGACTGATTGCAAGTTCTGTACGGAAATGTACTGACCCGTAAGAGTCAACCTCCATTACAGACTGGACTGCTGGTTCTTTATCTAACAGGTCAGCAAATCTGCAGTGATGAAATGCAACACATGGCAAGTAGTAAGAAAATGAATAGAACTTGCATCTGCACAGTTTTCTCAGTCTGATAATCCGATTTCATCATGACTGCTGCAAAATCTGTAGCCCTCCTTCATATACAGCACTCAGCCATCTCTCTCAGTCCCTTAGAAAGTGAGTGGAATAGTAGCAGTAGCAGTGCATGCACACTAACAAACAGGTAAGCCCTGTTTCACACATCCGTTTTTTGTGCCCGCCAAACGGATCCGTTTCCGTTTTTTGCCGCTAACGGATCCGTTTGGATCCGTTTTTTTGACGGATCCGCGGTAGCCGCTAATGCAAGTCTATGGGAGGAAAAAAAACGGATCCGCTTAACGGAAAACGACGGATTTGGACGGATTTAAAAAAACGGAAGTGTGATCCAGGCCTAAGACAGCCGGGAAACATGCAGCCCCGGGGACCTGTACATAATATCCGAGCACACCGAAGTCACTCGGTTAGCAACCAAGCGTTCTCTGATAAGACCTTATCCAAACACAATCATCACTAGTTTTGAAATGTCTGTAAATTCACAGTATGCAAAAAAAAAGAAAGAAAAAAAGTGTTTTTCTGCTGTCTATAGTGTCTGGAAGAAAAAAAAACACCACTCATTATTTTTTTTTCTTCCCCCCGCTAAGTTTGTAGGGCATATGTAAAAAGCTGACCTGCAGAGTACAACCACAGCCAGAGGGTGCAGCGAGAGGCAGGACTAGAAGGAGATCCATCTTCAGAAATCTCTACTTTCCTTCCTGCACTGGCCGCCTGCTCTACCCATCATCTTCAGACTCCTCCAAATTAAGGGACTCAGAAGCAGCAGCAGTGCCGGGTGTAGAGCGGCTGTGCAGGGTCACCTCAGCTCTTCCAGTCTCTTTCTAAGGGTCTGTGTACACACTGCGGATTCTGCAGCGGTTTTGGTCCTGCGGATCCGCAGTAGTTTTTGCTCCGGTGTACAGTACCCATTATAACCAATGTAAAATGAAAACCGCAGTGCAGACACTGCAGAATTTTCTGTGCGTTTTTTCTGCAGTTTTAAATCTGCAGCATGTCAATTCTTTGTGCGGATTCTGCTGCAGTTTGGCACCTGCTCCATGGCAGGTGTCAAACCGCAGGGGAAAACTGCAGGCTAAACCGCAGAAAAACTGCAGATAAACCGCAGGTCTTTAGACCTGCAGTTTTCATCAAATCCGTGCGGAAAATTCCGCAGAGCAATCCGCAGCGTGCGCACACACCCTTAGGCCGGGGTTACACTTGTGAGTGCAATGCGAGTCTTTCGCATCAATACCCACCACTGCCGGCGGTGGTTTGGACAAGAGCATTCAGCTGCATAGAAAGACATGCAGCCGCACACTCCAGTTCCGAGTGCCGGTTATTGATGCGAGACTCGCAATGCACTCGCAAGTGTAACCCCGGCCTATCAGACATAATAGGGGCCATCTTCACTCCAGAATCATCCATCATGACTGTCAGATCAGCTGTGATGTGTGTTGTAATGGTAGCAACAGTATTTTGCGCTTATACACACACATCTTGTAGTCGAGTAGTATATATGTGTATAGTGTGCCTACGGCACGTCTCCTGTTCTGGGTGTCACTTTCAGGTGCATACACAGAGCAAACAGTGTGCTTTCCTGTCGCTTGCAGTCTGACTTTGTGTGTCTGTGATTCAAGGCCATTTGGTAGGCATGGATGAATGAGATGAGCAGTGGCATCATGCCACCATCCCAGTTCCACTTATTTTGACAGAGCTGGGCGAAACTTGTGTTAAAATGCGAGTTCTTGTCTCTTTGCGTCTGCTTTTCTGTCTATCAAAATGCCTGAAGACATAACAGAGCAATGCATGCTGGGAACTAAAGGAAAGGGGAACTGCAGCACCTATAGCGCTGACAGAATGTCGATACGAAGAACCAACTGGTTTAAAAAGAGTAAATGGCATGTTATAAAGCTTGATAATCAGTTTCCATGCACCGAAAGCACTTTTAACTTGTTGTTGGAGATGTTTTTCTACAGAGAAACGATAGGAACGCTTTAAGCATGAGACAATGCCTATTCAAACCAATATAGGACATGTATAATACAGAACAGGAAGGTTCCTCCAAAGCAAGGGACGTTCTTTTTAATAATCTCCATTCTGGTTAAGACATAAGGATTGCCCCATACTACTCAAAGTTCCCTAACAGGCATATACCGTAATACCTGGTTTTATAAATGGTTCACAATGTGTAAGTGTAATCCCGAGCATGTCCAATTGCTTTCAAAGATATTTTAATAAGTGATTTTTATTAAGCTGGATTTTTTACATGCTACCGAGTGTGTCACCTGTATATTGGTAGTATAGCTTGCTACTTACTGCAGAAGTGACCAACAAGCACTGAAGCTTTCCTTGAGATCTGATTCTGCAGAAAACCGTCCCTTTTCTTGTGTCGATAGCTGCAACCACTTGCGACGCGCATGGGTTTGCCAGTCCACAACAGGGAGCTCCATCAGCAACACTTTGTAATTCAGAGCTGCACACAAAGAACAAAGTGAATGGCGTACAACGGTGTGCATTATTCCCACAATGTTACGGTATTACTTATAGAAGCACGTCCATCTGAGTTTTTATTTAATCTGTGTATATATGCATGTAATGTAGTGTGTGGATTAAAATACCCACCACCGTTCTGCTTTACTTCTCAGTGATGTCACAGCTCTTCAGACTATATGGATCAGCCCAAGCGTGAGTCAGAAGTCACTGCTACAATCATCAGGGGTGTGGAGACAGGTCAGTAAGCGCGCTCCTTCATAAGCGGCTCATAACACCAAAGGCCCCATTCATTATTGCATTTGCGCCATTTTGTCCATTTTGTTGTCGTTCTTAGTGTTCTGTGCCTATTTTGTGTTTGCATCATAATCTATCTTTACATTTGCTCCATTTTCGGGATTTTTCATATTTAAACAGTTTAGAACTGTACAATTTTTTCACATTCTGATATTTAAGTAATTTCTGTATCATTTTTTCATCATACATGTAGATTCATTTTTAGGTCATTGACATATTCTCTTTTTTTGCGGTTAGGCTAGATTAGTGGAAAAATAAAGGACATGTCTGTTTTTCTCATTTTTTCTGACCACAAAATTGATAAAACACATTTCAAAATGTTTTCCTTGGTTTGTAATAAATATTTGTATATACAGAATACTTTTTCCCACTGGGGCTGGACTAGAAACAGCAATTTGTATTGACAGTGGCAAGTTTTTACTTGTTATATTTATTTTACATATTGTGACCCCCCATAATGTCAAGAAAGCTCCAAACACACAGCAATCACACGACCCTGTGTATGGTTAAAGAAGCACCGGGCAAGGCTTCCTATTCCTGTATGCTCGGCGCTTGTTTAGCCCTGTATATACAGTGATGAAGGACTCTGGCTGCCAGAGCTCCAAGATCACATGTAGCTGCGTTCCTATGCAGTTACGTTCTAGAGCGTCGCTCCAGAGGAGGCGCGGGACCGCTCAGACAATTAAAGTCAATGGGTGGTGGTCAGGAAGTGGTTAGGGCTTGTGCACACGACTGCTGTTTTGATTCGAGTGCTATCTGTTTACGGGAACCTGTCACCAGTTTTATCCTGTGTCAACTAAAACTATGCCTTGCCCTTAATCAGCACCTATGTTACTGTAAAGCCAATGGTGCTATAACCTCGACTCCCCTTGTACATCCCCCAAAAAACTTTTTGAAGTTCTCCCTCGCTGTATGTTATTCCTATCGGCCCATTCCCATATGCATGGTTTCTGCAGTCTCCATCCCTCCTCCCGGCTCCTTCTTGCCGTCCTCCTGCTGTAATCATTGTGGATGATGCCTTCTGTGTCATCCACATAGGAGGGAGAAATCTCGCGACTGAGCAGAGAAATCACTGGCTCACGCTCACTCCATACCCTCCATGGCCACTGACTGGCTGAATGGGCATTTCGGGTATGTCGAGGATGGGACCATAAAGCACACATTGGGTATCAGAATAGGAGCTGAGGGGAATCAGTGAGGGTATTATCTCTTATTTTCTTAGGCTGTATGAGGCAATAACAAATTGAATTGGATTTTCTTAAACACTTTAGTAATGTATAATATTTCACATTTTAATTTTGAAGCCAAAATTGGAGATAGTATTCTTCTAACAACTTTGACTACAGCCAAAACTGACTCAGAATCCACAGCCCACATGTGTATGGTATATCACACATCTGTTCAAGTTTGTGGAAAAGCATGTACTGTCCCATCGCATCTACTGCTGCTCTGCATATGCACGGAACTGCTCTAACTCCGTTTTATATATAATTATCAAAGACGATCTGACATCTCACACCTTAGGCTATGTGCACACGCTGCAGATTGGTCTGTTTTTTTCTGCGCAGATTTTGCAAAATTCGCAGGTAAATCCGCAGGTCAGAAGACCTGCGGTTTATCTGCGGATTAGCCTGCAGTTTATCACCTCTACAATGGAGGAGATGGAAAACAGCAGCGGAATCCGCAGAAAAGAATGACATGTCCGTTCTTTCTGCGGATTGTAAACCGCGGAAAATTCCGCACCGTGTGCACTGCGGTTCCCATAGGTTATAATGGTACTGTACAACGCAGTAGATTCTGATGCGGATCCGCAGGGCCAGATGCGCTGCGGACCCGCAGCAGAATCCGCAGCATGTGCACATACCCTTAGATCTCTGCAATATGCTGTTCTCTGTTACTCCTAGAAATATATCAATAAATTGACAGCTGGATATTACCATTTGGGGTGCAAACAGCAGAAATGGATCACGCCCAGAGTTTCTATCAGATTATATCACTTTTGGCTATAGAAATACAGCGATATGCAGCACAATCGTCTGTCAAAATAACCAGTCAATTACGTGACAAACCCAAATATAAAGTCAATGAGGCATATTTATCAATACTAATTCTCAGATGGTTTCCACGTAGCCAAGACAGGCTTCAAAAATGTGCCAGGTTTAAAAGTGTTTCATGCGATGTGATAGGTTTTCTAACAAAACATATTTTACTATGTATCAGAAGTTTCAGACAAAATTTTTGGCACACAGTGTCAGATGTTAGACCACACACCCTTTTTCAAACAAGGAAAAAAAAGTTTACAAAAATAGAATTAGTCTTACCGGTAATTCGGTTTCTAGGAACCTTCCACGACAGCCATATCGGAGCATGTCTCCCTGCCCTAATGGGGGACAGGAAATGCACAAGAGGTTAAATAACCCTCCCCTTCCTACTACCTCCAGTGTTATTTCTGTACACACTAGCATGTATAGTTACCACCAAAGTGCAGGAATCATCCAGTAGAAAATCAGATAGGGAGGGAAATTAGTGCTGTCGTGGAAGGTTCCTAGAAACCGAATTACCGGTAAGACTAATTCTATTTTCTCTAGTCACCTTCCACGACAGCCATATCGGAGAAATACCAACAACTAATTTCTTAGGGAGGGACAACAGCCTGCAGAACACGTCTGCCAAATGTTAAATCCCTGTTGAAATTTAGTCTATAATGTCTGGTGAATGTGTGGACAGACGACCAGGTGGCGGCTCTGCATATCTGCTCTGAAGATGCGTTCCCTCTTTCTGCCCACGATGTTGCTACTGAACGAGTAGAGTGGGCTCTTAATGATGTAGGAGGGGGAACGTTCTGTGACGAGTAGGCGAGGTTGATCGCTTGCTTAATTCGATTCGCGATTGTATTTGTTGCCGCCTTTTTGCCTTTGTTTCAGCCTGAAATCTGAATGAATAAATTCTGGTCAATCCTCCAACTCTCCGTCTGCTGGAGGTAGAAGAGAACTACTCTGCGGACATCGAGGGTGTGGAACACTTCTTCTTTCGAGTTGGAGGGGTTTGGGCAGAAAGAAGGCAATGTAATGTCCTGGAACCTGTGAAAGTTCGAGACTACCTTAGGCATAAAGAAGGGATCTAATCTCAGGATGATCCAATCCTCCATGATGGTTAAATATGGCTCCTGTATTGAAAGGGCCTGCAATTCTCCTTTGCGTCTTGCGGTAATTGCTACCAGGAACACAGTTTTTAGTGTTAAGTTTTTCAGAGTTGTGGAACACAGTGGTTCAAATGGCTCACTGGTCAAGCCCCTGAGAACTAGGTTCAAGTCCCATGGGGGGATCTGGCTACAGAGTCTGGGATGAATCCTAGACGCTGAGGTTATGATTCGTTTGATCCATCGATGGCTTGCCAGGTCCTGGTCGTAGAATGAGCTAAGGGCTGACACTTGCACCTTTAAGGTACTAGGAGTGAGTCCCAGAGCTAGACCGTCCTGATGAAATTCTAAGGTCTGTGCAATATTAGGATGGAAGGGATCTGGAGAATTTGGGTAGTACCAAGATGAGAACTTCTTCCAGACCTTCCCATAAATGGCGTTAGTCACTGGTTTCCTACTCTTTTGTAGGGTTTGGATTACTTTTTCAGGTAGGCCTTTAGAATTCTGGCTTCAGTAGCCAGGCCGCCAGGTTCATTTTGCGCGGGTCTGGGTGCAGCAGAGAACCCTGGCGAAGGAGATTGGTTCTCTGGGGCCTGAAGTATTGGACCTTCCTGTGCCGTGTTTCGTAGGGCTCCATACCAACCTCTCCCTGGCCACAAGGGAGCCACTAGGATTGTAGTGACTTGCTCTGCTCGTTATCTTCTGTAGCGTTCTCGCTATCATGGGAATCGGAGGGAAAGCATAGGCTAGATCAAAGTGCCACGGATGGGAGAAGGCATCCACTTTCCACACTCCGTTGGTGGGGCTGAGGGAGAAAAATGTTTCTACCTTCGCATTTTGACTGCTGGCAAAAAGGTCTACCTCGGGATATCCCCATCTTGAGAACAGAGACAAAAAGACTGTCTGGTCTAGGCTCCATTCCCCGGGATGGACATCCTTCCTGCTGAGGAAGTCTACCTCCATGTTGTCCAACGCCCTTAGATGCACTGCTGATATGGACAGTAGATGTTTCTCTGCCCAAGAAAAGATTCTTGTAGCCACCAGTTTTAGGTTGGAAAATTTTGTGCCTCCTTGGCGACGTATGTAGGGCACTGTAGTCATATTGTCTGAGTAGACACGTACATGATGATTTCGGACAAGGGTTGATGCTGCCTTCAGCGCTTCCTCTACCGCTCTTAGTTCTCTCACATTTGAGGAGCTGGTTCTGACGTCTGGGGCCCATATCCCCTGGAAGTGCGATTTCTCCACTATAGCGCCCCAGCCTCTCTGACTGGCATCTGTGGTGATAATTTTCAGAGGAAGCTGATCCCAGCTGACCCCCTGCTGGAGATTCTGGTGGTTCAGCCACCATAGAAGAGACGCCTTCACATGACTGGGAAGAGGGGTTCTCCTGGTCAGTATATTCTGGTGTTTCCTAGCCCAGGAGACGGCTTGGATGCATGCTGTAAGCGAACCTAGCATGGACATTGAGTCTCTCAGGGTTGGTGCTCTCCGTGCCCTCAACTTAGACACTCTCTGAACCAGGTCGAGTTGTCATTCCCTGGGTAGAAAGGATGTTCGCTTTCCTGAGTCCAGGAGTATCCCCAAAAACTTTTTCCTTGTTGAGGGATGAAGGTCTGATTTCTCCAGGTTGGGGATCCAACCCAAGGATTGCAAGATCTCCAGAGATTTCTCTACGTCCTGGTTCAGGCAAAATATGGATGGAGCGATTAGTAAAAGGTCGTCTAGGTATGGGACAATGCAGATCCCCTGCTGGCGAATGAAGATCATTGCCTCTGCCATCACCTTGGTAAATAAACGAGGGGCTGATGACACCCCAAACGGCAGGACGTTGAATTGGTAGTGGTTGACCTGGGACACCGCAAACCTGAGGAATCTCCTGTGGTCAGGATGAATCGGGACGTGGTAGTAAGCGTCCCTCAGGTCTATTGTAGCCATCACCCAATCTTGTCCTATGAGGGGGATTGCTGTCTTGACCGACTCCATCTTGAATCGACTGTACTTCACCACCTGGTTTAAGGGCTTTAAGTTTATAATAACCCTGTGTTTCCTAGAGGGTTTTACGACTACGAAGAGGCAAGAGTAGTGGCCTCTGCCTACCTCCTGTTGTGGCACTGGGGAGATCGCTCTTGCCTGCAGAAGTGTCTTTATGTCTGACAGCAAGGATCTTTGGAGGTGCGCCTGTAGAGAGGTTATTCTCAGGCATTGAGGGGGAGGACTCTCGAATTTCAATCTCAGTCTGTCGCGAATGGTGCGAAGAACCCATTGGTTTGAGGTTATGGACTGCCATTGATCTATGAAATTCGAGATTCGGCCCCCGACCGGAATACTGTCATTGTTTGTCAGTAGGGTTTTGTTGTTGTTGGGGAGCCAGAATATTTCTGCCCTTACCTCCTTTCGGATCACTCTACCGGCCCGTTTATCGTTTCCTAGGCTTCCTTTGTTCTGGAAGCGACTTCTTTTTATCCGTGGCTTTCTCTAGGATGTCATCCAGAGCTGGGCCAAACACATAATTTCCCTGGAAGGGGATCGCACAGAGTTTTGTTTTTGACGTAAAGTCTCCTCCCCAGGATTTCAGCCACAGTGTTCTTCTGGCTGAGTTGGAGAGGACCGCAGACTTTGCTGCTATCCGTATGGATTCCGCGGAAGCATCGGCTCGGAACCGTTACTTTTTGTAATAGCGGAAGAGAGTCAAGGATTTCTTCCCTGGAGGTTCCCTGAGTGAGGTGGTCTTCCAGTATATGCAGCCAGCGAAATAGGGACCTTGCTACACACGTAGAGGCTATATTGGCCTTGAGCAGGGTTGTGGAGGCATCCCAGGATTTCCTGAGTAGGCTCTCTGTTTTCCGATCCATGGGGTCTTTGAGATGAGACGAATCTTCGAATGGAAGAGCCGTTTTCTTAGTCACCCTGGACACCTGCACGTCCACTTTAGGGACCTCCCACAGGGAGCAATCTCCCTCTAGGGGAAACAGATTCCTCAGGTCTGAGGGAACACTATGCCCTTTCTCGGGGAGGGCCCATTCCTGCATAACCAGGTTTCGGATGTTTTCGTGAATGGGAAACCCCTTTTGGTCTTTGGGCTTTAGTCCCCCAAACATTTCATCCTGAATAGAGCATTCCACTTCTGCCTCCTTCAATCCCATAGTGCCCCTTACCATACTAACTAAATCCCCCATGTCCTCAGACGAGAAGTAATATTTCTTATCGGGTTTGGGGGCGGAAGTGGAACTCTCATCTTCCCATGCATCCTCTGAGTTAGAGGTATCAATCTCGCCCGAGCCCGATTCCACAGGGGCCGCTTTCCTTTTCCTAGCAGGAGGGGGCTGTGGTGTCGGGGTCTGGGCAACAGTCATCATAGAAGTTTGGACTTCTTGTTTGATGAGGGTTTTTATACTGTCTAGTAGGGATGGCTGCTCTGCACGTATTACGTCATCCGTGCAGGGCTGACATAGTTTCTTCCTATATGTCGAGGAAAGTTTGGTACCACACACACACTTGCGGCTTGGTTTCTTTTTTTGAACAATAATTTTTTTTTTTTATTGAAAGTTTACATTTTACAAATAAGGTGATAGCAAATCTCAATACAGAGCTGTATTTGCAATATGCATAAGAGAGCAAGTAAACGGTTGACAAACAAACAAACAAACTAACAACAGGGTAGGAGGTAAAGGAGGGGAGGGGGGTATGTTGTGTCCAATTATCGTTAATGATTCAATCAGAATCAGGGGGATCTGGGTTGGTTAGATGAAATACAGGTGTGGCAAAGGGGGTGTGGTTGGTGTACTCCGCCCAGGGAAGCCATATTTTCTCAAACTTACTGACTTTATCTGTAAGTATGGCAGATAATTTTTCGTTGATCATATACCAAGAAAGGCGTGTTTTAACCGCAGATAAATCTAAATTTTTTTCCATGCCATAGCTATGGTTTGTTTGGCTGCCAGGAATATGAATGCAATGAGGGTTTGAGTATGTTTAGGGATGCGGCTTGGTTTCTTTACAGGGTCAGGGGCCTTGTCTCCCTAAAACAGAGAGAGAAGGCATACTAAGTCACCTCAGAGACCATTCGGACAGAATAAAGGGGGGACCCACCCCACTACTTACAGTAGGAGGGTGAACGCTGGGCTCCGCTGAAGCATATCGTGAGGGCTTATCGCCGTCCATCGTCAGTCTGTCAATCAGAAATAGCCTTACCTGGACGGCCCCCAGACCAGGGTTTTAATAGTCGAGGTCCATCAGCGAGTTCTGTGCTCCTCCTCCCCTGGTCCACAGGTGGGGGTAATCTCGATCACCGTTCCTTGCGGCTGATTCCGCAGCTGTCAGCGGCCATCCTGTTCCCCTCCCCTTTCTGGGGTCGCTGGCTCCACCCCCTTGGTTTCGGTTCACCTTGGTCGACCGGTGTGAGGGGGGGGCAGTACTTCAGCTCGGGCCCGAGATGCCACTAGCCCCTATCAGTGGCCGCCATACTGGCCGCATAAGCGTTCCACACGGAACGCTGGAATGATCAACCGGAAGTTCGGCGCCGCGTCACTTCCGATGCGCCCGCCGCTGTGGGGAGGACACCGAGGAGCTCACCGAGGACCCCGGCCGCATGTCGCCGCCTCGCTTTACCCCGCGGGGGGTGCAGGAGAGGCGGATGGGGGTCCCGAGTCGCGCCGTAGCGGAGACGGGAGCGGCCTGTGACACAGAGAGCGGAGCCCCCGACCGCCTTCCAGGTATTCGTGTAGTGTGCCCGGTCGTCGACAGCACTATCCGGACCTCTTCATGCCCCATAGGGGACAGGAAAAACACTGGAGGTAGTAGGAAGGGGAGGGTTATTTAACCTCTTGCTCATTTCCTGTCCCCCATTAGGGCGGGGAGACATCCTCCGATATGGCTGTCATGGAAGGTGACTAGAGAAACACTTGATAAGCATAGTGCAAGTGATAGAAGGCAATAGTTTGGCGCACATTGTTTGATAATTAGCCTAATCTCTCCTGACATTATCTGACGGATGAGAATTGGGAGGCCCCCATACACATCAGATGGTCAAGCAGACCCCATCAAATTGGTGAGTTTCCTTAACTTCAATGTCTATGTGCACTCCAAGGGTCATTTCCATTTTCTTTCATTGGTAACATTGAGTTTGCTTTTAAAAACAGCAATTTACTTGTAAAAAATCCTTAGATCTGACAATCAGAGGGCTTTGAAATGTTAAACTGCTGATTGCCTAGTTAACTATTATGGTCTAGCAGTGCTGGCTCAATATGTGCAGTGGTTACAAGCACTTTCCAATAGAGTTTGTAAGCGCTTCTCCGAAGCTGCCGGATCACTGTAGTGCATTCTTAGCTCCCAATTCATGATCACCTGGCAGCATAGGAAAGCAGAAATCAGGACAGGAGCAAAAATAAGCCTGCTAGTCCAAACTGTCAATCATTCGCCTCAGCAAACAAGAAAGGGAGAGACATGATCCTGCTGAGGATATTACAAATACTTTAGTATATTCACAAGTGCAGCATGCACTGCAGATTTTCTGTGCAAAAAGAAACCATTTTCAGCAGAAGTTGTAGGTGTTGTCTGCGTATATAAGAGTGACTTACCCAATATCAGACTGATTATTAGCTGAGGCCACTGTTAGCATTTAAGATTGAATGGAACCACGATATGTACCAGCCTCTGCAAGGACTGCGTATCAGCTCCTATCCTCTTAGGCTTGTTTCACACTTCAGTTTTTTTTGTCAGTTAAAATCCGCCAAAATAGCAGAAAGCGGATCCGTTGCTAAACTGATGTGAACGGATGCCACCGGACCGTTTTTTTTTTTTTAAATGAATGAAGAATTTTAAAGGAACCGTAGCCCGGCGGGGAGAGAGAGAATTTTTCCAGCCGCCAGAACAGACTTTAGGGTTAATTTTCAGGTTGAGTGAAGTCTTTCGGGCATGCGGAGTGTGAGTGTGAAGTGCGGATCCTGCCGCCCGAAAAAACGTTACATGCTCCGCATGTCGGCGGACGTCAAAATTTTGGCAGATCCGCAAAAAAAAGGATCCAACGGATGGCCATCCGTCAAGATCCGCCGGTAATGCAACTCAATGGGAAAAAAACGGATCCGCCAAGCAAAATGGCGGATCCGTTTTTTTTGCAAAACGGCGGATCTTGACTGATGGACAAAAACTGAAGTGTGAAACAGGCCTTAGAGGGCACCTGTCCCTAGACCCTGGCTGTCTGAATCAGGAAATGCAAGTGATATTTCAGAGAAAACATGGCTTAAAGATCTGGCTATGAACTGTAGGGAGAGGCCACCGGCCCCAGCCCGATTCTCCAAGCACCGCTGTACTTGATTGACCATTCTTTCTCCCATATGTGTACATAGGCCATCTCCCTTAACCTCAGTCCTCCTTCCATTAGTATTTAAAAGGCTCTTCCTGCTACATATAGAAACCCTGGTAATCTTACTAATATTCAGTGATCACCCTTTCCTCTCTCTTTAAATTGTGCCCCCACTAGTAGTATATGCAGTATGTAAAATAGGGGGAGGCCAGTGAGGGATCAGTGACCTGTTATAAGCCATACAGATGAATATGTAATCAGAGCACCACATAAAGCCCCACACAGGCCGCCCCGGAGAACGAGCATATCATTAACTGAAACAACCACAAGACGGATTTAATCAACCAAGGTATCATTTTAATCAAAATAATGGTGCCAACCTAACAATGTAGGTTACTGCGGACAATCCTGCTGACAGGTCCCCTTTAAGAACTTACCCCGAGGACACCCCCACTTAGCACACATACAAAAATCTACGTGCCATCAGTACCCAGCAGATTGTTCCTAATCTCCTCTCCTGTCCAGACTCGGCATTCTCACATTATAATACAGTGCATCAGATACACACAGAAACACCCAACACAGATGATGGTGACCCTGGCATATGATGCAAACAAATTTACTCCTGCATTGCTCAAAGGTGTGCCACGAGTTAGTGGAGAAAATCACAATCGGCAGAAGACTTGATCCACTATAACTTTTGAGCATGAACTTAACTTACACCTCTGCTCTCCATCTGGCCAAACTCATCTACTGCACCACCCAAATAACGTTACTATCCGAAATCCAAAACGACTCTGAAACTTTTCACTCCCTCCTGAGGCCTAAAGTACAGGTCCCGGTCACCAACCTCACCGTTGATTATCTGCTAATTTGTTTCCTAGACAAAATCAACCATTTCCATCAGGACATTTTTGCTCCGACCCCTCAGAGCACGGATCCCCTCCTCTACCGCACCTCTCGCTCAGTTTCCATCTTCGAGCCTGTCACAGAAGTGATCAGGCTCCTTGTTTCTTCTCGCCCTACAACTGCATCTGTAACTCCATCGCCTCACATCTCCAGTGGTCACTACCTACATAAAACAGCTAGCCTCTCCCTTTCCCTCTTCATTCAAACACACTGTCATAACCCCTTTACTTAAAAAAAAACAAAAAAACATCTCAACCAGAAATGCTAACTACAGACCAATCCCTAGTCTCCTCTTTAATGTTAAAACTCCTGGAATGCTTAGTTCACTCTTGACTGACTCGATACAGCTCAGGTCATTTTTTTCTTGACACTTCACAATCTGGCTACTCCTCTTTACACTCTATTGAAACTGCCCTCACTAATGCATCTAAAGATCTACTAACAGTTACGTTTAATGACCACTATTTCTTGCTGATTCTCCTGGATCTCTCTGCAGCATTCGACACTGTTGATCACAAACTGCTCCTGACCATGGTCGGCGCTATCGGCTTCAAGAACATCGTTGTCTCCTGGTTCGGTTCTCCTCCTCCCTCTCTAACCTTTTCTTCACTATCTTTTGCCAGCTCTAAGGCTAGTTTCACACTAACGTTTCACTGACCTGCGTCGGTCTGCGCATGGCCGCCGCTAAGCTCCACCCCCTGTCAGCTCCGCCTATGGGCGCATGACGCTGCATGCGACCTGCGTACCCTATCTTTAGCATTGGGTACACAGGCATGCGTTTGCCGGCGCATGCGTCCTTTTGACGGTGCGCCGACCTGCGCGAAATGCACAGTATTGCTTTTTGGTGCACCGTCAAAAGGACGCATGCGCCGGCAAACGCATACATGCGCACCCAATTCTAAAGATAGGTACGCAGGCCGCATGCACCCATAGGCGGATTTGACAGGAGGTGCGGCAGGGGGCGGAGCTTAGCGGCGGCCGTGCGCAGACCGACGCAGGTCATTGAAACGCTAGTGTGAAACTAGCCTTATGCATTGAATCTTCCTCTTACGGTCGGGGTCTCAAGGCTCAGCCCCCATTTTCTCTTCCGTCCATATTAGACAATCAGCAAATTTAGTTTCCAGTATCATCTCTGTGCTGACGACACCCAATTATACACCTCTTCTACTGACATTACCCATACCTAAATACAAAATACCAGGGTTTGTCTGCTCTCGCCATCATCATGTGCTCCCTCTGAAACGGATCCCCTTCAAAACTGAACTTCAAGCGCTTCCTCCCTCTAGTATCCAGCTCATAGCGGATATTGCAATTGCCTTGGATGGTTCAACCATACCTCCCAAGGGGCATGGTCGCTGTCTTGGGGTTATATTTGACACAGAACTTTCCTTTATTCCCAATATCCAATCGCTCTTGTGACCTGCATCTTAAAAACATCCAGAATCTGACCTTTTCTCACCTCTGAAGATGCAAAAACTTACTGTTGCTCTAATTCATTTTCATCCGGACTACTGTTAAGCCCCCGTCACACACAGCGAGATCGCTGCTGAGTCACAAGTTTTGTGACGCAACAGCGATCTCACCAGCGACATAGCTGTGTGACTAGTGTTGAGCGATACTTTCCGATTTTGGGAAGTATCGGATTGGATCGGACCGATACCCAAAAAGTATCGGGTATCGCCGATTGAGATACCGGAAACCCATGCAAGTTAATGGGACAGAAATATCGGAATGAAAAAAACCCCTTTCTTTACTTGCACATCCAGTTCGGGAGGGGGGGGGAGGAGTGTGGGCGGTGCGTGGGCGGGCACTGGGCGTGTCTGTGTGCGCGGGCAGGGTCTGTACGGGCCTCTCGGGGGGTATGTGCGGGCTGTGTGTGTGTGTGCAGGCATAGTCTGATGGGACTACAAGTCCCATCGGGCTATGCCTGCTACAATGACAGCAATTGACACATTAACCAATGATGGGACATCCGGCTAATCTGTTGAATGTAAAAAAAAACCCAAAAAACATACAAACATACTACATTCATACAACATACATACTACATATATACTACATTCATACAACATACATACTACATACATACTGTACTTCATATACACTACATTCATACAACATACATACTACATAATACATACATACTACATTCATACAACATACTACATTCATACATACTACATTCATACTACATGCATACAACATACATAGTACATACTACATACATAAAACATGCTACAGACATACAACATACATACTACATACAATACATACATATAGACATACAGTACATATAAGAGTACATACTCACCATCACTTGTCACTTTGATCCCCGAAGCCAGTGTCATTTGTAAAAAATATTAAAATAACAAGCAAAATACTCCCTGATCTGCAGAAATCCACGAGTGTCCCACGACGATCTCCCGTGGAGAACAGCAGCATCAGCTGATGCCACCGCTCTCTAGGGGCCCCAGGAATACAATGACGGGAGGTAGGTATCCTTCCGCACTGTATAAAAATAGTCCCTAGTCTCACTTTTGGCATTGCTGTGTGAGAAAGTTCCCACGCAGCTTTTGCCATAAAGTGAGACCAGTGAACTATAGTAACCTCTCAGTGATGCACTGCAGGAGATCGTCGTGGGACACTCGTGGATTTCTGTGGATCAGGGAGTATATCGGTTGTTTGTTATTTTAATATTTTTTTACAGTGAGATGATACTGGCTTCGGGGGTCAAAGTGACAAGTGATGGTGAGTATGTACTCTGTTATATGTACTGTATGTCTATATGTATGTATTGTATGAATGTATTGTATGTAGTATATATGTAGTATGTAGTATGTACTGTATGTATGTATGTTGTATGAATGTAGTAGATATGTAGTATGCATGTATTATGTAGTATGTATGTCGTATGAATGTAGTATATATGTATTATGAATGTAGTATATATGAATTATGAATGTAGTATATATGTAGCATGCATGTTGTATGAATGTAGTATATATGTATTATGTAGTATGTATGTTGTATGAATGTTGTATATATGTAGTATGTATGTTTTTTTTTTTTTTACATTCAACACATTAGCCGGATGATGGGACTACTACAGACCGCGAATCATGATGACATCATTTCAGCAGCCAATCACAGCCACAACACTTGCTCATTGCATTATGGGAACTTCCGATTCTGGCATTCGCTATTGTAAAAATATCGGTACTCGGTATCGGAATTCCGATACTGCAAATATCGGGCATCGTCCGATATTCGCTGTATCGGAATGCTCAACACTATGTGTGACACGTATCAGCGACCGGTCCCCTCGCCGGGTATCGCTGATCGTGCTCGAATGCCGTGGACCTTTTTTTGATCGTTGGTCTCCCGCTGGTCAGCACGCATCGCTGCTTGTGGCAGGCGGGAGACCAGCGAGCTGGAGCCTGGTATCCAAGGTAAACCGTGGGTTACTAAGGCTGGTTTCACACTAGCGTTTGATGGCGCACGCGCAATGTTCCCCTATCTTTAACATGGGTCTTGCGAATGTACGTGCTCATCAGCGTTTAGCGTGCGCTGCGCATTTTACAGGTGTGCGCCCAGACGCGCCGAACGCTACATGTTGCATTTTTTGTTCTGCCTACATAAAAATATCATGCACGCACGTGTGCGCCCAAAAATAGCATTACAGTATGTGATTGCTGACGAGCGCTTGGCACCGCGCAAGTCAGCGCCTTGTGCGTGCACGCGCTTTGAGTAAACAATGTCTAGACACTTGTCTAAAACTCCCCCTAAACAAGCAACATTGTTTGGGAGGAGTGTAGATAAAAGAAGGTGTCTTCAGGGACTACAGACAGCCTTGCAGAGAGACCAGACAAGAGCCTAGAAGAGCCTTTACAAGTGTGGATTCAAGCTTCAGGAGCCAAAATGTGAGTATTCTTCAACATAATGTCTGTGTGTCCTGTATAATTTTATAATGTACTAATGTATTTTTTGTTTTCATTTCAGCATGTCTTCTTCTGGATCACTGTATTCGCCATCTCGGCAAGAACTGGCCCAAGCTGATCGTGAGGTGAGGATGTTGCTGCCTTTGGGTAAGTATAGCTGCCTCTAGAAATGTGTTTTAATTTTTTTATTTCTTTACAGACATCGGACACGGGCAGTGAAGATGAAGTGCGGGAGCGGTCTGAGCGGGAGCAGCGTAGTCAAGTCATGGCGAGGAGACGCAATGTGAGTATATAATGTGCCTTTTTTTTCTGTCTTTATTTTCATCTTTTATCTTGCTTCTTCTCTGTTTCTTTCATTCTCCAAAATTACAAACATTCTAATATATTTCTTTTTTTCTAGGTTCCATAACGGGATGACAAAGAAGTCTACATCGACAATGAGCACCTGATCCGCCTCGTTGAGGAGCGTATCCCGTTGTGCGACAGCCGTGACCAGCAGTACAAAGACACAGTGGTGACCAGGCAGCTCTGGAATGAGGTGGCCGCAGCGATGATGGATGGCTGGGACAGCGCCTCTGCAGCTTCCAAAAGGGCGTTCAGTAAGTATAAAGATGCTCTGTGATACTGCATTGATTTTTTGCCCTGATGGTGCTGGTGTTTTTTTGGCAAGATATATTCTTGCATTGAAAACACCAATGCCATGTGGCACACTGTGATTGATTTTCGTCTTCAACTGCTGCATTGATTTATGGTCCTGATGGTGCTGGTGTTTTTTTGGCAAGATATATTCTTGCCTTAAAAACACCAATGCCATGTGGCACACTGTGATTGATTTTGGTCTTCAACTGCCACATTGATTGATGGTCCTGATGGTGCTGGTGTTTTTTTGGCAAGATATATTCTTGCATTGAAAACACCAATGCCATGTGGCACACTGTGATTGATTTTGGTCAACTGCTGCATTGATTTATGGTCCTGATGGTGCTGGTGTTTTTTTGGCAAGATATATTGTAGTAAAAAGTTCAATCTGCTGTGTGTGCTGATAATTAAGTTGCCTTAAGTGCATTTTATAATTTTTTTTCCCCAACAGTGAACAAAATACGCAAACGTTGGCGCTCGATGAAGGACCGCTTCAACACTGATGTTCGTGCTGAGGGACAGGTTCGGAGTGGTTCAGCGGCAAGGCGCAGAAGAAAGTACCGCTACTATCGAGAGTTGGCTTTCCTGAGACCGGTCCTTGCCAGCAGAGCGTAAGTATTTTTTTTTGTTATTACTATGTGCTTTTCAATTCAACAGGTGATGCTTCCTGTAAATACATGATACTAATGTTTTCCCTTTCTTTCCACAGCACTTGGAGCAGCACCCTGCAACCTGTCCCGGGAGCGGTTCTTCATCAATCGACCTCGGACCCGTCCCAGCCATCCAACAGCCAGGAAGCATCTTGCAGGTCAGCAACACAGACAGCTGGTGACCAGGAAGCTGTTCCATCAGGTGTTCCCCTGTCCCAGGTCTCTGTCACTGGTTATGCGGGCACTACCCGCCAGCGGCAGAAGGCCTCGGACAGGCCTGTCATGCCCGAGTTCATGCTCTTGAGCAAGGCCTTTAAGGGCAGCCTCAAGGCGCTGTCCGCCAGAAGGGAAAGCGGTTTTAACCACATGGAACACCGCTTCCACTCTGTCGACCAGCGCTTTGACCGTCTGGAGGCCGACCTCAACAGACCGGTGCACCATTTTTTCAGTAAAATTGAACAGGGCATGGCGGAACACCTTAGTCCTGAGCAACAGCTGAGTGTATGAAATGGTAAGACAGGATGTTGAGAAGGCTGAACTTTTAAATTCCTATTTTGCATCTGTTTTCTCTCAGAAAGGAAATGTAACATCAACTGTTATTCACTGTCCTATTAAGGGAATAGAAGAATCCAGGATATCTATAAACAGAAAGATAGTGAGGAAACACTTAGCTAACCTAAATGAATTCAAGTCTCCAGGTCCAGATGAATTACACCCCAGAGTACTGAAGGAGATAGCAGAAGAAATTTTTGAACCCCTCTCCATAATCTTTGAAAATTCTTGGAGAACAGAAGTGCCAGAAGACTGGAGAAGAGCAAATGTTGTTCCTATCTTCAAAAAGGGGAAGAAGGTGGACCCAGGCAACTATAGACCGGTGAGTCTGACTTCTATACCAGGAAAGATCTTTGAACAAATTATTAAACAACATGTATGTCAATACCTGGATAAGAATGAAGTGATTAAACAGAGTCAGCATGGGTTTGTAACTAATAAGTCATGTCAGACTAACTTAATTTCCTTCTATGATGGTATCACTGATTGGGTGGATCAAGGAAATGCTGTAGATATAGTATATCTTGACTTCAGCAATGCATTTGACAAAGTCTCTCATACAATCCTTATTGAAAAATTGACTAAGTGTGGAATGGACAAGGCAACTGTTAGGTGGATTCATAACTGGCTTAGTGATCGGACCCAAAGAGTGGTCGTAAATGGCTGCACATCCAGTTGGAAGAATGTCTCAAGTGGGGTACCACAGGGCTCTGTCCTGGGCCCTGTATTGTTCAACATCTTTATCAACGATTTAGATGAAGGAATTGAGGGTAAACTGATTAAATTTGCTGATGACACAAAGCTAGGAGGGATAGCTAATACTAGAGAAGAGAGAGAGAGGATTCAAAAAGATTTAAATAAACTGGAGAAGTGGGCAGCAACTAACAGAATGGTTTTTAACAGGGAGAAATGCAAAGTACTACATCTGGGCAATAAAAATGAAAAAAGCATATATAGAATGGGAGGAATAGGGCTAAGTGACAGCACATGTGAAAAAGACTTGGGTATACTAATAGATCACAGACTGAATATGAGTCAACAGTGTGATGCAGCAGCAAAAAAGGCAAATGCAATTCTAGGATGTATTAACAGAAGCATACAGTCTAGATCACGTGAAGTCATTATTTCCCTCTACTCCTCTTTGGTCAGACCTCATCTGGAATATTGTGTCCAGTTTTGGGCACCACATTTTAAAAAAGACATCAACAAACTGGAGCAAGTTCAGAAAAGAGCGACCAGAATGGTGACCGGTCTGCAAACACTGTCTTATGAGGAAAGGTTGCAGGATTTGGGAATGTTTAGTTTGCAAAAGAGAAGACTGAGAGGAGACTTAATAGCTGTCTACAAATATCTAAAGGGCTGTCACATTGTAGAAGGATCAACTTTATTCTCATTTGCACAAGGAAAGACTAGAAGCAATGGGATGAAGCTGAATGGGAGGAGACACAGATTAGATATTAGAAAAAACTTTTTGACAGTTAGAGTGATCAATGAGTGGAACAGGCTGCCACGAGAAGTGGTGAGTTCTCCTTCAATGGAAGTCTTCAAACAGAGGCTGGACAGACATCTGACTGGGATGATTTAGCGAATCCTGCTTTGAGCAGGGGGTTGGACCAGATGGCCCAGGAGGTCCCTTCCAACTCTACGATTCTATGATTCTAGGCCTGCAACACTACTTACTTGTAGGCTACGCAGCAGAATCGGTATGTTCAGCAGTCAGTGATGTCATTTCCAACAGTTCCACCGCTGACTCGCTTTACCATACTACCGACTTCTGCTGCATACCACTGAACGGCCACCTGCATTCCCAGCGAAGCCGGACACCACCCCAAGTCTGAGTGCTGCTGGACACTCCTCCGCCACCACCACTATGTCAAGCGCTGCTCCTGTATGGAGCACCACCAGCTTGGAGCCAAACCACCATAGAACCTGCTTGGGCCACTGACACCACCAAAGGAGCACCGCCACCACTCATCAACGGAGCACCACCACCCCTCCTCATCAACGGAGCACCACCACCCCTCCTCATCAAAGGAGCACCACCACCACTCCTCATCAAAGGAGCACCACCACCACTCCTCATCAAAGGAGCACCACCACCACTCCTCATCAAAGGAGCACCACCACCACTCCTCATCAAAGGAGCACCACCACCACTCCTCATCAAAGGAGCACCACCACCACTCCTCATCAAAGGAGCACCACCACCACTCCTCATCATCAAAGTAGCAACACCACCACTCCTCATCAAAAGATAACCGCCACCAATTCGCCTCCTTGGAGTCCCCAAAGAACTTTGGCTGAGATCCCAGACAGGCAGCCTCCTGCTTGGAGCACCGACCCAACTTTATCCCCTTCTAGGAGCACCGCCACTGCCAGCAGCACCGCCACCACCACAGAGCAGCAAAGTGGGGATCCGCATTCCCTTTTTTACAGGGCAACGCCACAGTCCACCGACACCAGGCGGTCAACAAAAGTAAGGCGTTCACAGGCTGCCAGTCGGTCTGGGCAGGATATTACTGCGCCAAAGAAAAAAAAAAAAAAACTTTGTTCGTCCATCCACCCTCTCCTCCTAATGTCTCACAACATGCCTCCTTGTCCATTCCAGAGCTCCCTTCCCCCAGTACTTTCGTCACCCCCTTCCTCAACCGCAAGTCGTTCCTCGTCTCTCCACACACCCAAAGTATCCCAAACTTCCCCCAAAGGTCATTCCTAATAAAATATTTTTTTTTTTGATTGTTACAAAATAAATGTGCACTTGTGCTTTCACAAAATCTGGATTGGTTACTGTGTCCATCGCCAACTACACACACTGCGCCGTACACTTAGCGTTTTTGCCACCAGATATCTCCATTACTGACATGTTTCTTGTGTCAGTCTTGGAGATATGTGTTGTCAACGCAACAACTCTACATGACTTGTCTTTTCCACAGCAATCTCTACATTCTCGTAATATTGCACGGTTCCCCAACTCCAGTCCTCATGGGCCACCAACAGATCATGTTGTATGTAATCCTCTTTTTATTTCATTACAACTTAATCTGTTGGTGGACCTTGAGGACTGAAGTTGGGGAACCCTGGTGGATCCAGTCTGTGCAATATACAGTTGTGGCCAAAAGTATTGACACCCCTGCAATTCTGTCAGATAATACTCAGTTTCTTCCTGAAAATGATTGCAAACACAAATTCTTTGGTATTATTATCTTCATTTAATTTGTCTTAAATGAAAAAACACAAAAGAGAATGAAGCAAAAAGCAAAACATTGATCATTTCACACAAAACTCCAAAAATGGGCCAGACAAAAGTATTGGCACCCTCAGCCTAATACTTGGTTGCACAACCTTTAGCCAAAATATCTGCGACCAACCACTTCCGGTAACCATCAATGAGCTTCTTACAATGCTCTGCTTGAATTTTAGACCATTCTTCTTTGGCAAACTGCTCCAGGTCCCTGATATTTGAAGGGTGCCTTCTCCAAACTGCCATTTTTAGATCTCTCTACAGGTGTTCTATGGGATTCAGGTCTGGACTCATTGCTGGCCACCTTAGAAGTCTCCAGTGCTTTCTCTCAAACCATTTTCTAGTGCTTTTTGAAGTGTGTTTTGGGTCATTGTCCTGCTGGAAGACCCATGACCTCTGAGGGAGACCCAGCTTTCTCACACTGGGCCCTACATTATGCTGCAAAATTTGTTGGTAGTCTTCAGACTTCATAATGCCATGTACACCGTCAAGCAGTCCAGTGCCAGAGGCAGCAAAGCAACTCCAAAACATCAGGGAACCTTCGCCATGTTTGACTGTAGGGACGGTGTTCTTTTCTTTGAATGCCTCTTTTTTCTCCTGTAAACTCTATGTTGATGCCTTTGCCCAAAAAGCTCTACTTTTGTCTCATCTGACCAGAGAACATTTTTCCAAAATGTTTTAGGCTTTTTCAGGTAAGTTTTGGCAAACTCCAACCTGGCTTTTTTTATGTCTCAGGGTAAGAAGTGGGGTCTTCCTGGGTCTCCTACCATACAGTCCCTTTTCATTCAGACGCCGACGGATAGTACGGGTTGACACTGTTGTACCCTCGGACTGCAGGGCAGCTTGAACTTGTTTGGATGTTAGTCGAGGTTCTTTATCCAACATCCGCACAATCTTGCGTTGAAATCTCTTGTCAATTTTTCTTCTCCGTCCACATCTAGGGAGGTTAGCCACAGTGCCATGGGCTTTAAACGTCTTGATGACACTGCGCACGGTAGACACAGGAACATTCAGGTCTTTGGAGATGGACTTGTAGCCTTGAGATTGCTCATGCTTCCTCACAATTTGGTTTTTCAAGTCCTCAGACAGTTCTTTGGTCTTCTTTCTTTTCTCCATGCTCAATGTGGTACACACAAGGACACAGGACAGAGGTTGAGTCAACTTTAATCCATGTCAACTGGCTGCAAGTGTGATTTAGTTATTGCCAACACCTGTTAGGTGCCACAGGTAAGTTACAGGTGCTGTTAATTACACAAATTAGAGAAGCATCACATGATTTTTCGAACAGTGCCAATACTTTTGTCCACCCTCTTTTTTATGTTTGGTGTGGAATTATATCCAATTTGGCTTTAGGACAATTCTTTTTGTGTTTTTTCATTTAAGACAAATTAAATGAATATAATAATATCAAAGAATTTGTGTTTGCAATCATTTTCAGGAAGAAACTGAGTATTATCTGACAGAATTGCAGGGGTGTCAATACTTTTGGCCACAACTGTACAAGAATGTAGAGCGTTACCTACTCAGGAGTATTAGTGAATTCATGATGCAAAAAACAGCATCATAAATTCACTGATACACCTGGCTACTTGCTAATGTTATTGTGAGTGTGAAAAACAGAGAATGCACTCAGTACAGGTATCAAAACAGGTTTTTTTTAATTAACATACCAACAACATGCAATAAATTTTTTTTACAACATTTGCTTTTGCCATTCCACCCGTCCTACATCTGAATTGAAGTAGGCTGCAAATTGGTCCCTCATTTGGCCAACTTCAACGGATGACCTGAGAGGGTGCTGTGTAAATTCTGGCAAAGGATTAGGATCCACATCATCAAGATCAAAGTTCAGGTGCTCTCGAGAAATTACAAAATTATGTAGAACACAGGCCTTGACCACCTCATCCACAGTTTTCAGTTTAAGATTAATAGCTGTGCCAAGAATGCGCCATCTCGATACAAGTATACCAAAAGCACACTCTACTGTTCTCCTGGCCCTGGTCAGCCTGTAATTAAAAATTCTTTTTTGTAGGTCCAAGTCCCGGCTGGAGTAGGGTTTGGGGAGGTTTTGGCACATCTGGAACGCTTCATCACCAACCATTACAAATGGCTGTGGCGGTCCTTCGGTGTTGGGAAGAGGACGTGGCATGGGGAAATCGAAGTTGTTGCCATACAACCTCCTGCCCATGTCCGATGTCTTAAAAGCCTGGGAGTCATTCCCACGGCCAAATGCCCCAATGTCCACTGCAATAAACTTACAGTCTGCATCCGCAATGGCCATCAGTACAGTAGAAAAGTACTTTTTGTAGTTATAGAAAGAGCCAGTTCTTTTGGGCTTGATAATCCGGATGTGTTTCCCATCCAATGCTCCTAAACAGTTTGGGAAACTGCATACAGTCCAGAATCTTTCGGCGATTTCCAACCACTTTGCTGCAGTGGGCATGGGCATGAATGCGTGACAAAGAATGTTCCAGAGAGCCCAGTAGGTGTCCGCTACAATTCCAGACAACGTGGAGATTCCAATCCGGTACTGGAAGTGCAGTGACGAGAGGGTCTCTCCAGTAGCCAGGAATCTGTAACAAAGAAAACAATAATATTTGTGTATACGTAATTTTTTTTTTTTTTTTAACAAACGTTTAATTAACCCCCCCCCCAAAAAAAAAAAAAATTCTGCAGCCTTTGGTTCAATACATGCCATGAAAAAATTACCACAGCTTTTATTAGTTAACGACATGGCAGAACTGTAATTCTGCAAGATTTGGAAGAGTACATGACACAACCAAGAAAAATCAGCAGCCATTGGTTTATGAAAACTACGTACCTTAATGTGACCAGGAGCCGTTCCTCAGGAGTAATCGCACGCCGGAGCTGCGTGTCCTGTCTACGGATGACTTCTTTTACCGACCAAGCAAATAGTGAAAGGTTTCTTGGGTCATCCGGGTATAATCCTTAAATTTCCCCGGTTTGCCTGGAGCTCGCTGTAGTCGGTGTGGTACGCTCTACGGCTCTCCCAGAGTTCCATAATGGGATGTATCCACAAACGCCGCTGCTGCTGTCTTCGCTGCCTCTCTCTATCTCCCTCTGTTCATGGCAAGCAAGGGCATAAGCCTGAGCCATCCTCATGTCCAGATCCAAGTCAAAGTAAAAGCTATTCCAGTGCAGATCCATGTTTCTCAAGTCAAATGCAAGCAAATGTGAAGAATTCAGCTATAAAAAGGGGCTATATAAAGAATTTCCATAAGACACGCCCACTGTTTTCCCATTGCTTGAGTGTGTTGCAACAATTTTCCAAGGATTTTTTCTCTAGTTTATTGCGCATAAAAAAATGCAAACGCATGAAAAACGCTTACAAACGCATAAAAACGCTGCGATTTTTGGACGTTATGCGCACAATGCTACAAAAAAACGCAGCGTTTACAAGCGTTTGTATGCGCTTTTCACATGCGTTTCATGTGCGCTCCTGACGCAGCGCGAAAAAAAGCTAGTGTGAAACTAGCCTAAGCGTGCGCGTCACTTAGTTACCCGCTCTGTACCTTAGATGCCAGCGCGCTGGTGCAGGGAGCTGGAAACCAAGGTAAACAGTGGGTTTCTAAGCGCCGCGCTGGTCCTCATCGCTGGTGAGATCTGCCTGTTTGGCAGCTCACCAGCGATGATGTAGCGACACAAACAGCGATCCTGACAAGGTCATATCGTTGTCGGGATCGCTGGTGCGTCGCTATGTGTGATGGGGGCCTAACTCTCTACTAATTAGTCTCCCTCTAAACAAACTTTAGTCTCTCCAATCTATCCAGAATGTGGCAGCCAGTCGTATATCTGTCCAGCCGCTACTCCGATGTCTCCACCCTGTGCCAATCATTGTACTGGTTACCCATCCGCTACAGAATACAACACAAACCTCTCACTGGCAAGGCCCTCCACACCACATGTCTCCTCCCTCATCTGTATCACCCCATCGGTGCAACTGATCCAAGATCAGCAGCCTCCACAATACTAACCTCACACCTCCATGACTTCTCTTATGTTGCGCTAGACCAATAAACAGCCCATGTTATCACCTCAATAAAACATAACTTTCCCCTATCTAAATTTTATTAAGAGCCTGCTCCATCCTATTCATGTGTTCACCTCCTTGCACCCAATAAATGCACTTAAGATACTGATGACTGGAAAATGCAGCTTTATATGAAAACCCTTGTTTATGAAAATGATGGTGTGGAGGAAACAGGACCCGTTCCTCCCACGTCACCAATGTGACGTAACTACACAGGCACAGCTCTCCGGCGCCCCCTTTGTCTCTCAGGTCAGTAAGGGAACTGCACCTAGAGCAAATGGCCGCTGGGGAGGATGTCCTCTTACCCGCTGGGTATTCTAAGATTCGTAATCAGAGTAAAAGCATCTGCCCAAGATTAATTTTATGGTTTAATAGCCTTAAGTGCGCACTAGATAATTACAGAAATATACAGTAAACTATACAATGGAATTACGGTGGATTTGCAGTCAGAGTAAAATATAACAATAAGGGTACAAGAATTAGAGATATTAACCCCTTCACCCCCAAGGGTGGTTTGCACGTTCATGACCGGGCCAATTTTTACAATTCTGACCACTGTACCTTTATGAGGTCATAACTCTGGAACGCTTCCCATGGATCCCGGTGATTCTGACATTGTTTTCTCGTGACATATTGTACTTCATGTTAGTGGTAAAATTTCATTCAAATAACTTGCGTTTATTTGTGAGAAAAACGGAAATTTGGCGAAAATTTCGCAATTTTCCAACTTTGAATTTTTTTGCCCTTAAATCAGAGATACAGCACACAAAAAACTTGATAACTAACATTTCCCACATGTTTACTTTACATCAGCACAATTTTGGAACCAAAATTTTTTTTTGTTAGGAAGTTATAAGGGTTAAAAGTTGACCAGTGATTTCTCATTTTTACAACACCATTTTATTTTTAGGACCACATCACATTTGAAGCCACTTTGAGGGGTCTATATGATAGAAAATACCCAAAAGTGACACCATTCTAAAAACTGAACCCCTTAAGGTGCTCAAAACCACATTCAAGAAGTTTATTAACCCATTAGGTGCGTCACAGGAATTTTTTTGAATATTTAAAAAGAAATGAACATCTAACTTTTTTTCACCAAAAAAATACTTCAGGTTCAATTTTTTTTATTTTACCAAGGGTAACAGGAGAAATTGGACTGCAAAAGTTATTGTGCAATTTGTCCTGAGTACGCTGATACCTGATTTGTGGGGGGGAACGACTGTTTCGGCGCATGGCAGAGCTCAGAATGGAAGGAGCGCCGTTTGACTTTTTCAATGCAAAATTGGCTGGAATTCAGATTGGACGCCATGTCACGTTTGGAGAGTCCCTGATGTACCAAAACAGTGGAACCCCCCCACAAATGACACCATTTTGGAAACTAGACCCCCTAAGGAACTTATCTAGATGTGTGGTGAGAACTTTGAACCCCCATGGGCTTCACAGAAGTTTATAACATAAAGCCATACAATTAAAAAATCATATTTTTTCCACAAAAATAATCTTTTCACCCTCAATTCTTATTTTTCCAAGGGTAACAGGACCCTAAAAGTTATTGTGCAATTTGTCCTGAGTACGCTGATACCCCACATGTGGGGGTAAACCACTATTTGGGCGCATGGCAGAGCTCGGAAGGGAAGCAGCGCCATTTGACGTTTTTGGCTGGAATTGAGATCGGACACCATGTCGCGTTTGGAAAACTCCTGATGTACCAAAACAGTGGAACCCCCCCACAAATGACACCATTTTGGAAACTAGACCCCCTAAGGAACTTATCTAGATGTGTGGTGAGCACTTTGACCCCCCCAGTGCTTCACAGAAGTTTACAACGCCCGGGCGTGAAAATAAAAAAAATCGTATTTTTTCCACAAACATGATCTTTTAGTCACCATTTTTTTATTTTCCCAAGGGTACCAGGAGAAATTGGACCCCAAAAGTTGTTGTCCAATTTGTCCTGAGTATGCTGATACCCCATATGTGGGAGAAAACTACTGTATGGGCACACGTCGGGGCTCGGAAGGGAAGTAGTGACGTTTTGGAATGCAGACTTTGATGGAATGGTCTGCGGGTGTCATGTTGCCTTTGGAGAGCCCCTAATGTACCTAAACAGTGGAAACCCCCCCAAAAACGACACCATTTTGTAAACTAGACCCCCCAAGGAACTTATCTAGATGTGTGGTGAGCACTTTGAACCCCCCAGTGCTTCACAGAAGTTTACAACGCCCGGGCGTGAAAATAAAAAATTCGTATTTTTTCCACAAACATGATCTTTTAGTCACCATTTTTTTATTTTCCCAAGGGTACCAGGAGAAATTGGACCCCAAAAGTTGTTGTCCAGTTTGTCCTGAGTGTGCTGATACCCCATATGTGGGAGAAAACTACTGTATGGGCACACGTCGGGGCTCGGAAGGGAAGTAGTGACGTTTTGGAATGCAGACTTTGATGGAATGGTCAGCGGGTGTCATGTTGCCTTTGGAGAGCCCCTAATGTACCTAAACAGTGGAAACCCCCCACAAATGACACCATTTTGTAAACTAGACCCCCCAAGGAACTTATCTAGATGTGTGGTGAGCACTTTGAACCCCCAAGGGCTTCACAGAAGTTTATAATGCCAGGGCATGAAAATAAAAAAAATCGTATTTTTTCCACAAACATGATCAATTAGTCCCCAATTTTTTTATTTTCCCAAGGGTAACAGGAGAAATTGAACCCCAAAAGTTGTTGTCCAATTTGTCCTGAGTACGCTGACACCCCATATGTGGGATAAAACTACTGTATGGACACACGTCAGGGCTCGGAAGGGAAGTAGTGACGTTTTGGAATGCAGACTTTGATGGAATGGTCTGCGAGTGTCATGTTGCCTTTGGAGAGCCCCTAATGTACCTAAACTATTGAAACTCCCCACAAGTGACCCCATTTTGGACACTAGACCCCCCACGGAACTTATCTAGATGTGTGGTGAGCACTTTGAACCCCCAAGTGCTTCACAGAAGTTTATAATACTCGGACGTGAAAATAAAAAAATCATTTTTTTCCACAAAAATGATATTTTTGCCCCCAATTTTTTATTTTCCTAAGGGTAACAGGAGAAATTGGACCCCAAAAATTGTTTTGCAATTTGTCCTGAGTAGGCTGATACCCTACATGTGGGGGTAAAACACTGTTTGGGCGCATAGCAGAGCTTGGAAGGGAAGGAGCACCATTTGACTTTTTCAACTCAGAATTGGCTGGAATTGAGATCAGACGCCATGTTGCATTTGGAGAGCCCCTGATGTGCCCAAACAGTGGAAACCCCCAATTCTAACTCCAACCCGAACCCCAACATGCCCCTAACCCTACCCTAACCCTACCCCAACACACCCCTATCCCTAATGGAAAAATGGAAATAAATACATTTTTTTTATTTTATTATTTTTCCCTAACTAAGGGGGTGATAACGGGGGGTTTGATTTACTATTTATGGCGGTTTTTATATTTGGCAGCTGTCACACGCTAAAAGACGCTTTTTATTGTAAAAATAGTTTTTGCATCACCACATATTGAGAGCTATAATTTTTCCGTATTTTGACCCACCGAGTCATGTGAGGTCTTATTTTTTGTGGGACGAGTTGACGTTTTTATTGGTACCATTTTCGGGCACGTGAAATTTTTTGATCGCTTTTTATTCCAATTTTTGGGACGCAGAATGAACAAAAACCTGCGTTTCATGAATTTCTTTTGGGGGAGTGCGTTTACACCGTTCCGCGTGCGGTAAAATTGATAAAGCGGTTTTATTCTTCGGGTCAGTACGGTTACAGCGATACCTCATTTAGGTCTTTTTTTATGTTTTTGTCGGTTTTATGCAATGAAAACTATTTTATATAAAAAATAATTATTTTTGCATCGCTTTATTCAGCGAGCTATAACTTTTTTATTTTTTCGCTGATGATGCTGTGTGCCGGCTCGTTTTTTGTGGGACAAGATGACGTTTTCAGCGGTACCATGGGTATTTATATGCGTCTTTTTGATCGCGCGTTATTACACTTTTTGTTTGGCGGTATGATAATAAATCATTATTTTTTGCTTCATTTTTTATTTTTTAAGGGGTTCGCTAAAGGGGTTAACTAATGGGACAGTTTTATAGGGCGGGTCGTTACGGACGCGGCGATACCTAATATGTGTACTTTTATTGTTTTTTTTTTTATTTCCAAAAAATGCATTTATTGGGGGAATATTTTTTTTTTTTCTAATATATTTGGCGATTTTTTTTAAAATTATTTTTACACTTTTTATTTTTTTACTTTATTGTTTGATCGCGGTGTGCAAGGGGTTAACATGTCGGGGGCGGTCCGTTTGTTTTTGCAGCCCTATTGATTTACAACGGGGGCCGTGTCTGTACGCCGTATAAAAGATCAAGAAAGCTCGATCTTTTATCACAGCCGTACGGCGCACCGTGGAATTTTTGTGGCCCCATAGAAATCTATATGGCCTAAGTGTTGCCATTGTACACCCAAGAGATCACTGCCAGGCTCTGCCGACAGCTGCCCTTTATGAGCCCATAGGGGCAGATCAGTGAGGGGCCGGGGTCTGCCCACCACCAATATACTGGATCAGTCATTAACATTATATGCCCTGATAAATAAGCCAGAGTGCAGTCTGCAGCCCCTCCACTCAGGACACATCCACTGTGGAGTTACCTCAGGAGCAAAATCTGCACCAACCTAAGCCGCTATCACCAACATTATGCCAAGCTATTCCAAGGATTTGCCCAGCAGCACCTAAGCCCAAGAACCGCAGCTACTGCGTGACAGCAAGCAGAGCTGGAGAGGAAAGGCCCTCCGCCTCTCTCCTGTACACTGTGCTGAGGCGGGGGGCAGGCTGTGCGGGATCTGCCCCCTCACACCGGCCATAACTACAAGCCCGGACACATCTCCCTGCCGGCCCCTACCACAGCGCAGCCGCCACCGTCTCGCTCCTTTGTAGCTTTCGTCACGTGGTAGATTTGGCGCGCAGCCCCGAATCTGCCCAGTACAGAGCGGGAGGTGAACAGCTCCGGTTATTCCTTGCCGCCATCGTTACTGTGGGCAAATCAGCCCTAGACGCCTAGTGCACAGCGCCTGCTCATTGTACAGGACACCGTAGGAATAGCTGACTCTGCCCAGAGCAAAGATGGCCGAAGCAGTCCCCACAGTTCCGATACTACGTCACTGTCAGTCTGAACGTGAGTGGACGTGGGATTTGGCGCCGGAAAAGTGAGGACTCGGAGAACTGCGCGCGTAGTGAGCGGCTGAGACCGGTGCTGGGTCGGGATGGCGCTACCACAGCTCAGCGAGGGCGCCATAGCGGTGAGTGCGGTGCACGTGGAGCCGTCACTACAGCCGGGGATCACATGTGGCGGGTACTCTGTGCATTGGACCGGCTGTTACCCTGTCTCTTCTCTTCCAGGCCATCTTACAAGGCGATGCCTCGTCCAAGCCGGTGCTGCAGGTCATAGTGAGTGTCCGCCTCATCTCTTCTCATCTGTGCCGGCGCCTCAGTCAGGGCATGTCACCCGTGCCGGTTATTCCTCAGTATCAGGCCGTGTGCACATGCTCAGTATTTTACCTCAGTATCTGTAAGGCTGTGTGCACACGCTGCGGATTCTGCTACGGTTTTGGCCCTGCGGAAATGCAGCAGTTCCGCAGACGTGGTACAGTACCATGTAACCCTATGGCATTTCAAAACCACTGTGCTCACGCTGCGGTTTTTTCCGCGTAGTTTACAAACCGCAGCATGTCAATTGTTTGCGGATTCCGCAGCGGTTTCACACCTTTAATATAGTAGAGGTGTGAAACCGCAGGTCACTTTACCTGCGGATCCGTGCGGAAAAAGCCGCAGGTGAATCTGCAGCGTGTGCACATAGCCTAAGCCCAAACCAGGAGAGGAACATTCAGAGGAAAAGTATAATAGAGACACGTCACCACTTCTGGATTTATCCCCCACTCCTGCTTTTGGATTCCAAATAATGAGGTAAAATACTGACTGTGTGAACGTGGCCTTGGGCAGCATTTCATATCCCGTCCGCGGTCTCCTGACCCTTCTCACAGCCTCTTACAGGTCTGACTGAACGTGCAGTCGGCCCGGTAATCACACAGGACATAAAGTACGGACCAATCCCGGGCTCTTGTACACCAGGCGTCTGTGGAAACTGATGCCAGATCTGATCCCATGTCTGCATGTGATTGTTTCTGACACCCTAAAGCCACCATACACAGGCTAATGTCAGCTGACATTGATGGATTCGGCTGACACCAGTGTGTGTCTATGGGAGCCTTGACAACTGATTGTCAGAGATGTGCATTGGATGTGTCAGATTTCGGACTGCCCATTTTCTTTCAGAGATGAGCAGTCATGTTTAGAGATCACCAAGGCCCCTGTGCACGGGAGAAGCGCCCTGATGGCTTCCGAAGAATGATCAATCGGCCAAAAAAGAGCGATATTAGAGGGATAAAGATGCAGAGATATTAGCTTGTAAAGTTTGATTTCTTAGGCTATGTGCCCACGATCATGGTATAGCAGTGTTTTGGATGCAACGTATTTTCACTGCATCCAAAAGGCTGTGTTCTAATCACAGAGGTAAATCTGCTTGTGTTCAGTGAGCTATGCGGATTTACTGCATCTAATGAATGGCTATGGGTGAGACTATTGAGTCTGCTGCAGATAATTGACGGGCTGCGGCTCGTAAACCCGCACCGCAGGTGAGTTTACGCAGTATCAAATAGAAGCATAGTGGGAATGGGACTGTTATAAATCTCATCCACTGTGCTTGTAGCACAGAATGCAGCGTTTTGCACACAGTGCAGGTGAGCTGCGTCCAAAATGTTGGTATTCCGGATCGTGGGCACATGCCCATATACTTCATCTGGGCGGTACCAGAGATTTCCCTGGAGGCGTGTATTTCTTCCCCTGTATGAAATTGACCAATCCAACTGGCAACATACTGGAGGAGAAGAAAAAAAAACCCAATAGCTTGTATAGAAGTAAAACCTCTGCACACCCTGTATATATGTAGACAACTGTGCTTAAAATGACTCCTGACCCTTGGCATCATTGATGAGATCAGTTACCTTGTATGCTGGAGGTAATAGTGTTAGAGCGTGGATGGGGAACCATGGTTGGTTGAAATGTGCTTCAGATGTAGTAATGGGACAGGCACAGCCGGTCTGATATAGCAGGGCTGTGATAGTGTAACAGCTGAATTTCACAAATGAAACTCTGCTACATCTGTATTGTATGCAGAGATGGTGTTAGTGGTGTCAGTTTGGTCCTCCCTCTGCCCCTTCATTTTATAATGCTTGATCGTTCTCTTTATCTCAGTCTTTTAGCCTCTCTAGGTGTTCATTTCCTCACTTTTTCTCCTAATCACCTATTCTCCATTACTCTGTTTTATCTCTTTTTTTTTTTCTGTACAGTAGAATGCAGACGCGTGGAGATCACTGGGGTTGTGTGTCAGGACAGTGGAGGAACAGGAGGATACAGTGGGGGCTGTATGAGGAGCAGGGCAGGATGTGTGCTGTGGACTCACTGTAGCAGCGCCTGGCCTAAAACAGGATGGGGGAGCAGTGCATTATATCAGCCTCACTCCATGCTCTGTCCTCCCGTACCTATGATCTTGTCTCCTCACTCAGATTTATGAAAGCTCCTTGGCTGAAGAACGCTTAAGAAGGGAGACACTCTCTGAACATCACCACACTGATGCTCCCATACTATGATGTGCTGTGACTGCAGTCTCCACCCACTGTCAAAACAATCAAGGTTACGTGGCTGCAGTCAGTCTGCATCGTGTGATGTCATGTCGAAATTCAGAGCTCAGGACAAGGCTAGAATTAATATGACCTCTCCCCAACATCATGTGACCGACAGAGCGAGCACTGCTCAAAGGAACATTAATAATATCCGTGCACAGTGAGCGGCGACTAAGTGTGCAGCGGCACTTTGTCTGACAGCTTGCTCAGCAGCAGATCTGTTTTATTGCTTACTTTTATGCAGTGGTGTACCATGATTTCAGTATGTTGAAATTAGGAAGATATTTTATCCAAATGAACCCTGATGCTGGCTTAATATTTAGACAAAATGTACTTCAGCGGTGGCACTCCACTTCCCAGGACTTGAGGCTAGCAATATTTAAGTGGTACCCTGAATTTGTTTTCCCTTTCTTTTAGTTGCAAGGATACCCCATAGCTTTTTGACCAATGAGAGTCTGATCATAAGGACATATTGGACGACTGTCTAAGCGATGGTTAGTCAAAGCGCTTCTGTGTTCTGAGACATGTGGTGGCGGCTTATCTCTGGGAGAGCAAAGCGATCAGCTGTCTAAAATCAGACATTCCCAATTGACATTTCTTCAATCAGTTGGCGGTCTCCCCCTTACACATTAGACTGTTGGCCGAGAACCCATCGATATCTGTGAGATTGAAGAGACTGCAGTGCTGAAACAGATTGCACTTTTACTGAAAGTAATGGCATACCCTAGCTAAATGTCATCACTTAATTTGAGGGGAGTACCCCTTTAATGACTATGTAAGAATAACCAATAATTGATCACCATCTGAAATAAAACCTTTTTGTTTTAGAATACACGTCCAATCAGCACTGCTAATGGGCCTCCGCGTTATCGACTGCTGATGAGTGATGGATTAAATACGCTTTCCTGTAGGTATTTTTTATTAAGTTTTCACTTTTAAACCTATATAGTTGTCAGTGCTTTTGGTACTGTTCTATGTATACCTGTGTGTATGTTTGGGGCAGCACGGAGGCTCAGTGGTTAGCACTGCAGCCTTGCAGCGCTGGAGTCCTGGGTTCAAATCCCACCAAGAACAACATCTGCAAGGAGTTTGTATGTTCTCTTCGCGTTTGTGTGGGTTTCCTCACACATTCTAAAGACATACTGATAGGGAATTTAGATTGTGAGCCCCATTGGGGACAGTGATGATAATGTGTGCAGACTGTAAAGCGCTACAGAATGTTAGCGCTATATAAAAATAAATATTATTTGGGGTGCGTCTACATTGGACAGAAAAATGTTCTTAGAATATGCATATATAATCTGCAAATATCGAAAAAAGTGACACTGCAGCTTTAAAAATCTTCACCATTGATCATTCTTCAAAGTTTGTAAGTAAGAAATGTTAAGTGTTGTCCAGTCTCAGAAGAAAGGTTTGCAAACACTCAATTACTCCCGAAGTGTAACTACGCGGTCACAGGACTGCATGTATGTGATGTGCACAAATGTGGCCACCTTGTCTTACCTGGCTTCTCTCACTTCTATTGATGAGACTAGTTGTCACATTACTGCAGTTGGGTAAATGACGTTTATGTGGGCACGTGACCGGCAACACACATGGAAAATACACGGGAATTGAGTGTTTTCATCGCTCACTGTCGCATAGAGGACCTGGAGACTTCTCTTCTGAGGCCTGACCACACTTTTAAAATGTCATATACGTGCCTGGAACTAACTTAACACGGCTGTGAATCTTCCACATAGTTTTTCCTGTGTGGATGCAGGGCTGTGGTGTTAAAATTGTCAGAAATATTCAGACTTCTGCTTTAAATCATCATTGCAGCATTTTTTTATAGCAGTTGTGGAGTTATGCTACCAATGTAAGTTTCCTACTACCCCATCTCTCATACCAGCTGCCATCTTCATCTTTTATCCACTCCGCTCTCATCGGTCTCCCAACAGTTTGTGATCTGCCAATTCACTCCAGGGTTTTCTGGAGCGAGCCAGAGGTCACTTTACAATGCAAGTCTATGAGAGCTTTGTTCAGGTTCTCATAGACTTAAATTGAGAGCTTGTGAACGTTACCTCTGTCTCCCGGCCAGTCAGAAGTAGAGATTATCTTATATGTTCGATTCTCCGCTTATTCGGCAAGCACTAGCGCTTACTGAATAAGCTACAGCGGGAACCCGGATACATGGAGCGCTCCGGCTGTTCTGCTCCGCAGCTGCATGGGTCGCGGCTGTGTGTTGGGCTCTCCATGCATGTGCTGTGACTGTCATACAGCCACAACACATGCAGCTGCGTAGCCGAACAGCTGATCAGGCGGCGTTCTCCAGGTTACTGGTGGTGCTTATTCAGTAAGCACTATAGCTTGCCAAATATGCACGGACCCGAACATATTCGCTCATCTCTAGTCAGAAGTTGCGGCACCGGGAAGAGCTAAAGATGGCTGATGAGTATAATATTAGATGCAGGAATCTTGCGTTAATAGCACTACCCCAGTGGTGAAATTTAAAAAAAAAATAAAATGCTACAGTGCTGCTTATAAAATTTAAAAAAAATTAAGCTTGGTCTTTTAATTAACGTTCATAAGAATTTAGCATTTAGAAATGTTGATATAAGTATGTTGCATTAATATAAGGCTCTTATTTATCAAAACAAAAAACTGATATTGATGTGACCATTTTACCAGTGTCACTTTATTACTAATTATTGTTTGTTTATGAAGCAGTTAGTGGGAAAATAGAGGATGCAGAGTTAGAACGCTACTCTACGGACTTCACAGCTCCGTGTGGACCTGACCCTAGTGGTATTATAAAGGCATGGGAGCGATTCATCAAGAGTGAACTATGTACTAAATTTGTTTAAACTTGTTGACCAGGCAAATAAACAATGCTACCTGCCATATTCACCTGCTGTTATCCCCATGGATCCTGTATCCGGGCTGTGGAGTCGAAAAGCCAAATCTCCGACTCCTCATATTTCCTGAATCGCCCCCACAGTATTGGCCACTACTGATCACGGACATAAAGTGCAGCACAGATTCATCTCAACTAAAAGCCCAGATCTTTAGATCAGGAAAAGACATTTATAGGACATTTCAGAACTTTCCCAAATTCTTATGAAAACATTACATCACATCCTGCATTGTACTATACCCAATTTATTACATATTTTAGGAGTCAACGTCAGTCCATTTTATACAGACTCCAACTCTACAGCCCTGTCCAGTGCAGTCCGCTCCTTGATCTGTATTGATACTGGAAGTGTTGAGGCCTGTGATTGGCTGACATGGTCCAGTGATTTACACAGCGCAATGCTATATAAACATTTGATGCAATGCTGTTCAAGCCGCATGACTGCTGCAGATAATCTAAGGCTAAAGGGGTGACATCATTTTAGAGTGGCAGATTTTACTTTCAAAGAATCCAAGTCCTTTGTGATTGTTTTTAGAGTAGAAACCTTTTCAAAGGCTCAGGACTCTTCATGAATTTGGTGCACCTTTCATCTAGCCATGTATCGGTCAGAAATGTATGGCTGCTATGATCTAGAGTAGGTTCTATGTTCTTTACACATTCTTACTAGGAAAAATGCACAGAATTTTTCTCCTCCCTTGACAGCACCACCTGAGATTGGGTATCCGCCCACCAGGACAGGAAACCTACTGAATAAAAAGGCGTACCGGTACCTCTCCTCGGTTTCTTGTCCTCGTGGAAACCTTCCATGTCTGTGCAAGGCCGGGAATGCTGGAGGAAGCTGACGTGTCCTGGAGTGCGCCGGAAAGTGAGTCCGCCTGGGTCTACGCTTGCGCGGGACGCAGGAGGATGTCTGGAGCATCCCGGTGATGTAGCGTGCCAGAGACTTCAGCGGCCATCCTGGTCTGCTCGGGGCTAAGGGAATCCCTGCACACACTGTGCCATATTTGAAACCTCAGGAGACGAGGTGTGCGGGGCCACCCAATATTTAAAGGGAAGTGCCCAGGAAGATGGTGGCATTTCCTGCAGCATTCTAATCATGGATGAGCCACAGCAGCCGACACCACTACCACCACCAACTTCGCTGCAGTTGACACAGGAGCCTTTTTAGCCCCACCAGCAGCATTGGCAAGGACGCAGTGGCAGGCGTACAATCAGCAGAACCAGCCTGAAGAGCAAGGTAGGTCAGGAGCCTACCTAATGCGGCTAGCTTGGGAAATTCTTCTGGTTATGGAGGAACATCAGCTACAAATATCGGCCCCTACACATAAAGGGGAAGGAAAATGACGAAGTAGATTTCCTCAGCCGGACATCTTTAAGACGGGGAATGGGAGCTGGATCCATCAATTTTCCAGCAGATTGTGGATCTTTGGGGCAGCCAGAGATAGACTTGTTTGCCAACAGGAAGACAAAGTTCTTCTGCTCACTAAACCCAAGAGAAAAACCATGCGCAGTAGATGCACTACAGATTCCTTGGGGTTTCCGACTGGCCTATGCATCTCCCCCGTTGATATTGATCCCGGCAGTTCTGAGGAAGGTATGGAGAGGAAGGAGATAGACGTCCTCCTTATTTCTCCGTTTTGGCCCAAGAGACCATGGTTCTCATGAATGAGGAGGAAGTCCTTGGCGGATCCTAGGATTCTCCCGGATGTTCCGGTTTTCCTCAGGTAGGGCCCAGTGTCACATCCTTAGAACTCAGGTCTACATTTTGACTGCCTGGATTTTGAGACGATGCTTCTAGCACAGGAAAGGTTGTCTCCGGCCTTGATTGCTACCCTGATGCAGCGTAGGAAGCCTATAAGAACTAGGCTATACGGCAGGATATGGGCTACGTTTTTGGCTTTTTCAGGGCAGTCTGTTGGTACAATCCCAATCAGAGCTATTTTAGACTTCCTTCAGCGGGGTATGGAGGTGGGCCTAGCCGCCAGCACCCTTAAGATGCAGATATCTGCCTTGGGGGCCCTATATACAGTGGGGCAAAAAAGTATTTAGTCAGTCAGCAATAGTGCAAGTTCCACCACTTAAAAAGATGAGAGGCATCTGTAATTTACATCATAGGTAGACCTCAACTATGGGAGACAAACTGAGAAAAAAAAAATCCAGAAAATCACATTGTCTGTTTTTTTTTCATTTTATTTGCATATTATGGTGGAAAATAAGTATTTGGTCAGAAACAAGCAATCAAGATTTCTGGCTCTCACAGACCTGTAACTTCTTCTTTAAGAGTCTCCTCTTTCCTCCACTCATTACCTGTAGTAATGGCACCTGTTTAAACTTGTTATCAGTATAAAAAGACACCTGTGCACACCCTCAAACAGTCTGACTCCAAACTCCACTATGGTGAAGACCAAAGAGCTGTCAAAGGACACCAGAAACAAAATTGTAGCCCTGCACCAGGCTGGGAAGACTGAATCTGCAATAGCCAACCAGCTTGGAGTGAAGAAATCAACTGTGGGAGCAATAATTAGAAAATGGAAGACATACAAGACCACTGATAATCTCCCTCGATCTGGTGCTCCACGCAAAATCCCACCCCGTGGGGTCAGAATGATCACAAGAACGGTGAGCAAAAATCCCAGAACCACGCGGGGGGACCTAGTGAATGAACTGCAGAGAGCTGGGACCAATGTAACAAGGCCTACCAAAAGTAACACACTACGCCACCATGGACTCAGATCCTGCAGTGCCAGACGTGTCCCACTGCTTAAGCCTGTACATGTCCGGGCCCGTCTGAAGTTTGCTAGAGAGCATTTGGATGATCCAGAGGAGTTTTGGGAGAATGTCTTATGGTCTGATGAAACCAAACTGGAACTGTTTGGTAGAAACACAACTTGTCGTGTTTGGAGGAAAAAGAATACTGAGTTGCATCCATCAAACACCATACCTACTGTAAAGCATGGAGGTGGAAACATCATGCTTTGGGGCTGTTTCTCTGCAAAGGGGCCAGGACGACTGATCCGGGTACATGAAAGAATGAATGGGGCCATGTATCGTGAGATTTTGAGTGCAAACCTCCTACCATCAGCCAGGGCATTGAATATGAAACGTGGCTGGGTCTTTCAACATGACAATGATCCAAAGCACACTGCCAGGGCAACGAAGGAGTGGCTTCGTAAGAAGCATTTCAAGGTCCTGGAGTGGCCAAGCCAGTCTCCAGATCTCAACCCTATAGAAAACCTTTGGAGGGAGTTGAAAGTCCGTGTTGCCAAGCGAAAAGCCAAAAACATCACTGCTCTAGAGGAGATCTGCATGGAGGAATGGGCCAACATACCAACAACAGTGTGTGGCAACCTTGTGAAGACTTACAGAAAACGTTTGACCTCTGTCATTGCCAACAAAGGATATATCACAAAGTATTGAGATGAAATTTTGTTTCTGACCAAATACTTATTTTCCACCATAATATGCAAATAAAATGAAAAAAAACAGACAATGTGATTTTCTGGATTTTTTTTTCTCAGTTTGTCTCACATAGTTGAGGTCTACCTATGATGTAAATTACAGACGCCTCTCATCTTTTTAAGTGGTGGAACTTGCACTATTGCTGACTGACTAAATACTTTTTTGCCCCACTGTAACTATAGCCTGGTGGTGGATAAGATGGGTGGCTAGGTTTATTAAAGCTTGATAGAGGTCTAGACCTATTCCAGCTCCAAAAATGCCTCGGTGGGAACTAAAATCTAGGCTTGAAAGCAGGGCTGTGGAGTCGGTAAGCCAAACCTGTGACTCCTACTCCTCAATTTCCCTTACACCGACTCCGACTCCCACATATATTGCTTATATTTAAGTGAAAAATGTATTGTAGTACAATGTGAACATCAGACATTTAATCATTTCTATGATCCAATAATCAAGATATTTAGAACATAATATCTATTTATTGGAATACAACTTTAGAACACAAAAAACTAATAAATTGTAAATATGTAATACACTGTATACATGTACATGTATACGGTACAGACCAAAGTTTGGACACGCCTTCTCATTCAAAGAGTTTTCTTTATTTTCATGACTATGAAAATTGTAGATTCATTCTGAAGGCATCAAAACAATGAATTAACACATGTGGGATTATATAATTAAAGTGTGAAACAACTGAAAATATGTCTTATATTCTAGATTCTTCAAAGTAGCCACCTTTTGCTTTGATTACTGCTTTGCACACTCTTGGCATTCTCTTGATGAGCTTCAAGTGGTAGTCACCAGAAATGGTCTTCCAACAGTCTTGAAGGAGTTCCCAGAGATGCTTAGCACTTGTTGGCCCTTTTGCCTTCACTCTGCGGTCCAGCTCACCCCAAACCATCTCGATTGGGTTCAGGTCTGGTGACTGGAGGCCAGGTCATCTGGCGTAGCACCCCGTCACTCTCCTTCTTGGTCAAATAGCCCTTACACAGCCTGGAGGTGTGTTTGAGGCCATAGTCCTGTTGAAAAATAAATGATGGTCCAACTAAACACAAACCGGATGGAATAGCATGCCGCTGCAAGATGCTGTGGTAGCCATGCTGGTTCAGTATGCCTTCAATTTTGAATCAATCCCCAACAGTGTCACCAGCAAATCTCCCCCACACCATCACACTTCCTCCATGCTTCACGGTGGGAACCAGGCATATAGAGTCCATCCGTTCACCTTTTCTGCGTCGCACAAAGACATGGTGGTTGGAACCAAAGATCTCAAATTTGGACTCATCAGACCAAAGCACAGATTTCCACTGGTCTAATGTCCATTCCTTGTGTTCTCTAGCCCAAACAAGTCTCTTATGCTTGTGGCCTGTACTTAGCAGCTATTTTACCATGAAGGCCTGCTGCACAAAATCTCCTCTTAACAGTTGTAGAGATGTGTCTGCTGCTAGAACTCTGTGTGGCATTGACCTGGTCTCTATTCTGAGCTGCTGTTAACCTTCGATTTCTGAGGCTGGTGACTAGGATGAACTTATCCTCCGCAGCAGAAGTGACTCCTGGTCTTCCTTTCCTGGGGCGGTCCTCATGTGAGCCAGTTTCTTTGTAGCGCTTGATGGTTTTTGCCACTGCACTTGGGGACACTTTCAAAGTTTTCCCAATTTTTCAGACTGACTAACCTTCATTTCTTAAAGTAATGATGGCCACTCGTTTTTGTTTACTCAGCTGCTTTTTTCTTGCCATAATACAAATTCTAACAGTCTATTCAGTAGGACTATCACCTGTGTATCCACCAGACTTCAGCACAACACAACTGATGGTCCCAACCCCATTTATAAGGCAAGAAATCCTACCTATTAAACCTGACAGGGCACACCTGTGAAGTGAAAACCATTTCCGGTGACTACCTCTTGAAGCTCATCAAGAGAATGCCAAGAGTGTGCAAAGCAGAAATCAAAGCAAAAGGTGGCTACTTTGAAGAACCTAGAATATAAGACATACAGTATTTTCAGTTGTTTCACACTTTTTTGTTAATTATATAATTCCACATGTGTTAATTCATAGTTTTGATGCCTTCAGAGTGAATCTACAATTTTCATAGTCATGAAAATAAAGAAAACGCTTTGAGAAGGTGTGTCCAAACTTGGTCTGTACTGTGTGTGTGTATATATATATATATATATATATATATATATATATATATATATATATATATATATATATAACATACACACACACAATGACTTATCTCGGCTAAGATAAAGCCTAGATCCTCAGGCTACATTCACACTATGGGCGTAGCCAGGATCAAACCGGGGGGGGGGGGGGCAGAGTCTCATACTGTTCCGCAGAATTTCATACTGCACCCCTCAGCTGCTGCAGAACCTTATACTTCACACCCCTACACTTGAAAATAAAGCCTGCACCTTAAGAAGATGTGATGAATGCAGTCTATTCCAACTATCAGTTGATGTTGATTTTACTGAAGACGTGCAATGCATGTCCTGGGCGTCCTTTTGGGCAGCTATGAGGTGTACCTGACTGGTGCTAAAAAAAAAGGGAGTGTTAGTCTGTGTGCTATCCGGCTTTCATTCTTTTTGGTACAGATATGATATGGATAGACAGATATGGATAAATGGATATATAGATAAAGCGGATTTCTAATCTGCTTTTGCTATTGAAAACATCTATGAGCTCAAAAACCTTTCAGGTGATGCGGTTTTTTAAAAAGCTGATCTGCTTTTGCAACTGAAAAACGTATCCTCAAAAAACGCAGGAAAAACGCTGTGTGAATGTAGCCTTAGATCAGGAATAGAACAGTCATTTATAGGACATTTCATAACTTTCCCACATTCCTATGAAAAAATATTCAGCATATTCTGCATTGAACTACTGTACCCAATTTATTATATATTTTAAGAGTCGGAGTCGGTCCATTTTATACCAACTCCGACTCCACCAAAATGAGCACCGACCCCAACTCCACAGCCCTGCTTGAAAGTCTTAACAAGATCGCCCTTTGAGCTCCTTCATGAAGTGTCAGATAAAGATACGATCACTAAAAACAGCGATTCTAGTTGCCCTGACGTCGGCCTGCAGGGTTTGTAATTTATAGGCCCTATCTATTAATCATCCTTTTATGCAGGTATCAGATAATAGTGGTTTTTAGGCAAAATCCAGCATATCTTCCCAAAGTGGCCTCAAAGTTTCTTGGAGTCAGGAGGTAGTTCTTCCTTCTTTCTGTAGAAAACTTAAGACTGCAGGAGAACACAGACTTCACACACTAGACGTCAGGAGGACCTTGATGCAGTACTTATCTTACTTCTCTAGTAATAGACCGGTTCCTGGAAACCTGAAAGTTGATTCCACCAGGACCATGGCGACCTCCTGGGCTGAAAGAGCGGAGGTGTCCATCGACAAGATAAGGCAGCCACATGGTCTTCCCCTTCCACCTTCTAAAGACACTATCGCCTCAAACTATCCTCCTCTGTTGACCTGTCCTTTAGGAGGAAGGTATTGCAAGCGGTGATCCCTCCCTAAAGGTGCTTTTGATCTATTTAAATCTCAGGTGGTGCGGTCATGGGAGAAGGGAAAAAAATCTTAGTTACTTACCGGTAATGGGATTTTACAGAGCCCATGAAAGCACCCTTATATTCTCTCCCCCGCTTTGTCACTTGTGCTGTGCACTTTTAAAAAAAAAATCTTGAAAAATCTTTGGTCACGGTTCTGTTACTGTCTGGAGGTCCTCTCATGCTCTGAAACCAAACTGATGTGGAGAGGTACTACCTTTTTATTCAGTAGGTTTCCTGTCTTGATGGTCAGATACCTTCTCTCAGGTGGTGCTGTCATAGGCTCTGTGAAATCACATTACCGGTAAGTAATTAAGATTTTATTCCTTTATTCTATATTTTTTGTGCCGTTTTGGCTACTAGTACAGACTTGTGGCTGTAGTTGCATTGTAACAGCACATCTATATAGTGGTCATTCAGCCTGGCCAACTTGATGTACACAGTTTTGTCTAACACAGTGCTCTTTTTTTTCTATACATAAATATTTGACAAATATGCACCAGTTACCAGTTATAGTTTGTACATTTTTCATGTTTTAGCTTTTATGTTGGCAACGCAGCTGAACTCTCTTGTGGACGACAACCTCCTTGCAGCTAACTGCATCTGTCAGGTCTCCCGGTATATTGTGAACAACTTGAAAGATGGAAGGTATTTAGCCCCTTGTTACTGCATTGTCTTTATCAATCAGCACATCACTGAGCTTTACTCTGCCTTTACTCTGTCGCCTCATTGGGGGACACAGAACCATGGGTGTTATGCTGCTGTCCACTAGGAGGCAACACTGCATAATCTGAAAAAGATTAACTATGGCTCCTCCTCTGCAGTATACACCCCTGGACGGCGTCAGACTTCTCCAGTTTTTGCTTAGTGTTGCAAGGAGGCACACCTAAAGATTTTATTTTTTTTTTCCGACGGATTACAGATGAAGAGTGGGTCTCCAGTGAGACTCCCGGCATGGCTCCTTCCTCGGCCCCCTATTATGGGGTGCCCGGTTGAAGTTGAGATGGCTATTCCCCATGTTGCTCCTTCCCCAGTCCCTTTGGGGTCTGTTTTGAGGTCGAGGCGAGGATGAAGACCCCTTATGGTGACAGACGCACCCTCCCTAATCCCCCTCAATGGGCATTAGGTTGAGATGCCTCAGGTAGGGTCGGTACAAGGCAGCATTCTGCAGATTAAACAGCCAGGGAGCTCAGCCCTGCTGCAGGCTCCTGTTGGGGTCCGGGGGAGAGTGCGGGCAGACATGGCACATACAGAGACAGGGCTCCCTGCGCCCCTGTCTCTGCGGCAGCATCAGCTCCATAGCGCCTCAGGGGGACCCCTCACATGGCCCCGTTACCGCTACTAGGCCCCCCGCTATCGTGCCTCTCAATCCGGAGGGGTCTGGTTCAGATCCGACCCCCTCCCGGACATCCGCGCCGGCCTGGAGCCTTTCTGGGCATCAGGCTTCTAATTTAGACCACGGCTTTGGCCTAGCTGAAGCCACCTCCTCCCCGGCCCACCCCCCGGATGACGAATATGACATTCTACAGTGTCATAGAAGGGGCGGATCGAAGCAGAATGGGCGTGTTTTTACATAGCCCTGCGCGCTCTTTTTCAGCTCTCCGCCCCCCTTCTTCCTCCTCGTCTTCTCGGCGGCCATCTAAGCTGCAGCAGACGCCGTCTGTGACATCAGCAGCAACGCCAGCAGTCTCCGGGGGGCACAAGACTGTGAATTGTCGGCACTGGTCCTAGGGGCACACTGGTGGGGTAAGATCACAGCTGGGTTCTCTTTACTCGGCTGTGAATCCATATTACCTATAAGGCTCTCCTATAGTTTTCCTCTGCGTAGCCACCCCTGTAGGGTCCTCTGCTAGCCACCCTCTGTGCACTATGCCGGGCTCAAGGAAGAGAACCAGGCAGGACTGCTTTTATGCTTTCTGCACAGCCTGCAAAACCACTCTCCCCAGTGGCAGCACGTACCCGCACTGCCGGGATTGTATCCAAGATACTGGGTCAGAGCCCCAAGAATCCCCTACCATTGCTTCAGCGTCGGCTACCATGCCGGAATGGGCTACTCAGATGTCGCAGTCTGACACAGTCCGTAGATAACCTAACCTCCACACTACTCCAGGCTCTGCAGGGTCATGCCTCGGCTATGAACGTTACCCAGCAAAGGGACAGCTCGTGTCAAGGACATGCCGTTTCCGACACAGACGTAAGCAGACCCACAGGTCGCGTTCATCCGCGTCATCCCATAGTACACGGTCATCACCCTCCAGGGAGAGACACCGTGGTTCCAGGTCACCTAGACCGTCCCCTAACAGAGACAGACAACACAGATCTCCACAGCGATCCCCGACCACAGAAGACCTCCACCCCAGTTCGCCCACCAGGAAACGCCTTAGCGACACGCAGGAATCGGAAGGCATCGGTGACTCCGACTCAGACAACGAAACGGAGAGGTCTCTGGCCCCCCCGAGTAATACGGCGCTAGTTGAATGCGTAATTTCCATCCATCGGGGGCTGGGCATTTTTGATCCACCCTCGGAAGCCCCAGAACACAAAATTTGTTTTGAAAGTGTTCTAAAACCACCTAAGGTCTTCTCTAATCACCCGGAATTTCAGGCGATACTTACTAAGCAGTTTTCGCAGCCTGAGAAGAAATTCGTCAATCACAAATATCTGGAAGCAAGGTTCCCCTTTCCACAGAAGGACACCAAGGAGTGGACAGATCCACCCGAAGTGGACCCCCCAGTCTCTAGGCTAGCAGCACAGACCCTCCTATCAATGCCAGATAGCTCAACCCTCAGACGCAGCAGACCGGCAGGTAGAACGCATGGCTCGTTCAATGTTTGGAGCGGCAGGGGCCTCTCTGGCTCCCGCGTTCGCTTCAGTCTGGGCGGCCAAGGCCATTATAGCTTGGGCCAAAAAATTGCAGGCTGGCCTCCGAGCCTCAAATCCTGAGCTGTCTGACCAGGCGGTGCAAATAGCTGTGGTAGCAGATTACATGCTTCATGCAGTTCTGGATTCCGCAAGAGGTGTAGCGGGAATAGCATCAAACGACATCACGATCCGGCGTATCCTCTGGCTGCGGGAATGGAAAGCGGACGCGGCCTCAAAGAAGTCCCTCACGCATCTCGCGTACCTCAGTGGGCGGCTTTTCGGTGAAAAGTTGGGACACAATGATATCCAGTGCCACCGGGGGTAAGAGTACCTCTCTCCCTCAACTAAAACCTAAACGCACGTTCAAAAGGCGTAACCAAGCTCTATTCCGATCCTTTCGGAATTTGTCAGGCTGGTCCGTCTCGCGCCCAGCACAAAATCGTAACCGCTCTCCGCACAGAGACAACCCACGGGCGACCCAGAGGCCGGACAGGACCTGGCAGTCGAAAGCAGGCCAGGCAAAGCCCAAAGGAGTTAAACCTCAGACTTTCTCCTCTTCATGACTCAGAATTCCGGAAGACAACCCACTCGTAGGCGGACGACTGCTACTCTTTCAGCAGGTCTGGCTGCCTATTACAGAAGACAGGTGGGTCAAGGAAATAGTGTCTTCCGGATACAAGATCGAGTTCACTTCCAGCTCACCGAACAGGTTCTTCCTCTCTGTTCCCCCAAAACCGCCAGACAAGGCTCGTGCCTTCCATCAAGCCGTTTCCTCCCTCCTTCAGGCAGGAGTCATAGTACTGGTTCCTGCAGAAGAGCGGTTCCGAGGGTTCTACTCCAATTTGTAGTCCCCAAGAAGGGAGGCAGCGTTCGGCCCATACAAGACCTAAAACAAGTATGTTCGGGTTCGTCATTTTCGCATGGAGTCCCTTCGGTCAATCATTGCGTCCATGGAGAAGGTAGAATATCTCGCCTCCATAGACATACAAGACGCATACCTACATATACCGATTGCTCCCGCCCATCAGAGATTTCTCAGATTCGCAATCAACCAGGACCACTACCAGTTCGTGGCTCTCCTGTTCGGACTCGCCACGGCTCCCAGAACGTTTACCAAGATCATGGCAGCCACCATGGACGTTCTACACTCCAGAGGCATAGTAGTCGTTCCATACCTGGACGACCTCATCAAGGCTTCCACCTTCAAGGATTGCGAGGTCAGCGTCTCAATCACTATCGACACTGAGTCACCTGGGCTGGTTAGTCAACTTACAAAAGTCATCAACTACCCCGAGTCAGTCTCTGACCTTCCTGGGGATGTTATTCGACACCTCCAGAGGTCTGGTGCTCCTTCCCAGGGACAAAGCACTGGCTCTCCGTCTAGGAGTCCGCATACTCCTCCGCAATTCCCCCCCGATCTCTCCAGTTTGCCATGAGAGTACTCGACAGGATGGCAGCAGCAATGGAGGCGGTACCATTTGCCCAGTTTCACCTCAGGCCTCTTCAGCTAGCCATCCTCAAGTCCTGGGACAGGAATCCTTTCTCCCTCGACAGGGAGTTCCGGCTAACATCGGCAACCAGGAGGTCCCTACACTGGTGGCTCAAGCCAACCTCACTTGCAACGGGAAAATCCTTTCTAGTCAATGGAAGGTCCTGACCGCCGACGCGAGCCTGATAGGTTGGGGTGCTGTGCACCTACATCACAAAGCACAGGGCAAGTGGTCACCAGTGGAAGCGAACATGCCCATCAACATCCTGGAAATTCAGGCTATCTTCCTGGCATTGAGAGCCTTTCATCACTTGCTGGCAGCCTCTCATATCAGGATACAGTCGGACAATGCCATGGCGGTTGCATATGTGAATCACCAAGGCGGGAACTGCAGTACCCAGGCGATGAGAGAAGTGGCACATATCCTCCACTGGGCGGAAGACACGAGGTTGGTACTCTGAGGTCCACATCCCGGGTGTGGACAACTGGGAAGCCGACTTCCTATGCAGACAAGGAATGGACTCGGGGGAGTGGTCTCTCCATCCCAAAATTTTTCTCCAGATCTGCCATCGCCGGGGGACCCCGGATGTGGACCTAATGGCATCCCATCTCAATGCAAAGGTCTCCAATTTCATGGCTAGGACACGCGATCCGCGGTCGCTCGGAGCAGATGCCCTGGTTCAGGACTGGACCCAGTTGCAGCTTCTGTACATTTTTCCTCCTCTTCCCCTGATATCCAGAGTGGTGAGGAAGATCAAATAAGAGGGAGTTCCAACCATCCTGGTCGCTCCAGACTGGCCCAGACGTACATGGTACGCCGACGTCGTACAACTTACAGCAGATGCCCCCTGGTGTCTCCCCGACCGTCCTGATCTTCTGTCACACGGCCCGTTCTTCCACCAGAACTCGGGGGCCCTCAATTTGACGGTGTGGCCCTTGAGACCTGGGTTCGCTTAAGAGCCAGGTGTCAGCGCTCTGTGCTTTTCCAGAAGCGCATTGCTAACAAGCCGCAAGTGAGGACTTTTCTCCAGGGGGTCTCCCGATTGGTTCCCCCCTACAGACGTCCACTGGAGACGTGGGACCTCAACCTGGTCCTGACAGCATTGCAGGCACCACCTTTCGAACCCCTTAAAGAAGTCCCACTCCGCCTTCTATCACAGAAGGTGGTGGTCTTTCTGATGGCAATCACCTCGCTACGCATGGTGTCTGAACTGTCGGCACTCCTGCAGATGGCCCTTCCTGGCCTTTTACCAGGACAAGATGGTTCTCCGTACGGTTCCATTCTTCCTTCCGAAGGTTGTGTCCAACTTCCACCTCAATGAGGAAATTTCACTGCCATCCCTTTGCCCGGTTCCGATTCATAGAGTGGAGAAGGCTCTGCATACGCTTGACCTCATCAGGGCATTGCGTATATACGTGTCTAGGACTGCACCCTTCCAAAAGTCTGATTCCCTTTTCCTTCTTCCGGAAGGCGTTCGCAAGGGTCTGCCGGCTTCCAAAGCTACTCTTGCCAGGTGGATCAGGTCCACCATACAAGAGGCTTACCGCCTTAACAACTCTCCCCTTCCGGCTGGTATCACGGCACATTCTACGCGGGCGGTAGGGGCCTCTTGGGCCATTCGGCACCAGGCTTCGGCACAACAAGTGTGTAAGGCGACCACTTGGACTAGCCTACACACGTTTCCAAAACACTACAAAGTTCATACCCAGTCCTCAGCGGACGCGAGCCTGGGTAGACGGGTTCTGCAGGCGGCAGTGCCACAAGTTTAGGGACCTGTCGGCACAATATTCGTCCATTGCTTCCCACCCAGGGACTGCTTTGGGACGTCCCATGGTTCTGTGTCCCCCAATGAGGCGAAGAGTAAAGGAGATTTTTGTGTACTCACCGTGAAATCTCTTTCTCTTAGCCTCTAATTGGGGGACACAGCTCCCACCCTGTTACCCTTACGGGCCGTTGTTACGGGTGAGTTCTCATATTGTTCTTTGAGCTCGTACAGAGTGGCCTTCTTACAGGCATGGTTGTTATTTCTGTTATGTTCCTCCTAATGCTTTTGCACAAAACTGGAGAAGGCTGATGCCGTCCACGGGTGTATACTGCAGAGGAGGAGCAAAAGTTAATCTTTTTCAGATTATGCATAGTGTCGCCTCCTAGTGGACAGCAGCAAAACACCCATGGTTCTGTGTCCCCCAATTAGAGGCTAAGAGAGAGATTTTACAGCGAGTACACAAAAATCTCCTTTTTTAAGCCATTGTCAACTGTTCAGTTTGCGCATGTATATTAGCAGAAATTCATTGATTTTTGCTGGATATTAATATTAAATGTGTTGCTCGATATAGTATATACCATGGGATTACATTAGTTTTGGGGTTTTTAAACTTTGACTCATGTGGATGTAGTCTATAGGATGAATATATGAAGTCTAATCTATATTTGTACCTGCTCTGGCTGGGGTGGTGGAGTGGCAGCGGGTCACAGGAGGCAGGAGAGGGCGACTGTGGCTAACTCCTGTGCCCGCTGCTAAAGAGAAATAAATATTTACTGCATTTCACGCCTATGGGCGTGGAGGGCAACCAATATTTTCTGTTTTAATAGTGGTCACTTTGTTAGTCTCAACAATCGGTTTCCTGCAGCTGCCGGCAGTTCACACTCACTGCTCTCCACTCCCATCGGTGTGGAATACAGTGCATATTCCCTTTAGTCGGGCAGCTGCAAGGAAGCCTGCGGCTAACCCTGTGCTCACTACTAAAGAGCAGTGAATACTCCCCACGCACATAGTTTTGGCGTTGAGAGTAGTAAGTATTCCAGCTGTTGTCCTCGGATCATAAGCAGCACATGATGTCTCTGTCATGCGCTGATTACAAGCATAAAGCAGCGCTGGCATCGAAACAAGACATTGCAAGGGAGTATTTTTTTTTTTTTTTTGTGTGTTTTTCTTATGCTGGCCATGCATACCAGTATAGGGATGAGGAGGCCATGAACACCTGCATACCAGGATAGGGATGAGGGGGACTATGCGTACTATGATAGGCATGGTCCCTCTCATCCCTATCAGGATTGGAATGAGGGGGTCATGCTCACCAGGCTAAGGTGTGGGGGAATGTACCTACCAGGCTAGGGATGATTTGGCCGTGCATAAAAGGATTGGGATGAGGAGGCCGTGCATACCAGAATTGGGATGAGAAGCCATGCATATCAGGATGGGGATGAGGGGGCCATGCATGCCAGGATAGGGATGAGAGGAGCATGCATTCCAGGATGGGGATGAGGGGAGCATGCATGCCGGGATAGGGATGAGGGGAGCATGCATGCCGGGATAGGGATGAGGGGAGCATGTGTTCCGGGATTTGGATGAGGAGGCCGTGCATGCCAGGATGGGAATGAAGGGGCCATGCATGCCAGGATGGGGATGAGGGGACCATGTATGCCAGTATGGGGATGAGGGGACCATGTATGCCAGTATAGGGGATATTAAGTACAAAATTGACCACATTTTTTATTTCAATTTTTTTTTTTCCTGCTCTAAAATTTAGGTGCGCCTTATGGTCCAGTACAAACAAATAAACCAAGGGCACTGGAATTTTGTAAATCTATACCGCCTTCATTTTGCCACAATTATTTCTTAAGTTATGTAATCAATTAGTATGATAGATCAGGGGTGTTTGTGATTTATCTTATTACAAGGTAATTAACCCCTTCATGACCAAGCCTATTTTGACCTTAATGACCAGGCCATTTTTTGCAATTCTGACCAGTGTCCCTTTATGAGGTAATAACTCAGGAACGCTTCAATGGATCCTAGCGATTCTGAGATTGTTTTTTCGTGACATATTGGGCTTCATGTTAGTGGTAAATTTAGGTTGATAATTTTTGCGTTTATTTGTCAAAAAATCAGAAATTTGGTGAAAATTTAGAAAATTTTGCAATTTTCAAATTTTGAATTTTTATTCTGTTAAACCAGAGAGTTATGTGACACAAAATAGTTAATAAATAACATTTCCCATATGTCTACTTTACATCAGCACAATTTTGGAAACAAAATATTTTTTTGTTAGGAAGTTATAAGGGTTAAAAGTTGACCAGCGATTTCTCATTTTTACAATAAAATTTACAAAACCATTTTTTTAGGGACCACCTCACATTTGAAGTCACTTTGAGGGGTCTATATGGCAGAAAATACCCAAAAGTTACACCATTCTAAAAACTGCACCCCTCAAGCTACTCAAAACTACATTCAAGAAGATTATTAACCCTTCAGGTGTTTCACAGGAACTAAAGCAATGTGGAAAGAAAAAATGGACATTTTAATTTTTCCAACAAAAATTTTCTTTTAGCATCAATTTTTTCATTTTCACATGGGAAACAGGATAAAATGGATGCTAAAATTTGTTGGGCAATTTCTCCGGAGTACAACGATACCTCATATGTAGTCATAAACCACTGTTTGGGTGCACGGCACGGCTCAGAAGGGAAGAAGCGCCATTTGACTTTTTGAATGGAAAATATGCTGGAATATTTAGCGGTTGCCATGTCGTGTTTGGAGAGCCCCTGTGTGCATAAACATTGGAGCTCCTCCACAAGTGACCCCATTTTGGAAACTAGACCCCCCAAGGAACTTATCTAGATGCATAGTGATCACTTTGAACCCCCAGGTACTTCACAAATTGATCTGTAAAAAAAACAAAACACTTTTTTTTTCACAAAAATTTTCTTTTAGCCTCAGTTTTTTCATTTTCACATGGGCAACAGGATAAAATGGATCCTAAAATTTGTTGAGCAATTTCTCCTGAGTGCACAGATACCTCATATGTGGTCATAAACCACTGTTTGGGTGCACGGCATGGCCCGGAAGGCAAGGAGCACCATTTGACTTTTTGAATGGAAAATTAGCTCCAATCGTTATCGGACACCATGTCGCATTTGGAGAGCCCCTGTGCACCTAAACATTGGAGCTCCCCCACAAGTGACCCCATTTTGGAAACTAGACCCCCTAAGGAACTTATCTAGATGTGTAGGGAGCACTTTGAACCCCCAAGTGCTTCACAAAAGTTTATAACACAGAGCAGTGAAAATAAAAAATAATTTTTTTTCCTCAAAAATGATTTTTAGCACACTATTTTTAATTTTCACAAGGCTAACAGGAGAAATTGGACCACAAATCTTGTTGTCCAGTTTGTCCTGAGTACGCTGGTACCCCATATGTGGGGGGGAACCACTGTTTGGGCACACGGCAGGGCTCAGAAGGGAAGGAGCGCCATTTGACTTTTTAAAATGCAAATTACTTCCAATCGTTAGCGGACACCATGTTGTGTTTGGAGAGCCACTGTGTGCCTAAACATTGGAGCTCCCCCACAAATGACCCCATTTTGGAAACTAGACCCCCTAAGGAACTTATCTAGATGTGTAGTGAGCACCTTGAACCCTCAAGTGCTTCACAAAAGTTTGACGCAGAGCCGTGAAAATAAAAAAAAATTTTTTTCCCTCAAAAAATGATTTTTAGCCAGCAATTTTTTTTCACAGGGGTAGCAGGATAAATTGGCCCCAAAATTTGTTGTCCAGTTTGTTCTGAGTACGCTGATACCTCATATGTGGGTGGGGACCACTGTTTGGGTACACGTCGGGGCTCGGAAGGGAAGTAGTGACATTATGAAATGCTGACTTTGATGGAATGGTCTGCGGGCATCATGTTACATTTGCAGAACCCCTGATGTACCTAAACTGTGGAACCCCCCCACAAGTGACCCCATTTTGGAAACTAGACCCCCTAAGGAACTTATCTAGATGTGTGGTAAGCACCTTGAACCCCCAAGTGCTTCACAGAAGTTTAGAACGCAGAGACGTGAAAATAAAAAATATTTTTTTTTCCTCAAAAAAAATGATTTTTAGCCAGCAATTTTTTTTTTCACAAGGGTAGCAGGATAAATTGGACCCCAAAAGTTGTTGTACAGTTTGTCCTGAGTACGCTGGTGCCCCATATATGGGGGGGAACTATTGTTTGGGCACACGTAAGGGCTCGGAATGGAAGTAGTGGCGTTTTGAAATGCAGACTTTGATGGAATGGTCTGCGGTCGTCATTACGTTTGCAGAGCCCCTGATGTGCCTAAACAATAGAAACCCCCCACAAGTGACCCCATTTTGGAAACTAGACCTCCCAAGTAACTTATCTAGATGCCTGGTGAGCACTTTGGACCCCCAAGTGCTTCACAGAAGTTTATAACGCAGAGACGTGAAAATTATAAAAAAAAAAATTTTCCACAAAAATATTTTTTTAGCCCCCAAATTTTTATTTTCCCAAGGGTACCAGGAGAAATTAGACCCCCAAAGTTGTTGTGCAATTTTTCCTGAGTACGCTGATACCCCATATGTTGGGGTAAACCACTGTTTGGGCACACGTCGGGGCTTGGAAGGGAGGAAGCACCGTTTAACTTTTTGAACGCAAAATTGGCTGGAATCAATGGTTGCACCATGTCGCGTTTGGTGACCCCCTGATGTGCCTAAACAGTGGAAACCCCTCAATTCTAACTCCAGCCCTAACCCCAACACACCCCTAACCACAGCCCTAACCCCAACACATCCCTAACCCTAATTCCAACCCTAACCATAACCCTAACCCCAACAGACCCCGAACCCTAATCCCAACCCTAGCCATAACCCTAACCACAAGCCTAACCCTAATTCCAACCCTAACCCTAATTCCAACCCTAACCCTAATTCCAACCCTAACCCTCTTTCCAACCCTAACCCTCTTTCCAACCCTAACCCTCTTTCCAACCCTAACCCTCTTTCCAACCCTAACCCTCTTTCCAACCCTAACCCTCTTTCCAACCCTAACCCTCTTTCCAACCCTAACCCTCTTTCCAACCCTAACCCTCTTTCCAACCCTAACCCTCTTTCCAACCCTAACCCTCTTTCCAACCCTAACCCTCTTTCCAACCCTAACCCTCTTTCCAACCCTAACCCTCTTTCCAACCCTAACCCTCTTTCCAACCCTAACCCTCTTTCCAACCCTAACCCTCTTTCCAACCCTAACCCTCTTTCCAACCCTAACCCTCTTTCCAACCCTAACCCTCTTTCCAACCCTAACCCTCTTTCCAACCCTAACCCTCTTTCCAACCCTAACCCTCTTTCCAACCCTAACCCTCTTTCCAACCCTAACCCTCTTTCCAACCCTAACCCTCTTTCCAACCCTAACCCTCTTTCCAACCCTAACCCTCTTTCCAACCCTAACCCTCTTTCCAACCCTAACCCTCTTTCCAACCCTAACCCTCTTTCCAACCCTAACCCTCTTTCCAACCCTAACCCTCTTTCCAACCCTAACCCTCTTTCCAACCCTAACCCTCTTTCCAACCCTAACCCTCTTTCCAACCCTAACCCTCTTTCCAACCCTAACCCTCTTTCCAACCCTAACCCTCTTTCCAACCCTAACCCTCTTTCCAACCCTAACCCTCTTTCCAACCCTAACCCTCTTTCCAACCCTAACCCTCTTTCCAACCCTAACCCTCTTTCCAACCCTAACCCTCTTTCCAACCCTAACCCTCTTTCCAACCCTAACCCTCTTTCCAACCCTAACCCTCTTTCCAACCCTAACCCTCTTTCCAACCCTAACCCTCTTTCCAACCCTAACCCTCTTTCCAACCCTAACCCTCTTTCCAACCCTAACCCTCTTTCCAACCCTAACCCTCTTTCCAACCCTAACCCTCTTTCCAACCCTAACCCTCTTTCCAACCCTAACCCTCTTTCCAACCCTAACCCTCTTTCCAACCCTAACCCTCTTTCCAACCCTCACCCTCTTTCCAACCCTCACCCTCTTTCCAACCCTCACCCTCTTTCCAACCCTCACCCTCTTTCCAACCCTCACCCTCACCCTCTTTTCAACCCTCACCCTCACCCTCTTTTCAACCCTAACCCTCTTTTCAACCCTAACCCTAACCCTAATGGAAAAAAAAAAAAAAAAATATTATCTTTATTTTATTAGTTCTGCCTACCTATGGGGGTGATAATCGGGGGGTTTATTTACTTTTTCTTTCATTTTGATCACTGTGAGAGTGATCAAAATGAAAGAATGGAATCTGCAGCCGGCAGATTCGGGCGGGCGCACTGCGCATGCGCCCGCCATTTTCAAAGATGGCGGCGCCCATCATCCGGACCCGAGGGACACCGGGAGGGACGGGGGGACACCGGAGGTACCGGGGGGGGTGAGGGGGGGATCGGAGGCTGGCGGGGAGCAGAGGGAATGGGAGGGGGGCAGATGATGACAGCGGCGGCAGATCGCCGCTGTCATTCAGTTGCGGGGGGGCGATCGCCGGTGGGGGGGGTGGAATCGGTGTCTCCAGCCATGTCCGATGCTACAGCAGCATCGGACATGGCTGGATTGTAATATTTAATCAATTTTCATTGATGAAATATTACTATCGCTCTGATTGGCTGTTTCACTTTTAACAGCCAATCAGAGCGATCGTAGCCACGTGGGGGCGAAGGCACACCCCCTGTGGTGAATTACAAAGCCCCCTGTATCTGCGGGTCGGGTGACCTTTCAGTGACCCCGGTCACCCGACCCGCAGGGGGGCTTTGAAGTCATGACGCCACATAGGCGTCACTGGTCAGATTTGAACCAGGTTTCATGACGCCTATGTGGCGTCATTGGTCGTGAAGGGGTTAAAGCTTAAAGACTGGTAATAAAATGGCCTAATGGGAGTAACATTTTGCAATTCTATCAATGCTTAATATTGTTTCCCTTCTTCCATTTTCTGTTTATATAGACGAGTGATTATAATAATGGAAATGAATGTGCTGAAGCCAGCGGATTCTGTCTATGGAAAGATTGGAAATCCTCAACCTTACAATGATGGTAATGATTTTAGTACCTAGCTTCTCAACATAGTACCTGTATATGTTCATATAGGTATTTTGGTGTTTTAAAAGAAACTAGTTTTACCAGTTGAAGCTTGGACCATTTTCCTGGACATGAGCATGATTATTTTATTTATTTTTTCTCAAATTATTCAAATATTTTTCTCCTTTTTATGTTATATAGGGACCTAATTTATCACCATAAGTTCATAGAAGACTTTTTTTTTAATTCGTTTATTAAACTTCAGGGTACAAAGAATGCACAACATACACAATGATTTATGATAACAGGCACTTTACAAAGCATACATGCCTCCATCCATAATAAAATATAATACAAAGAGATTGCACACTCTTATAGATAAACAAGGTAATGTCTACATTTCCTCCCAAACATATGCAAAAAATGACTGTTTGTTTCCCCATATGTATATCACTCTAATTTCACAAACCTTGTCATGTCATGCAGCAGTAAAAACTAACTAAAACTCCTAAACTACAGCTACCACTACATCAACTACTATCCGCTATTTCCGCAGCCTGGTTTCCCATACCATATTATGTCGCATGTGATGTTCAGTCTTGCAAAGTGAGGTGAGAGGAATTCCACCTCTACCAGATCTTTCCAAATTTACCCGGGCATCCCCTATTTTGGAACAGCGTGCGCTCACATGGATTAATTGAATTCACCAGTTTAATCCAAAATCTAACCTAAGGATCCAAACCCCCCCCATCCACCTCAGTGCCAGCACCTTCCGTGCCATAAACAGCGTCTCGCGCAAGAAGATCCCAGTGTAGCGATCCCAGATCTCCTCCTCCCACACCCCAAACAAGCAGACCAATGGCTCTAGAGAGACAGGGGCCTGCACCAGGGACGTCAGTAGTGTAGTCACCTCTTTCCAGTAGTGCAGGATAGTGGGACATTGCCACACCATATGGATAAAATCAGCATCTGGCGAGTGGCATTGTATACACTCCGACGATTGAAGCCGACCCATCCTAAAAAGTCTCAGTGGAGTCAAATATGATTGATTTATTATATATAATTGTATCATTCTGTTATTAATGGATGGTGAAGCTCCAATCGGAGACTCCAGAATTTCCTCCAACTCCTCCTCTTGCGTATCAGGAATGAGCTGTTCCCACTTCATCTTAATAGAGCTTATGGCCAATTCTGCCCCTACCGACAGCATAAATGTGTACAGAGAGGATATGAGACCCTGGGGACCCTGCGAATTAAGGATTCCTATCAGAGGTAAAGATTAAATAGTACGGTCCACACCCCCATCCCTCATGTGTGACTGAAAAGCCGATCTCAGCTGCAGATAGCGAAAAAATTGAGATCTCGGAATATCGTGTGTGGCCTGCAATTGTTCAAAAGACTTTAAGGTCCCCTGGTCATACAAGTCTCCCACTGAAGAAACGCCACACTGGGTCCAAAAAACAGCGGACGAGTGATTCAGCAACTCCGGAAAATAATTATTACTCCATAGGGGCATTTCAGCTATAACATCTTTAAACCCTATTACCTTCTTGATTTGTCTCCATATTAATCGTGCCAGCCGGAGCAGGGGTAACAGACGTGGAGCGCTAGTTCTTTCCAACTCAAGGAAACCTAATGGGCAATCTGCTTGCGCAGCGTGGAGTAGGTGGCTTTCAGAATTAGGGAGGCAACTACCCGGCATCCATTTATTTAAAGCTTTCGCCTGCCCAGCCAAGTAGTATAGGAAAAAATCTGGCAGCGCCGCCCCACCTCCCTTCCTTGGTCTTTGTAGAGTGGACAATTTGAGTTTAGGCCTAGTTTTCCCCCAAATAAAGGACGTGACCAGAGAATTAAGATTAACAAAAAGGACTTGGGCACCGCTACCGCACTGTGCTGGAGCGAGTAGCCAAATTTAGGGAGTAATATCATTTTAATCAGGTTGATGCTTCCAGCCACAGATAATGGGAGCCTACTCCAAGACGCAAATTTAACCTTAACTAGATCCAGCAGCGGGTGGACATTAAGTTGTAGATCAAGCGTACTATTATTAGAGATGTGAATGCCCAAATATTTAAAACTAGATACAATAGGCAGCGAGGAGAGAGCCTCCAGCCGGGGAATTGGAGCTTGGGAAAGGGGTAACAGGGCACACTTTTCCCAATTTATATGTAAACCTGAATATTTACTGAATTTATCTATAAGGGATATCACCTGTGGCAAAGTTTCTTCCACATCATTCAAGAATATCACCATGTCATCGGCATACAAGCCTATGGTATCTACCCGACCTGCTATATCTATACCTCGGATATTGGGGAAGGACCTTATGCGTATCGCTAGTGCCTCAATCGCAAGGGCGAAGAGAGCCGGGGAAAGAGGGCAACCCTGATGGGTTCCCCTATGCAACGCGAAAGACTCAGATATAGAATTATTTATTATAATACGGGCCTTAGGTTTCATGTATAATATTTTGATCCATGTTATAAACTGATTGCCAAAGCCATACCTTTGCAAACATGCGGAAAGGAAAGGCCATTCAAGAGAGTCAAAAGCCTTGGCAGCGTCTAACGATGCCAATGCCCATCTGTTGTCTGGCATCAGGGACCTATATTGGACTATTTATTGGACTCTTCTGATATTAATAGAGGTACTTTTGCCAGGCATAAAGCCCATTTGATCTGGATGTATCAGATTCAATATATTGGAATTCAACCTAGTAGCCAGAATTTTGGTGAAAATTTTATAGTCCACGTTCACTAATGAAATGGGTCGATAGGATCCACATTCTAAAGGGTCCTTCCCCTCCTTCCGAAGCACTATATTAGCCCTGTAAAAGGATTCAGGCATAGAATTCCCCGAAACACCTTTACCAGAAGTGGCGTCAATATATCCTGATACTTCCTATATAGTTCAATAGGTAACCCATAAGGCCCAGGGGCCTTCCCAGAAGCCATGTTTGTCATAGCGCTATTTATCTCCTCTGTGGTAAACTCAGCGTCCATAAGGGCCCGCTGTTCCAAATCCAATGTGGGGAATGATATATCTGACAAGTAGTCTAAGCACCCCAAAGTGTCAGTCACTTTAAGATTCATATAGTGACCTATAATAATCCAGAAAACAGCCGAGAATATCCTCGGTCGAAGACACCAGTGTACCATCCATCTTACGAATTTGCAATATCATATTAGAGGTGTTATGTTGGCGCACCAGGTAGGCCAAAAATTTGCCCGCCTGGTTCCCCAATTCGAAATAGGATTAACGAGTAAAGAATAATTTACGCTTAGATTTAGTGTCCACGTGCTGAGTATATAACCTCTGGGCAGCCAGCCACTCATTCCTGTTCCCGCTGGTCTGGCTAGATATATACGTTGCCTCCACGTCCCTCAGTCGTTGCTCCACCTCGTCATCCTTCCCTGCGGTTACCCGCTTAATATAAGAGATCGTGGAGGACAAACAGCCCCTCAGGTAAGCCTTAAGGGCATCCCAAAATAAATTAATATCCTGGGGTTCCGGATGGGACGCGATGAAGCAATTCAACTGATCGATCGTTCTGTCCGGAGACCCCATCAGTTTTAACCAGAAAGGATTTAGTTTCCAAGCTATCCCACTGTTTACTCGCCCATATTTGAGTTTAAGGACGACCGGACTATGGTCTGAGATCCCCCTACTTCCATGCTGTATATCAGCCACCCACATTACTAGACCGCCAGAACCGAATATATAGTCTATGCGTGATAGAGAGCGTTTGGTGGATGAGTGACAAGTGTATTCCCGTAACTCAGGGTGACGTACCCTCCACAAATCCAACCACCCGCCACCCCCCATAAATGATGACAACGGGGTAGTCGCTGGGGAGGACCCCCCAGTCGTTCCATCATCAAGCCTCAACTTATCAAGGTGATTATTCATAACCATATTAGTCGCCCATACAAATAACATCTGCGTCTGGATAGGCAAGAGCAAAACTCATTGCCTTCTGCAGAATGGATATTCGAGCTGGAGGGGGGATATAGATACACAAGACCACATATTTCCTATTTATCAATGCGTGGACAAAAATAAAACGACCCTCAGGATCCCTCCGAGTTTCCCTCGCCTCCCATCTGACGTCCTTATGTACCAACAGCGAGACCCCCCTCGAGTAGCTGGTGTGGAATGTATGGGCAGACCATTGTACCCAGGGTTTCTGTACGCACCGCGCTGTATCCCTTGTCAGATGCGTCTCCACCAAGGCCACAATGTGAGGGCGATAATGTCTGACCTGTGAAAAGACCTTGATCTTTTTTCGAGGAGTTTTTATTCCCCTCACATTCCATGTCATACATATTAACTCCGACCCCATATTTTGCTCCTCTGAACATGATGCATAGTGTTACCCAGGCAAAATAGAGACATCACATGGAGACTGAAATTGTCGTCGACTGCGATTATAACCAAAAAAATACCAAAATCCTCTGCGGAAAAAAAACAACGTGAATAAACAACAAACAACGTAGGAGAAAAGTCCTGTACTCCCACCACAAAACAAACAAGGGGATAACATCACTGAGCCCAGTGTCCGGTATTGTTGGTAACCTGGACGCCTTCAAGTAAAGCTCCAATCAGCCGATTAATGGAAACCTACCAACTGACAATAGTGATTCCTTTTCAGCAGACCCTCCATGAGATCGCAACCACTCAGCCGCCTCTGCCGGATCTGTAAAAAACGAAGTAGAACCCCCGTGGACCACCCGGAGCCGGGCCGGGTAAATCATCGAGTACACAACATTTCTCTCCCGTAGATGTCTTTTGACCTCCGTAAACTGTGCCCGTTGTTTCTGGAGTTCCGCAGAGAAATCCGGGAATATCGAGATCGTGGCATTGTTGAACTTAATAGGGCTTTTTTGGCGTGCCAGCCGTAGAGCCACGTCTCTATCCCTGCAATTGAGAATACGTGCCAGAAAGGGTCTAGGCGGGGCTCCCGGAGGAAGAGGCTTAGTAGAGACTCTATGAGCTCTTTCCACCGCAAAGATTGAAGAGAATTCGTCGCCTAAAGTGGTTTTAAGCCAATCTCCTAGGAATTTCTCTGGATGCTGTCCCTCCGATCGCTCCGGCAGGCCAATAATTCGGATGTTGTTCCGACGCATTCTATTCTCCAGGTCATCTGCTTTTTGCCTCCACTCATTCATGGAACCTGACACTTTTGTTAGTTTAGCCTCCATGGGCGTGATGGTGTCCTCCACCTGGGATACCCGCGTCTCCACCTCCGTAATGTGACCCTTCATGGCTTGCATATCTTGTCAGAGGCGTCCCACCTCGGTATATACATCCTCTATCTTCCCAGACAGACGTCCTGGTTAAGGATATGGTCTGCATGAGTTGCTCGGACGCCTGTTTAAGGGTTAATTCCTCCTGCTCACTCTCCCCCCCCTCCTCCTTCAGAGGGGCGGCTCTTACGCTGAGCTTGTGAGGAATTATTTTTAGTAGATCTAGAGCCCTCAGCATGATCTACTCTGGCATATTCTTTTAGCTTTTCAGCCGCTGTTCCAGACCCCTTGGCACGACTCATGTTAGAGGCAGTAGGGCACAGCCGGATAGTAGAGTCCGTGCACTCAGAATTCTCCAAATCAAAGTGACAGAGTATGATGATCAAGTGATGGCAGCAGGGTCCCAGGTACAGCACAGACCCACAGCGCCTCACAAAGAGGCAATGTCCAGTCCCAGGCAGCAAGCAAGGGCCCCCACAGCCCATGGAGCAACCCTCACAGGGACCACAGCCAGGGAGGCATCCTGGTCCCGACAATTATGGCGCTGGCAAGGGCAGGCAATATGGTAAAGAGGGGGACGCGGGGCCCAATTTTCCAGGGCACACACTGCTTGTCACCCACAAATGGTTAAATTATCTGCTCACCGTCCTGCTCCCTCAGCGCTGCAGCGATGAGGCCCGGCGCCGAGTCTCACCAGCAGAGCGCGCGCCTCCAAGATGGCCGCCGCCCCGTGCAGGCCCCACCGGCCGCCCAAGTTTTCAGAGCTGCCGCCACTAAAGAGTCCAGCTCCGCTCTCCTGCGAGGGGTCCAGGAGCGACCATGGGTCCAGAGGGGTCAGAAGAGAGGCAAGTGTGCCAATAAATCAGGGGTCCGCTGATCGGATGGTATCAGGATGTCAGAAGCTTCCACAAAGCGCGTCCTACTCCGTCGCTGCCATAGGCACGCCCCCATAGAAGACATTTTGTGCGCATTCATTTTATTCATTATTAACCCTGTAACTGGGGCTGGTATATCCTACCTAATGCTGTGCTGTGTATACAGAAATATGCCTTTTCTGTGCAGAGTCCAGCTGTCTCTGAGCACCATCAACGACACCTCCATGAAGCTGCTGACTGCAGTTATGTTCTAAAATGTAATTTAATGTCATATTAGGACTAGCTTGAGGTTTTAAGATTTGTCGTTCTGCAGATAGATAAGGCTTCTTTCACTATGTATATGTGTTGCCTTTTTCCAACACCTAAAAATGAAAAAGGTAGACTTTCTTTGCTTTATGTCTTGGTTAATCCACTGAATATTTTAGTTAAATGCTATAAAAGTATGTGCACAGGACCTCTTTCTTTTAGGCTGTGTGCCCACGTTGCGTTTTTGACGCGTTTGTGCCGGATCAGACGCTTCAGAAACGCTTAAAATAAGCTTCCCATTCAATTTAATGCATTTTTGGCTTTTTGTGCATAAGCATGCGTTTTCTTCCGCTCAGAAAACGCTTGGTGGCTAAAAACGCAGCATGCTCATTATTTTCCGCATAGGTCCGCGTTTTTAGATGTTTCCAAGCTTTCCAGAAACCGCGTGGAAAAAAACGCATCAAAAATGCGTGGTTTTTGTGCAAAAATTGCGCAAAAATGTGCAGAAATAAAACGCGGTTTCTGGGGAGGAGTCTGGTTTTCTGAGCGTCTAAAAACGCTAACGTGGGCACATAGCCTCAAACATTTGCTTTAGGACACATTGCTTTTTTTTTTCATTCTTTTTTTGCCTCTGGACTTTAAAAAAAAAAAAAAAAAGACAAAAAAACCCTTTGTATTGAAAAAACTAGTCAGCATCTTCCAAGGGGGAGTCTTCAGGAAAATGGTCAGGTCACTTCTTTGCGCCACTTGCTGTCTTTGGAAATGTAAAACTGTAACAGACTCAAAAGACTGAACATGTGAATAGCATAGTTTTTTGCATTGGAATTGGATAGTTATTTTTTTTAGGCCACACTACCGTAGAATACGGCCGAGTGCTATTCGAGAAGATATCGCATAGCACTCGGCCCAGTGTTAATCTATGGGGCAGCTCACATCAGCATTTTTCTTTCCTCAGGTGTATTCAACGTGTGTGTAAAATCACAGCATGCTGCGATTGTATGCTTATATCGCCGGGACTCGCCAATGCAAGCCTACGGGTGCGTGAAAAATTCGGACGCCTCATGGACCGTGCAAGTGCTGTCCGATTTTTTTTTTTTTACGCACCGATGTCCTTTGAAAAACCGGCAGTTCATCTGCCGAGTACAGTAAAACCACAGCGTGACAGGATAGAATAGATATATACACATTGAGTATATAGATGTCAGTGACACGCATATATATTTATGTATATATGTTACAGAGTAGAAAAGCCGGCAATTCAGCAGCCATATAGCGTAAAGTCACAGCAGGAGCTGACAGGATAGAATAGAGGGATTACATACAGTGTATACAGGTAGAATAGATATATAGATGTCAGTGACATATACAATTAGTACAGTGTGTGCAGCGTTAATAAAATATTGTTACTCTGTCGCCTCATTGGGGGACACAGAACCATGGGTGTTATGCTGCTGTCCACTAAGAGGCGACACTATGGATAATCTGAAAAAGATTAACTATGGCTCCTCCTCTGCAGTATACACCCCTGGACGGCGTCAGCCTTCTCCAGTTTTTGCTTAGTGTCGCAAGGAGGCACACCTTAAGAATTTTTTTTTTTTTTTTTTTTTTCACTCCGTTTTTTTTCCCGGATGACAGATGACGAAAAGCGGGTCTCCTGTGAGACTCCCGGCATGGCTCCTTCCTCGGCCCCCTATTATGGGGTGCCCGGTTGAAGTAGAGATGACTATTCCACATGTCGCTCCTTCCCCAGTCCTGCGGGTGCTGGCTCGAAGTTGAGACCCCCCTCCTTCCCCAACGCCTTTTGGTCTTGGGTTGAGGTCGAGGCGAGGAAGAAGCCCCCTGATGGTGACAGCAGCACCCTCCCTAATCCCCCTCTGGAGGTATTAGGTTGAGATGCCTCAGGTAGGCCCTGTACTTCGGTAATCTGCAGCTCACTGTATCCAGGGACCCCAGCCCAGCTGCGGACTCCTGTCGGGGCTGGGGGGGGAGTGCGGGCAGGCATGGCACATAGAGACAGGGCTCCCTGCGCCCCTGTCTCTGCGGCAGCACCAGCTCCATAGCGCCTCAGGGGGACCCATCATAGGGCCCCGCTTCCGATTGTGGCCCCACCGCTAGCCTGCCTTCCAATCCGGGGGGGTCCGGTTAAGATCCGACCCCTTCCCAGACTACCACGCCTGCCTGGAGCCCTTTCTGGGCATCGATATCTAATTTAGGCCGCGGCTTCGGCCTAGCTTAGGTCGCCGCCTCCTCGCCGCCCCCGAATGACAAATATGACGCTCTACAGTGTCATAGAAGGGGCGGATCGAGGCATCAGCAGAGCACCACGCCAGCCACTCTCTTTGGGGCACAGGACTGTGACTCTTCGGCGCTGGACCTAGGGGCACACTGGTGGGGTAAGATCACAGCTCGGGTTTTTGCTCGGCTGTGAATCCGGTTTCCCTGTAAGGCTCTCCCATAAGTTTCCCCTGCATATCCACCCCTGTAGGGCTCTCCCATAGCCTGCCTTTCTGCGCTCTGTGCACTATGCTGGGCTCAAGGTACAAGAGAACCAGGCAGTACAGCTTTTATGCATTCTGCACAGCCTGCAAAACCACTCTCCCCAGTGGCAGCACGTACCCCCACTGTCGGGATTGTATCCAGAATACTGGGTCAGAACCCCAAGAGGCTCCTACCAATGCTTCAGCGGATGCTACCACGCCGGAATGGGCTACCCAGATGTCGCAGTCTATGACGCAGTCCATAGATAACCTAACCTCCACATTACTCCAGGCTCTGCAGGGTCATGTCTCGCCTATGAGCGTTACCCAGCAAAGAGGCAGTTTCTAGCTCTCCCAGACGTAAGCGGACCCACACGTCGCGTTCCTCTGCGTCATCCCATAGCACACGGTCATCCCCCTCTAGGGAGAGACACCGTAGTTCCAGGTCACCTAGACCGTCCCCTACCAGAGACAGACAACGCACATCTCCACAGCGACCCCCGACTACAGGAGACCTCCGCCCCAGCTCACCCACCAGGGAACGCCTAAGCGATACGCAGGATTCGGAAGGCATCCGTGTCTCCGACTCGGACAACGAAACGGAGAGGTCTCTGGTCCCTTGTCCCCCTAGCAATACAGCGCTAGTTGAGGACATAATCTCTTCCATCCATCGGGTGCTGGACATTTCCGATCCAACCCCGGAAGCCCCAGAACATAAGATTTGCTTTGAAGGTGTTCTGAAACCACCTAAGGTCTTCTCTAACCACCCGGAATTTCAGGCGATCCTTACCAAGCAGTTTTCGCAGCCCGAGAAGAAATTCACCAATCGCGTATATTTAGAGGCTAGGTACCCCTTCCCACAAATCGACACCAAACAGTGGACAGACCCACCCGAAGTGGATTCCCCCCCCCCCCCCCCCCCCCCGTCTCTAGGCAAGCAGCACAGACCCTCCTCTCACTGCCAGATAGCTCAACCCTCAGGGATGCAGCGGACCAGCAGGTAGAACGCATGGCTCGTTCAGTTTTCGAAGCGGCAGGGGCCTCCCTGGCCCCCGCGTTCGCTTCAGTTTGGGCGGCCAAGGCCATTCTGGCTTGGGCCAAAAATTTGCAAGCTGGCCTCCAAGCGTCAAATCCAGAGCTGTCGGACCAAGCTGTTCAAATAGCAGTGGTAGCAGATTACATGCTTCATGCAGCCCTGGATTCCGTAAGAGGTGTAGCAGGGATAGCAGCAAACGCCATAACAATTCGGCGTATCCTCTGGCTGCGGGAATGGAAAGCGGATGCGGCCTCGAAGTCCCTCCCGTACCTCAGTGGACGGCTTTTCGGTGAAAAGTTGGACACAATGATATCCAACGCCACTAGGGGTAAGAGTACCTCTCTCCCTCTACTAAAACCTAAACGCATGTAAACGGCGTAACTAAACACGATTCCGATCCTTTCGGAATTCTTTGGGCTGGTCCGTCTCGTGCCCAGCACAAAATCGTAACCGCTCTCCACGCAGGGACAACCCACGGGCGGCGCAGAGGCCGGACAGGACCTGGCAGTCGAAAGCAGGCCAGACGAAGCCCAAAGGAGGACAACCTCAGAATTTCTCCTCATGACTCATGAACTCCGGAAGACACCCCACCAGTAGGCGGACGACTTCTACTCTTTCAGCAAGTCTGGCTGCCTATTACAGAAGGCAGGTGGGTCAGGGAAATAGTGTCTTCCGGATACAAGATAGAGTTCACTTCCAGTCCACCGAACCGGTTCTTCCTCTCTGTTCCACCAAAACCGCCAGACAAGGCTCGTGCCTTCCACCAAGCGGTCTCCTCTCTCCTTCAAGGAGGAGTCATAGTACCGGTTCCCGCTACTGAACGCTTTCCGAGGGTTCCACTCCAATCTATTCGTAATCCCCAGGAAAGGAGGCAGCGTCCGGCCCATACTAGACCTAAAACAACTCAACAAATATGTACGGGTTCGTCATTTTCGCATGGAGTCCCTTCGGTCCATCATTGCGTCCATGGAGCCTTGTCCAGGGACAAGGCACTGGCTCTCCATCTAGGAGATCGCTTACTCCTCCGCAATCCCCCCTCATCTCTCTGGTTTGCCATGAGTCCTCAGCAGGATGGCAGCAGCAATGGAGGCGGTACCATTTGCCCAGTTTCACCTCAGGCCTCTTCAACTAGCCATCCTCAGGTCCTGGGACAGGAGTCTTTTCTCCCTCGACAGGAAGTTCCGGCTAACATCGTCAACCAGGAGGTCCCTACACTGGTAGCTCAAGCTAACTTCGCTTGCAAGGGGAAAATCCTTTCTCTCAGGTCATTGGAAGGTCCTGACCACCGATGCAAGCCTAACAGGTTGGGGTGCGGTGCACCTACATCACAGGGCGCAAGGCAAGTGGTCACCAGTGGAAGCGACCTTGCCCATCAACATCCTGGAAATTCGGGCCATCTTCCTGGCATTGAGAGCCTTTCATCACTTGCTGGCAGCCTCTCATATCAGGATACAGTCGGACAATGCCACGGTAGTGGCATATGTGAATCACCAAGGCGGGACCCGCAGTACCCAGGCGATGAGAGAAGTGGCTCAAATCCTCCACTGGGCGGAAAACACGAGGTCGGTACTCTCTGCGGTCCACATTCCGGGTGTGTACAACTGGGAAGCCGACTTCCTCAGCAGACAAGGAATGGACTCGGGGGAGTGGTCTCTCCATCCCGAAATTTTTCACCAGATCTGCCATCGTTGGGGGACCCCGGACGTGGACCTAATGGCATCCCACCTCAATGCCAAGGTCTCCAATTTCATGGCCAGGACACGCAACCCGCGGTCGCTCGAAGCGAATGCCCTGGTTCAAGACTGGACCCAGTTCCAGCTCCTGTACATTTTTCCACCCCTCCCCCTGATCTCCAGAGTCGTGAGGAAGATCAAACAAGAGGGAGTTCCAACCATCCTGATCGCGCCGGACTGGCCCAGACGTACATGGTACGCCGACATCGTACAACTTACAGCAGACGCCCCCTGGCGTCTCCCCCACCGTCACGATCTTCTGTCACAAGGTCTGTTCTACCATCAGAACTCAGGGGCTCTCAATTTGATCGCGTGGCCCTTGAGACCTGGGTTCTAACCCAGGCAGGGCTCTCACCGGACGTCATTACGACCATGATCAGGGCAAGGAAGCCAGCCTCTGCCAAGATCTATTACCGTACCTGGAGAGCTTTCTTTACCTGGTGCGAATCTCGTGGACAGGTCCCACTCCCTTATTCCCTCCCAAAGGTACTTGGTTTTCTTCAATCGGGCCTGGATGCCAGGCTATCCCTAGGCTTGCTTAAGAGCCAGATGTCAGCGCTTTCAGTGCTTTTCCAAAGGCGTATTGCTAACAAGCCGCAAGTAAAGACTTTTTTTCTCCAGGGAGTTTGCCAAATAGCTCCCCCCTACAGACGTCCACTGGAAACGTGGGACCTCAACCTGGTCCTGACAGCATTGCAGGCACCACCTTTCGAACCCCTTAAGGAAGTCCCACTCCGCATTCTGTCACAGAAGGTGGTTTTTCTGGTGGCAATCACCTCGCTACGCAGGGTGTCGGATTTGTCAGCACTCTACTGCAGACGGCCCTTCCTAGCTTTTCACCAGGACAAGGTGGTTCTCCGTACGGTACCATCCTTCCTTCCGAAGGTTGTGTCTAACTTCCACCTCAATGAGGAAATTTCACTGCCGTCCTTTTGCCCGGTTCCGGTTCATAGAGTGGAGAAGGCTCTGCATACGCTTGACCTCGTCAGTGCATTGCGTATATACGTGTCTAGGACTGCACCCTTCCAGAAGTCTGATTCCCTTTTCCTTCCGGAAGGCGTTCGCAAGGGTCTGCCGGCTTCCAAAGCTACCCTTGCCAGGTGGATCAAGTCCACCATACAAGAGGCTTACCACCTTAACAACTCTCCTCTTCCGGCCGGTATCACGGCACACTCTACGCGGGCAGTAGGGGCCTCCTGGGCCATTCGGCACAAGGCTTCTGCACAACAAGTGTGTAAGGCTGCCACTTGGACTAGCCTACACGCGTTTACGAAACACTACAGTGTTCATACCCAGTCCTCAGTAGATGCGAGCCTGGGTAGACGGGTTCTGCAGGCGGCAATGCCCCAAGTTTAGGGACCTGCTAGCACAATATTCGTCCATTGCTTCCCACCCAGGGACTGCTTTGGGACGTCCCATGGTTCCGTGTCCCCCCAATGAGGCGACAGAGTAAAGGAGATTTTTGTGTACTCAACGTAAAATCTCTTAGCCTCTAATTGGGGGACACAGCTCCCACCCTGTTGCCCTTACGGGCCGTTGTTACGGTTCAGTTCTCATATTGTTCTTTGAGCTCGTACAGAGTGGCCTTCTTACAGGCATGGTTATGTTATTTATGTTCCTCCTAATGCTTTTGCACAAAACTGGAGAAGGCTGATGCCATCCATGGGTGTATACTGCAGAGGAGGAGCAAAAGTTTAATCTTTTTCAGATTATGCATAGTGTCGCCTCCTAGTGTACAGCAGCATAACACCCATGGTTCTGTGTCCCCCAATTAGAGGCTAAGAGAAATAGATTTTACAGTGAGTACACAAAAATCTCCTTTTGCTGAAAAGAATGGCGTTGTCTTCTGTGTAGTTTTCTTAATGAGCAGAGGCAAAGCCGACAGCTGGGTGCAGATATTTATAGCCTGGGAAGGGGGTAATCATGTCGCTTCCCAGGCTATTGCTATCAGCTCACATCTGTGTACTTAGCCTTTACTGGCTATTAAAATAGGGGACCCTAAAAAAAAATTTATATAGGGTCCCCCTTTAATTAAAAAACAGCAAAGGCCATTCAGACAGCTGCGGGCTGATATTAATAGCCTAGAAAGGGTCCATGGATACTGGCCCCTCCAGGCTAAAAGCATCAGCTTTCAGCAAAATCTCTAAGATGTGCTTATTCTGGCACTTGGCCTCGCTCTTCCCACTTGGCTTGTAGCGATAGCAAGTGGGGAGATAGTTGTGGGTGGGTGTGTTTTGGCTGATATCACCTTTGTATTGTCAGGTGACATCAATCTCTGAGGTTAGTAATGGAGAGTTGTCAAGACTCCCCCATTACTAACCCCATAGCCATATTGTATAAAAACAAAGACACACAGAACAGTCCTTTTAATTGAAAGAATGACAGACTCCTTTTAATAAATCTTGATTAACCCCTTCCTGACATCCGACGTACTATCCCGTCCATGGGACCCGGGCCCCTATGCCCATGGACGGGATAGTACGTCTACCGCGATCAGCAGCGCCCACGTGGTGAGCGCCGCTGATCGCGGCCGGGTGTCAGCTGATTATCACAGCTGACACCCGGCACAATGTGTCAGGGGCGGTCACGGACTGCCCCCGACACATTAACCCCTTGCACACCGCGATCAAACATGATCGCGGTGTACCGGGAGTTAAAGGGAAGCATCGGCAGGGAGGGGGCTCCCTCCGTGCTTCACTGAGCCCCCCACGGCAGCGCAATGTGCAGCGCTGCTGCGGGGGGCTCCTTTCCTCCAGGCCCCCGAATCCAAGATGGCGACGGGGGCCTTCGGGGGCCTGGAGAAAGCTGGCTTCCTCAGTGCCTGCAAAGCGCCGGCAAGAGGAAGTCTTCTTCAATGCCTGTGACGGATTGCTGATCTGTCACAGTGATCTGTGATGTGACAGATCAGCGATCTGTCTCAGGACAGTGATGTCCCACCTGGGACTATGTAATAAAGTAAAAAAAAAAATAAAAAAAAGTGTAAAAATAATTTTAAAAAAATCGCCAAATAAATTAGTAAAAAAAAAAAAAAAAATATTCCCCAATAAATTCATTTTTTGAAAATAAAAAAAACCCAAAACAATAAAAGTACACATATTGGGTATCGCCGCGTCCGTAACGACCCGCCCTATAAAACTGTCCCATTAGTTAACCCCTTTAGCGAACCCCTTAAACAAAAATAAAAAACGAAGCAAAAAATAATGATATATTATCATACCGCCAAACAAAAAGTGTAATAACGCGCGATCAAAAAGACGCATATAAATATCCATGGTACCGCTGAAAACGTCATCTTGTCCCGCAAAAAACGAGCCGCCACACAGCATCATCAGCGAAAAAATAAAAAAGTTATAGCTCGCAGAATAAAGCGATGCAAAAATAATTTTTTATATAAAATAGTTTTCATTGCATAAAACCGACAAAACATAAAAAAACGGCCTAAATGAGGTATCGCTGTAACCGTTCTGACCCGAAGAATAAAACCGCTTTATCAATTTTACCGCACGCGGAACGGTGTAAACGCACTCCCCCAAAAGAAATTCATGAAACGCTGGTTTTTGTTCATTCTGCGTCCCAAAAATTGGAATAAAAAGCGATCAAAAAATGTCACATGCCCGAAAATGGTACCAATAAAAACGTCAACTCGTCCCGCAAAAAATAAGACCTCACATGACTCGGTGGGTCAAAATACCTAAAAATTAGAGCTCTCAATATGTTGTGATGCAAAAACTATTTTTACAGTAAAAAGCGTCTTTTAGCGTGCGACAGCCGCCAAACATAAAAACCGCCATAAATAGTAAATCAAACCCCCCGTTATCACCCCCTTAGGGAAAAATAATAAAATTAAAAAAATGTATTTATTTCCATTTTTCCGTTAGGGCTAGGGTTAGGGCTTGGGTTAGGGCTGAGATTAGGGTTAGGGGTGTGTTGGGGTTCGGGTTGGAGTTAGAATTGGGGGTTTCCACTGTTTGGGCACATCAGGGGCTCTACAAATGCAACATTGCGTCTGATCTCAATTCCAGCCAATTCTGAGTTGAAAAAGTCATATGGTGCTCCTTCCCTTCCAAGCTCTGCCATGCGCCCAAACAGTGTTTTACCCCCACATGTAGGGTATCAGCCTACTCAGGACAAATTGCAAAACAATTTTTGGGGTCCAATTTCTCCTGTTACTCTTAGGAAAATAAAAAATTGGGGGCAAAAATATCATTTTTGTGGAAAAAAATGATTTTTTTATTTTCACGTCCGAGCGTTATAAACTTCTGTGAAGCACTTGGGGGTTCAAAGTGCTCACCACACATCTAGATAAGTTCCTTAGGGGGTCTAGTTTTCAAAATGGTGTCATTTGTGGGGGGTTTCCACTGTTTAGGTACATTAGGGGCTCTCCAAAGGCAACATGACACCCGCAGACCATTCCATCAATGTCTGCATTCCAAAACGTCACTACTTCCCTTCCGATCCCCGACGTGTGCCCATACAGTAGTTTTCTCCCACATATGGGGTATCAGCATACTCAGGACAAATTGGACAACAACTTTTGGGGTCCAATTTCTCCTGTTACCCTTGGGAAAATAAAAAAAATGGTGACTAAAAGATCATGTTTGTGGAAAAAATACGAATTTTCTTATTTTCACGCCCGGGCGTTATAAATTTCTGTGAAGCACTGGGGGGTTCAAAGTGCTCACCACACATCTAGATAAGTTCCTTGGGGGGTCTAGTCTACAAAATGGTGTAATTTGTGGGGGGTTTCCACTGTTTAGGTACATCAGGGGTTTTCCAATCGCGACATGGTGTCCGATCTCAATTCCAGCCAAAAACGTCAAATGGCGCTGCTTCCCTTCCGTGCTCTGCCATGCGCCCAAATAGTGGTTTACCCCCACATGCGGGGTATCAGCGTACTCCGGACAAATTGCACAATAACTTTTAGGGTGCTGTTACCCTTGGAAAAATAAGAATTGAGGGTGAAAAGATCATTTTTGTGGAAAAAATGATTTTTTTAATTGTACGGCTTTATGTTATAAACTTCTGTGAAGCCCTTGGGGGTTCAAAGTTCTCACCACACATCTAGATAAGTTCCTTAGGGGGTCTAGTTTCCAAAATGGTGTTATTTGTGGGGGGTTTCCACTGTTTAGGTACATCAGGGGTTTTCCAATCGCGACATGGTGTCCGATCTCAATTCCAGCCAAAAACGTCAAATGGCGCTGCTTCCCTTCCGAGCTCTGCCATGCGCCCAAATAGTGGTTTACCCCCACATGTGGGGTATCAGCATACTCAGGACAAATTGCACAATAACTTTTAGGGTCCTGTTACCCTTGGGAACATAAAAATTGGGGTGAAAAGATCATTTTTGTGGAAAAAATATGATTTCTTAATTGTACCGCTGTACGTTATAAGCTTCTGTAAAGCCCTTGTGGGTTCAAAGTTCTCACCACATATCTAGATAAGTTCCTTGGGGGGGTCTAGTTTCCAAAATGGGGTCACTTGTAGGGGGTTTCCACTGTTTAGGTACATCAGGGACTCTCCAAACGTGACATGGCGTCCGATCTGAATTCCAGCCAATTTTGCATTGAAAAAGTCAAACGGCGCTCCTTCCATTCTGAGCTCTGCCATGCGCCGAAACAATGGTTCCCCCCCCACAATTCAGGTATCAGCGTACTCAGGACAAATTGCACAATAACTTTTGCAGTCCAATTTCTCCTGTTACCCTTGATAAAATAAAAAAAATTGAACCTGAAGTATTTTTTTTGTGAAAAAAAGTTAGATGTTAATTTTTTTTTAAATATTCAAAAAAATTCCTGTGACGCACCTAAAGGGTTAATAAACTTCTTGAATGTGGTTTTGAGCACCTTAAGGGGTGTAGTTTTTAGAATGCTGTCACTTTTGGGTATTTTCTATCATATAGACCCGTCAAAGTGGCTTCAAATGTGATGTAGTCCTAAAAATAAAATGGTGGTGTAAAAATGAGATCGCTGGTCAACTTTTAACCCTTATAACTTCCTAACAAAAAAAAATTTTGGTTCCAAAATTGTGCTGATGTAAAGTAAACATGTGGGAAATGTTAGTTATCAAGTTTTTTGTGTGCCGTATCTCTGATTTAAGGGCATAAAAATTCAGTTGGAAAATTGCGAAATTTTCAAAATTTTTGCCAAATTTCCGTTTTTTTCACAAATAAATGCAAGTTATTTGAATGAAATTTTACCACTAACATGAAGTACAATATGTCACGAGAAAACAATGTCAGAATCACCGGGATCCATAGAAGCGTTCCAGAGTTATGACCTCCTAAAGGTACAGTGGTCAGAATTGTAAAAATTGGCCCGGTCATGAACGTGCAAACCACCCTTGGGGGTGAAGGGGTTAAACCATACTTATGACCTCGCTCATTCCACCAACGCCATCATCTTCTGCAGAAGAGTTTAAAAAAACCCAGCATATTCCTCATTTCCAGAGAGATGATAATCCATTTGTTCCACGACAGGACTAGCTCTGCTACATCTAGATGGCAGGCTGCATGATGTGACAATACAGCCTGTCATCCAGAGACAATGAGCAGCATGTCCTCAGTCTCTCCCTGTAAGCTCATATTCCCTGTCTGACGGCACCGCGAGCGTGAGAAAGTTTTCCTGCTTGCGGTGCGGTAAGACAGGTCCTGGGAGTTCGCAGCCGATGAACTCACTACACCCTTCTGACATCAGCGTGAGCGCCGTTGGATAATTTTCAACGGCGCTGACGTCAGAAGGGTGAAGTGAGTTCATTGGCTGTGCTGTCTGACACGGAATAGGAGTTCACAGGGAGAAACTGGGCACACGCTGCTTATTGTCTCTGCTGGATGACAGGCTGGTCGCTTCATGAAACTATGCAGCCTGCCATCTAGATGTAGCAGAACTAGACCCGTTGTGGGACAAATGAATGATCATCTCTGAGTAAAGGTGAGGGATATTGTTTTTTTTTTTTAACTTTCTTGCAGAAGACGATGGTGTCGGTGGAATGGACAAGATCGTAAGTATGGTTTAATTAAGATGCTTTAAAGGAGTCTGTGTCATTCTTTCAATTAAATTACTTTTTTCTGGGTATCTGTGTTTTTATACGATATGACTATGGGGTTAGTAATGGGGGCTTCTTATTGATGTCTCTCCATTACTAACCTCGAGGCTTGATGTCACCTGACAATACAAAGGTGACATCAACTCCCCCAACTATCACCCCACTTGCCACCGCTACTGGGCAAGAGGGAAGAGCGAGGCTAAGTGCCAGGACCTGTCACACGGCAGTGCGAGCAGGAGATGCGCCTTTTCTGGGGTGGCTGAGAGCTGATGTTTTTAGCCTGGGGGTGCCATTTATCCATGACTCCTTCCTAGGCTATTAATATCAGCCTGCTGCTGTCTGCAAATCTGCATAACCTTTGCTGGTTATTAATAGCCAGTAAAGGCTAAGTATGCAGTTATGAGCTGATATTAATAAAGCTCCATGGGTATTACCCCCTTCCTAGGCTATAAACATTGGTCCCCAGCCATCGGCTTTCCCTCTGCTGGTTAAGAAAATTAAGCGGGAGCCCATGCCATTTATTTCAGAAAAATAATCTTTTAACAATTCATGTACAGTAAGTTGCACACTATACTAATTGTATTATCACTGTCATCTGTAGATCTACCTATTCTATCTGTATTTACTGTATTTAATCCATCTATTCTATACCATTGGCTCCTGCTGTGATTTTACACTACGCAGCTGCTGAATTGCTGGCTTTTCATCTATCTATGTAATGTGTGTGTCACTGACCTCTATATATCTATATATTCTATGTGTATATATCTATTCTAACCTGTCACTCTGATTTTTCTGTATGCGACACATGAATTGCTGGCTCTTAGTCTATCTAAAATATACAAATATATTTCGAAAACGATGTGTAAATGAGAGAATTGCTCTATGTAAAAGCTCATGTTAAAATCACATTGCAATTGGATAACAATCACACTGCGTGCGGATTAAAATCGGATTGTACTCGCATGACACTCACATGACACCTGCATTACACTTGCATTACCCTCGTGCGACTCTCGGCAGGGAGACTCGGACCGATGTTTCATACGTTTAGTGTGACTCCGGCCTTAGTGTCTATGTAGGCTTTCTCTGGGGGCCTATGGAGCGGACTCGCCTGAAAAAGACATTCACATACCCTTAATCTGGAAAACTTGATCAACAAACTAAAATGTGGACATATTTTGAGGCATTTATTTTTACTTAATTGTAATATTTTTTTTTTTTTAATAAATTTGAGCATTGTTACAAAATTTGAGCTATGTAACATCTGTACACAGCAGGCTGCACAATTGCCTATTTCTGAACTCCTGTAAGTTAATAACCACATCAAGTTGATGTGCAGATTACCTGCACATCAACTTTAATGTGGTCATAACTCATAATAGAGGAGTACAGGAAAAGTAAGTATGGTAAGTTTTCATCCCTGCCCCCATTGACTGTTTTACAGTTAACTCTTTTTGCAGCCTGCCGTGTACACTGATGCATCAGAAGCTAAATGGTACAAAATCTTAAACACAATAGGAAAAAAATTATTTTTGCCCATATGTGAAATTAAGTAAAGAACCTCCTGTCCCCAACCACCACCCCAAAGTGTCTATATACTTTTAAAGTCCAAATTTGTGTCCAAGACATAGTTTATAAGCTCACAGTAAAAAAAAGCACACAAAAAACAGGCTGGCAGTTGCCGTTCAAGACGAGGCACAAGCTGCTCCTACTGTTGATTCAGCTTCTGCTCGTCAACAGAGCAGCTACTCTTCTGGGCTGCTCTTTCAACATGGGTGTGACAGCCGAAGTCCTGCTGATTGATGGCCATCTCTCCACAGTTATGCAGGGGGCGTCAGCTATCAGCATGATATCAACAGTCCCATCAGCAGAGTGGAATGAAAGCAGCTGCTCTCTCTGGGCCAGCAGAGGTTGGCGCTGGGCAAACAGGCAGGCAGGTAGCAACTACCTACCTATTTAGCTCTTCGGCCAATACTAAAAAAAAAATGTAATAGTCCTGGATAATCCCTTTAAAGTCCATTGGACAAAATATCTCCTGGAGCTCATTCTTCTGGACATTGTATTTCAGATGTTGGGCTAGCAGGATTATTAAGCTATTGAATTGTATATATTACAACTGTACTGTAACTTTTTCCTTCCTTAATAATTATGCCATTATGTATCATTTTATTAGGACTATTATCATTATACTAGATTATGGCCCGATGCTATCGCATCGGGAGGATGCGATAGCATCACACCTTTTGCCAGGTTAACACTCAACACACACACTCCTCAACACACACTCCTCTCACCTTTCACCATCTCCACTCACTCCTTCACTCCACATACGACCCCTTCTCTCACTCCGTCTCATACTGACGCCGTCATCGCCGCTGCTCCACGATCCCCGACATCTTCCGCCGGCGCCATCCTGGATCCAGACGTTGTCCACGCCGGCGACATGTTCTTGCGGCGACGCCATCTTGAGTATCGTGAAATCCCGCGATAGTCAAGATGGCGTCGCCGGAAGAACATGTCGCCGGCGTGGACGACGTCGGGATCCAAAATGGCGTCGGTCAAAATCTCGCGAGATTTCGCCGACGCAATTTTGGATCCCGACGTCCTCCACGCCGGCGACATGTTCTTGCGGCGACGCCATCTTGACTATCGCGGGATTTCGCCGATCCAAAATGGCATCGCCGCAAGAACATGTCGCCGGCGTGGAGGACGTCTGGATCCAGGAGGGCGCCGGCGGAAGAAGATGTCGGGGATCGTGGATCAGCGGCGATGACGGCGTGAGTATGAGAGACGGAGTGAGAGAAAGGGTCGTATGTGGAGTGAAAGAGTGAGTGGAGATGGTGAAAGGTGAGAGGAGTGTGTGTGTTGAGGGTTAACATGGAAAGAGGTGAGCGGTGACGTCACCGGTTACAACTGGACCGAAGTTGTTACAACCGGAAGCTGCTTAGGGCATTTATTATTATAGATTACTGCCTGCCTCTGAGCCAATAGTAATTCAAAATGTTTACCACCTGTGCAGAAAAATACTTAAGTCTACTAATCTGATTTACAAGTCTGATGGAATAGTCGCTCTGTCAGTATTTGTGCTCCTGTTCATGGCACTATAACGGATGTGATTATGTATTGATTCTGAACGCCACGATAAATAATCTGTGAATTGTCCTGTCTGCGTATTACTATTTTTCACAGCCATCTGCCTGCATGAGAAGTGTATCTTGTGTTGATTTTGGATATGGACTGTGACGTTGCTTGTTGACGTGGTTGATGCTTTGTAATCTAAGGGCTCTTCCTTCTGCTCGTCTGTGTATTTGTAGCACTTCCTTCATGCATACATCATTAGATTATATTTGTAGTATTAGTCATGTCTCCCAGTGGCGTAGATATTTAGCAGATTACCTACACATCACCTCTTGCTTGTGTTTGTGCTGAGTGATACTTATGTACTGATTTCTTTTTCTAATATATAGACCTCAAAGTATGGCCTAAAACACTATGAAAAGTTGAAAATTCTTGGTATTTTCTAAGCAAACTATGCCAAAAATAGAGAGAGATCAGGAGGAGGTGGCGATGCCCGCTCTCTAATTCATGAAGATTTGTGGCCAGGCACACACCACTTTTGAGATGCTCCTGATTAGGAGGCAATAAAGGACAGTGTCTTGGCAATTACATTTTAACCCTTGTTTAGCTGGCTATTAGGCTCTCTTATCTTTTTGACTTGCACTTGGTGATAAAACAGAAATTTAAAGAGAATGTCTTCAGTCAAGACTTTAATATCACATTATTTTAAAAATATTTTTCTTAAATATTGTTTGTCAGGTCAAGGAGCTCCCCAACCTGCAGCGCCTGCTCCAGCTCCACCACCACCAAGCAAACCTGCACAAAACTCTGGTAAGGCATTGACATGAGCTGCTTGTCTGTATATACTTTAGGTTTTCATTACTATTGTGATTGTCAAGAAGATATTATTTATTTAGGTTCTGATCTGTTTTTTTACAACATAGAAAAGGTGCTCAAATACATGTTGCTAAGGATGAAACCAGACGGTGTTGCCAAATGCGTTTGCAAAACTTATCCACCTACTGGGGCAATTGACTGTTCGCTTTTGCCCCGTTCTGGTAGGGCTACGTGGTGTTCTGTCGTGCAACAATAAGATTGCCATATTGCATTTCAACATCACATTTAATAATTTCCTATGTTGCATTATGGTAACCTGTGACTTCCACAACTGTGACAATCGGAATTGTTTCTAAATTTTTTTTTTTTTGTGGTTGGTCACCAGTTGCATGCAACTCTCTTGACATAGACTTCAATGCAAGTTACATGCATCTGTGATGTATGTGCAATTTGACTTTATTTCATAACTCTGAAAGCAAGTTGCGAACGAGCTGCACGGATGTTTTTGGACAGGTGACTTGTCAAGGTATTGCTGTTGAATGACACATGTCACCATGTAGCCCCAAACTTACATTTGTGGCAGGGGTTTTCTCACAGATTTCCTGGAGCTGGTTGTGTTGCAGGTTTCCTATTCAGGGGTCTGGAAATGTTGGATGACATCCTGTCAGAGCTGTGTGGCCATACTGTTTGTCGTTTAGCCTTACCAGAAGTGAATTTAACTAAAGTGGTTTTCTGGTTTCAGAAAATCCATGTCTCCGTGCGTTTTTTTTTTGTAAACCAACAAGAAATGCTTTATGCACCCTCCATGGATCCAGAGCCGTGTCTCTGTGGACGGCTCCCGGTGTATGTTATTGTCTGCAGCGCTTTCGTCACGTTGACAGCCGCTGACCATAAGACACTAAGAGCAGTGATGGAAGCGGAGTTCTTTACTTTGCTAGGGCTTGTAAAGCTTTTTTTTTTTTTTTCTTTCTAAAACAAACTATAGTTGGGGAAGGCATAGTTTTCTGAAAACAGAAAACCATTTTAAAGCAAAAAATTGCCTATTTTAAAGCTTAATTACATTTAAAGGCGTTGTTCACCATATTAAGATTTAAAATTCGGTTCTTGCAGTGCTAAAGTAAAAAAAAAAAAGCAAACAATTACTGCGCCCTCCCTCTGCTACTCTCGATATGTTGCCTGCACACGGTCATCCTAGATTTCCCATCTGGCGGTGGGCATCAGCTGATCGCGGCTGCCAATTTGGTTGCAGTTATGCTATATTAATTAGTGGCGTCCATAAAGCACCTCGGGACAATGAGTAGTGGTGGCCACATCAGTTCACACTCAGAAAACTGAACATGTGAACAGCAGTTTACTTTTATATATAAATGCAGTTGTTCATTATTTTTAATGTTAATTGCTTTCTCAGGTGGGTTACAGAGCGCACTCGTTTTAAGAAAGAAAAAAAAATTGTGCGCACATCCCCCCTCCCAACATGGTTATCAAATGACTAAACACAGTAACATGCATATGTTTTGGGAAGTATTTACAGAAAAAAAATCTTTCCAATGTTACCGGCAAAGGTTTTTTTTTTGTTTGTTTTAAACCCAATGTCCTGGAAATTGTGGTCACTCCTTTTCTAAATGACCGGGGACCAGTACCATGGCAAAGCCCATGGCTCATTGTAGTGCATCTCGGCAATGGCATAGCTGAAGAGGACTTATGGTGTCTGGGAGCAGTGACAAGAGAGGAATTAGCAATTTTTTTAGTCCTATATTGTCATATTTACCCATGGGGGTTGGTACCAATTGATCTCGGTGAGGATTCTTATTCTTGTATGCTGCATTGTTGTAGATTGAATGGCGGTCTCCTCGACTAGATACTGGGGCAAGCTGCTGCGTAAAATTTCTGATTTTAATTGGAACTGCTACAAAAGAACATAGGAGGGAGGTTTGGAGTCCTGATTGTACAATTTGGGCATGCGATGCTGTATTTCTGTATGTTGAATAATACCCGCATTGAGGACTGTCATGAGGTCTGGGATCTAATATTTCATCTGACCAGACCCCTTAAAGCCTCTTAAATTTATCTGCAATATTCCTCCCGGGCTTTGTGGTTTAAATTGCTATTTTTTACTTCATTATATTGGGTAAGCTTAAGAGCTTATGTGGTTGTAGACCCAGGCATTGAAAACTGCACTCAATCATACCTTTCATGTGTCTAATCAGTCTGCATCCTTAAGTGTGTTTTATTTAGTTGGTCGTCATCCTTAATAAATTACTATGGATTTTCTGTCTTGAAAACAGCTCCACCTTTTTCTATGAACAGAGGACTGTCTAAACCATTCGGAGGAGGGGGTGCACCGAATACACCTGGTGGCACTCAGTCTAAAGTGGTGCCAATTGCCAGTCTGAACCCATACCAATCAAAGTAAGTAGGCTCACTTTTCAATTGAACGTTCAATGCTTTTAGCACAGCAAATATGCTGCCAAAGTACAATGGGCCAAGCTTTAGCAAACAGATGTTTCTTACTGAGATCTGCAAAATGAAAGCAAACATTTTGGTGCCAACATTAATAGAACCTTGTGTATGGCCATCTTTAATTCATACCGCAGTACGGACCTGCAGTATGGGTCCATGTAAAAGTAGGAGTCCCAGGGCTTTGGTGATTTGTTCCCAGTGGACAACATACAACCTCTGAAACAATGCAGAGTGAAACTATAATGTACCAGAACTATAGAAGAAAAGATGTGGACCACACATCCAAATATTTTTATTCATTTACATTGGCTAAGCAAAATTTTTTAAACTGAATACAAGGTTCCTAGTTAACCATTTGATCAGAATATATAAGCCCACTGACACGTCATGAGAAACCCGCCTGGGGACCCACTTAAGTTATCTTTTTTTTTGCAGTCTCCTAATTTTAAAACATTTTGTGCAAATGTTTGGATTGGTGATAAAAAGATGGGTTAGATACTATGCAGTGTCCCATAAATTTAGGAAAAAATAGAGCAGCACCGCATGTCCAAATACTATACTTTCATCTACTGAGGCTTAGCAAAATTTAAAACCGAAATCCGTCTTATCCGAAGTCGTGTGAAGACTCTAATAAGGGTCGATATTGACTTTTAGAATTGCTACTTCCAATAGGTGACACTAGAGTTCCTGACCTTCGCATCTCTGCATGTTCTTAGTTAGGCTATGATCACATGTCCAGTTATGATCCATTACAATGGGGCTAGCAGAAATCCATTAGGAAAAAAAATTGTGCTGACACAACTTTTAACCACTTAACGACCAGTGACGGATCTATCCGTCATTGGACGCCTCCCCCTGTTTGGTGCGAGCTCCGGCAATGAGCCCGAACCTATTTCCGGCTCGTGACAGCTGATCTGATCAGCTGACATGTGCCGCAATCAGCCGCGGGAGAAATCGTGATCCTCCCGCAGCTGTTAATCCGTTAATTGCCGCTGTCAAATGCTGACAGCGGCATTTAACATGGATTTCCGGCAATCGCGCCGGATATCCGCCCATCTGTGACCCCCGTCACGTGATCGTGGGTCACTGATTGGTTGGCGAGACAACTAGAGGTCTCCTGGAGACTTCTATGGTTGTCACTGCTGGATTGCTATGAGGGCCCACCCGATGGTCGGCGCCCATAGCAAGTGAGGTATTTTGGCACATGCAGGTGATCTGATCATGGCCTGCATGTAGCAGAGCCAATCGGGTTGTGGCAGTTGCTAGTCTCCCATGGAGACTATTGAAGCATGCCAAAAGTAAAAAAAAAAAATGTTTTTAAAAAAAATCTAAAAGCTCAAATCCACCCCTCTTTTGCCCCATTCAAAATAAAACAAAAAATCAAACATGCTCATTTTTGGTATCATCCTGTTCAAAATCGCCCGATCAGTAAAAAAAAGGATTAACCTGATTGCTAAATAGCATAGCGAGAAAAAGTAAAAATGCCAGAATTAAGGTTTTTTTGGTCACCACGACATTGCATTAAAATGCAATAACGGGCGATCAAAAGATCAAATCTGCACCCAAATGGTATCATTAAAACGACAGCTCGTCACGCAAAAAATAAGCCCTCACCCAACCAGAGATCACGAAAAATGGAGACATTATGGGTATCGGAAAATGGCGCAATTTTTAATTATTTTTTTTAATGTAACGAATTTTTGAATTTTTTTCACTACTTAAAAAAAGAACCTAGACATGTTTGGTGCCTGTGATCTCGTAATGACCTGGAGAATCATAATGGCAGGTCACTTTTAGCATTTAGTGAACATAGTTAAAAAAGCAAAACAATTGTGGCATTGCACTTTTTTTTTTCGCAATTTCACTGAATTTTTTTTCTCATTTTCCAGGGCACGATATGTTAAAACTAATGGTGGTGTTCAAAAGTACAACTCAAAGTTATGTCTCTGGGAAGAAGGGTAGCAAAAAATGAAAAGCCAAAAATACCTCCGGTCATGAAGGGGTTAAGTCTGTTATTCACTAACCGATTTCGGACGGACCTATTTTTTTAATTAACATTGCAGTTAATGGTCAACAGATCCATTATAAATTTTTCTTGCCAGATCCATTAGAAATACACTACAATGGGCGTTGCATTAACAGATCCGTTGCCCGTTTACACCAATGTTAAAAAAAAATAAATAAATAAAAAAAAATTAAAAAAAAAAAAAGGTGTAAGCCCGCTGCCCCATCCAGGAGCCTCATAGTGGGTCTCTAATCCATTAGTGGTGACTACTATGATGATCTACTGACTTTTGGAGTCGTAGGATCTTTTGATATATTACAGCTTAAAGCAAATCTGTCATGTTGAAAGTGGTATCTGATCTGCAGACAGAATGTTATCGAGCAGAACTAATTGATATGGTTTTGAGGAAAACTTTCAGTATAACTTGCATTTTATTCATTGAAATGACTTGTATGACTGCATGCAGAGAGCTGTCAGTCACTGGTAGGACCACCCATAGGACTGCATATAAACACCCAGGATTTTAATTACTAGTTATACTGAATCCAATACCAAAAGCCTATATATCATTCTGGTCCTCTGCTGTGCTGTGTGCAGATCGAACTGCGTCTATGATGTGACAGATTCCATTTGATTCTGGTTCCCACTAGAAGAAAGCAGTGTGTTATAAGCATAGTTACATATTTTGATCTTTGCTGTTTCATCATACATGGCAATGGTGTGATGATAACCTGCTGTCTGTTTCCAAGGGCAACCAGCCACATTGTTTTGGTAAATAAAGACATGACTTGGATAAAATGAGAGTAAAGGTATATTCCCACGTTGCACGTTTGTACAAATGAAAATCTGCAGCAATCAGTTACTGTCAGCATCGTGAATAAGACTTCTTAAGAGCATAAATTGACCTACACTGCAGATCTTAAATCCACATCATATCCATTTATTCTGTGGCTTTTCGTGCGTTCATATGTTTTGAAAATACAAGGACATAGTTTCCAAAATCATGCCTTCGTCATAGGGCAGAATGCGCACTGCGCCCTCCTGGCCACATCCCAATACAAGTTGTCTTGCTGTATACATTAAGGCTGTGTGCCCACGTTGCGTTTTCTATGCGTTTCTGCCGCAGCGGAAACTCTTAAAAAAATGCTATTAAAATGCACCCCCATGGAATCCTATGGGATTCCGCAGTTGGTGTGCCCATGCTGCGGATTTTACCGCTGCGGAATTGAATAGCGGTAAAATCCGCAGCATGTCCATTATTTCTGTGGCATCACGTCGATTCCACCTCCATAGGATTGCATCGAAACGCTCACTTTATGCATGTGGCTATACCCGCCATGCGTAAAGTGAGCGCTTCATGTGCGGATGGTACTTAGGGTCTGGAGGAGAGGAGACTGTCCTCCATGCCCTGGGTACTATAATCCTGTAAAAAGTAGAATTAAAATAAAAAATAGTGATATACTCACCTTCTGATGGCCCCCGGAATCCTCCCATCTCTCAGTCACGCTGCCGGCATCTTCCGATCCCAGGGATGCATTGTGCGAATCACCTGAGATGACGTTGCGGTCTCACGAGCATGACGTCACAAAGGTCCTTCACGCAAAGCATCCCTGGGAACGGAACGTACCGGGAGCGCCGCTAATGACATCAGGGGCCTTCAGAAGGTGAGAATAACCATATTTTTTATTTTTTACATTCTATCTTTTACTATTGATGCAGCATAGACAGCATCAATAGTAAAATGGCATAGACAGCATCAATAGTAAAATGGCATAGACAGCATCAATAGTAAAACGGCATAGACAGCATCAATAGTAAAAAGGTGGTCACACTTGTCAAGCACTGTGCTTGACAAGTGTGACCAACCTGTCAATCACCTTTCCAAGCAATGCTTCAAATCGCTTGGAAAGCGCAAGTATTCTGCAAGCTAAAAACGCTTGTGTTTTGCAGGAAAACGCATGCGAATTCCGCATGCGTTTTACCCGCGGCAGGGAGTTTCGGAAATGCTGCGGACATTTCCGCAGCATTTCTGCAATGTGGGCACTTAGCCTAAGAGAAACGTTTGTCTGATATGCTTCACTGTTGGGCTTTGTGCGCTCAATGTTTTTTTTCAGGTAAATTCTGCCTGCAACCTGCCTGAAGAACTGCTAAAGACCCACTAAAAAGAATGAATCCAGTGCATGTGCGCAATGTCAAGACAACTTGCTTTGTACGTGTTTTTACATGTTCTGTCTTGTAACTTCTTTTAGTAACATAGTAAGATAGTTAGTAAGGCCGAAAAAAGACATTAGTCCATCCAGTTCAGCCTATAAAATTCTATCAGAATAAATCCCCAGATCTACGTTCTTCTAAAGAACCTAACAATAACTGTAAGATACAATATTGTTACGCTCCAGGAAGACATCCAGGCCTCTCTTGAAGCCTTCGACTGAGTTCGCCATCACCACCTCCTCACGCAGGGAATTCCAGATTCTCACTGCCCTAACAGTAAAGAATCCTCTTCTATGTTGGTGGAAAAACCTTTTCTTCTCCAGATGCAGAGAACGCCCCCTTGTGACCGTCACCTTCCTTGGTATAAACAGATCCTCGGAGAGATATTTGTATTGTCCCCTTATATACTTATACATGGTTATTAGTGCGCCCCTCAGTCGCCTTTTTTCTAGACTAAATAATCCTAATTTTGCTAATCTCTCTGGGTATTGTAATTCCCCCATCCCCTTAATTTTGTTGCCCTCCTTTGTACCCGCTCTATTTCCATTATATCCTTGCTGAGCACCGGTGCCCAAAACTGTACACAGTACTCCATGTGCGGTCTAGCCAGAGATTTGTACAGAGGCAGTATAATGCTCTCATCATGTGTACCAAACCTCTTTTAATGCACCTCATGATCCTGTTTGCCTTGGCAGCCGCTGCCTGGCACTGGCTGCTCCAGGTAAGTTTATCATTAACTAGGATCCCCAAGTCCTTCTCCATGTCAGATTTACCCAGTGGTTTACCGTTCAGTGTGTAATGGTGATATTGATTCCTTCTTCCCATGTGTATAACCTTACATTTATCATTGTTAAACTGCATCTGCCACCTTTCAGCCCAAGTTCCCAACTTATCCAGATCCATCTGTAGCAGAATACTATCTTCTCTTGTATTGACTGCTTTACATAGTTTTGTATCATCTGCAAATATCGATATTTTACTGTGCAAACCTTCTACCAGATCGTTAATAAATATGTTGTAGAGAATAGGTCCCAACACCGACCCCTGCGGTATCCCTTTGGTCACAGCAACCCAGTTAGAGAATATACCATTTATAACCACCCTCTGCTTTCTATCAATAAGCCAGTTACTTACCCATTTACACACATTTTCCCCCAAACCCAGCACTCTCATTTTGTGTACCAACCTCTTGTGTGGCACGGTATCAAACGCTTTGGAAAAATCAAAATCTACCACGTCCAATGACTCACCATGGTGCAGTCTATAGCTTACCGCTTCATAAAAACTGATTAGATTGGTATGACAGGAGCGATTCCTCATAAACCCATGCTGATATGGCGTTAAACAGTTTACTCTGTCGCCTTATTGGGGGACACAGAACCGTGGGTGTTATGCTGCTGTCCACTAGGAGGCGACACTATATGCATAATCTGAAAAAGATTAACTTTGTCTCCTCCTCTGCAGTATACACCCCTGGACGGCGTCAGCCTTCTCCAGTTTTTGCTTAGTGTCGCAAGGAGGCACACCTTTTTTCCTTTTTTTCCTTTCGTCGGAACAGATGAAGAAAAGTGGGTCTCCTGCGAGACTCCCGGCATGGCTCCTTCCTTGGCCCCCTTTTTTGTGGTGCCCAGTTGAAGTGGAGATGGCAGTTCCCCATGTCGCTCCTTCCCCAGTCCCTCGGGTACTGGTCCGAAGTTGAGACGCCCCCCTCCTTCCCCAACCCCCTTCAGGGTCTGGGTTGAGGTTGAGGCAAGGATGAAGACCCCCTGACGGTGACAGACGCACCCTCCCTAATCCCCCGCAGGGGGCATTAGGTTGAGACGCCGCAGGTAGGGTCGGAGTACCGACAGCATTCTGCACCAGGGACCCCAGACCAGCTGTGGGATCCTGCTGGGGCCGGGGGAGGGTGCAGGCAGACGTGGCACAGCAGAGACAGGGCTTTCTGCGCCCCTGCCTCTGCAGCAGCAGTGGCTCCATGGCGCTCCAGGGACCCCCCACACAGGAACCGCTAGCCCTGCTGCCCCCACCGCTAGCCAGTCGCCCATTCCGGGGTGGTCCGGTGCAAATCCGACCCCCTCCCGGACTACCGCGCCGCTCTGGAGCCTTCCTGGACATCGGGCCTCTAATTTAGACCGCTTTTCCCCGCCCCCGGCCCGCCCCCGGATGACGAAAATGACACTGCAGTGTCATAGAAGGGGCGGATCGAGGCAGGAAGGGCGCGCTTTTACATGGCCCAGCGTGCCCTTTTCCAGCTCTCCGCCCCCTTCCCTCTCCACCTCAGAATCCGGTGGCCATCTTGCTGCACCTGGAGGAAGGCAGCACAGAGTCTCCGGGGGGCACAGGACGTGAGGCTTATCAGCGCTGGACCTCAGGGGAGCACCGGTGGGGTAAGATCACAGCTGGGTCCTTGGTACTCAGCTGTGAATTCCTATTCCATATAGCGCTCTCCTACTCCTTTTTCCTCTGCGTAGATACCCCTGTAGGGCCTCTATTAATCAGCCTAGGTACTATGTCGGGCTCAAAGAAAAGAACCAGGCAAGACTGCTTTTATGCAGTCTGCACAGCCTGCAAGGTCACTCTCCCCAGCGGCAGCACGTATCCGCACTATCGGGACTGTACCCAAAAAACAGGAGCAGAACCCCAAGAAATCCCTACCAACGCTTCTGCGACCGCTACTGCGCCGGAATGGGCAACTCAGATGTCGCAGTCTATGACACAGTCCATAGATAACCTGACCTCCACATTACTGCAGGGTCATGTCTCGGCTATGAACGTTAAACAGCAAAGGGACGTCCGGTCTCACGTGCAGGGCGCTTCCGACAGTTCGAGGCGTAAGCGGACCCACAGGTCGCGTTCATCTGCGTCCTCACATAGCAATAGGCCTTCCCCCTCCAGGGAGAGAGACAGTGGCTCCAGGTCACCGAGGCCGTCCCCTGATAGGGAAAGACAATGCGAATCTCCACAATCCCAGACCAGGGAAAACCTCCGCTCTAGTTCGCCCGCTAGGGAGCTCCTTAGCGATGCGCAAGACTCAGGGCATATGCGACTCCAACTCAGATAACGAAACAGAGACCGCTCTGCTCCCTTGTCCCCCTAGCAATACTGCGATAGTTGAGGATATCGTCTCTTCCATCCTTCGGGTGCTGGACATTTCAGATCCAACCCCGGATGCACTAGAACACAAGATTTCCTTTGAAAGTGTTCAGAAACCATCGAAGGTCTTCCCTAATCACCCGGAATTTAAAAAAATCCTTTCTAAGCATTTTTCGCAGCCTGAGAAAAAATTCGCCAATCGCAAGTATTTGGAAGCAAGGTACCCCTTCCCACAGAAAGACACCAAGGATTGGACAGATCCGCCTGAAGTGGACCCTCCAGTCTCTAGGCTGGCAGCACAAACGCTTCTCTCGCTGCCGGATAGTTCAACCCTCAAGGACACGGCAGACAGACAAGTCGAACGCATGGCTCGTTCAATCTTTGAAGCGGCAGGTGCCTCTTTGGCGCCCGCATTTGCTTCAGTTTGGGCAGCACAAGGTCATCATGGCTTGGGCTGCTCTATTGCAAAAGGGCCTTCAAGCTTCAAATCCTCAGCTGGCGGACCAGGCGGTGCAAATTGCAGTGGTGGCAGATTACATGGTCCTTGCAGCGTTGGACTCTGCAAGAGGAATAGCGGGAATAGCATCAAACGCCATTACAATCCGGCGTATTCTCTGGCTAAGAGAATGGAAAGCGGATGCGGCCTCAAAAAAGTCCCTAACAAATCTCCTGCACTTCAGTGGCCGTCTTTTCGGTGAAAAGCTGGATACAATGATATCCAATGCTACCGGGGGCAAAAGTACTTCCCTCCCTCAATTAAGACCAAAACGCACGTTTAAAAGACGTAATCAATCTCATTTCCGATCCTTTCGGAATTCTTCAGGCTGGTCCGTCTCACGCCCAGCACAAAACCGTAGTCGTTCCCCCCCCCGCAGGGACAACACACGTGCGGCACAGAGGCCGGACAGAAACTGGCAGTCAAAGGCAAGCCAAGCGAAATCTAAAGGAGGAAAACCTCAGACTTTTCTCTCATCTTGACTCATGCCCTCCGGAAGACACCCCACTTGTAGGCGGACGACTGCTACTCTTTCAGCAGGTCTGGCTGCCTATTACAGACGACAAGTGGGTCAAGGAAATAGTGTCTTCAGGATACAAAATCGAGTTTACTACCAGCCCACCGCACAGGTTTTTTCCATCTGTCCCTCCAAAATCCCCGCTCAAAGCTCAGGCCTTCCGTCAAGCGGTTTCTTCCCTCCGGCAAGCAGGAGTCCGTGCCGGTCCCAGCAGAAGAGCGCTTCCGAGGGTTCTACTCCAACCTGTTCGTGGTGCCCAAGAAAGGCAGCGTCCGATCCATACTAGACCTCAAGCAACTCAACAAGTATGTTCGAGTTCGTCACTTTCGCATGGAATCCCTCCGGTCAATCGTTGCGTCCATGGAAAAAGGAGAATATCTCGCCTCCATAGACATACAAGACGCATACCTGCATATACCGATTGCTCCCGCCCATCAGAGGTTCCTCAGATTCGCAATCAACCAAGACCATTACCAGTTTGTGGCCCTCCCATTCGGTCTCGCCACAGCTCCCAGAACATTTACAAAGGTCATGGCAGCTACCATGGACGTTCTGCACTCCAGAGGCATAGTAGTCGTTCCATACCTGGACGACCTTCTCATCAAGGCCCCCACCCTCAAGGACTGCGAGGTCAACGTCTCGATCACGATCGACACTCTGAGGCGCCTGGGGTGGTTAGTCAATTTACAGAAGTCCTCGACTACCCCGAGTCAGTCTCTGACCTTCCTGGGGATGTTATTCGACACCTCCAAGGGTCTGGTGATTCTCCCCGGAGACAACGCACTGGCTCTCCGTCTGGGAGTTCACACACTCCTCCGCAAGTCCCCCAGATCTCTCCGGTATGCCATGAGAGTACTTGGCAGGATGGCAGCAGCAATGGAGGCAGTACCGTTTGCCCAGTTTCACCTCAGACCCCTTCAACTGGCCATCCTCAAGTCCTGGGACAGGAATCCGTTCTCCCTCGACAGGGAGTTCCGGTTATCAGCAAAAACCAGGAGGTCCCTGCACTGGTGGCTCGAGCCAACCTCGCTTGCAAGGGGAAAATCCTTTCTCTCCGGTCAATGGAAGGTTTTCACCACCGACGCGAGCCTTATAGGTTGGGGCGCGGTGCACCTGCATCACAGAGCGCAAGGCAGGTGGTCACCAATGGAAGCGACCATGCCCATCAACATCCTGGAAATCCGGGCCATCTTCCTGGCGTTGAAAGCCTTCCATCACTTGCTAGCAGACTCTCATATCAGAGTACAGTCGGACAATGCCACGGCAGTGGCATATGTGAACCATCAAGGCGGCACCCGCAGCATCCAGGCGATGACCGAAGTAACACGATTCCTACAATGGGCAGAGAATGCGAGGTCGGTACTCTCTGCGGTACACATTCCGGGTGTGGACAACTGGGAAGCCGACTATCTCAGCCGACAAGGAATGGACTCGGGGGGGGGGGGGGGGGGGGGGTCTCTCCATCCCGAAGTTTTCTGTCAGATCTGTCATCGTTGGGGCACCCCGGACGTGGATCTAATGGCATCCCATCTCAATGCCAGGGTTCCCAATTTCATGGCCAGGACGCGCGATCCGCGGTCGCTCGGAGCAGATGCCCTGGTTCAGGACTGGACCCAGTTACAGCTTCTGTACATTTTTCCACCTCTTCCCCTGATCTCCAGAGTCCTGAGGAAGATCAAGCAAGAGGGAGTTCCCACCATCCTGATCGCTCCAGACTGGCCCAGGCGTACATGGTACGCCGACGTTGTGCAACTCACAGCAGACGCTCCCTGGCGTCTCCCCACACGTCCCGACCTTCTGTCACAAGGCCCGTTCTTCCACCAGAACTCAGGAGCTCTCAATTTGACGGTGTGGCCATTGAGACCTGGGTTTTGACCCAAGCAGGTTTTTCACCGGAAGTCGTTAAAACCATGATCAGGGCTCGAAAGCCAACTTCAGCCAGGATTTACTATCGTACCTGGAAGGTTTTCTTCACATGGTGCGAATCTCGTGGGCAGATCCCACTCCCCTATTCTCTTCCAAGGGTCCTCGGTTTCCTTCAGTCAGGCCTGGACGCTGGGCTATCCCTGGGCTCGCTGAAGAGCCAGGTGTCAGCGCTTTCAGTGCTCTTTCAGAGGCGTATTGCTAACAAGCCGCAAGTGAAGACTTTTCTCCAAGGGGTTTCCCGATTTGGTTCCCCCCTACAAACGTCCCTTGGAGACGTGGGACCTCAACCTGGTCTTGACAGCACTACAGTCACCTCCTTTTGAACCCCTTAAGGAGGTCTCACTCCGCTTTCTATCACAGAAAGTGGTTTTCCTGGTGGCGATCACCTCGCTACGCAGGGTGTCTGAACTTTCAGCTCTTTCCTGCAGACAACCCTTCCTGGTTTTTCATCAGGACAAGGTGGTTCTACGTACAGTCCCATCCTTCCTTCCGAAGGTTGTGTCTAGCTTCCACCTCAATGAGGAAATCTCACTACCGTCCCTTTGCCCGGCTCCCGTTCATAGGGTGGAGAAGGCTCTGCATACGCTTGACCTTGTCAGGGCATTGCGTGTTTACGTGTCTAGAACTGCTCCTTTCCGGAAGTCTGATTCACTCTTCCTTCTTCCAGAAGGCGTTCGCAAGGGCCTACTGGCTTCCAAAGCCACCCTTGCTAGGTGGATCAAGTCCACCATTCAAGAGGCTTACCACCTCAACAATTGTCCTCTTCCGGCCGGTATCACGGCACACTCTACGCGGGCGGTAGGGGCCTCTTGGGCCATTCGGCATCAGGCCTCGGCACATCAAGTGTGTAAGGCGGCCACTTGGACTAGCCTGCACACATTTACAAAACACTACCGAGTGCATACCCAGTCCTCAGCGGATGCGAGCCTGGGTAGACGGGTCCTGCAGGCGGCAGTACCCCAAGTCTAGGGGACTGTCAGCACAATATTCGTCCACTGCTTCCCGCCCAGGGACTGCTTTGGGACGTCCCACGGTTCTGTGTCCCCCAATAAGGCGACAGAGTAAAGGAGATTTTTGTGTACTCACCGTAAAATCTCTTTCTCTTAGCCTTTAATTGGGGGACACAGCTCCCACCCTGTTGCCCTTGCGGGCCGTTGTTACGGTTGGGTGCTCATATTGTTGTTTGAGCTCGTTTATAGTAGCCTTCTTACAGGCATGGTTATGTTTCTGGTATTTTCCTCCTAATGCTTTTGCACAAAACTGGAGAAGGCTGACGCCGTCCAGGGGTGTATACTGCAGAGGAGGAGACAAAGTTAATCTTTTTCAGGTTATGCATAGTGTCGCCTCCTAGTGGACAGCAGCATAACACCCACGGTTCTGTGTCCCCCAATTAAAGGCTAAGAGAAAGAGATTTTACGGTGAGTACACAAAAATCTCCTTATTCTCATTAAGATAATCCAGAATAACATCCCTCAGAAACCCTTCAAATATTTTACCAGCAATAGAGGTTAGACTTACTGGCCTATAATTTCCAGGTTCACTTTTAGAGTCCTTTTTGAATATTGGCACCACATTTGCTATGCGCCAGTCCTGTGGAACAGACCCCGTCGCTATAGAGTCTCTAAATATAAGAAATAATGGTTTGTCTATTACATTACTTAGTTCTCTTAGTACTCGTGGGTGTATGCCATCCGGACCCGGAGATTTATCTATTTTAATCTTATTTAGCCGGTTTCGCACCTCTTCTTGGGTTAGATTGGTGACCCTTAATATAGGGTTTTGTTTGTCTCTCGGCATTTCATTTTCCACCGTGAATACCGTGGAGAAGGTGGTGTTTAATATATTAGCTTTTTCCTCATCTACAATCATACTTTCCTCACAATTTTTTAATGGGCCTACACTTTCACTTTTGATTCTTTTACTATTGATATAGTTGAAGAACAACTTAGGATTAGTTTTACTCTCCTTAGCAGTGTGCTTCTCTGTTTCCTTTTTGGCAGCTTTAATTATTTTTTTAGATAAAGAATTTTTCTCCTTATAGTTTTTTAGAGCTTCAACGGTGCCATCCTGCTTTAGTAGTGTAAATGCTTTCTTTTTACTGTTAATTGCTCCTCTTACTTTTTTGTTTAACCACATTGGGTTTTTCCTATTTCTTGTCCTTTTATTCCCACAAGGTATAAACATTTCCCATTTATTTTCTGTATTCTTATTTCTGAGGACATTGTCCCAGTCAACCAGATTAAAGGCATCTCTAAGCTGGTCAAACTTTGCCTTCCTAAAGTTCAGTGTTTTTGTGACTCCCTGACATGTCCCCCTAGCGAAAGACAAGTGAAACTGTACAATATTGTGGTCGCTATTTCCCAGATGCCCAACAACCTGCAGATTTGTTATTCTGTCAGGTCTGTTAGATAGTATTAGGTGTAAAAGTGCTGCTCCTCTGGTTGGATTCTGCACCAATTGTGAAAGATAATTATTCTTGACTATTAGCAGAAACCTGTTGCCTTTATGGGTTTCGCAGGTCTCTGTTTCCCAGTTAACCACTGTTCCCAGTTTTAGCCACTTCAAGCTTTAAAAATTGTGAAGATGCTAAAAGAAGCGATTGGTCCATGCTTCTGCTGGAGACCGCTTGTCTTTTGCACCAAAAACTGCGGCTACGTAGGCGTCTAAAAGACATTGTGTTATACCCTTATTACATTACATAGTGTGTATAGCAGCTCTTGGTAATGAGACCTGTTGGTATTTTGAGCTGAAACTGATTAGGGCAGTTTGAATCCCCTGACAGGTTCCTCTTAAAGGGAACCTGTCACCAGGTATGGCTAATATGAGATATGGCCTATACGGTCTATGTTCTTGGTCCTACGCCTCCCATCTTATGATTCTTGCTTCATGTGGATGATGCGTCCCTGCGTCATTCACACAGTGTTCCCTGGCATCACGCTTCTGCGCAGTCATACCTCTCTGTCCTGAGACCAAGCAAAATACTGCAGTGTGCAGTGCGGACAAATGACAACATTTTGGAAACTAGCTCCCCCCCCCCCCTGCGGGACAAAATGACATTTCCAGAGGCACTATTTTTATTTACATTTGTCTTTTTGTTTGCATTTGATTCCACTTTTTCCAAGCAGTATGATGATAAAGCATAGTTTGCCTCTTTGCAGGTATAATATATCGCAGTACACCAGCAATGCAGTGCATTACACTTATACCGAAAGCTGACCCCCATGCTGTGAGCATGGTCTTAGAAGCTTTCCGTAGCTTGGTGACCCGGGGTAGCCATGAAGACACCGGGTCACCGTGGCAACTATCGACCCATCTCAGGGGCGCCGATCTGAAGGCTCCCATCCCTCTGCCTCCCTGCTGAATGTTGCGTTTGCGCTCGATCGCAGCATTTAAGGGGGAGGGAGGGGGGGTTCATATTAACAGCCAGGCGCCACTCCTGTCTTGGTACAGAAGCTCGGGCACTGGCAGCGCAGAGCTGTTGCACTGAATGGGCAAGAGGTGCTGATATCTCAGCATCTCCTTTGCGATCATGCTGTGATCGGTCAGTCAGTGACAGCTGTGTTTACATGCAGTGACAGTTTAAATGCATGATGGACATAGTCCGTCATGGTGCGGGCACCGACACCCGGCCGTGACGAGCTATGCATGTCAGTGGACTTAAAGGGAATCTGTCACCCCTTTTTTGAGATATCATAATGATATTCAATTGTGTGTCACATAAGGATTCTCTTAGTACTTTTGCTTCCCCCTGACCACGCACCTTTCATGCATAAATACCTTTTTTTATATCGGTTCAGATGTATGTAAACTGCCACGGTCCAGTCCGATGGGTGGGGCTTACTCAACTGCTCCCCCACCTCCCTGTCTTGCTCTACACAAGAAGAAATGCATAGAGCAAGACAGGGAGGGGGGGGAGCAGGTGAATAAGCCCCGCCCAGCAGACCGGACCGCAGCAGTTTACATACATCTGAACCGATATAAACAAGGTATTAATGCATGAAAGGTGCGGGGTCAGGGGGAAGCAAAAGTACAGAGAGAATCCTTATGTGACACACAATTGAATGATATCATTATGATATCTCAAAAAAGGGGTGACAGATTGCCTTTAAGGGGCTAAAATCCACAACTACAGCTATGTCACCCAAATTTTAAAAGTTATGCATATTGGAAAAAAAAGCAAAAGCTCAAAAATGAAATAATTCCCCATGTGTTAAGGGGTTAGCAAGATCTTCACAGCCGATGTCTATCCTAAAATCCACTGCCTGAGATTGGGGATTTGTAAACTTACATTGTACTGTACTTCTGTGGCTGTTTGTTGCAGACTCTGCCCCAATATCACATGTCTGACGCTCGCATTGTGTAAATTGCCATTAATAACCATGCCCATAATGGTGGTAGGGTCTCTGTATACGGACTCCTCAGGCCGGCTCATTTCCCAGCATGGACATTAATGTAGCACACATTATCTGGCATTATCCCATTTCCACTGTGGTAGCTTTAGAGTAAACCATGTCTGGAGTATTGAATTTTCTTCCAGTGTGCGGCCTGTGTGCTGCTGTAGAGAAAGGAGGGTTTACAAACTACTAGCAATTGATAACATTTGTTGGCTGCGCTAAAACCTGTAAAAGCTTCCTGCGGTGCCATACACCCGCTGCTTTCATTATAAGTGTCCTGCTCTATCCTGTCATTGAGTGCCATGTAAGGCTTTTCTTTGATTAGATAGTTCATTAACCCCTTCCCAATACATCGGGTCTGCATGTATGGAGCGGGCTGAGTTGCTGAGTCAGCACCATACAGGTATCTGCTATGATTACTATTTCAGTGCCACTGATGAAGTCTGGTGGCTTTTAAATGGTCCTTATGTGCACAGTCTCCCACTGGCCTCCACAATTCTATTATGAGATGGTAAGAGTTGGTATGGCAGCTGGAGGCCTGCTGAAGCCCCCTAAATTTTCCATCTGGGGCCTTCTGTGAAGCACCGTCTCTGACTGGGCTTCATAGCAGAACATAATTTCCTCTGCTTTCTGCAATACTGTTGTAATCAAGCAATCACAGGCTCCAGTCCCATAAGGGGACTAAAAATAAAGAAAATATAAAAGTTTAAATCCCCCTCCCTTTTTCAAAATATCTGGTATTGCTGCTCCTGTAAAAGTATAATGGAAGGTGATCAAAGTAAAGTGAGAGGTAGGACATTTGTTTAAAATGTGAAGAAAGCAATAATCGAATAATTTTGAAACTTTATCGGCAAGTTTTACATGCAACAGGTCAGAAGGTGAATGTTGGAAATTTTTCCCTTTCATTTGTAATAATTAACTCCTTTAGAAATTGATGGCAGCCACACAACACAAGTTGGGACAGGGCCATTTCTACCATTGTGTAGCATCTCTTTTGACAGCAATCTGTAAACCTCTGAGAAGTGAGGAGACCAATTGCAGGAGTTTGGAAGAGAAATGTTGTCCCATTCTTGTCTGATTTAGGATTCTGGGGTTTGTACACACAGATTTCTCTAGAAACTCTGAATCTTTGATATGTACTGTAGATGTTGGGATATTCAGCCTTGGCAATTTTTCAGTAAGAAATGTTTATCTGAAATTATTCCATGTGTTTGAGACGCAGTTGCTCTTTTGTTACTCTTCCTTTCCCGCTAGATCACTCGCTCTCCTTCTGCACTATCCCAATGTGTAAGTGTCTAATATTTATACATAGTATACAGTTTTTTATATAATTTCCTTTTTAAAGGTGGATGATTCGAGCGCGAGTGACCAACAAAGGCCAGATACGTACTTGGAGCAATTCTCGTGGAGAAGGGAAATTATTTTCCATTGAGATGGTGGATGAGAGTGTAAGTATAGGCTGTGCTTTATTATGCTGTTACTTCTATTGCTTTTATTTGCTGCATACTGCTTTCCACACAGTTATTTTGCCCCGTGGTCAATAAAATTAACCTCATTATAAATTTGTATTTTTTATCTTATAAATTCTTATCTGCAGTCATCACAGTGATGTTCAAGTCAAATTTCACGGTTAAATACTTGTATAATATGTAAGATTGAGAAGAATCGTAGTTGAAATCTAAAATTAGCATTGTAGTATTGACACCAGTATGTCTGGGAAAACTCTGCACAGAATCTGCTCTGCTGGCCGTGCGATGCCGGTGATTGCTGCGGAGACAGACGGCTCGCTTTTGTGTTTGCCCTCCTAACCTTTTTTGAGATGTACAGGGTTTGTCATGCTTTCTATTCTTGGTCACTTTTAGAAAGATTCAGTGACTAAAATGTTTTTTTATGTGCAGATGTTGTTTCTCTGATGCAAGAAGAGAAATCTGTTATCAAATAATTAGCTCTCCATGCCCTGGGTATAGCGAAGGCGGATGAGTCATGCTGGAGCCTGGGCAGCATATACAAGCAGTGACATCTTTGTCATCAGTTAGGTACAGAGTACGTTGTAGCCCACACATCACGTGCTTTCTTCAGTTAATTGGTTAATCATCTTGATTATTAATAAGTGGATAGCTATGGTTTTATACAGAGGCCATGAATATTTACAAATACGAATTGACACCTTGCGTGGTCATTTTTCCCACATGACTGTAGGGAAAATAGATTAGTGTGAAGTCATGTAAATGAGTATCTTTGATTTGAATACACATATGTTACATTTTTTTCTTTTTATTTCTAAGTAGTAGTACGTATTATATATCCTTGAACCTGTCACCAGGTTTTTCCCATTTAAAGTATGGCCACCACCATGCTGGAATGCTGTTAAAAAAAAAAAAAAAAAAAAAAATATCCCCAATCCAGTCTGTAGATCCCAAAAGAAGACCTTTTATTATACTCATAGATAAGGTAGTACAGTCCAATGGGCATCACTGGTCTTGATCCAGCACCTCCTCGTCTCGCCGTCCACCTCCCGTTTCATGTGGATGGTGCGTCCTACGTCATCAACAGTGCATCCATCGCGTTCCTGTGCAGGCGTACTCTGTCCTGCTGAGGTCAGAGCAAAGTACTGTAATGCGCATGCCCTGGGAAAAACCAAAGAGCACTGATGACCTGGAAGTAAAGCCAGTGCATGCTCATTATGGTGCTTTGCTCCAGGGAAAAAGGAAGGCGATCTCAAGAAGCGAGAAGGCGCCTAGCGATGAGCACAAGTGCTCATTACCCGAGTTTACCTAAGGGGCTCAGTTATGCACAGATAATCGCGGGTGCTCAAGTGACATGTTCGAGTCTCCCGCGGACACTGTTTCGCTGCTGTTAACCCCTTAAGCCCCAAGGGTGGTTTGCACGTTCATGACCGAGCCAATTTTTACAATTCTGACCACTGTCCATTTATGAGGTAATAACTCTGAAACGCTTCCATGGATCCCGGTGATTTTGACATTGTTTTCTCGTGACATATTGTACTTCATGTTAGTGGTAAAAATTTCATTCAAATAACTTGAGTTTATTTGTGGAAAAAAATGGAAATTTTGCGAAAATTTTAAAAATGTTGCAATTTTCCAACTTTGAATTTTTATGCCCTTAAATCACAGAGATATGGCATACAAAAAACTTAATAAGTAACATTTCCCACATGTTTACTTTACATCAGCTCAATTTTGGAACCAAAATTTTTTTTTGTTAGGAAGTTATAAGGGTTAAAAGTTGACCAGCGATTTCTCATTTTTGCAACACCATTTTATTTTTACGGACCACATCACATTTGAAGCCACTTTGAGGGGTCTATATGATAGAAAATACCCAAAAGTGACACCATTCTAAAAACTGCACCCCTCAAGATGCTCAAAACCACCTTCAAGAAGTTTATTAACCCTTCAGATGCGTTGCAGGAATTTTTGAATATTTAAAAAAAAAAAAATGAACATTTAACTTTTTTTCACAAAAAATACTTCAGGTCCAATTTTTTTTATTTTACCAAGGGTAACAGGAGAAATTGGACTGCAAAAGTTATTGTACAATTTGTCCTGAGTACGCTGATACCTGATATGTGGGGGGGAACCACTGTTTCGGCGCATAGCTCAGAAGAGAAGGAGCGTTGTTTGACTTTTTCAATGCAAAATTGGCTGAAATTCAGATCGGACACCATGTCACGTTTGGAGAGCCCCTGATGTACCTAAACAGTGGAAACACCCCCACAAATGACACCATTTTGGAAACTAGACCCCCCCCAAGGAACTTGACTAGATATGTGGTGAGAACTTTGAACCCCCCAAGGGCTTTACAGAAGTTTTTAACCTACAGCCGTACTATTAAAAAATCAAATTTTTTCCACAAAAATGATCTTTTCACCCTCAATTCTTATTTTTCCAAGGATAACAGGACCGTAAAAGTTATTGTGCAATTTGTCCTGAGTACGCTAATACCGCACATGTGGGGGTAAACCACTATTTGGGCTCATGGCAGAGCTCGGAAGGGAAGCAGCGCCATTTTTTGACGTTTTTGGTTGGAATTGAGATCGGACACCATGTCGCGTTTGGAAAGCCCCTGACGTACCAAAACAGTGAAAACCCCCAACAAATAACACCATTTTGGAAACTAGACCCCCCAATGAACTTACCTAGATGTGTGGTGAGCACTTTGAACCCACCCGTGCTTCACAGAAGTTTATAACGCTCGGGCGTGAAAATAAATCGTATTTTTTCAACAAACATGATCATTTAGTCCCCAATTTTTTTATTTTCCCAAGGGTAACAGGAGAAAATGTACCCCAAAAGTTGTCCGATTTGTCCTGAGTACACCGATACCCCATATGTGGGAGAAAACTACTGTATGGGCATACGTCGGGGCTTGGAAGGGAAGTAGTGCCGTTTTGGAATGCAGACTTTGATGGAATGGTCTGCAGGTGTCATGTGCGTTTGGAGAGCCCCTGATGTACCTAAACTATTGAAACTCCCCACAAGTGACCCCATTTTGGAAACTAGACCCCCCAAGGAACTTATCTAGATGTGTGGTGAGCACTTTGAACCACCAAGAGCTTCACAGAAGTTTATAACGCCCGGGCGTGAAAATAAAAAAATCATTTTTTTCCACAAAAAAAATGATGTTTTTGCCCCCAATTTTTTATTTTCCTAAGGGTAACAGGAGAAATTGGACGCCAAAAGTTGTTTTGCAATTTGTCCTGAGTAGGCTGATACCCTATATGTGGAGGTAAAACACTGTTTGGGCGCATGGCAGAGCTTGGAAGGGAAGGAGCACCATTTGACTTTTTCAACGCAGAATTGGCTGGAATTGAGATCAGACCCCATGTTGCATTTGGAGAGCACCTGATGTGCCCAAACAGTGGAAACCCCACAATTATAACTCCAACCCTAACCCTAATCTCAGCCCTAACCTTAATGGGAAAATGGAAATAAATACATTTTCTTTTATTTTTATTATTTTTCCCTAACTAAGGGGGTGATAACGGGGGGGTTCGATTTACTATTTATGGCGGTTTTTATTTTTGGCAGCTGTCACACGCTAAAAGACTCTCTTTATTGTAAAAATAGTTTTTGCATCACCACATATTGAGAGCTATAATTTTTCCATATTTTGACCCACTGAGTCATGTGAGGTCTTATTTTTTGCGGGACGAGTTGACGCTTTTATTGGTACCATTTTCGGGCACGTGACATTTTTTGATCGCTTTTTATTCCGATTTTTGGGACGCAGAATGAACAAAAACCAGCGTTTCATGAATTTCTTTTGGGGGGGTGCGTTTACACCGTTCCGCCTGCGGTAAAATTGATAAAGCGGTTTTATTCCTTGGGTCAGTACGGTTACAGCGATACCTCATTTAGGTCTTTTTTTATGTTTTGGCGCTTTTATGCAATGAAAACAATTTTATATAAAAAATTATTTTTGCATCGCTTTATTCTGCGAGCTATAACTTTTTTATTTTTTCTCTGATGATGCTGTGTCGTGGCTCGTTTTTTGCGTGACAAGATGACATTTTCAGCGGTACCATGGATATTTATATGCGTCTTTTTGATCGCGCGTTATTGCACTTTTTGTTCGGCGGTATGATAATAAATCGTTATTTTTTTGCTTCGTTTTTTATTTTTCAAGGGGTTCGCTAAAGGGGTTAACTAATGGGACAGTTTTATAGGGCGGGTCGTTACGGACGCGGCGATACCAAATGTGTACTTTTATTGTTTTTTTGTTTTTTTTTTTTATTTCCAAAAAATGAATTTATTAGGGAATATTTTTTTTTTTTAAATTTTTACACTTTTTATTTTTTTTTAACTTTATTACATTGTCCCAGGTGGGACAGCACTGTCCTGTGACTGTTCGCTGATCTGTCACATCACAGATCACTGTGACAGATCAGCGATCTGTCACAGGCACTACACAGGCTTCCTCCTTGCCTGCGCTTTGCAGGCATGAGGAAGCCAGCTCCCTGCAGGCCCCTGAAGTTACCCATCGCCATCTTGGATTCGAGGACCTGCAGGGATGGAGCCCCCCATTGCGCTGTTGTGGGGGGCTCAGGGAAGCGCGGAGGGAGCCCCCTCCCTGCCGATGCTTCCCTTTAACCCCCGGTACACCACGATCGTGTTTGATCGCGGTGTGCAAGGGGTTAACGTGTCGGGGGCGGTCCGTGACCGCCCCTGACATTGTGCCGGGTGTCAGCTGTGATAATCAGCTGACACCCGGCTGCGATCAGCGGCGCTCACCACGTGGGCGCCGCTGATCGCTGTGACGTACTATCCTGTCCCTGGGAATTAAGTCCCAGGGCACATGGACGGGATAGTAAGTCACATGGCAGTAAGGGGTTAAACAGCTACAAAACATGTGGAGACTGGCAATCACCGCATGTTTTGTGGCTGCCTTAACAGCCACAAAACATGCGGGGATTCCCTGACAAGCACAGGCAATCTCCACATGTTTTGTGGCTGTCTAACAGTTGCGAAACGTGTCCTTGGGGACCTGAACATGTCCCTCGAGCACACAGAATACTCGAGCATTTGCGCTCATCACTACAGGCACAGATTCAAGACAAGAGACGCTCATTGGACCTGATCACCCCATCAGGCCCAAATGGTGGTAATGGCTGTACTCTCTGTACTATATGTAGGTGAAAGCCTGGTGACAAGTTCCCTTTAAACATTGTTTGTCTTACCTTTTACAGGGTGAGATCCGGGCAACTGCCTTCAATGATCAAGCTGACAAGTTTTTCTCTCTTATTGAAGTGAATAAGGTACGTTGTGGTTTGTACATTTGACAGTTTATCACATGTTGTAGCTTTTTTTTTTTTTTTTTTTAAATAACTCTTACTTCTCCATTTGACCAGGTATATTACTTCTCAAAAGGTACATTGAAGATTGCTAACAAGCAGTACACGGCTGTGAAGAATGACTATGAGATGACATTTAATAGTGAGACCACCGTTATCCCTTGCGATGACTCTTCAGATGTCCCTACAGTGCAGTTTCAGTTTGTTCCTATTTCTGAGCTTGAAAACAAGAATAAAGACACATTATTAGGTCTGTACCATTTTGGTAGGTGTCAGGTTGTCAGCGCTAGCATAGACCCCTCGTCATTCTTGTGTTTCCTTCCTTACAGATGTCATAGGAGTTTGTAAGAGTTTTGAAGAGGTCGCTAAGGTCACAATAAAATCAAACAACCGAGAAGTTTCAAAGAGAACAATCCATTTAATGGACACATCGGGCAAGATGGTTTCCACAACTCTGTGGGGAGATGATGTGAGTATTCTTTACAATATTACAGGTCCTATATGTATGCTACTATAAGAGAAACCCCCATGATCTTAGTAAATGTGTGTAGCACAGGTCAGTATATGTTAGGATCAAGGTGTTCACGATCCATTCTAATCTGGTATCTATCGGTTTTGGAAGTTTCATGTAAGAAAATAATGTGCTGATGATACTAGAGTCATGTTAGTTCACTTATAGTACTTTACATGATGATAATCTATGGCATATTCATGGTGTATTCTATAAATGTCTGATAACGTGTGCTCGCCTCAGGGATCTGCCTGTGTAGACACTGTGTAGTCACCCGCCTGGTGACTCTTCTACATGTTTTCTCATCTGCTTCTGTTACTCCATTAGGAGTGAAAACAGAGAGCAGCTGTAATGCACGGCCAATTCTCCATTCATTCTCTGTCCGAAAACTAAGGGCTAGAAAGGAGCTTCCCCATCAGACATCTATGTCCAAGCCTGCCAATATGCCATGAACACTTGGGTTGCAATACTTCCAATCAGTCTGACCTAAAGTATCTTTCTTTTGTAACAGGCGGATAAATTTGATGGCTCAAGACAACCTGTTGTAGCGATCAAAGGAGCCCGGCTTTCTGATTTTGGGGGGCGATCTCTGTCGGTTTTATCATCCAGTACGGTCATGATAAATCCAGATATTCCAGAAGCATTCAAGCTCAGAGGATGGTAGGAAAATAGTTTTACTTTTCATTTATTTGTTTTATAGGATTACTGAACTATGCAAATTGGTTGGTTGGAAAACATAAAAAAGAAATAAAATAAAAAATGTAGTGAGCATCAATGAATTATGTAAATATCTCTGCAGATTGAGGCTGAACCATAGTCCAAAACTGGCCCTTTCTGCATTGTGAAGTGACTGCTTACACGCCATGATAAATGGCATTCAGCTGTCCAGGTGGCACAGGACAGAATTTGGGGCGGGTCTAGTGGCTCTTTAACACAAAACTACATGTTTATATGAAATATCCTTGTACTTTTTGTATCCTTTGAGCGCACTTCCATGTTTGACCACTAGTGGGCACTCTAACAATGTCAAATGGTTAAATATTGTATCCTCAAACTTAACCCTTGTTCTGCTGAATTGATGTTTACAATGATTTCCCAAAGTGAACACATCTGAAGCTAGCTGCAGGTAAAATTGCAGACTTTGCACTAAAGAGGCTTAGAGCAGAAACACCTATTACCATGCATAGGAGTCCCCTGACTGGGATTTTGTTCTAGTGCTTGCAACCTGGAAGGGATGGCTTTATGTTCTGTGGCACCATGAAATGTCTGGAGACTGACTTCTGAAATTCAGCAGTAAAACCCTGGCACATAAATCCTGCCAAATAGGCGTGTACTTTTGTGAAAAAATCTATATTTCATATCCTAAATCTGTTTATTGACAGAGGTAAAAATGTATTTTATATCTGACCTAATATGGATAGATAGAAAAGATGTAGTAAATGTGACCATCTCTTCCTGTGATCTTTATTTTGCCAATACAAAAAAATGTATCTATAAACTACACCAAAATAATTTTTTTGTGTTGCTTATATATTTAAATTTTTTTCTAATTTATGGAATACCACAAAAAAAAATCTCTATTTTGACGGCTGCATTAAAATGTATGCTCCTGTATTATTATTATTATTTATTGTTACAGCGCCATTTACTCCATGGCGCTTTACAGGTAAGGAGGGGTATACATAAAAACAAGTACAATAATCTTAAACAATACAAATCATAACTGGTACAGGAGGAGAGAGGACCCTGCCCGCGAGGGCTCACAATCTACAAGGGATGGGTGATAATACAGTAGGCGAGGGTAGAGCTGGTCGTGCAGCGGTTTGGTCGATCGGTGGTTACTGCAGGTTGTAGGCTTGTCGGAAGAGGTGGGTCTTCAGGCTCTTTTTGAAGGTTTCGATGGTAGGTGAGAGTCTGATATGTTGTGGTAGAGAGTTCCAGAGTAGGGGTGATGCGTGAGAGAAATCTTGTATGTGATTGTGGGAAGAGGAGATAAGAGGGGAGTAGAGAAGGAGATCTTGTGAGGATCGGAGGTTGCGTGCAGGAAAGTACCGGGAGACGAGATCACAGATGTATGGAGGAGACAGGTTGTGGATGGCTTTGTATGTCATGGTTAGGGTTTTGTAATGGAGTCTCTGGGCAATTGGGAGCCAGTGAAGGGATTGACAGAGGGGAGATGCTGGGGAATAGCGGGGGTACAGGTGGATTAGTCGGGCAGCAGAGTTTAGAATAGATTGGAGGGGTGCGAGAGTGTTTGAGGGGAGGCCACAGAGCAGGAGGTTGCAGTAGTCAAGGCGAGAGATGAGGGCATGGACTAGGGTTTTTGCAGATTCTTGGGTGAGGAATGAACGGATTCGTGAAATATTTTTGAGTTGAAGTCGGCAGGAAGTGGAAATGGCTTGGATATGTGGTTTGAAGGAGAGATTAGCATCAAGGAGTACTCCGAGGCAGCGAGCTTGTGGGACTGGGGAGAGTGGGCAGTCATTTACTGTAATTGATAGGTTCGTAGGGGGGGTCACGTGAGATGGGGAAAAGATGATGAATTCTGTTTTGTCCATGTTGAGTTTCAGAAATCTAGCGGAGAAGGATGAAATAGTGGACAGACATTGAGGGATTCTGGTTAGTAGGGAGGTGATATCTGGTCCAGAGATGTAGATCTGTGTGTCATCAGCGTAGAGATGATACTGAAAGCCATGAGATTCTATGAGCTGTCCCAGGCCAAAGGTGTAAATAGAGAACAGCAGGGGCCCAAGGACTGAACCTTGTGGGACTCCGACAGATAGGGGGCGAGGTGAGGAGGTGGTGTGTGAGTGGGAGACGCTGAATGTCCGGTCTGTTAGGTATGATGAGATCCAGGATAGGGCCAAGTCTGTGATGCCGAGGGATCCACTACCCCCCCCCCCTCCCAAAAACCAAAAAAAAGAAAAAAATGTTGAAACTCGAACAAAGCTTGATTTTTCAAATGCATGATGCTGTATTTTTATTTAAATGAAAAAAAAAATCCATATAAGTTTGGTATCGCTGCAATCATACTGACCTGTAGAGTCATGATTCAGACTAATTTTTACACAGAATGTTTTCTGGGCTTTGTCTTCACAGTGAATAATGGTACTTACATTTTTTTTTTATCTTTTTCACTACCTTGTATGGTAAAATGAACAGTGTCATTCAAAACTGCAGCCCATTGCAAAAAGCAAGCCCTTAGGCTGCGTGCAAACGCTGCGCATTCACCTGCGGATTTTTCCGTGTGGATCCACAGGTAAAACCGCAGGTAAAGTGACTGCGGTTTTCCTGCGGATTGGCCAGCTGTTTTCCCCTGCGGTTTGACACCTGGACAATGGAATAGGTGTCAAACCGCAGTGGAATCCGCAGAACGAATTGACATGCTGCAGATTTCAAACCGCAGCTTTCTCTATTGCTTCATTGGGGGCACAGAAACCATGGGTGTATGCTGCTGCCACTAGGAGGCTGACACTATGTATAGAAAAAGGTTAGCTCCTCCTCCGCAGTATACACCCCACCGACCGGCACTAATTTCTTCAGTTTAGCTTAGTGTCAGTAGGAGGTGGACACGGGTCTTAAATTATACCCATATCTACCTCAGTGTGCGTCGTTTTCTTTTCAGGTTCTGGAGGGATACAGAGTGACTAGTCACATCTGTAGTCCCACAAAGACTATGAGTACGGCGTGTACTGCCACCCCGTATCCTCATAGCTCTCCACGGCAGGACCAAGAGCCCGAGGACGGATGCGTGTCAGGCGATCCAGCTGGTCCTCGCCCCCGTCTCCCACCCACTCGCCCACCAGAGCCTGTCGGTCTGGAAGAGACGTGGACATCCTTCTATGGGAAAAGGACAGATTATGAGAAGAGCCTCAGGTAGGTATGGGACCCTGGAGTGCCAAGCCCTTCCTATCCCTGCCCTCCCTCCCATGACTCCCCGGCTGCACCTAGCTCTCTTCATTTGGGCTGCCACGCTGCAGGCTCAGGTACCTTTTGGAGCGGGCGCCCTGAGTGGCATTTCCCCAGATATCACGGCTCCCCCACCCCGGCTGCCCTCATCTTATTTCAGCACCAGCAGCCGGGCGGCGGGCACGGATCCTGGTTCAGCTCGGCAGCCGTGCGGCGGGCATAGATCCATGGCGGAGCGGCTGTGCAGCGTCGCCGCCGCCGCGGCTTCCCGCCGGCCGCAGCAACTAATCCAGGCCCCGGCTTCAATTGGGGCCTTGTCCGGCGTCGCGGCCACGCCCCCGCCTCTTCTCCCGCCCCTTCTCCCGCCCGTTCTACGCCCGCCCCCCACCCTCTCCCTCCACGTTGGCGCTCCAGAGGCGGCGCTCAGCCCCCTAGTCTGCCTATCAGCAGCGGTCGGTAGCATCCTTGGCTGCAGTTAGTCCCGCCCTCCATCCCCCCCAGTCGCCTCAAGGAAGCGCGCGCTTTTTCCTACCGGGCTCCCCTCAGGCGGCCGCCATTTTCCCCAGCCTGTCAGCCGGACTCCGTCGCCTCTTCTGTGGCCACTGCATACGGACAAGCTGTGCAGCAGCGCTCGCAGGAAGCATCGACAGGACACCGGACCGTGAGTAGCTCTGCAACTGCAGACTGACACCCTCCTCTGCCTCCTGTCCCCCAGCCTTCCGGCACTGCTTCAGTGACTTCCCTCACTATGTCTAACTCTAAGCCTGATCGTGCTTGTCCTCCGGCTTCCACTTGCACCTTAGTCAAGTTCTTTGCATGCTCTTCTTGCAAACGCAAACTTCCCTCAGGTCAGTCCACTCCCCTCTGCATCGACTGCAGCAACCCCATTCAGCCCGCTGCCCAGAAGCCTCCTATTGCTCCACGCGAGAGCGAATCTCCCATTCCTGTCTGGGCTTCTTCCCTATCTCAATCAGTGGCGGATCTCACTAGGGTGTCTCAGTCCCTAGTGGCCGTTCTTGATAAGTTGCCCCTGGACACCTCTGCAGGACCCAGCAGGTCACAAGAGGTTCCATCTGCACCAGCCAGCATGAGACCGCAAAAGACCCAGGCAGGATCTCCGGCCGGAATCCTCCCCTCGCTCCATCTCACAACATAGTCCTTTCATAGTCCTTCGAAGCGGCTGCGACGGTGCTCAGCCCAGCCTTTGCCTCCACTTGGGTAGCAAAGGCCATAGCTACTTGGGCGGAGGATCTCCGCCAAGGCATTCTTGATGGAGCCCAACCAGAGCGACTGGCCGAGCTAGCCAACCAGATCTCCCATGCAGGGGAATTTTTGGTCTCCGCCTCTTTAGATGCCACCTCTTGCGCTACTCAAGCGTCCAGCAACTTGGTTGCAATCCGGCGTACAATTTGGCTCAAGGCTTGGCAGGTGGATTTGTTTTCAAAAAAGTCCCTTACCAACCTGCCCTTTCAGGATGCGCGTCTCTTCGGATCCCATCTGGACCAGATTATCAAGGACGCCACTGGGGGCACAAGCTCTCTTCTCCCTCAGTCCAAGCCTCGTAGACCTCCTCCAAGGCATCAGTTTCGGCCCTTTCGGTCTCCGGCGGCGGAACCTTTTTCCAACCAACAAAGGCCGCAAGCACGCCAGGATAGGAAGGTGGTCTCCTTTAGACCCACTCCACCCTGGCGATCTCACTCCTCCCAGGGCAGATCCACCAGGTCCAGGACTGGAAGGTCCACCTCGGCATGACTATCTACAAAGTCCTGAGGCACCTTTCCAACTGGGCGTCCGACTCCTTTTCTTCAGAGACGTCTGGCTTGCCTCTGTGGATGATGCTTGGGTCAGGGAAGTTGTATCCTCAGAATACAAGATAGTTTGTTTCTCGGCCCCGGGATCGCTTCTTTGAATCACGTCCTCCAAAAGACCCCGCCTTAGTTCCGGGCTTCATTGCATCCATCGACTCCCTTCTCAGTTCAGGCGTGATTGTGCCCGTTCCCGAAACAGAGCGTTTCACAGGGTTTTACTCAAACCTGTTTGTAGTGCCGAAAAAGGCGGCGCAGTTCGGCCAATTCTGGACCTCAAACTGCTGAACAAGAGAGTCCGCTTGCGACATTTCAGAATGGAGTCCATTCGCTCAGTAATCGCTTCCATGGAGGCGCAGGAGTTCATGTGCTCAATAGACATTCAGGATGCCTATCTGCATGTCCTCATCTTTCCCAGGCATCAAATTCCTGCGCTTCGCTATTCATCAGGACCACTACCAGTTTGTCGCTCTGCCATTCGGTCTCGCCACCGCACCCAGAGTGTTTGCAAAGATCATGGCGGCGTTGATGGCCCTGTTGAGGATCAGAGGTTTCGTACTCTTCCCGTACCTCGACGACATTCTAATCAAGGCTCCGTCTTTTCACCAGACTTTCCAAAGCCTTACCATCGTTCTCGACACCCTGTCCAGTTTCGGGTGGCTCGTAAACAAGAAGTCCTGCCTCGTTCCGACTCAACGCCTTGTGTTTCTAGGCTTATTGTTCGACACCCGTCGATCGAGGGTCTTTCTCCCAGAAGAGAAGTTTATCTCGCTGCGACGAGATGTTCGATCGCTGCAGAGCCCGAAGCTTTCATCTTTCCGGTCAGCCATGAAAGTCTTGGGAAAGATGGTGGCGATGACCGAAGCGATCCCCTTTGCTCAATTTCACACGAGACCGCTTCAACTGGCCATTCTGTCTCAGTGGAACAGGTCCGTTCTCTCCCTGGATCATCCAATTCGCTTCTCGTCCCGGGTCAAACAGTCCCTCAATTGGTGGCTGACGTCACCTCTCATTTCCCTGGGCCGGTCATTCCTTCCAATTCACTGGCAGATTGTGACAACGGACGCCAGCCTTCTCGGCTGGGGAGCTGTGTTTCGCAATCAGACTGTTCAGGGTCGGTGGTCGTCTCGAGACAACTCTACCGATCAACGTCTTCGAGATACGGGCGATTTATCTGTCTCTCATTCACTGGGAAAGGCTCTCAGGGGTCTGCAGGTCTGGATTCAGACAGACAATGCCACAGCGGTGGCATATGTCAACCACCAAGGGGGGACTCGGAGCTCCTCTGCTCTAGCGGAAGTGTCCAGAATTCTCCACTGGGCAGAGGTATCGGTCCCAGCGATATCCGCAGTGCACATTCCCGGTGTGGACAACTGGGCTCCGATTTTCTCAGCCGCAAGGGTCTCACGGCGGGTGAGTGGTCCTTGCATCCGGACGTCTTTCATCAGCTTTGCCGTCGTTGGGGGACTCCGGACGTGGACCTGCTGGCGTCCCGACTGAATAGGAAGGTCCCACAGTTCGTATCCAGGGCCCGAGATCCTCTCGCAGTGGGCGCCGATGCTCTGACCATTCCCTGGTCGCAGTTCAAGCCCCCCTATCTGTTCCCTCCCCTTCCTCTTCTCCCCAAGCTGTTGAAGAAGGTCAAGGCGGAAGGGGTACCAGTCATCCTCATTGCTCCGGATTGGCCCAGAAGAGCTTGGTTCGCGGACATCAACCTTCTCGCGAACGCCCCCTGGAAGCTTCCAGACAGAGCAGATCTGCTGTCTCAAGGTCCAATCTGCCACCCCAATTCTCTGCCGCTCAATTTACCGGCGTGGCTGTTGAAACCGCGGTTCTGAAGCGGTCAGGTTTTTCAGATCGGGTTATTCACACCATGATTCGGGCTAGAAAACATCGTCTTCCAGAATTTATTATCGTACGTGGAAGACCTATTTCACTTGGTGCGAGGACAGTGTCGTTTTGCCTATGTCCTTTTCTCTCAGTTCTATCCTGGCGTTCCTCCAGGCAGGCAGGCCTAGATGCGGGCCTTGCCCTCAGCGCTTTGAAGGGTCAAGTTTCGGCGCTTTCCATTCTTTTTCATAAGACGTTGGCCTCCCGTCCGCAGGTCAAAACCTTTCTTCAGGGAGTGGCTCATACCGCACCTCCATACTGCGCTCCCGTGGATCCATGGGATCTCAATCTGGTTCTGGAGGCTCTTCATCGGTCTCCCTTTGAACCTCTCAGGGAAGTCTCCCTCTCTTGGAAAGTAGCCTTTCTGGTGGCCATCACCTCCATCCGGCGCGTGTCGGAATTGGCAGCCCTTTCTTGGTGCTCCATCAGGGCAAGGTGGTCCTGTGGCTTCCGCCTTCCTTCCTTCCTAAAGTGGTTTCCACTTTCCACCTAAATGAGTTCATTGTTCTCCCGTCCTTTTGTCCGGGTCCAATCCACCCTCTGGAGCGCTCCTTGAACAAGCTAGACCTGGTCAGGGCGATGAAGGTTTACCTGGCTAGGACGTCTCCCTTGCGGAAGACACTCTCTTTTTGTCATTCCAGATGGTGCGCAAAAGGTCAGCCGGCCTCTAAGGCTACCATTGCTCGCTGGATCAGATCGGCAATTTTGGAGGCCTACCGGGTCAAGCACAGAGTGCCCCTCTTGGAATTAGAGCTCACTCTACCCAGGCAGTGGGTGCCTCCTGGGCGGTGCACCACAGAGCTTCTGCACCGCCTCTCTGTAAAGCGGCAACCTGGTCTTCGATCCACACGTTTGCCAAATTTTACAAGGTCCACACCTACGCTTCGGCGGATGCCAGCCTGGGCAGAAGGATCCTGCAGGCGGCGGTGGTGAGTCCTCAGACCTAATGGAAGTTTGCTTTTCCATCCCCAGGGACTGCTTTGGGACGTCCCATGGTTTCTGTGTCCCCCCAGTGAAGCGATAGAGATAACAGGATTTTTGGGTTGCTTACCGTAAAATCTGTTTCTCGGAGCCTTCATTGGGGTACACGGCACCCTCCCATGTTCTGCAACTCCTGTTCTTATGTTGTTTGTTGATTACAGTTGAGTTGTCCTGATTCAGTTTTGTTATTTCTCCTACTGCTTTCTCACTAACTGAAGAAATTAGTGCCGGTCGGTGGGGTGTATACTGCGGAGGAGGAGCTAACCTTTTTCTATACATAGTGTCAGCCTCCTAGTGGCAGCAGCATACACCCATGGTTTTTGTGTCCCCCAATGAAGGCTCCAAGAAACAGATTTTACGGTAAGCAACCCAAAAATCCTTTTTTCCCGCATGGAAAAAAACGCAGCATGTGCACTGTGGATTTGAAAACCCATAGGATAACATTATTCTGTACACTGTCTGCGGAACTGCTGCGGATCCGCAGAGACAAATCTGCTGCGGATCCGCAGTAGAATCTGCAGCGTGTGCACATACCCTAATACTGATGGTCGATGGAAAATAAAAATAAAAAAAAGTTAATGGATTTAGGCTGTGTGCACACGTTGCGGATTCTGCTGCGTTTCCGCTGCGGTTTTGGCCCTGCGGAAACGCAGCAGTTCCGCTGACATGGTACACTGCAATGAAACCCTATGGGGTTTCAAAAACGCTGTGCTCACGCTGCGGTTTTTTCCGCGCGGTTTTGCTGCGGTTTACAAACCGCAGCAGGTCAATTGTTTGTGCGGTTTCCGCAGCGGTTTCACACCTTTAACATATTAGAGGTGTGAAACCGCAGGGTCAAATCTCAGGAAAACCGCAGGTCACTTTACCTGCGGTTTTACCTGCGTTTCCGCGCGGAAAAATCTGCAGCGGAATCCGCAACGTGTGCACATAGCCTCAGAAGAAGCAGAGGGAATTGGTTGCAAAGGCAAGGGGTTAATGGATATTTTCTGGCTTCTTTGACAGAACAGAGAAGTGGAAATCCTTGTTGATGTAAACGTGTTTTTTTTCCCTTTTATATTTTTCACATTGCAAAATATGAGTGACTTTAGTCATGAAGATGATGATTTTTCCTGTGTTTTGGATTGTTAGACTTTTAATAGTACACTGATGGTAATACAAAGTTTCTTTTTCCTAGGTTTGACTCTGAGGGTCAGGTACTTGAAGGCGCCTCTATTTCTGAGTCTCGCGGAGGAGCTGGAGGAGGGAATACAAACTGGAAGTCTTTGTTGGAGGTGAAAAATGAAAACCTGGGCCACGGAGAAAAAGTAAATTACCTAATGAATATCCTATTTAGCCACAGAGCGCTACAAAACTTAAATTTATCAAGTTAGGCTTTTTTCTCCTTGAGTTGTAGGTGAATCTGTAGGTTCGGTTCTTTATTTTTCGACACGTCTGCCGTCTTCATTGAAACACTAAAAGGACTATTCCCATCTTCAAGATCCTATCTCAATATGTGGTAGATTTAATGATATTAGTAAATACCTACAATTAAAAATTTAGTCTTGTTCTTTTGATTTGCTATATTGAGTACCCCATCTGCAGGGCATTGTAGTAGTTTAGGTGTCCATGGTTACGACCACTCACATAGTGACGTTTCGTTAGTGGTCATAAACATGGATACCTAAGCTACTGCAATACCGTGCAGATTGAGGTAAGAGACATAGCGAATCAGAACTTACACTACGCTACATTTTTAATTGGAAGTATTTGCTGTTATTATTACTACACCTACTACATTTTGGGATAGGCTCTTGGAGACGGGAATACCCATTTAAGGTAGCCACCATACTAGCTGTTATTTTCTTCACCACATGCTGTGATAAGGCCTTTTAGTAGCATCCAGCACCTATACTCTTATACTCTCGATAGCGAGATCGCTGAAGCGTCACCGATTCTGTGACGCAACAGCGACCTCGCCAGTGATCTCGCTACATGTGACACGCAGCGGTGACCGCCCCCCCCCCCCCCACTGGATATCGCTGATCGTGCTTGAATGTCCTGGGCCATTTTTTCGTCGTCGTCCCGCTGGCCAGCATACATCGCTGTGTTTGACGCCGACGAGCGACCTCGTTGGCGACGCAGAACTCAGGGATGCAGGCGGGAATCGTCTGAAAAGCTGCTGTGACAAGGTACCAACGACCGCCGAGGTCGTTACACGGATCGCCAGATCGTTGCTGCGTCGCTGAATAGAGCTGTCTGTTTGGCAGCTCACTAGCGACGCACCAGCTTTCCTTACCAGGTCGTATTGTTGTCGGGATCGCTGGTGCGTCGCTAAGTGAAACGGGACCATTAGGTGTTATAGAGGACTCTGTTATAGAGGACACTGCCTCCCTGCAGCTTCACACTATGGGGTGTTGGCATTGCATGCCTCTCCGTATGTTTCATACTGCACTGTTATGGGGTTCTCTGTAACCCACATCTTCTGAATGTATCACAATAATTTCTCAGAATCTTTACTGAACTTTCTCTTTATTAAATCATTGACTTATCAAAGGTATTGTACAGTCTTGAACAAGCTCATGCTGCCTCTAAACAGGCTCACAAAGACCCTCGTTCTCCCAAATGGTGGAGACCCCAGTGGTGGGTCTGCCATTTATCTGACATTTATGACAGTAAACTTTTGCTGTAAATTTATGTAATTTTAATATACACTTTATATTTCCTGTAATACCAGTGAATGCGCCCCTTTTACCAAATTGCTCAGGTAATATGTTTAGTGCAGGATCAGATTCCAAATTACTACTACACGTAGAATGGAAACCCAGATCCATTCAGCCTTTGTTTGCAGATACTGTCCAACTTGAGAGAAGGATGTAATTAGTTTGAGAAATGCTCCACTTAGGTAGCTCGTTTGCATTAATGGAGCCTTGGAGCAGTGTCTGTAGTGTCAGCAAACGCATTTGCCCGCATCAGGTTACGGAAGACCTTTCCTATCATTGTATAAATTGGTTTATAGATTGGTGAACATTTAAAGGGACTATGTCAACACAGAACGACTCGACCAAGTATAAAAGCTTTGTGCACTCTTGGCATGGCCAAACAGTTCAATGCCCCACCTTGTTTTTCTGCCTTTTTTTCTTGCACTATAAAGCCAGAGCTGTTAATCAAAGAGGGGAGGGCGGAGATGGAAGGAAATCAAGAAGGTGGGAAGCAGAAGGTGCACTTGAAGAGACTCTGTCAGCACAGAATGACTGTTCAAACTTAGTCCCGCTGCTCGGTGACTCACTGCAGAGCCAGTCATTTATATACACCTTCCCAACTGCTTGTTTGACAGTTTTGGCTTCATAGAGCCAGAGGAGGGTGGAGATATTCACAAACTTGCAGGTGGAAAGGTGTATTTAAGTGATTGACTCCGTCGTGATGCACCAAGCGCCTGTACTTGGTTTGAACAGTCATTCTGTGTTGATAGAGCCCCTTTAAGGCTCTGTGCACACAGCTTTTACACCATCCACCTTTCTACCTGATGCCTACGATCTAGGCTCAATTTACCACTAAGTATAAGTTGTTGTTTTTTTTTTTTCCTTTTTTGCGGTGTTCCTCTGTCTTGCAAAAGTGCAGTCCACTGTCCAGTTTAGAAGAAGATATACCAATGTATAACAGCCTGGCAGAGGCCAAAAGGGCACACTTTTGTCTCTATTCAGATGGCTGTATGGTTAAACATATGAACATAAACAGTAAGCATAGGGCTTTGTTGCTTCTTGTACAGAGCCTTAGTATAGATCAAAGCATTACAGAAATTATATATTAGTCACATTGAATACATATTTAAATAGTTTCTCTTTTTCAGGCAGATTATTTCACCAGCGTGGCGACAATTGTCTATCTACGGAAAGAGAACTGCCTGTATCAGGCCTGCCCTTCTCAAGACTGCAATAAAAAGGTGATTGACCAGCAGAATGGACTTTTCCGCTGTGAGAAGTGTGACAAAGAGTTTCCCAACTTCAAGTATCGTCTCATCTTATCGGTGAGTGTTTAACAAAACTAGTAATAATGTTTTTCTAGAGACAGAGCTAGGTAATGCTTTATTGTGACTGTATAGAAAAGCTTTTGATTTCCTTATAAGTAACGAATGGTTTAGGAAAAAGTAAATAGCAGCAGTGACCAATATTTTACACTGATATTACATTTCATGGTCAAAAAACTTTTCTGACTGATGGAGCCAAGTGACTTACTTTGGGCCCCTTTCATTTACAATCATTTCTAGAGGCAAATTCTTAGAGAATCCGTGTCTGGCCGAGAGATCTTAACAGCTCATTTACATGTTAAGAAAAGCATTGATTTCTCTGGAATAAGACATTGGATCGCAGATTTCAAGGTATTGTTTTATTCAAGCTTTTAGGACCTGCATGCCCATATAGAATGGTTAAAAGGGTTGATAAAATTAAAGGCCGATCCAAAGACTCCAATGTTGGCAATTACAAAGGGCACATAGCACAAAATGGACGCACCATCAAAGAATTTCCAAGGAGTCTACTTAAAAAAACTCTAGAAGAAAGAGACATGGTCTAATTCAGGTGAAAAAAAAAAATCAAGGTTCCATTTATTACAGTTCGTAAGAGGCCCCCAGGGATTCTGGCAGGTAGGAGGAGGAGATGGTCCACAGGGCTCCCGCCTGGCGGTCATGGACTACTGTTATGTCCGCTGGTCTTGGGACCTGTGAGTTGATTTAGCTCATCTCTAGTTTATTCAAAAGTATGGCTGGTAGATGTAACATAAGTAGTGCACAACCCTTTCTCATTCTGTTGGTTTTCTTTCATTGTTTTCTAGCAGATTACTAATATGTCAGCAAAGTAAGTCCAGCAATAGATGAAGCACTATAAAGAACAGAAATGCTCTTTGAGCAACATAGCAGTTCAGTTATTAAATTACACAAACAGATCATCAGGATAGACTGGTGCCAGGACCCCGGTAGTCATGAGGACCTTATTGGAGTAATTTGTTCTTGTATAAAACAATGAAGTCCTTGACTAGTCTAAGGGTCCCGTTTCACTTAGCGACGCGCCAGCGATCCCGACAACGATACGACCTGGTAAGGATCGCTGGTGCGTCGCTACATGGTCGCTAGTGAGCTGCCAAACAGGCAGATCTCTTCAGCGACGCAGCAACCATCCATCGACCCTCGGCGGTCGTTGGTACCTTGTCACGCAGCAGCTTTTCTGAACAATTCCCGCCTGCGCTCTGCGTCGCCAACGAGGTTGCTCGTCTGGTCAAACACAGCTATGCGCGCTGGCCATCGGGACACCGACTATGAAAAAATGGCCCAGGACATTCGAGCACGATCAGCGATATCCAGCGGGGGGGCCGGTCACCGCTGCGTGTCACATATGTAGCAAGATCGCTGGCGAGGTCGCTGTTGCGTCACAAAATCGGTGACGCTTCAGCGATCTCGCTAGCGATCTCGCTATATGAGACGGGGGCTTAATGTCCTCATCCAGTCTGGACACCAATGATGATAATGATCCAACACTTAGAGCCCCAGAAAAATTGAATAAAATTCAGTGAGTCCGGCTGACCATGTGATGTGTATGGAGCCTCTGACTCTCCCTGTTGGAAAACAGAAGGGATTGGACAGTTTACATTGTAACCATAGGTGACTGGCAGAGACTTTCTCCTAGCTCCCTGTTGCAAACATGGGAACGCTCCACTACGCTAAGTGCTCATATGTAGCTCTTGGGAAAGATGGCAGCTGCCTGAATGATGGCAATCTCATGTGTGACTCTTGTATCGTCAAATCCAAAGGAATTTAACCCCTTAGTGACAGAGCCAATTTGGTACTTAATGACCAAGCCAATTTTTACAATTCTGACCACTGTCACTTTGAGGTTATAGCTTTGGAATGCTTCACCGTATCCAACTGATTCTGAGAATATTTTTTCGTGACATATTGTACTCCATGTCAGTGGTAAAATTTCTTAGCTATAACTTGCATTTATTTATGAAAATAAACAGAAGTATGGCAAAAATTTTGCAATTTTCAAACTTTTAACTTTTGTACATTTAAATCAGAGTTATGTCACACAAAATTGTTAAATAACATTTCCCACATGCCCACTTTACATCAGCACAATTTTGGAAACTTAATTTTTTTTTGTTAGTGCGTTATAAGAGTTAAAATTTGACCAGCGATTTCTCATTTTTCAACAAAATTTACAAAACCATTTTTTTAGGGACCACATCACATTTGAAGTGAGTTTGGGGGGGTCAATATAACAGAAAATACCCAAAAGTGACACCATTCTAAAAACTGCACCCCTCGAGGTGTGCAAAACCACATTCAAGAAAATTATTAACCCTTCAGGTTGTTAAGGGGAGAATATATGGCATATGAATATATACACGAATCAAACCTATAAGTTTATATGGACGCTTTGCTGAATATTAGAATTATGTAGCTTTAAGATATTTCTGATTCTCTAAGACTCATTTCTGTAGCAGAATGTATTTTGAGAAGTACTGATGTTAACATGGACTTTAGAATGTATAATCCACCTAGTTTCATCGAAACTAGGTTAGGCTAGAAGCAATAATTATTTGAGTAATGATTATATAGTAACAAAGATAATATAGAGCTTGTGATATCAATAGTAAATTGTGATAATCATTAACCCCTTATGACAGCCAATACATCTTTTTACTGACCTGAGATATGAGAGAATAGCATCCCCACACAGGTGACAATCCAGCAGCTGATAGCTGTACACTATAGCTGACAACTTGCTGTATCACAAATGATTAGTGTTGGCACCATCCAGATCTGTTTATCCCCTTAGTTGCTGCTGTCAAAAGTGACTACATCTAATAAATGGTTAACCCTTTCGCGCCTGAGCCTGTTTTTGCCTTCGTGACCAGGCCAATTTTTTCAATTTTGACCAGTGTCACTTTGAGGCCATAACTCTAGAACGCTTCAACGGATCCTGCTGATTCTGACATTGTTTTCTCATGACATATTGTACTTCAGGATAGTGGTAAAATTTCTTAGATATGAACTGCGCTTATATGTTAAAAAAAATCGAAATTTGGCAAAAATTTTGAAAATTTTGCAATTTTCAAACTTTTAATTATTATGCCCTTAAATCAGAGAGTGATATCGCACAAAATAGTTAATAAATAACATTTCCCACATGTCTACTTTACATCTGCACAATTTTGGAAACATAATTTTTTTTTTTTTTGGAAGTTATAAGGGTTAAAAGTTGACCAGCGATTTCTCATTTTTACAACAAAATTTACAACACCATTTTTTTTAGGGACCACCTCACATTTGAAGTGAGTTTGGGGGGTCAATATGACAGAAAATACCCAAAAGTGACACCATTCTAAAAACTGCACCTCTCAATGTACTCAAAACCACATTCAAGAAGTTTATTAACCCTTCAGGTGCTTCACATGAATGAATGTGGAAGGAAAAAATAAACATTTAACTTTTTTTCACAAACATTTTACTTCAGAACCATTTTTTTTATTTTCACAAGTGTAAAAACAGAAAATGAACCACAAAATTTTTTGTGCAATTTCTCCCAAATACGCCGATACCCCGTATGTGGGGCTAAACCACTGTTTGAGCACACGGCAGAGCTCAGAAAGGAAGGAGTGCCGTTTGACTTTTTCAATGCAGAATTGGCTGGAATTGAGATAGGACGCCATGTCGCATTTGGAGAGCCCCTAATGTGCCTAAACAGTGGAAACCCCCACAAGTGACCCCATTTTGGAAACTAGACCCCTTAAAGAACTTATCTAGATGTGTCGTGAGCACTTTGAACCCCCAAGTGCTTCACAGAAGTTTATAACGTAGAGCCATGAAAATAAAAAATCATTTTTGTTCCACAAACATGATCTTTTAGCCCCCAATTTTTTATTTTCACAAGGGTAACAGGAGAAATTGGACCCCAAAAGTTGTTGTCCAATTTGTCCTGAGTACACTGGTACCCCATATGTGGAAGAAAACTACTGTTTGGGCACACGGTGGGGATCGGAAGGGAAGTAGTGACGTTTTAGAATGCAGACTTTGATGGAATGCGGGTGTCATGTCGCGTTTGCAGAGCCCCTGAAGTGCCTAAACAGTGTAAATCCTCCACAAGTGACCCCTTTTTGGAAACTAGACCCCCCCAAGGAACTTATCTAGATGTGTGGTGAGCACTTTGAACCCCCAAGTGTTTCACTAAAGTTTATAATGTAGAGCCGTGAAAATAAAAAAATCATTTTTTTTCCACAAAAATGATCTTTTAGCTCCCAATTTTTATTTTCACAAGGGTAACAGGAGAAATTGGACCCTAAGAGTTGTTGTCCAATTTGTCCTGAGTACGCTGGTACCCCACATGTGGGGGGGGACCACTGTTTGGGCACACGGTGGGGCTCGGAAGGGAAGTAGTGACGTTCTGGAATGCAGACTTTGATGGAATTGCATTTACAGAGCCCCTGATGTACCTAAACAGTGGAAACCCCCAATTCGAATTCCAACCCTAACCCCAACACAGCCCTAACCCTAGACATAGCCCTAGCCTGCCTACCTGCTTTTTTTTTCTTTACTTTTTTTTTTATTTTTGTGTTTTTTATTTTTTGTATTTTTGACTCATAGTATCGCCACTTCTCCTCTGATCTCACACTGGCAGATGATCAGAGGAGAAGCAGCGTTACTATGTGACAAGATCGCTGCCCGGCACATAGTAACGCCACTTCTCCTCTGATCTCACACTGACAGATGATCAGAGGAGAAGCAGCGTTACTGTGTGACAAGATCGCTGCCTGACACAGCTGTGCCAGGCAGCGATCAGCTGTGCCAGGCAGCGATCTAGTCACACTGTAACGCTGCTTCACCTCTGCTCATCTGTCAGCATGAGCTCAGAGGAGAAGTTGCGTTATAATGAGGGAGATCGCCGGGAAACAAGCAGCTTTCCCAGCGAGCTCTCTCATTGGCTGCTGTGATGCGACGTCATCAGGACCTGAAACAATCAGGTCTCGATGACGTCGGGGGTCCCAGCATGCATTGTGCACCGGGATCCCCGCGTTATAAGGTATGAGGGGGTCCCGGGGGGCACAAAACCGCCGACAGTAGATAAACGTCGGCGCTGCACAAAGCCCAGCAAGCGCCAACGTTTATCTACTGTGGGCGGTCGCGAAGAGGTTAATAGATTGTGGGGGCTTCCACTTTAATCTAGTTGACAAACCGAGATCATGATTGTGTGTTCCTGATGTTTGCCATAGCAGTTCATGGCCAAATAGCGGCCTTAAGGCCCTTTTACATCTAGCGATGCACCAGCGATCCAACCAGCGATCCGACCCGGTCAGGATCGCTGGTGCATCGCTAAATGATCGCTAGTGAGCTTTCATACAGAAAGATCTCACAGCGATGCAGCAGCGACGCAGCGCACGATACTTACCATTCACACACAGCGATCCTGCGTCCTCCCGCCCACCTCCACGCGTCGCTGGACGTCACAGCAGGAAGTCTCAGCAGGAAGCAGACGACGAGAAATGGAGCCGGACATTCTCGCGCGATCAGCGATGGACAGCGGGGGAGCCGGTCGCTGGTAAGTATCACACATAGCGATATCGCTAGCAATATCGCTATAACGTCACAAAACCAGTGACGTTTTAGCGATATTGCTAGCGATATCGCTTAGTGTAAAACCCCCTTTAGAGTCTCCCGGCTATAGCGGTCACTTCAGAAGTCAGCGACATTTATGTGGTAAACAAGCACTTTTTCATACCGGCTATACCACATTGCATTAATTCCTGAAAATCACCTGAAGGGTTAATAAAATATTTGACAGCAGTTTTCAATGTGTCTAGGGGTGCTGTTTTTCAAATGGTATCACATTTGGGGTCTTCCAATATATAGGACCCCCAAAGTCACTTCAAACCTGGATAGGTCCCTCAAAAAAAATAAATTTTGTAAATTTCCTTGAAAAAAATGAAAAATTGCTGCTACATTTTTAAACCTCCTAAAAGGCTAATAAAATAAATTAGCGTTTTAAAAATGGTTCTGATGTAAGGCAGACATGTGGAAAATGTTATTTATTAATGTTTTTGTGTGATATGACTATCTGGATTAAAGTGATAATCATTCAACTTTTGAAAATTGCAATTTTTTTACATTTTTGTCAAATTTCTGAAACTTTTTATAAATAAACACAAAACTTATTGACCTAAACTTACCATTATCATAAACTATAATGTGCCACGAAAAAACAGTCTAAAAATCAATGGGATTTGTTGAAGCGTTCCAGAGTTATCACCACATAAAGTGACATTGGTCAGAATTTTAAAAAATTGGCTCCGTCACTAAGGGGTTAACTTGGAAAAATCTATGATGTAATGCACTGAAACCGCCCGATTTTTGCTATAAAATGTTGTACACTTCTGGAAATAAATCAGAAATCATTTGAGACAATTGCTTGCATTTGTACTCTGATTTCTCCGGCCGTAAAACCTCACATTCAACTTGGAAGCAGACAATTAAGATGTGAACACACGCATTGTGTGTGCCATAACAAGGTGGTTGACAAGAACTAAAGCAATGTGGAAGGAAAAAATGAGCATTTTACTTTTATCACCAAAAAAAACTTTAGAACCATATATTTTTATTTTCACAAGGGTATTAGGAGAAAATGGGCCACAAAATTTGTTGTGCAATCTCTCCTGAGTACGCTGATACCCCATGTGTGGGGAAAAGCCACTGTTTGGGCACATGGCAGGGCTCAGAAGGGAAGGGAGCACCATTTGATTTTTTGAACGCAAAAATTGGCTGGAATCAACCAACCCCCCCCCCCCCCCCCCCAATTCTAACCATAAGCCTAACACTAACACACCTCTAATCCTAACCCTAACTTTAGCCTAATGGAAATAAATACTTTTTTATTTTATTATTTTTACCAAACTAAGGGGTGAATAAATGGGGGTTTGATTTTACTATTTTTTATTTTGATCACTGAGGGTCTATCACAGCGATCAAAATGAACCAATAAAAAAATTTCTATTGTTGCCGGGTGTCGGCCGGCAGATCTCGGCGGGCACACTGTGCATGTGCCCATTTTCTTCCCGGAAGAAGATGCCGGGGGACTTCACAGGGGGTTGCAGGGACCCCAGAGGTAATGGGGGGGATTGGGGGACCCTATTTCTCTCTCCTCTGATGGGCGATCACATCAGAGGAGCGAGAAATTAAATGGAAAATCTGAGCTGGGGTCTCAGCTACTCCCTGTAGCAGAGACCCCGGAGAAATTCTGACTCTGGGGGGGTGCTATACACTTATTACTCAGCGCTGTTAAAAAGCGTCGCTGAGGCATAAGTAACCTTAATTGCCACCGTTAAAAGTCGTATCGGTGGTCGTTAAGGGGTTAAACCCTGTGACTCGTTTTCTTGACCAGGCCATTTTTTTATTAAATTTCTTAGTTGACATAGCCGTCTGAGCACGGTTTTTGATTGACAAGGTGATGTTTTGAATTACTCCACTCAATTAACCATCTGATGTTGAAAAATGGTGAAAAAAATTAAACCAATTCTTCCATTGGTTTTGTGGCGCTCATTGTGTAGTAAAAATATTCTGACTATTATTCTCTGGGTCATTATAATTACGGCCATCTCAAATGCAAAATGAAGACTTCTGAGCGCTCTGCTGCTAATAGTCAGATGGCAGGCAAATAACACAATGGGCATCTTCTGTTATGGGGCAGCCCATACCCTGGAATACTGATCGTGAAGGAGTTAAGTTATGGCCATCCATATGGATGGCCATAACTTAACTCCTGACAGCTGACGGGAGGTAGAGTGGCCATCTTAACACTCTCCCTTCTGATTGGACGCATATCCTGGCACTAGCCCACCAGTATTTCAGCAAGTTTATATATTTGATGCGCTGCAAGTGTTATTATTGTACTTTATTTTCAGCACTTTCACATGTTTTTGCTGATGATTTTCAGGTTCTATAGAAATGAATGTTAGAGAAGCGACACAACCAGATCATAAAATAAAAGCTGACTAGACGATCTCTCCTAGCCATGGGAATCGACTTTTTTTTTGTTTGTTTGTCCGTTTGCTCTTTCACTATAGGCCTGGCTTTTATTTGCATCATTAAACCCGTTAAAACGATGCAAAATGCTGTATGGGACTCCATCCTAATGCTGCATTATGGCAGCTGCTGAAAATATTCCGCTTGTGGTTTTTTTTTTTTGTTTTTTTTGTAATCATCCATCACCCACTCCCCCCCCCCCCCCCCCCCACTCTTTTATCTGGTAGAAAAGTGGCATCCAGGATTACTTGGTGGACTATTCTTACATGTTCGTCTTGGTTGTCTCTTCTTGTGCGCGAGTCTGACAGAAGATTTGTAAATTGTCAGGTGCGCCTAACTGCGTTTGTTAATGATCCCTCGGCAGCGGCACTAATGTGTGGCACGCTTGTGTAGCCTCCACAACTGCTTTGAGACTCGCCGACAAACACAAATTCCATTCTCATTCCCGGGCAAAGTAACCGCTGAACGATCTTGTTTAAATACGGCTCACTCGCTCTGTCATTGATCCAAAATCCAAGATATAAAGCTCAAATCTCCTGCCAAGTTTTCCCTCCGAGAAGCCTTTGTACTTGTGTAAAGACCACAGAACTGAATCTGCACTGTATTATTACAGATGTCCATGCTGGGCGTCTTTGTGTGGCTCAATTACCAAACAGCTTGTTCTAGACACAAATACTCATTTCTACGTTATTTATTGTAATATCTTTCCTTTTTTTTTTTAATCTAAAGTACAGCTATGTTAGCTGGATGCCATTACTTACATAAAGGATCTTGTCAAGCCCCTCCGTCATGGAGATCTCTAAAAGCGGGGTGAGCTGACATCATAAAGATAAATTACCATTAAATGTTTGCAGAGGGATGCACTTGCGCTCATTGCTGTAGACCTATATTTAGTACTCTCCGGAGCCGTGCCCTGCACCTACTGCGTTAGTGGTGTCGGCTTCAAAGACGCAGCCTATTTCTCCTCGTGTCTGTGAGAGGAATTTATATGCCGGAGTGCAAAGAATAATTCTAGCTCCTGCAAAAGGCTGTCAGTTCTCCACATGCAGCCTCCCAACTTTCATACAAGTGCTCGTTGGCCCTGACCCGGTGGGGAGAGTGAGGTTCCTTTCTTCTCTCAGGCTCATTATATTCATCAGCCCTCGGCAGCTGTGACGACTTACAATCAACTGTTTAATGCCGGTCGATATCCCTAATGATCTCAAATGGCAGTAAAATGTTGTCGAACGTACAAGTAACAGGCTGTTGGCGAATGTGTGGATTGCACGATCATCTTAATGCTTTTTCTATAAAGGCGCAGCTTGTCTGTGCATTGCGTTGAAGATTTTGACTCCAGCACCCTGTTTCCATAACCTGCTGTGATCGACCACAAGCTTTAGATACGCAGCTCTCACAATAGGCGCTGATGTCAGAAGCTAGATGTAAAAATACCTCAAACAGCTTTTTGCTTTCCATGGCAGATGGGGGGAAAAAAGCTCTGTGAACTTCTAGAAAATCCAGTTTCCTCTTCCTCCAGTTAATGATGTCGCAGTCTAGTGTTTGTCCTGTTAAAATGTCTCTCCAGTCCATGGTGGTTATGGTCAAATGGCGCCTTACAAATCTGACTTATTTCACTGTTCTACAGCCAAATTAGTTCAGAAATGAGAACAGTTGAAATTAACTAATTTTGTGGTGCTGAAAATGAATATGATGCTTAAACTTGCTTATTGGCTCTAATTTTCAGGCTCTATCGGCGGTCGTTATTAGTTATAACACCTTTCATGAAGGCTTACAGAAAAATTGCACCATTATTTCCTCATCATTATTGCATTTTTAGTAGCCATGTCTATTACATCATTTATTTAGTTTATTTAACCCTTAAAGTATTCTATCATGTTAGTGACCAATCAAAAAACACCAAATTTGCTCCGATGACATAATCCCAATAAGGCTGTGTGCACACACAGAGGTTTTTTAGCGGTATTTTTAGCGGATTTGCCAATAAAACCGCTAAAAATAAGCTTCCCATTCATTTCTATGCATTTTGCACTTTTTGTGCATACTGATGCGCTTTTTACCGCGAAAAAAACGCTTTGCGGTAAACGCAGCATGCTGGTTTTTCCGCGTTTCTGGCTATTTCTATGCGTCTTAAAAACGCATAAAAACCACGCAGAAAAAACGCGGTTTCTGGGAAGGGGCGTCAGGTTTTTCAGCAGAAATTTTCTGCTACGTGTGCACATAGCCTAAGGCTATGTGCGCACAGTGCTGATCCTCCCGTGGATTTTTCCGCGCGGATTTTACTAAATCCGCAGGTCAAATGACCTGCATTTTTCCTGCTGATTTCTTCCTTTTTTTTTGCGGTTTTACTGCGGTTTTTGTGCGGTTTTCCACCTGCGGATTTGTAGAATGGAGCAGGTGGAAAACTGCAGCAAAACCGCACAAAAGAAGTCACATGCTGGTTTTTTTTTTTTTCCACACAAAAACCGCGCGGAAAAAAACGCAGCATGTGCACAGCGATTTTTTTTTTTTTTTTTTAACTTAGGCTTTAATGGTACTGTACATCACCTGCAGTTATGCTGCGGATCCGCAGCAGAATCCGCACCGTGTTCACAGGGCCTTACAGTTGCATCACTTGCTTGTAGAAATGTTCTGTGTAAGTTATACAGTTTTAGGATTTCTTAGCATATTGACATGTTTCTGTTTTTTCAGATATACCTCATTCTTGCATTAAGAAAGCGGGTAGTTTTTGCTACATATGCAGCTAAGTCACATTTGCGTCACAAAGGCAACTTTACTACCATGATAAGGAAAGCCTACAACCTGCAGTTTGGCTGCAGAATAGGTGATCAGTACAAGAGTTGGGCTCCACACATATGCTGCAGTAGATGTATATCACATCTTACCCAGTGGTTGAATGGGAAAAGGTAATCTATGCCTTTTGCAGTCCTAATGATCTCAAGAAAGACAACCGATCACACTACCAATTGCTATTTCTGCATGGTGGTCCCCCCATTAGGAAACAAGTTTTAAGGAAGGCGAAGTGGACTTTACAAAATGCAAACGTTCAATCTGCAATACGCCCAACACCACATACAGAAGAACTGGTGGTTCCAAAAGCACCAGAAACATTTTCAGTCAAGTGGAGAAGACGAGGGCGCTTAGTGTCGTGAAGCATTTTCCTCTCACGACCCAGACTTTGTCAGCAACCTCAACTGGACCTCACCTTTAACACAAAGTGAACTGAATGATCTTGTTAGAGATTTAGATCTGTCCAAGTGTAAAAGGCCCCGTCACACACACACTAGGGAGATCGCTGATTTTGTGACGCCACAGTGATCTCGCCAGTGAGATCGCCGTGTGTGATGGGGATCAGCGACCGGCCCCCCTGCCGGGTATCGCTGATCGTGCTCCATCATCCTGGGCCGTTTTTTGATCGCTGGTCTCACGTTGGCCAGTGCGCATCGGTGCGTGTGGCAACAAGAGATCAGCGACGCTGGTTTCCAATGTAAACAGCGGGTATCTAAGAGCCGCGCGGCTCTTAGATACCCGATGTTTACATTGGAAACCAGCTTGCCCATCCATGTCGGATCGTTGGTGGGATCGCTGGGACATCTTTATGTGTAACGGGGCCTTAAGGCTACAGAAATGGAATCTCCTAGCGATGTTCACATTTTTTTTGTTCAGTAACCGTGATAAAGATCTTGTCCAACACTTCTTCATGGAGGGTGATCTTATGGCATGCAACAACATCAACAGTTTAATGGAAGCTCTGAAGAGAAGTCATAATTCAGAGGAATGGAGGATATTCATTGATTAGTCTGAGACAAGGCTAAAAGCTATTTTGCTGCATGATGGCATTGTGCTACCTTCAATTCCACTTGGTTATGCAGTCCACATGGAAGAAACCTATGACAACATGAAACAGCTGAGATGCCTGAACTATGACCAACATTAGTGGTCCCTCTGTGGTAACTTAAAGGGAACCTGTCACCCCTCCCAGGGCGTTTTTCAGTTAAAAAGCCACCTTCAGCAGCACTAATGCTGCATTCTGTGAAGGTGGCTGCTCTTTTTCTGACCCCCAGTAATGCCAGAATATTGACTTTTATAATTAGCTCCTCATACCTGTAATGTGTCCCACAGGTATGATGTGTCCCCCTCTATCAGCCGCCTACCATCCGTCAATCATGCCTGTCCGGTGCCTCAGCGCTGCCCACGATCTGTCCATCATGATGCCCCGTGCATCGCTGCCTGCGCTGTAACAAGTGTTCTCAGGCATGCGCAGTGCGCGCTGCCTGAGAACCGACATCAGGCTATTGTGCCTGCGCATTGTGGAGACATCAGAACCCGCCCCACAGTGTTGTGATGTATTCATACTGCGGGGCTGGGGCCTTCGCAACACGCAGGCGCAGTAGCCTGATGTCGGTTCTCGGGCAGCGCGCACTGCGCATGCCCGAGAACACTTGTTACAGCGCAGGCGCCGGGATTCAAATGAAGAGGAGGCAGCGACGCACGGGGCATCAAGATGGACAGATCATGGGTGGCACTGACGCACCGGACAGGCATGATTGATGGATGGTAGGCGGCTGATAGAGGGGGACACATTACAGGTATGAGGAGCTAATTATAAAAGTCAATATTTTGGCATTACTGGGGGGTCAGAAAAGAAGAGCCACCTTCACAGAATGCAGCCTTAGTGCTGCTGAAGGTGGCTCTTTAACTGAAAAACGCCCTGTGGGGGTGACAAGTTCCCTTTAAAGGTGGTTGCCCTCTTACCTGGTCTCCAGAGTGGAAACACAAAGCACTGCTGCTTTCTGTGTGAGTGGGTTAATCGTGCAAGAGACTTTCACTACAATAAAAGACTGGCCTCTCCGACATTCACTGTCCTCCATCCTGCAGTTGTTGACCCACATAAGATTTTATCACCCACCATCGCATATTAAGATAGACCTAATGAAGAACTTTGTAAAGGCAATGGATAAAAATGCCAAAACATCTCATTGGTAATTCGAAGGTGGAGTGAAGCAAAGATAAAGGAGGGAGTCTTTATTGGACCTCAGGTTTGTAATCTTCAAGTTGAGGAGTTTCTCAATTTGTCGCATGGCAAGGAAAAGGCTGGATGGGTTTCATTCACATTAGTGGTAACTTCTTTTTTGGGAAACTCGAGCCGATAACTTTGAAGCGATGGGGGGGAAAATCTCCTTAAAACATATAAGGATCTTGGCTGTAGCATGTCCTTAAAGCAGTGCCCAAACTCCAGTCCTCGCAGACCCCAACAGGTCATGTTTTCAGGATTTCCTTAGTATTTCACAGGTGATGGAAGTATCATCAAGGCATCAGGAATTCTCTCACATGTGTACCACTATGGAAATCCTGAAAACATGACCTGTTGGGGTCTGCGAGGACTGGAGTTTGGGAACCACTGCCTTAAAGAGTCATTTCTCATATTTGCATTCAGACACCCACCCACCAAACTGTGGAGCAGCGAGCGATAAGCGTGGTAAGGGATTTCACCAGTATATTGCGGCTGTGGAGAAGGATATCTAAGGAACATGGAATCCATCAATGCTTGAAGATTACTATTGGATGATTGTAAGGGATGATCTGAATCAGGAATACTAAACTCAAAAAGAGTTGTCACTGAATGAGGACCAATTTTTTCAGTGCAATTTATCTTAACTTTTTAATTCACAATAGTGTTAAGACAGGTTTTAGTTATTTGAATTGTTGCTAAGTTTCCTCTAAATAAATATCAGAAAATTGTTGTCAAAAAATGTTCTGCATCTTTATATTTGGAGCATTATTATTTTTGCAAAGTAGTGAAACGGTAAAACATTAATTATATGCAGCAGTGAAAGGAAACCAGAGCCAACAAAGATTATTCATTGTCAGATTTGAATTCAGGAGGACAAAATCATTGAGAAATGGCTGATTTCATAACTGAACCTGTCAACATTTGAAAATATGTAGCAGTGTTTCCAGCACCCAAGTCGTGGTTCTAGCAATGCTATTCACATCTAATCTTATATATTCTTATATGAAATGTGACGAAATTCTAAAAAAGAGATAAGACACTATGCAATAAAATTGGCACTTCCCAAGAAAAATTATCATAATTTATATAACATATCAACTGCAAAAAATAGGCCCTATTTTTATATACCGTATTTTTCAGACTATAAGGCGCACTGGAACATAAGACACACCACAAATTTAAAGGAGGGTAAAAGAAAAAAAGTTTTTAATGTGTAAATGGGGGTCTGTCTTAAAGTCTGAATTTAGCTTGTTCGGGAGGGAGGGCGTGGTGAAGCGGGGTCACATAAGGCAGGAGTGGGGCGATGCTGTGGGCCTTCGGATGGGAGGAGCGGGCGGTGCGAGGCAGGTGCCATTAATCTGACGGTGGGCTTCAGGAAAATGATGCCAGTGTTGATGCATGCACAGATTGAGATCTTGCCTCAACATTGAGCCAAGATCTAAATCTACACATGCGCTGACAGGGCGCCATTTTCTCCACCGAGAGATCAATGTCCGCAGCGGTGACCCCTCTCCTGCCTCACACCACCGATAAGTTGCCTGGAGATCAATGGCTTTTGCCTCACACCGCCGGGAAACCCCCTCTCCTCCCAGTCCAGGGCCCTCCACATAGCTTCCCTCGTGCCACTGCCAGCTTCTTGCAGCAATGACCCTTCATCCTGTGACCCTGCTTCACTGCCTCCCCCAATAAGCTACATCTGGACTATAAGATACACCCCCATATTCCTCTCAAATTTGAGGGGAAAAAGGTGCGTCTTAAAGTCCGTTTTGTGGGTAATAACAAGTTCAAGTATGAAATTATAATTCACTAAGGGGAGAAAAAAGGCACTTAAAAGAAAAGATGAAATGATGTGTTTTGTAAGGATGTAATAGGTTCCAAATATAGGGTGAAAAGATCCCTGTGAGGCAGATAACGTCATGCAAAGTCGCCCAAATCCGGCTTCTGTTTCTTATGGAAGTTAACCCTTTTTATCCTGGCAAATAGTATTGTACATGTGTAATTGATGCTGAGTTATGAACTGGTCTGCATTTTTTATCCATATTCATTTGTCATTTATTTTAATTGAGGGGAAATGCAAATTCTCATATTTATGTTTATATTTTTCGTATTGGTCATTTTATATCCCCGTCATTATAATGTTAGTTTGTGTTGGCGGCCTAGCACCTTATTTTGGTCTGACACTACAGTCATGGCCAAAAGTTTTGAGAATGACACAAATATTAATTTTTACAAAGTCTACTGCTTCATTTTTTCTAATGGCAATTTGCTTATACTCCAGAATGTTATAAAGAGTGATCAGCTTAACAGCAATTACTTGCAAAGTCAATATTTGCCTAGAAAATGAACTTTAGCCCCCAAAACACATTTCAACATCATTGCAGCCCTGCCTTAAAAGGACCAGCTAACATCGTTTCAGTGATTGCTCCATTAACACAGGTGTGGGTGTTGATGAGGACAGGGCTGGAGATCAATCTGTCATGATTAAGTAAGAATGACACCACTGGACACTTTAAAAGGAGGCTGGTGCTTGGCATCATTGTTTCTCTTCTGTTAACCATGGTTATCTCTAAAGAAACACGTGCAGTCATCATTGCACTGCACAAAAATGGCCTAACAGGGAAGAGTATCGCAGCTAGAAAGATTGCACCTCAGTCAACAATCTATCGCATCATCAAGAACTTCAAGGAGAGAGGTTCCCTTATTGCCAAAAAGGCTCCAGGGTGCCCAAGAAAGACCAGCAAGCGCCAGGACCGTCTCTTAAAAGTGTTTCAGCTGCGGGATCAGCCACCAGCAGTGCAGAGCTTGCTCAGGAATGGCAGCAGGCAGGTGTGAGTGCATCTGCACGCACTGTGAGGCGGAGACTCTTGGAGCAAGGCCTGGTCTCAAGGAGGGCAGCAAAGAAGCCACTTCTCTCCAGGAAAAACATCATGGACAGACTGATATTCTGCAAGAGGTACAGGGAGTGGACTGCTGAGGACTGGGGTAAAGTCATTTTCTCTGATGAATCCCCTTTTCGATTGTTTGGGACATCTGGAAAACGGCTTATTCGGAGAAGACCAGGTGAGCGCTACTACCAGTCTTGTCTCATGCCAACTGTCAAGCATCCTGAAACCATTCATGTGTGGGGTTGCTTCTCAGCCAAGGGAATGGGCTCTCTCTCAGTCTTGCCTAAAAACACAGCCATGAATAAAGAATGGTACCGGAATGTCCTCCAAGAGCAACTTCTCCCAACCATCCAAGAGCAGTTTGGCGATCAACAATGCCTTTTTCAACATGATGGAGCACCTTGCCATAAAGCAAAGGTGATAACTAAATGGCTCAGGGAACAAAACATAGAGATTTTGGGACCATGGCCTGGAAACTCCCCAGATCTTAATCCCATTGAGAACTTGTGGTCAATCATTCAAATTCGGACAAAATAAAAGCATTGATTTTGCAAGAATGGACTGCTATCAGTCAGGATTTGATCCAGAAGTTGATTGAGAGCATGCCAGGGAGAATTGCTGAGGTCCTGAAGAAGAAGGGTCAACACTGCAAATATTGACTTGCTGCATTAACTCATTCTAACTGTCAATATAACCTTTTGTTACACATAATATGATTGCAATTATATTTCTGTATGTGATAAAAACATCTGACACACACATAAAAACCAGAGGTCAGCAGATCATGTGAAAATATAATATTTGTGTCATTCTCAAAACTTTTGGCCATGACTGTATATGGCATGATCACAATGTGCTTTCTTCATTGTTCTTGACTGTTTCTGCTGTGTTATCTCTACGTATGTTTGTAATTTGTGGCATCTTAATGCAAATTATATTTTTATTGGGTGGATCCAATTTCATTAGTTTTGTCTTTTTTTTTCTGTTTTGTTTTTGCATGTTTCTTACTATGCATTGTGCACTCCCTTGTATTGTTGTGGTGCCCACTGGACTATTGTCCTGTTATATGAAATGTAACTCTCTTGGGCAGCTGTTGCTGACTTTTGATATTCAGGGTTGCCCTTTACTTCTCTTGTATTGAATGGCTGTCTTATAATTTACTTGATGTGGTTTTATTTTAGGCAAATATTGCTGATTTCGGAGAAAATCAGTGGATTACTTGTTTTCAAGAATCAGCTGAAGCCATTCTAGGCCAAAATGCTGCTTATCTTGGAGAACTCAAGGAAAAGGTATGATGCTTTTGATTGATTTTGATCTACAAGTAGTTGTGCAGGGCTGTAAAGAGTAGCAGATATGACGAAAATGGAAAAAAAACAAACATTTGACCCTCTGGCTGCTGCAACTTGGGGGAGAATGAGAGCTTATCGTATAATTTATTGTATATTGCATTCAGTAATGGTATGCTGTAAGTTTCTACATTTGCTCTAGTGACGTCCGCATCAATACAGAATGTAGCATGTGTTTTATGTAAATGCTTGTCAGCCCCAAGTGTGAATCTATGCATAGGCATGGTATTGTGAAATAAAGCAACAGATAGAAAAATCATTCTCAACTCATTTACTCTGAAAGAGTACCTAACATATGGTTCATGATATCTATCTAAAATTACAGCCAGGTATATTTTTCTCTGAAATGCTTTAATAATTCAGAGAAGATATTGTTTAAAGATCTTCCCAGCACTGCATGGAAGAGACCTGTCAATCACCTGGAGCACTGAGGGGCAAATAGTCAGAGGTGGCGCTTGACTGACCTTGTCTGTCTGTGGACCCCGACTAGTGATGAGCGCAAGTGCTCGTTACTCAAGTTTGTCTACAGTGCTCAGGTGTGTACCGAGTATCGCGGGTGCTCGAGTGACAAGTTTGAGTCCCCGCGCGCTCATGTTTTGCATCTGGTAGACACCCACAAAATGTAGGGATTGCCTGCCATTCATGGGCAATCCCCCACATGTTGTGGCCATGGGGATTCGAACATGTCACTCGAGCAGCCGAGATACTCGATACATACCTGAGCACCCTAGGCAAACAAGAGTAACGAGCACTTGCACTAATCACTGTTCCCGACAGATCTTCAAAACGTTTTCTCTAAATATACCTGGCTGCAATCATGCAGCATGAATCGGCTGGCAGCTGTACTCCTCAGTGAAAGAGGTGTGTTTTTTTCTTTTTTGTTTGTTTTCCAGTGATAATCTGTGGGAAAAAAAATCCTAGCATTCACTAGTTTGTTAAATCAGCTGAGACTCGCCCATTCAAGTCTATAGGTGCGAAAAAAAAATTGGATGCCATATGGAGCCACATTATAGCATCTGAGTTTTACAGATGCATTGCAGTTCTGTAACATAAGAGTTTTGTAAATAATTAATAGATGCTGTAAAAAAAAAAAGATTGTATACAGACTGCACATGAATGACGAGTAAAAAAAAAAAAGTCGGCCCATTTTTCGCCATTCAAGGGGCAATGTTTCTTCTTGCCGAGGCTGACATGCCAAGGTGAGGAGACTTTAAAGCCTTGCAATTCTCCTCTGGGAAATATGCAAATTGTCTCTTCAAAGAGGGAGATGACTAGAACTCTAGTGCCACCTATAGGAAGTATCAATGTCTAAAAGTCAATATCGACCCTCTAACTAACCTTGCCACATGACTCCGGATAAAAGCCAAAAAATAAAGACACAATTAAGGAAGGGAATACAAGTGTGAGATAGAAGCTGTGGTGTTAGGTTTGTGCTAATGTAGACAGCTGAACCCTGGAAATGCTGACCTCACATCCAGCCTGTATTACTGGGAGACATGCACCAACCAGAGAAAAATCTAACGCTTGGATGAGTCTGCAGATTGCATATCAGGGGGTCTAACATTGGATAAGGATTGCAGACTGAAGCTTCGAGCAATTTTATTAACTAAAGGAAACCACTAACATGTAAAAACATTTTTTTCCATGTGAAAGCTTACTATTCTACATTAGGGACATAGATATGGAAGTATCTCCCAAAGTGTACTTTAAACACTACACTTCAGTTACTTATATATCTTCAATATATGACGCAGTGATTTACCGACCTGATGACTTTGCCCTCTGCCCTTTGAATCTGGTCATTTACTTATTTGCTGCACTGGGTTTTATTATTATAATTATTTATTATTATAGCGCCATTTATTCCATGGCGCTTTACATGTGAGGAGGGGTTTCATGCGTTTTACTTGTACGATCCAGATTGCATCCTTAGTATGCACCTTTTATGAAGGCGGCCGACTGAGTGTGCTGTGTATGAGCCATGTTGTGGGATGGAGCAGAACGAATAGTAGCGCTTACACTTTTTTTTTTTTTTATGTCCATTCCTGAGGTTGTGTCTATATATCTGAATGCAAACTGATTCCTTTTTCTCTCCAGAGGGTAAAAGTGCTCTCTGCTGTTTTTCATTTAAAAGTAGTCTGTGGGTGTCCGCACTTCTCGTGAGCACATGCTTTGTTGACTACCTTCCTTCTGGGAAGAGAGAAAAGGACTTTTTCTCCCCCTGATGACTGCTGAGCTATTTTGACAAGTTTAAAGGTGCAATTAGTTCCTGGACAGAGGGATCCTGTCCTGACAGCTCCTTTATGTTCCCTCTAAACATGGCGTTCTTTTTCTGGCAGAATGAGCAGGCATACGAGGAGGTATTTCAGAATGCCAACTTCCGATCCTACACCTTCAGAATTCGAGTCAAGTTGGAGACGTACAATGTAAGTATATGAAGATGATATTTTCTCAATGTGCTTGTAATGTGACATTTTCTAAATTTTCGCTGAACCACGTTGGTTTCTAATGATTTGAAATATCTTGCTGTATAGTTATTGAAAATGAGCGCAGCGCATTTTACTAAGTGCAAAGGTATGGACATCCATCACTGGTATTGGGGAATGTCTGTGATCTGTCTTCAATTTTCGAAGCAAGTAAAGTCAAATATTCTGCTGGACGTTGAGGAGAATATAATGTATCCATTCACTAATTCTGTTAATGACCATGCTGTGCGATCAAAGATTTTTATCATTTCATAATCACTTGGCAAAATATCGGGAAGCATTCTTTTGAGATTTTGTTTTATATGTTCATCTGCCCAAGTAGATATAGCTGTTTACAGCCAATAGCATCTTTCTCGTTTCATAAGTGCCAGTGGGGTGATGGCCTGTGTGACAGATCACTTATAGTTAAGCATTTACACTGATCACATATGAGTGTTCTTATGATGTCTTGTTTCACGATGATCTTGGGTTTGTCAATTGGCGGCCGTTTACTTGGTAAATGTAAATGGACCCTTAAGCAATAGGCGGCAGCAAGTAGTTAACATTGCTGTTCAGTCTTGACCTTAGAGGTCATAGTGCAGCCCTATACATAATACTCCTCTTACTAGATGTATATGCACAGGTACATAATCCAGAATCTAGATCATTGTGGTGCTTCACAGGACCGGTCTTTACTGTGTACCATGCAGCCTAATACAGATGAATGTTACAGCCCACTAAAACGGCCAAAAGCAAATGTAGTAAGTGCATTGTACAGCTGTCGTCTATCAGGGCATAACTTTAGAATAGAGAATTTGGCGGTTTTTGTATCAGTAAGGTCATGACTGCCTCTAAATAGTGTCCTGTTCCGGAGTAGGTGTATCAGCTGGGCAGAATTTGGTGTGAACCCCATGAAATATTCATCATATGAAGTCGCACTCACTGTTAAAGGAAACCTGTCAGGAAGATTTTACTTGTGAAACTAGTTTATGTCCTAGGTCATTCACCCTGCAGCGCTTTTCATTTTTCCTTTTTTTTTTTTTTTCGCTCCCTTTTCCATTTAGGTATTGATATGATCTTTTGATCTCCCGTTATTGCATTTTAATGCAATGTTGTGGAGACCAAAAAAAAGTAATTCTGGCACTTCTTATGGTATTTTTTTCACTGCACTGTTTACTGATCGGATTATTTTTTTAATATTGATGGATCAGGCGATTCTGAAAGCTTTGAGATGCCAAATGTTTTTTTTTTTTTCCTTACTTTTATTTTGAATGAGGCAAATGGGGGGAGGGGGTGACTTGAACTTTTTATATTTTTATTTTTTTTAATAACTTTTGTTTTTACTTTTCACTTGCTTCAATAGTCTTCAATATTGTGATTATCCGTTCTCCTCTGCTACACACAGGCGATGATCAGATCGCCTGTGTGTATCAGAAATGCTTACTTCCTATGAGCGCAGGGTGGCGCTCATAGCAATCTGGCAATGACAACCACAGGGGTCTGCTGCAGACCCCTGGTTATCATGCCAACCCTTCGGCGAACTGCGGTCAGGTGACACGGACAGGATTAGTGACGCGCTTACGGCGCAATCACATTAAATGCCGCTGTGAAGAGATTGACAGCGACATTTAACAGGTTAACAGCCGCTGGTGGATCTCGATTCAACACGCGGCTCTTAGGAGCACATGTAGGCTGTTCAAAACAGCTGACATGTCAGGAAAGATGTCGGCTCAGCGCCGGAACCCATATCAAATGGAAGGAACATGACGTGCACAGTACGCGTATGGCGTATGTCGTGAAGGGGATAATAAAAATCATACCTGTACTGTAGTAACGGGCGCATCTTGCTTTGGACCAACATCTAATATAGCCTGGAAGGGCAATGAGGGCATCTGAATGTGCTGAGTAGAACAACACACCCAAATGGACTTCAAATCTTATTTGCATGTAGCTTCCAATCTTTCTTTTTGGATTACTGCACAACAAAATTCCTTAGTAAAATTGTCCTGACAGATTCTATTTAGAATTAAAAGTCCCTCAAGCTAATGACAAATCAAATATGTTACCTTTATTTGTTCTTAACAATCTCTACCATGACGCGCGTGTAAGAGCTGAATCATCACACACACTCCTCAACATTGAAATTGCAGCGAAAAGGAAAAGTCATGGAATTATGAGAATTACAGGAACGATAATTGATAGAAAAAATGCAGACAAAATGTTTTAAATATCTCTAATTATTCAGTATCTAGTACAGTGTCTTAAGAAGGTATTCGACCCCACCTTGTTGTTATTCGTCTTTTCCTACCTAACAACCTGGAATTTTTTTTTCCCCTTCTAAGGGTTTGCATCAGTTCATGTAGAAAACATGTCTACAACTGTGAACATTTGGCATTTGCGTCACAATAAAAAGAAAACCAAAGTCAAAATAACTTAAAACTTCAGTGTGCATAACTATTGACTCCCCTAAAGTCAGTATTTTGTATGGCCTCCTTTTGCAATTTCAGCTGCAAGTCGCTTTGGATAAGTCTCTGAGCTTTCCCGTCTTGCCACTAGGATTTTTGCCCATTCCTCAAGGCAAAACTACAGCCCTCTCTTGCAAGGTTTGTTGTGGTACCATGTTCTTTCCATTTGATAATGGATTTGATGGTGCTCCAGGGGCCCATCAGAGATTAGGAGGTTTGTTTTTTTTTATAACCCAACCCTGACTTATACTTCTCAACAACTTTATCCCTGACTTGTTAGATCTCCTTGGTCTTCATGGTGTTTGGTTAGTTGTGCCTCTTGCTTATTGGTGTTGCAGCCTCTGTGGCCTTTCAGAAAAGTTGTGTACAGGGTGGTCCAAAAGTAGGTGGACAGTATGTGTAATAGGGTTATGGAGGTGGAGATTTATCAAACATGGTGTAAAGTGACTCAGTTGCCCTTAGCAACCAATCAGATTTCATTTTTCATTCTTCACAGACTCTTTGGAAAATGAAAGGTGGAAATTGGTTGCTAAGGGCAACTGAGTCAGTTTCACAGATCCAGTTTTCACAGATAAATCTCCCCAAAATCTGTTTTCTTTTCAGATAATTCAGATAACCCATAATGGCAAATAATTTAAATACAGATCAAAGAAAACGGATTTTAAGAGTATTGGAAATCTCAAAATGCTGAAACAGTTAGAGCAAATTGGGTTGAAACATTTGGTACTCAAGCCCCGAAGAGACAAACCATTTCCCGCCTTCGTCACAAATTCGATGCCACTGGCTCAATCCTTAAAGCTCCAAAAACTGGTCGACCCAAACCTGTACAGAAAATAGAATTGGGAATTTCTCTCACCCATGACAGCACCACGGAGAGAGGGGGTCCGCCCATCAAGGACAGGAACCTACAGATAAAAAGGCGGCACCTCTCCTCTGCCCCCAGATGGGTTCCTGTCCTTGACGGGTGACCCGTGGATCCTGCAGCAGCAGCTTACCTTTGAAGAGGAGCCAAGGCCGTCCCGTTCGCAGTCCTGGCAGCGGGGAGGCCCCTGCCGCGGCGGGGTCGGTGCCTGAAGCCGCCACCGCTGTAGCCGAGGGGCCGTACAGGGTGAGCGGGCGGGAGAGGACCGAGCCGCCGCTCCGGATAGGAGAATGGGGCTGGGGGGACGCTGGTACACGCGGGGACGGCGCTGTGGTACAGAGGTGTACCGATATGGCGCTGCCCCAGAAATGGAATGACAACTTCCGGATCCCCGAGGTCGGCACATGCGCATTGCGCGCTCCCCAGGGGCACAGCGGGGCAGGCTGGGAGAAGGAGGTGACATCAGGGCCGGGAGATTCAAAAGAAGAACCCGGGAGCTGCTCCTTGCTGGAAGCGTCCTGTAAACATGGAGGACAGCGACCAGCACGAGGAGCAGCCAATGCAGCAGCCCAGACACCACCAACGCCGGCAAAAAGAAAAGGACGGGCGCGAGGGCCGGTCCAGTAGCCACTCCACGCAGCGGAGCAAGTCGACTGCGAGGAGCAAGTCACCTTCTGTGGATCAGCCCGTGAGGGATCCGAATCCACCTCCCGAACCGGTACCTGCAACCGCGCATAATGGGGTAAGTGATCTACGTGAATGTCCCCCATTATAATAGACTTCTTTCCCTTATTAGGGAAAGAAGAAAGAAAAAACACCAGCAGCTTGGGATAAAAAACTGTTACTCCTGCATACAGGAAGTTCTTTGTGATGAAACCCCGGATTACGCCTCGGATCTAAGAGCGGTAATCCGATCGGAGTTTCAAAGTGCCCTTTCATCCCTAAAACACAGAGAGGGGAAGGAAAAGGGACACAGTAGCAGCCTCCCAGTCAGAGGCCTCGAAGTCAGGGGAAGTTACATCACATACTTCAGACACCGACTTGTCATCCTCAGATGAGGAAACAGAAGGTCGTCATTGTTTTCCCCTGGATGAGGTAGACATGTTAGTAAAGGCATTAAGGTCTACCATGGGGGTAGCAGACCCTCGGCCAGATAGATCAGTCCAGGACATAATGTTCATGGGACTAGGCCAAAAGAGACGCAGAGTGTTTCTGTTAAACGAAAATGTACAGGGCCTGATAAAAAAAGAATGGGAGAGACCAGATAGGAAGAACTCCACGGTTCCCTCCCTTAAAAGAAAATACCCTTTTGACGAGGAGGCATCTACGTGCTGGGACAAAGCTCCGAAGTTAGACGTGGCGGTCGCCAAAGCCTGGAAAAAATTTGCATTCCCCTTTGAGGATATGGGTACTCTAAAGGACCCATTAGACAAGAAAGCCGATACTTTCTTCAAGGGCACTTGGGAATTAACAGGAGGAAATCTTAGACCAGCGATAGCGGCAACTTGTACCTCCAGAGCCCTCATGGTGTGGGTGGACCAACTAGAGAAGCATCTAAGGAAGGGTACACCCAGGGAGAAGATCCTGGAATCCATTCCCGTGATAAGGGGAGCGGCGGCCTTCTTAGCCGACTCTTCGGCTGATTCGGTAAGGATGTCATCCAAAACTGCAGCCCAAAGAACGCTGTGGCTTAAATGTTGGCCTGGGGACTTACAGACTAAGATGAAACTATGTGCCATCCCTTGTGAAGGGAAATTCCTATTTGGAGAGACATTGGATGACATCCTCCAAAAGGCGGGGGATAAAAAGGGATTCCCAAATTTAGGCCCTACAGGCTTTAAAAGGTCCTTTCGAAACAAAGTTTTTTCAGGGGAGACCCCCGAGAGAACAGAAGTGGGACGATAGAAGGAGAGACAGGGGGTTCTTCTTTGGTAACTCATCCCAAGACAAAAAGCCCTCCAAGTGACTGTTTGCCCAGGGTGGGAGGGAGGCTAAGCTTTTTTCTCCCAGCCTGGAGGAAAATATCGAACAACCCTTGGTTATTAAATCTGATAGGATCAGGGTTAAGGATAGACTTTCTCCCACCTCAAAAATATGTAGTGACCCCATTAAGATCATCAGTAACAGAACAAGAAGCCCTCGAAAAAAAGGTCCTAAGCCTGTTGAACAAAAGAGTCCTCCTCTGCGGCGGAAAGGCAGAGGATTCTACTCGCCTCTTTCTAGTAACCAAACCGGACGGTACCTTCCGGACAATTATAAATCTAAAGAGGCTGAACGATTATGTCAAAAACGAGAAATTCAAAATGGAGTCGATCAAGTCAACAATCAAAATTCTTTTTCCACATTGCTTCATGGTAGTATTAGACCTCAGCGATGCCTACTATCACGTTCCCATCCAGAAAGACTCCCGAGAATACCTCAGACTTGCGGTCTCCATAGGAGGCGAAATAAGGGAGTTTCAGTACAGGGCCCTGCCATTTGGGATTTCGGTAGCCCCGTGAATCTTCACGAAATTAGTGGCAGAGATGATGGCTCACTTAAGAGAACAAGATGTTTTAATAGTCCCATATCTGGATGACTTTTTAATAGCGAGCAACTCATCCCAAAGATGCAGGGAACAGAGGGACAGAGTGATGGACACTCTAAAAAAAAAAAAAAAAAAAAAAAAAAAACCTCAGCTGGCTCCTAAACCTGAAAAAATCAAGGCTGGAGCCCAGAAAAGTCCAGGAGTTCCTAGGCCTGACACTGGACTCAAACACCCAAGAGTGTTACTTGCCAGACCACAAAAAGGAGAGGATCGCTCAGATGGTAGCAAGAGTGACACAGAACCCTTCCATGACGCTAAGGAAAGAAATGTCACTATTAGGGTCCCTCTCCGCTTGCCTGCCGGCGGTCCAGTGGGCGCAGCTACATACGAGAGATCTCCAATGGGATGTTTTAGCCAACCAGTCAGCCTTAAGAGGTCCCGAACACTAATGAACACATCCTCTGAAATTTTCCCGCTAGCCAAGGAAAGCCTACTATCCCTATCTGCACTACACATACGGGGAGCAGAAAACCAGACAGCAGACTAAGTCGCACCCAGCTACATCAAGGGGAGTGGGTTCTAAAACAGTCCATTTTTCGGAAGATTGTACAAATGTGGGGAGCCCCGGACATTGATCTGTTTGCCGACCACAAAAACAAAAAAGTGGAAGCATTTTGTTCCCTAGACCCCAGGGGGAATCCCCTGACCCTGGATGCGTTTATGCTTCCATGGACGCAGGGCCTAATGTATGCCTTTCCGCCGCCCATTCTCATTCCGGAAAGTCAGAGAAGACAGGGCACGAATGATACTAATAGCCCCGTTTTGGCCAAAAAGATCTTGGTTTTCCTGGCTGAGAATACTGTCAATAACCAACCCCTTGGTTCTACCAGATCTCCCCGACCTTCTGTCCCAAGGTCCTGTGTTACAACCTCGGGCAGTGAACCTCCATTTAACAGCATGGAATTTGAAAGGGCACTGCTGAGGGGGTTCTCAGAAAGCCTGGTTACCACACTACAAAAGAGTAGGAAACCGATCACAACCATGGCCTATGGTAGAACTTGGAGGAAATTTCTATCCAGCTCCGGGGTAAGGGTTCAGGATGGAGTACAAATTGACAAAATTCTTGAATTTCTGCAAAAAGGGTTAGAGCAACTAATACATTGAAGGTATAGTTAGCGGCTCTAGGTGCCCTTTATAACCAGGATGTGGCAGGCAACCCTTGGGTGGCATGGTTTATGAGGGCTGCAGCCAGGTCTAGACCAATAACCACCCAGAAAATACCATCATGGGATCTAAACCTAGTGTTGTCTGCACTAACTGGGCCCACATTCAAGCCCATCCAGTCAGCACCCCTAAAAACCCTATCACTAAATACTATACTTTTAGTGGCCCTAACATCCGCTCGCAGAGTGAGCGATATTCAAGCTTTGTCAGCAATACCCCCGTTCACTAAAATCCTAGACGATGGAGTCATATTAAAACCTGATCCAGCATACCTACCTAAGGTGTCGACACACTTCCATAGGTCCCAAGAAGTGGTCCTTCCTTCTGCCCAAACCCTAGGAATAGGGGAGAGGAGAAATTTCACACCCTGGATGTGAAGAGGTGCCTAGTTCAGTACTTAGAGGCCACCAAGGGATGTAGGAAGGAAGGGTCTCTCTTTGTGTGTTTCCAGGGAACTCGGAAGGGACTCAAGGCATCCAAGAGTACCCTAGCAAGGTGGATAATGGATGCGATGGCCCTGGCGTATTCATCCAGTGGGAATACCATCCCGGAGGGTTTAAAAGCTCACTCTACAAGGGCAATGGCGACCTCATGGGCAGAAAGATCAGAGGTATCAATAGAGCAGATCTGTAAGGCGGGCACCTGGTCAACACCTACCTTTTTCAGGCACTATCGCTTAGATCTAGCCTCTACGTCTGACCTGACCTTTGGGAGAAGGGTCCTTGAGGCGGTGGTCCCTCCCTAAGCTACCAATCTCTGAAATTCTCTCCGTGGTGCTGTCATGGGTGAGAGAGAATAGCTTAGTTACTCACCGATAACGGTGTTTCTCAGAACCCATGACAGCACCTGCTTATTCCCCCCCCTTCACGTGTGCGGTGAGCATGAGTTAATGTGTGCAAAGTGGTTTTGTTAGACACGGGGCTTCTCCATAATATGCAATATTATAATGTTATGTATATACTTTTGTTGTTAACTAACCGGGAGACCCTCTGATGCTCTGTAACCAACTGGGGGCGGAGGAGAGGTGCCGCCTTTTTATCTGTAGGTTCCTGTCCTTGATGGGCGGACCCCCTGTCTCCGTGGTGCTGTCATGGGTTCCGAGAAACACCGTTATCGGTGAGTAAATAAGCTATTCACTAGCTTCCATCATGTGAATCCTGAAATCCATTGGGTGGAAAGCTTATCGTCCACGTCTAATTCATGGTTTATTGGAGGATGATCCAGACAGGCAGCTGCAATTTAGATTATGCTTAACGAAATTGAAGAAAATCCAGTAATTTTAGATAACATTATGTGGAGTGATGAAGCTTCTTTCAAATTATCTGGCCATATTAACAGACATAATTGTATTTACTGGTATTAGGAGAACTTGCAGTTAACATTAGAGCAACAACTAAATGAGCCTGGTTTCAATGTTTTGGGTGTTTTTGGACCATTTCTTTTGATGGAACAGTCACAGGAGATAAGTATCTCGAAATTCTAATGAATCAAGTTGTTCCCCCGTTACAGCCTAATTCAAATGACCTTTATTTCCAACAAGATGGGGCCCCCCCACATTATTCAAGAGTAGTCCGCGAGTATCTTGATGAAACATTTCCTAATAAATGGATTGGCCTAAGAGGCCCACTGGATTGGCCAGCACGTTCACCAGACTTGACCCCAATGGTTTTTTTCTTTTTGGGAGTACTCAAGGACAAAGTTTATAGTTGAAAACCAAAAAGTGTCAGTGATTTGAAAATTACATAAGAGATGCATTTCAAGAAATTAATACCCAAAGAGACTTGTGCAAAAATGTTTGTCGAAGCGTAAGAGGCAGACTTCAAAGCTGTGCAAATTGTGATGGAAAACAGTTTGAGCGCCTGCGTGATAAAATGTAAGGGCTTTTGTATTATTGTTCAGAATAAAATTTAATTGTCAATGTTATGCTTGTGTTAGTAAATAAAATTTTATATATAAATCAAAGTAAATGTTATTTTCTGTCCACCTACTTTTGGACCACCCTGTATATATACTGACAGACCATGTGACACTTAGATTGCACACAGGTAGACTTGCTTTCACTAATCATGGGATTTATGAAGGCAGTTGCTTGCACCAGAAGTTTTTAGGGGCTTTCTAGCAAAAGGGGTGAATACATATGCACGTGCCAATTTATAGTTATTAGATCCCTTAGATATAATTTATTCCTAAATTTTTCTCATTTCATTTTACCAACTTGGACTATTTAGTGCTGATGCATCACACACACAAATTTTGATTAAAAAAATATTTAAACACAGATTGTAATGTAACAAAGCAGGTAAAAAGTCAGGGGATGGAGGTGAATACCTTCCGAAGCCACTGTATAAGCATCACACACCAAAATCCCCACACTTAGACACAAATTGGCTGCTATCAATGAGGGTTTTACTGGTTGACTGAGGCATGTTCTGCCATATTGTATGCACTTGGGCATGCAAATCATCAAGATCCTCTGGTGGCAGCTCCTTTTGCAAATCCCGACAGATGTGCTCAGTGGGAGACAAGTCCCAGGCCATGGTAGCCAAGCAGACTGTTTACAGTAGCACAAGCGACATGCAGCCTCACATTATTTTCTGGAAGAAAAAAATGCTCCTAAGACACTTTCTCGTTCTCGCATGAAGGCCTCTTCATTGTGTTGCCTACGTGGTGTCCAGATCAATCTCATGCTATCCATTTGTCCAAGACAAAAGCAGGACCCATCACTTAAGAGTTCAGGCCTCCATTCCAGCCCCCATTGTCATTTTGGTCTGTACCATGATGGCCTTTGAGATCTGTTGAGTGAGGTCAATGGAATGAAATCCTGTAGGTGGACTTCTGGCACGTAGCCCAATGTTGTTCAAAATCCCTATGATGGTTTGTGTAAAAAAATGATTGCTGTAGGCTTGGTATGTGACGGCTAATATCATTTGCAGTATAGAAAAGTTTACTATTCGCTGTTTTTTTTAATCTGATGAGACAAAGTGGGCTCCACAAGGGAATGTCAAACTTAACCTACTCCTGGGATTTATGGAGGCATAATGAACGATAGCCAGACCCTTCCAGTCTTCATTCCAGGTACATTATTCCCTCAGCATTACATTCATTTGGTGGTGTATTTGGCCAATTATCCAAAGTGTCCCAGCAGCCATGTTTCAACATAACGCTAGGCTGCATGTTGCTTGTGCTATAGTGAGCTGCATGTGTGTCCCAAAATGCTACCTTTGCCTGCAGCGTCTGGAGACTTGTCTCACATTATACAGATCTGGTGATCTAAACATTCCTAAGACAACCATTAATAATCTCACTGATGGCAGCCAAGGCGGATAAGTGGGTGAAGCTCTGTGCATGGCGCTCATACTCCCATACTGAACAAATTGAGATCTTTTGATGATTGGGTTTCCATTTTTATCATCATTAACTTGTCTATCAATCCTTTGAATTTCATAATTCCAAGACTTTTCCTTCAGTTTCAAAGTTGAGAAGTACCTATATGTATATGCGTGTAATAATATATATTATAATATTCATCTGCTGATTCGGGCTATATGAACACTTTGTCAAAGTTTAAGAAAGAGTTGTAGACACTGTCTCCGTGTGTTAAGATGGTTAAGCCTTCCTTACAAGTGAATTTTAGGAAAGGCCACCTAGCATTAGCTGACTGTTCCAGCTTCACGGTCCCAGTACATGTGTGGGCTGAGTGTAATGTTCTAGCTTGCTGTAAGTTACAAATGTGTATGTCAATTTTACCCAGTTGTTTTTATCTTTGCAGCTTCCAAGTTTTATTTTAATTGCTTTTAATCAGAAGTACCGCCTACTCCTAGTTTTAGATAGAAAACCGGGCTGATGCCATTGTATGAACTTCCACTCTTGGCATGTCTACATAGCAATGACTACATTTTGGCTTGGAGCCCTCGTTCTTGCATATAATCAGCTCTTACTTGATTAGCGAGAATCAAGAGAGATATATACACTCACTGGCCACTTTATTAGGTACACCATGCTAGTAAGGGGTTGGACCCCCTTTTGCCTTCAGAACTGCCTCAATTCTTCGTGGCAGAGATTCAACAAGGTGCTGGAAGCATTCCTCAGAGATTTTGGACCATATTGACATGATGGCATCACACAGTTGGCGCAGATTTGTCGGCTGCACATCCCTGATGCGAATCTCCCGTTCCACCACATCCCAAAGATGCTCTATTGGATTGAGATCTGGTGACTGAGGAGGCCATTTGAGTACAGTAAACTCATTGTCATGTTCAAGAAACCAATCTGAGATGATTCGAGCTTTATGACATGGCGCATTATCCTGCTGAAAGTAGCCATCAGATGTTGGGTACATTGTGGTCATAAAGGGATGGACATGGTCAGCAACAATACTCAGGTAGGCTGTGGCGTTGCAACCATGCTCAATTGGTACCAAGGGGCCCAAAGAGTGCCCAGAAAAAATTCCCCACACCATGACACCACCACCACCAGCCTGAACCGTTGATACAAGGCAGGATGGATCCATGCTTTCATGTTGTTTACGCCAAATTCTGACCCTACCATCCGAATGTCGCAGCAGAAATCGAGACTCATCAGACCAGGCAACGTTTTTCCAATCTTCTACTGTCCAATTTCGATGAGCTTGTGCAAATTGTAGCCTCAGTTTCCTGTTCTTAGCTGAGAGGAGTGGTACCCAGTGTGGTCTTCTGCTGCTGTAGCCCATCTGCCTCAAAGTTCGACGCACTGTGCGTTCAGAGATGCTCTTCTGCCTACCTTGGTTGTAACGGGTGGCAATTTGAGTCACTGTTGCCTTTCTATCAGCTCGAACCAGTCTGCCCATTCTCCTCTGACCTCTGGCATCAACATGGCATTTCCGGCCACAGAACTGCCGCTCACTGGATTTTTTTTCTTTTTCGGACCATTCTCTGTAAACCCTAGAGATGGTTGTGCGTGAAAATCCCAGTAGATCAGCAGTTTCTGAAATTCTCAGACCAGCCCTTCTGGCACCAACAATCATGCCACGTTCAAAGGCACTCAAATCACCTTTCTTCCCCATACTGATGCTCGGTTTGAACTGCAGGAGATTGTCTTGACCATGTCTACATGCCTAAATGCACTGAGTTGCCGCCATGTGATTGGCTGATTAGAAATTAAGTCTTAACACACAGTTGGACAGGTGTACCTAATAAAGTGGCCAGTGAGTGTGTATATGTATGTGTGTATATATATATATATATATATATATATATATATATATATATATATATATATATATATATATATATATATATATAGTAAAGCGATTGTAACAAATAATATGAATGTGTTTTAGGATGTGCGTTACAGCTTCAACACCAGAACACTCGACAGTTCAACGAAACTGAAAAGGGATCCATACTCCTTTTAGATGTATGTTTCTGCGTTGTGGCTTTAATACCAACCACATTACTACTATTGGAATACATCTGAGATCACCTTCCGTACACCTGGCAGTGCCCTATTATATAGGCTAGACTAATACTAGTGCAATGTAATCTTTTTTTTTTTTTCCCTCCCATATTCCATAGAGCGTCACATGTCCCCACATCACATCCACAGTGGTGATCGAGCGTCACATGTCCACACATCACATCCACAGTGGTGATCGAGTGTCACATGTCCCCACATCACATCCACAGTGGTGGTAGAGCTTCACATGTCCTAACGTCACATCCACAGTGGTGATCGAGCGTCACATGTCCCCACATCACATCCACAGTGGTGATCGAGCGTCACATGTCCCCACATCACATCCACAGTGGTGATAGAGCGTCACATGTCCCCACATCACATCCACAGTGGTGATAGAGCGTCACATGTCCCCACATCACATCCACAGTGGTGGTAGAGCTTCACATGTCCCCACATCACATCCACAGTGGTGATAGAGCGTCACATGTCCTAACGTCACATCCACAGTGGTGGTAGAGCTTCACATGTCCCCACATCACATCCACAGTGGTGGTAGAGCTTCACATGTCCCCACATTACACCGACTTCCGAGTTCTGTGAAGAGTCTATGGTGATGTGTATCTACATATATACCACATAATACTCTTCAGCTGCTGCAGAGCCTCAGTCTATAGTGGTGTGTGTGGATGTATGAGGGAGAGACTGATGGATGCACACAGCACATTATGTTCACCTATATAGAAGTCTTTTCTTTCCTGGTTCGTCCAATAAGCAGAGTCATTCACCTGCTGCCTTGCACTGTGCACTGCACAGGAAGGCTGGAGCAGAAGGGGAGGGTCTGGCAGAGACTGAGGTGATTTCAACCAGTCTCTGCCAGTCAGGAAAACTCGAGTCAGTGAGTGAGCAGCCCACAATCAGGAGACAGCTGCTCACATGACTGTGTATCTAGGACACCATGCATAATGCTAACAGAGAGTATATTACAAACTGTCAGCATTCGAAAGCCTGGACAACACCTTTAAAAGAAATCTGTCATCCCATTTTTGGCCTATAAGCTGTTGCCACTGCCATTAAGGGCTTATCTACAGCATTCTGTAATGCTGTAGATAAGCCCCCGATGTAACCTGAAAGATAAGAAAAACGAGTTAGATCATAATCACCCGGGGGTCCGGTCCGATGGGTGTCGCGGTCCGGTCTGGCGCCTTCCATCTTCTAGCAATGACGTCTTACTTCTGCCGTGGCTCTTGCGCAGGCGTACTATATCTGCCCTGTTGAGGGCAGAGTAAAGTACTGCAGTGTGCAAGCGCCGGGAAAGGTCAGAGAGGTACCGCGCATGCGCACTGCAGTACTTTACTCTGCCCTCAACAGGGCAGATAAAGTATGCCTGCGCAGGAGCCGAGGGAGAAGCAAGAAGGAGGACATCATTATACGAAGATGGGAGGGGAGGCGTCGGACGGCGACACCCACCACACCAGACCGCGCCCCCCGGAGAGTATAATAAAGAGTATAATCTAACTCGTTTTTCTTATCTTTCAGGTTACATAGGGGGCTTATCTACAGCATTTCAGAATGCTGCAGATAAGCCCCTGATGGCGGTGGCCGCAGCTTATAGGCCAAAAATGAGGTGACAGATTCCCTTTAAATTCTGTCGGGAAGGGGCGGGTGGGTAATAGGTTCAGGTAAGCACGAGCCAGCCATTGAAACATGAGTGATTTGTCGTGAAGATGGTAAGAGGCATGCACCTCCTCATAAATCGGATACCTCTTCTGCCAGCGTGCTTTACATTAAGAACAGCATGTTTTGCAGCTGTCTTAATAAATTTCCCCCAGTATGTATTTGTTTTGTGGCCTCCTTACCCCACAGTACTGGGAAAACTGTCCATGGGTTGTAGGAGAGCCCTCATGTCATGAATACATGGATCTTTTGGTTCACATTGCTGGCTGAACAAATCAGTTTATTAAACCATTTTTTTTTCTCTCAATCAATATGTGTATTTTGACGAAACTCGCGAGCCTGCAAGCCACTGACTGCAAAGTGTCCTAACGAAACACAACCCTTTTAAAAGGAACCCTTCTTCCATATGCCTTTTAAGCGCATCTATGCATCATAGGGTCTGGGAAGGTTTTGGGGAACATGCATACACCCCTTTATGAGCCAGATCAGACAGGTGTGACGTAATACTACAGGACAGACCCTTGGCTGAATATGGCTTCTGTGGGGAAAATCGGCAAAAATGAATCGGCATCTCTGTCGTAAGCGTGGCTTGTGTATTAAAATGCAGCCGTGTTTATTATGGCTCACGTGTAACAGTGCCCCTGGCTGTGATAGTACAAGGGTATACCACAATGAGGCCTTTATCATTCCTAAGAGGCACAATGAATTCTTGGAGGCTGCTTATGTATGAAATGATGGTATCTCATCCCATGTCACGTTTTACTGTTGAAGTATAAGTTTTTTGGCGTTACGAAACCTTGAGCATTGCTTTCAATTAACCCATGGCCTATTATTTTAGGTTTCTGTGCAGTAATTTGTGTTCTTCATTGGATTGCATTACATAACGAGGCATGTGACTCTCAAAACACTGTAATATAATAAAGGGGGCCGAGATATACATCAATTATACCTCGTCACACTGTGCTAGTACGACTCCTAGGTGCTGGCACAAAAGGCCTTATTTTATAATGTGCCTGCTAGTTATATAGCTCCCACTGCTCACTTGTTAAGTCTTTGGAAAACAAAGTGGCTCTCAACCCGCACATTAAATGTGAAGAATCAGGGCTTTTACTTGTTTTTCTGTGATGTGTAATTTTTTGTAGATCCAGATTCATTTGCCTTTCTGAGCTCTTTGTTGAGCTGAATATTGAATATCTGCTGTATGACTATAAAGTTAACAAAGCAAACTGTGAGCCTTAGGAGCAAGTAACGTACAGTTCACCTCTTCACATTTCAGTTAGTTAAAGACTTAATTTTAGATTGACAGTGATCTCCGGGATGATGTCCGAGCGGCACCCCATGCTGCCTATCGTAATGGGAACTTTCATTTCAAGTTTTCATCTTCATTTTGTCATCTTCATTTTGTCTTTGGCAGAGCACCTATTCTCTTCCAAGCATGGAGCTTTGTAGTTTACCCGGAATACATTGCTACATGTACCGCAACAAGTTTACTGTTGCTACATGTACCGGCAACCACTTTCCCACATGTACATTAGTATCGGACTATGTGCGCTTACCCTCTCGCTCGGGTATCGGCAATTACATTGCAGGATTTGCATCTGCCTTGGGGGATGAAATAATATGAAAAACACTGTGCTCTGGATATTTTCCATATCGGTCTTGGTTATTGCCGTGATATAGTGGACTAATGGATTTTATTCATCCATTTATAGTTGAATCCATTCAAATGTAAGGGTTTTTTAAGGTGTTGCAAACGAATAGTAAAATGTGGCTGCTTTCTACCAGAGATTGAGGAAAATATTCAGAGAAATTAAAAATGCTATAAAAGTAGAGGACTTTAGTCCAAGGGCTTAAGCTGGAACGTTTTCTCCTTGCGGAGAGTGCCAAGCCAGTATAAGGAGATGTATAGGCCATGCAGCGCTCCTCTGGAAATTTAAATATGCACTTATCTCCTTCAGAAGGATGGCAACTTTATCTCTGGCGACCCCTATTAGATGTAGCAATACTAAAAGTCAATATCGACCATTTAACGAGCTTTGTCACATGAGTTAGAATAAGAAGTCAACCAAAAACTCCACTTGCAGACATGTTTTCGGGCTGTTACCCCTTTTCAGTGCAAAGCAGGAGATCTGATTTAGCTAGGTGAGAAGCTCTGGGGGTCGATATACTTTTTAGGATTGCTAAATTCAGTAGGTGGTGCCAGAGATAAGTTCTCTTCCTTTTGAAAAGACTATTGCATATTAAACCTTTAGACCCAAGTAAAACCAATATTTAGGCAGGGTGGGGGAGGGGGAATTAAAAAAGCACAAGTCTTAGGAGGCGCTCATACTTTTTACCTTGCGTAAAGTGTGCTAAATCCTGTACATGACGTTAAATTAAAGAATTCTGGGCTTACTACTGACGAGGTTGTCCTATTCCTTCCGCTCCACACCAGAGAGATCAGCTAGGTCTTCTACCCAATTTTGCATACTAGTATTATTAGTTTAGCTTTAGTTCCCACTCTATATATTTGGGTTAGGGACTGTACAACAAGTCCAAAGTGCCCGAAAAGGGGAATAGTATGCTGAATAGTGACAAGCAAACGTGCTCGCATAAGGTGTCTTCTGAGCCTGCTCGAATAGAGTATCTTCGGCGTGCTCGAATACTATATTCGAGTCGCCACGACTGTTTGACAGCCGCAAAACATGCGGGGATTGTTTCCTGCATGTGTTGCGGCTGTTGAACAGTCGCTGGGACTAGAAGATAGTATTCAAGTACGCCGAAGATACTCTATTCGAGCAGGCTCAGAAGACACCTTATGCGAGCACGTTTGCTTGTCACTATTCAGCATACTCTATTCCCCTTTTTGGGCACTTTGGACTTGGTGTACAGCCCCTAACCCAAATATATAGACTGGGAACTAAAGCTAAACTAACACCTTATCTGAACACGTTCGCTCATCTCTAATGCTGAATTGTAAGAGTAATTTTGCTCCATGCATTTGACTGCTGTGAATCTGCACCAAAATCTGTTTGTTACATACACTTTACATCCACGTTAAATTGCATTTTGCTGCAGATGAAACTATGGTGTCAAAATACGCCATGTGTGAACCCACCGCTGCACAGTCCCATCAGTTGTACTTTTCCATTTATGGTATAAGCATCAAAAATCCCTTGTGTTTTAATCACTGGAATATGGAAATGTTTTGGTTCAGAAATAAGAGGGAACCTGAGGCAAAATGGAAATGGCTGCCAGTTGCCCAGGGATTTATTTGGAAATTCCTGGTGCATTGTATGCCCTGCAGTCTGTAAAGGTTTGTTTTTTATTTTGTTAACATGGATATTTTTTTCATAGTTGCCCGTTTATCTTAATTTTTTTTATATTTCTTTTTAAGGATGAATCCCGTATCAAGGCTACATCCATGGATGTGAAACCAGTTGATCACAAAGAATACTCAAGACGTCTTATCATGAATATCCGGAAACTGGCCTCGCAAGGAGCCTGATTTTGTAAATGTAGTCGTCCTAAAAGACCAGTGAAAAACATCAGTACGATAATGGCGACTGGGCTGAGCCTTCAAGCAGCTTCACTTCATCTCTCTAGCCTGTTACTGTTCTATGATTGATAATAAACCAAGCTTTCCAATCACAAAATATTTCTGGTAGACTCGCTGCCACAATTGATAACTCTTCCCCCCCCCCCCCCCCCATCCTCCTGTGCAGCAGGTCTTGGTCTGACCTGAGGTTGCAGAACACATTTCTGAACATGTTACTACTGCAGATGAGTTGGAGGAGCACTTAGTATGTGACATCTTGTACATTAGCCTGCAACTTTTTGTAAATATGTTTAGCTCTCATACTTGCCTTCCTGAGCCTTCTCCTCTTATGCTAATTTACAAGAAAGCTTAATTACATTTATCCAGGACTTAATTAGCATCCATAGAAGTAATTGGCTGCTGCTGAGCAATCAGATGCCCACCCACATCCACATTTAACACACTTAAAGGTTCCATAAGCTCAGAGCTGATCAGGGGGCTCCTATTCCTCTTGTAAAGACCGGGGGCTTATTGCCTTCGCAGTGTGTCTCCGATTGCTGTGGGGAGATGTGCCATACAGTTTGCAAATGCTTGGAATGACAATATGGAGGAATTATTAATCAAAGACCTATCTTTTCTATCTGAAGACTTTCCTTCGGGGTTTAATAGACTGAGTCAGATGGTCCTGATATTAATCAAAATTGTCTCTTCTGAGAAGCTCTGATAAGCATTGACTCTCTGGCCCCTGGGGAAATCTGGCCAACTACAAAGCTTTGCGTTATTTTTCATTTAAATTAATATTGTGCTTTCTTACTCTTCTCCTTTTTTTGACAGTGTGTAATTGCAGAAGTTTGCGGTCTGTACATTCACAGCATTTCACTGTTTGAGCTGCTCTGTTTTTATTTTTCTCCCTTTTTTTGTAATCGAATTAATCGTCTCACTTAAGTTGGAAGAAAAACGTTCCTTTAAAAATTTGAGAATCGAATAAAAAGTTTAGTTTTTGCATGTCGGTTTGCTTTTAATAAACCAATTTCATCACGAAAGCAATCAATTTTTCTCTTAAAAGATGCTAGCAGAGTGAAGCAGGCAAATCTGACATTTCTCAGGCTTATTACCATTTGCTGCTGTAAGATAGGATTCTCAGCCTTCACTGTTATAAAGAGCTGAGGCAGCACCTTTTTATGCTTTTATTGACATGTGCACAGCCCTCTGAAACCAAGCAGGATTTAAAATTTGCCTAGAAAACTGTAATTCTGCTAGTGGGATGCTCCAATAACTGTTAGCAGCCTGTGTGAGGGCTTCATTATATTCACGGCATGTCTCCAGCTACTGCAAACCTACTCGGCCTTCCAGTCCTAATTCAAGGGAACTTGGCATTCATTTGAGTTCTCTAAATCACGTACAGTGTACTCTAATATATAGACTACTATAGACCTAGTATGTCTTCTATTTAGTGGGAGACCTTAAAATAATGTTTGATGCATTTGTATCTTTTGCATATTGTACGTGGTTAAGTTGCAGATTTCTAATGCTCAGTTCACTATCAAAAAGTCCACAATGAAGGACATTGCATTTTTTTTTTCCTGTGTTTTCCATCATATTTCCATTATGGCTAATCTTGCAAATTGGTCCTGAGCACAGACTGCTAAAAATATATGAAGCTGTCATGCTCATTTTGGGAGCGCTGCAGCCAGTCCACGCATTGTAGTCTAAGGTCGGATTGAACAAAATGACTGTTAAAACAAAAAAATAAACTGTAACTCCACCCCACACCCCGAATCTTCAATCTGTGATTGAGCTCTGACTTTATAGAGAGAAAATAAGTAATAATCTTTATTTTTTTATATAGTGCTAACATATTCCGCAGCGCTTTACTGTTTGCACACATTATCATCACTGTCCCCAATGGGGCTCAAAATCTAAATTCCCTATCAGTGTATGTCTTTGGAATGTGGGAGGAAACCTGAATACCCAGAGGAAACCCATGCAAACATGGGGAGAACATACAAACTCCTTGCAGATGTTGTCCTTGGTGGGATAGGTGAGAAGATGGACTTCAAACCAATTACAGGCGCTCAGTGCCACTATGGCGTGGTCACCCCTTTTTTGAGATATCATATGATATCATTCAATTGTGTGTCATATAAGGATTCTCTTAGTACTTTTGCTTCCCCCTGACCCCGCACCTTTCATGCATAAATACCTTTTTATATCGGTTCAGATGTATGTAAACTGCGACGGTCCTGTCCGATGGGCGGGGCTTATTCAACTGCTCCCCCCTCCCTGCTTTGCTTTACACAAGAAGAAATGCGTAGAGCAAGACAGGGAGGGGGGAGCAGGTAAATAAGCCCCGCCCAGCGGACCGCACAGCGGCAGTTTACATACATCTGAACCGATATAAAAAAGGTATTTATGCATGAAAGGTGCAGGGTCAGGGGGAAGCAAAAGTACTAAGAGAATCCTTATGTGACACACAATTGAATGATATATGATATCTCAAAAAAGGGGTGACAGATACCCTTTAACTGTCAGTGCTGACGGACTCTTTATAAAAGCGTTACATGCTCCGTTCAGGCATGTCGGCGGATGTCAAAATTTTGGCGGATCCGTAAAAAACGGATCCAACGGATGGCCAAACGTCAAGATCCGCCTGTAATGCAACTCAATGGGGAAAAAAACTGATCCGCCAAGCAAAATGGCGGATCCGTTTTTTTTGCAAAACGGCGGATCTTGACTGCTGGACAAAAACTGATGTGTGAAACAGGCCTTAGCGATGCAAAAGCGATCCTGACCGGGTCACATCATTGTCGAGATCGCTGGTGCATCGCTAAGTGTGACAGTACCTTTAGGTTATTTATAACCTAATTCTGGGGCTGTACAAAACTATCAAATTAAAATTTATCTTGCTATATTTGGTCAGACATTTAATTAACTCACCCCTAATGTGATGGCTGGTGCTGCTTCTCTTTGGTCAGATGTGTGATGTTAGGTAGCTATGATTATGGTGCTATTCGCACTACTTTTCCAGGTTTGTATTTATTTAGAGCCCTGTTGACTGTTTTATAAAGGGTTTGCAGCAGTAAAGTGTTCCGCACATTGATGTATATTACACTGCAGCTCTTTTCACAGTGGGAGATTCATCACTGCTAGCATTAAATTTATTGAACGCAAGAAGTGGGAGGTCTGCAGTATATACATAACATAGGAGACACAGACTGCTGTATATACAGTGGGTGGAATAAGTATTGAACACATCACCAATTTTCTAAGTAAATATAAACTGCTCAAGGAAATAAAAGGAACACCTAAACAAAATTTTGTCACATTTTAAAGTCAGTCACATGTCTTTGAAATCAACCTGACCATTTATGAAGCAACACCAATTGTGAATCAACTTTTCCTGCTGTTGTGCAAATGGAACGGACAACAGGTACAAATTATAGGCAATTAGCAAGACGATCCCAATGAAGGAGTGGTTCTGCATGAGGTCACCACAGAACATTTCTCATCCTTTTTAGCTGGTGTTTTGGTCGATTTCATATTGCACTCATCCCTAGAGGTACAGTAGGATGAGTCAGTGTCTACAACCCACAGAAGTTGCTCAGGTAGTGCAGCTCTCCAGGATGGCGCATCAATGCAACCTGGCAAGAAGGGTAGATGTGTTTGTCAGCAGTGTGTCCAAAACATGGAGCAAATACCAGGAGTTGTGGAGGGAGGCATAGGAGGGCAACAACCCAGCAGCAGGACTGATACCTCCTTTATGCAAGAAGCAGTGCCAGAGCCCTGAAAAGTGATCTCCAGCAGGCCATTAACATTCGTGCGTCTGCCCAATCTGTCAGAAACGGACTCCATGAGGGCCTGACATCCCACAAGTGGGTGTTGTGCTTACAGCTCAACAACATCCAGGGCGATTGTCATTTGCCATAGAACGGAGAAATTAGCAGATTTGACATTGGCGCCCTGTACGCCTCATGGATGAGAGATCAGGTTCACACAGCACGTGACAGAGTCTGGAGATGCAGTGGAGAACGTTCTGCCTTCAACATCCTCCAGCATGATTGGTTTCGTGGTGGGTCAGTAATGGTGTGGGAAGGCATTTCTTTGAAGGGCTGCACACCCCCTCCATGTTCTAGCCAATTGTACCCGGACTGCCATTAGGTACCGAGATGAGAACCTGAGACCATATGCAGGTGTAGTGGGCCCTGGGTTCCTTCTGATGCATGACAGAGCTTGGCCTCATGTGGCTGAAGTGTATCAGCAGTTCCTGCATGATGAAGGTATTGATGCTATGGATTGGCCTGCCTGTTCCCTAGACCTGAATCCAATCAAGCACATCTGGGACATCAGGTCTCGTTCCATCCACCAACACCACATTGCACCACAGACGGCCCAGGAGTTGACTTGCTTTAATCCAGGTCTGGGAGGAGAACCCTCAGGAGAACATCCGCCGCCTCATCAGGAGCATGCCCATGTGTTGTAGGGAGGTCATACAGGCACGTGGAGGCTACACACACTACTGAGAGTCATTTTCTTGTCTAGCAACATTTCTACTGAAGTTGGATCTGCCTGTAATCTGATTTTCCACTTTTATTTTGAGTATCATTCCAAATCCAGTCCTCCATAGGATATTAATTTAGATTTATATTGATCATTTTTGTTTTATTGTCAATGCATTCCACTATCTAATGACTAAAGATTTGTAATTGGAATATTTAATTCAGTGATATGTAGGATGTGTAATTTTAGTTCCCTTTATTTTTTTGAGCAGTGTATTTCTAAAGGTGCTATTGTCATGAAATTTTCACCAGCTGTCCGTAACAACCCATCCAATCCACACAGGCAAATAAATCAGACCATAGATGTCCATAAATTAAGCAATGTGTAACAATGAGAAATGACAGGGAAAAAGTAATGAACACATGAAGAAAAAAGTGCAAAAAGTCATGACACCAGCTAAAATCTATCAGCTGGTTCAACTGATGGCCAATAAAAAGGTGTAGCAAGAAACATCTAATGATGGGTAAAACCACTGAGCTGCCTCAAGACCTTTGCAACGTTATTGTTGCAAAGCATACTGATTGCATTGTAAATATCAAAAGACTGACCAACACTTCCAAACAGAAATCGGGTGTGCACAGGTGCTTGCTCAGAGTAACCATCTCCATATATAACTTAACAAAAAAAAGCACTTTATAGCATGCGAACATGAAATTTGAATTGGACTACCACTCTAGAAAATTAGAAAAATTGAGAATTGAGAGTGCATAAATTGGCCAATTCATATGTCATCTTCCCATATAAATGTAGGCTTCTCCCTAAGAGAGGATACAAATTAGGCCGGGGTCACACTTGCGAGTGCAATGCGAGAAACTCATCAATACCCGGCACTGCTGCTGGCACTCGGGACCGGAGTGTGCGGCTGCATGTAATTTTCTTGATCAGTAATGCAGATCAAATTTCATATAATTCAAGTTTTCATGCTATAGCTCTACAGAGTGCTACTTTATCCTGATGGCATTGGTTACAGAAGAATGTCAAAATTACTGAAGGTTCCAGTGAGCACTGTTGGGGCCAAAATCCAGAAATGGAAAGAACATAATTTCACCATAAACTGATTTTCAGTTGCAGAAATAATTGCAATAAATTTGGTATTACATGTAAATAAAACATCCATAGAGGTAGCTAGTCATGAAAAATCTGAGATTTTATGTATTAAAAGCAATTTCAAGTCTACCAGATTGCTAGATAATTGGAGGTGTCAGTAAGGTATATCTGTAATAACGTATAATGAAGCCCTGTCTCTGCGTACAGATCTGTTCCTGTAATTCTTTGCTCATTAGAATAGTTAAAATTATCATATATATTAAAGAAAATGGGGAAGCCCAGTTAGGCCGCATTCACAGCGCCATCTACCAAGCTCACACTTTTATATATATAATTTTGGGGTAGATTTGTTTTGATCATTTCTTATGGCATTGTTTTGCAGTGTTTAGGCTGTTTTCACACTTGCGTTTTTTTGCGCTGTATTTTAGCGCTAAAAAACGCATGCGCTTTTTTTCCCTATATTTTGCATGGGATGCGCTTATGTGCGCATACACATGCGTTTTTACGCACATGCGTTTTCTTTGTGGTGTGTGCTCTGGCGCACAAAATGCATCCTGTTGCATTTTTTGGGTGTCTGACTTGCCTCAAAAAAACGCATGCGCGCGCAATGCGTTTGTTTTTACAGCAAGACACCCATTATAAGTCTATGGGTGCTCATATGTGCGCATTGGCATGCTCATGTATGCATTTTTTTGCGCATGCGTTTTTTTGTTGACCATTGGTTTGACAATGGAAATTAGGGGTTTGGGTTAGAGTTAGGGTTAGTTAAGGGGGGTTAGGGTTAGTATGGTTTGGTTAAGGGTTAGGGTTAGTAGGGTTTGGTTAAGGGTTAGGGTTAGTAAAGTCATGGTTTGGGTTAGTGTGAGGGGCCAACTAATGTTGGAAAAAAACACAAACGCGGTAAAAACGCATAAAAACGCTGCGTTTTTTCATGCATGTGCATAAAAATGCTTGAAAAAAACGCAGCATTTGTATGCGTTTTTTCCATGCGTTTTTTTGCGGGAAAAACGCGCTGCAAAAAAAAGCAAGTGTGAAAGAACCCTTAAATAGGGAAAAAGAGGGGGTGGGGTGATTTATTTTTTTTCAAATTTCTTAATTTTTTTTAATTTTTACTGTATTTTTTAGTCCTTTTAGCAGACTTGAACCTGAGATCCTCTGATTGCTTATACTGTACACTGCCATATTATAGTTATTATGGCTTTATGTAATAAAAATCACAAATCTCCTTTGAAGTACTGTCATGACAGGCATGGTGGTCTTCAATACAATCCCAGCTGTTGAGTCAATCCACTGGCACTCCTAAGATCACGTCATGACCGCTGGGAGTTTAAAACTGCACACCTCAGTTGCATGTTATAAATGCTGCCGTCAAAGATGGCATTTAACAGGTTAACAGCAACACATGAAGATTAGCTCCACCCATGACTGTTAGGGTACCGTTACACCTAGCGATGCACCAGCAATTCCGACCAGCGATATGACGCGGTCAGGATCGCTGGTGCATCGCTAGGTGGTCGCTAGTGAGCTGCCACACAGGCAGATCTCACCAGCGACATCGCAGGGGACGGGGATCGCTACTTACCGGTCAGACGCGGCGATCCTGCGTCCTCCCGCCCGGCTCCGCTCGTCAGCGCCACAGGAAGCTGACGACAAGAAATGGTCCAGCAGCTTCTCACGCGATCAGCGATAACCAGCGGGGGAGCCGGTCGGCGGTAAGTATCACATGCAGCGATATTGCTAGCAATATTGCTGCAACGTCACAACATCGGTGACTTTACAGCGATATTGCTAGCGATATCGCAGTGTGTAACGGGGGCTTTAGATGCAGATGGCGGCTGAATAAGAAAGAGATTTTGGCGAGTCCCAAAAATAGATAAAATCCTCAAATTTATTTCAAATATTTTAAAAGATATAGGTTGTGGATACATCTCAACGCATTTCTGGCAAAAGCCCTCAGTGAACAAGGGCTTGTGCACAATGGGTGCAGAAATGCTGCAGATCTGCACAAAGAATTGACATGCTGCGGAAATGAACCCGCATTGTTTATGCTACAGATTTCTCCGCAGCATGTGCACAGCGTTTTTTGTTTTATATAATTTTTTATATTTTTATATATTTGGATAAAATGGTACTGTACACCGCAGCAGAATCTGCCGCAGATCCGCAATAGAATCATCAACGTGTGCACATACCCTCATGCTGTGTTTCTACGATGAGTACTTGGTGAGTATGTGCACATGTATTCCCCTTAAAAAACCTTTAATGATTCAATTTAAAATACAACTACCCAGTGAAAAAAGGTATATGCCGAGAATATACCCAAAATAGACGAGCCTAACAGATACCCTATAGTAGGCCTATGATTGCCCCTACCTGACTGGAGGTTGGCACCCTAAAGAATGATTTTTTGGTGCCCCCACTCAATGTAGACTATCTCTTACTGCCCTATTACGCCTTACCACAATGGTGGGACAACAGTATGTTAAAGGGCAGAGCTGAAGAGAGTCTTGGAACTAAAGATGATTTACCAAAGGGTATCTGATAAACATATAAATACTTCAAATATCAGACATCATGAACCATGATTTGTGCTCCATCTCATCATCCGTTATAAAAAATTATTATCTGATACAAGCCCACAGTAATGACTTCATAAGATGGATTCAGTATTTCATTCTCAGTCAAGGGAACATATGAACCCCACAATGGCAACTGCAGTCATGATTAAAGTCCCACAATATAGAAAATGAACTTAAACCAGTGCCGTATTGCTGTACAAAGGCTGCAAGATCTTTTGGAGCATAACTTATCGTGATTCAGATGCACCCGGATACAGTTCCTCGTCAATAGCACTGTTCATCAGGAGGTTACAGAGATACAGATGCCGGATGCCATGATGGATGATGACATACACCGGCAGTTCCAGGGTGGACTTAAATAACCCCCATCAATTAAGCATACCTCAATAATCTCCGCTCACCCAATCAATCGCTGGCGACATTACCGGGTCATAAAACTATGCTACATTGCAGATATACCAAAAAGTCTCACCCCTAACATGCGCTCCAATGCCTTATTTCCGGTACACCAAGAAACGTGCTGTAATATCCGGAGATGAAACTCCCGCTCACAGGATGCACTGTGTGGTCCAAGAAGTCATTTCTGCCTCCCTATTTCCGGACGACCAGGTATCCACCATGTGGAACGCACACGTCACATCCTGCTCATGCCTATGAAGCATGAAGCACCTGACAGGTTGTGGAACGCTCGGAAACTAACAACAGGAAAGAGCAATACACTGTATAACATAGAGGAAATCCCCCACTTCAGACCTAATATCCACCATTCATAAAAGAAGCAGGGCATAGTCTTTTCGATACAAAATCTATCATTATCAAGAAAGTGCATTGATTATATATAAATAATTAAACAATAAATACTAAAGAACAACTGATACCAATGTTTTAACCCCTAGTAGGGACATGTAAAAAAACATGTAATAATATGGCATTTAAACATAGCATATCATCAATTAAGTGGACAAAGAGAGACAAAACAGGTGCATAATCAATTCAAATGAAACGTGTAAGAGAAGTATTCATTCAGCCCCTTTGGGAAGAGGAATTATCTGAAAATCCACTCAGCCTTCCCTTTCAGGATTAACCTGTCCAGGTCCCCTCCTCTTACTTTGGGTTTAACCAGCTCCATCATGGTGAAGGTGATGTCACTCAATTGACCATCATGCACCTCATTCATATGGCGAGCCACTGGAGTGTCCCTTTTATTCCTGATGTCACTGCAGTGCTCACCTACCCTCACCCTAAGTTCTCTTTTGGTTTTCCCAACATAGTCCATGGAACAAGTACAAGTGGCCTTATATACCAAGCCCATGGACCTACAGTTTCCAAAATCTCTAATGAAAAAAGTCCTACCATTGGCCGCACTACAAAAGGTCTTACCCTGAGTCATCATACCACATCTAGAGCAATTTCCTCACTTGTAGAAACCTAGAGGCCTCCTGTCGAGTCAGGTACCCACCTTACCTGATCTTTGATAGAGGTTATGGACCAGTCGGTCCCCGATCGAGCGACCCCTCCTATATGTAATACTTGGTCTGGCCGAGAAAAATTGACTTACATTGGGGTCCGCTAGAAGAACCCCCTAGATTTTTTTTAGAACCTGGTAAACCCTTTTCAGATTGCCCATCAAATGTTCCAATGAGTCTAGCCAGATTCTTTTGATCATCAGTCTGGACCCTATTATTACTGAGGAGTAATCTCCCCAAATTGATGTGGGCCTACAATAGTAGAGTGCACAGCACTACTGGCTATTCACCCCACATGTTGATGTTTGGGAGACCCGGCCGAGACATTGAGGATTTGAACATGCTGGATCACTTCTCCAATCCCCCTCAGACTGCATCCGAATGGGTACGAGAACACCAGTGGTGGTTGAGGGTGGTGCATCAGGTGGTGGGTGATCGTCTTCGTCAGGTGGCCCATAGGGACACACGACCCGTGCAAACAGAGATGTTTTCACTGGGAGATAGTGCTGATGAGGGCAAAACAACGGTCGGGAAAGCTGAGTGACTGATGGGAGGCGACTCCGTATCTGATAAAAAAAACAGGTGAATCCTGAAATTCCCGTGTCCGAGGTCAAGCCGGTGTGGACAGGGGGCTAACCCATAATTTGCACTGAAACATTCTACAACGTTGCTGGTTTGAAGATTCGGCTCCCATTCCCAAGGAGCCAGAGGTCACGTCCCAAAGGATGGGTACTCTTAATGATCTTGAATTTGATGGTGTGCCTTCTCCCACGCCTGCTTACTTGCCACTTTTGCCGAATCTGTCCCCTCGTGAAGAGAGTGTTGAGAATGTGGTGGATCCTGCTGTGGAGAGAGCATCAGGTCAGCTGCTTGGTCCTGATGCTCTGTCACAGAACGCCGTGCTGCAGGAGGAGGCAACCTCACTCACACCCTCACTGAAGAGGCTTCCGCTCCCTCTGGGGCTGCGCCTGTTGGAGTAGGCCTCAGGAGAACTAGACTACGCCAGGAATACCACCCCAGCGATATGCTCAGGATGAATTTGAGTGGGAAGGTATGTCGGGGACGCCAACCTCTGTAACGCTCGCACCCTGACTGGTTGGTGTGAGTGTGGGGATGTGGCCCCACTTGATCACAAACCAGACTACACTGGAAGGGGCATAACTAAGCAGCTACCTTGGTGTTCACTGGAGCCTCCGATGGTAAGATCAGGCTTGTGCGGCAGGTAGCTGCCAGGTGCCACTCCAGGGTGGTGTCTAGCTGTGACTGCTGATCCGACTGAGGGACTGGATACTGCAAGCAGGTGCGAGCTAGTACAAACTGACATGACGGGTACTCTAGCGGGCACGACTTGAGACGCAGGCAGGTGGGCATGACTGAGACACTGACAGGCAGGCGGGCATGACAGGCACTGGCAGGCAGGTGGGCACGACAGGCATTGGCAGGCAGGCAGGCACGACTGAGGCACTGGCAGGCAGGCGGGCATGACTGAGGCACTGGCAGGCAGGCGGGCACGACTGAGGCACTGGCAGGCAGATGGCACAACTGAGGCAGTAGCAGGCTGGAACTGACTCGGTAGTGACAGGACAGGGACACGGACTGGGGCGAGTAGGATATGTGAACAGGTAGGGACTGTTCACAATGGAGGTGCAGGAACTGGTTCGGGAAGGACGGAACATAGATAGATATAAATGGTGTGAGGGAACAAGTAGAGAGCTGTTCACACAGAAGATGCAGGAACTGGTTCAGGAACCACTACAGATGGGTGGAACAAGGATCCACAGGATATGGAATGGAAACGGAGCAGAACCGCAGGATTGCGTAGCAGAGAACTTCAAACAATGAAGCAGGGTAGAACCACAAGTAGCAGAGCAGGATAGAACAATAAGGCTGCGGAGAGGAGATGTAGTTTGCAGCAAGAGGTTCTGCAGCAGCAGGTGTCACAGAAAAGGAGAGCAGAGCGGAACCGCAGGTATGCGGAGAGAAACTGCAGTTTGCAGCAAGAGGTTCTTTTCCAGCAAGAGGTTGTGCAGGTTCAGGTGTCACAGAGAAGGAGATCAAAGCGGAACCGCAGGTATGTGGAGAGGAGCTGCAGCAAGAGGTTCTGCAGCAGCAGGTGCGAAGCAAGGCAGAACCGCAAAGTATGTGGAGAGAAGCTGCAGCAAGAGGTTCTGCAGCAGCAAGAGCGAAGCTAGGCAGAACCGCAAGGTATGCGGAGAGAAGCTGCTGCAAAAGGTTCTGCAGCAGAAAGAGCGGAGCGGAACTGCAGTAGCAGCAAGACAGAGGGAGTAAAGACAAGAGTACCCAGAGCAGGGAAGGAAAGATCACAGTCTGGGATAAAACAGACACAGGTATAGGGCAGAGTTCAGACTAGGCAACGTACAGAGCAAGGCAGAGACAAGGATAAGACAGACACAGGTATAGGATGGAGTTCATACAAGGCAAGGTACGAGTCAATGCACAGGAACAAGGACACAGACCAGGATATTCTGCCTCCTGGTGGGCAGAACGAGAAATGCACAAGGCACAGAGACAGGGATACACAGACCAGGATATCCTGGCTCCTGGCTGTTGGAAAACATGACACAAAGCACATGGAAACAGATCTAGGTATGAAGCTCCCAGAGCAGGCAGAGACAGAACAGGACCTGGCAACTCAGCAGCAAGACACTGACTGAGTAAAGGCATTGCTCAGCCAGCTTCTACCGGGCGGAGCTGCCCTAAATACTAGAGGCCTCTCGGTAATTGGCTGGGAACACCGTACTCAGGTGCACACTGATTCCATAAGAACCAGAGAGTGCCGGCGCCGCTCCCCTTTGCACACAGCCAGGAAGTATGCAGATAGAAGGCAGAAGGTAAGAGGCATACAACATGGAGCCAGCCGCAGACAGAACTCACAGCATGGCCCGGAATAGTGAGTAAGGCAGTTGGGGGATGGGAGGCCATGCAGTGATGCCGGCAGGGTTGTTACAGTACCCTTTTCTTTACGGCCCCTCTTCTTCAAGCCTGCCAGGATGACCTGCTGTAGTGTGAATTATATAAAAAATGCCTATTTTGAGTCCATATTGAAATTACTGTATATTGAAATATAGGAACCTGAAATGTCAGCATTTGAAGGCCTCATGTCCAGTTCTTGAAAACCAGGGTTCATGAGGTCGGACCCACAATGGCTATTGAGATGCAGCCTTAGTGTTGAGTATACTAAAAGACAATGCTTGTTGAAATAGTATGTTTAATCTTGATTACTGGAAAGAATTAAACTTTGTGTACGCTGTTGACTTACTTGAATTTTAAGAGCAGTGAATGGTGTGAGTATATTGACCAGGCATCACCTTATATTTGCGTCTTAAAGCATATGGGGGTTAAAAGTGGACTAGGCATATAGACAATTGCACATTATTGTACATAATGTCATAGAAATATGGCTGGGAAAGCCTAATGTAGAACCAGGAATATAGTTGGCGATCTGAAACCCATTATAGTGTATTCAATCTTAAAGATCTCTTTAACTGTAGTCTGAAATATATATATTTTGTGCTAGGGTTCTGATCATAGCATGTTATTGGAAATTTTGTTCTGGTGTATGATTTACTCTTATCATATGTAAATATTAGGACAGGAGTAAATAGTCCGAAGAGTGTTAAGTTTTGTTTGATGTTATTTATTCATGATAGCTGGCCACTGTCATGTGATTGGAACATCAGACAACTGACTGGTGTATTATCATGTTTACACAATATTATATTGTGTAAACCTTTGTTTAAAGCTTATAAAAGCTGGTGAAGCAGTCACTGAAGGCAGAAGCTTTTGTGGACCTGTGTAAGGAGATGCTCTTCACAGTGTAGATCCTAGGAAGCATTCTCTGTCTTCGCCGACCGCTTCTCCAGCTGAAGTATTTCCGGACAGATGACGTAAATGCCCCTAGTGAAGATTCTTTCTTTTCTTCTTTCTTATGTGAGTATATGTATCAAAACCTCTGTAGTTTTAATATATAAGTATACGCAATGTCATACTATTTTCTGTTTCCCGTAATTGCTCCATTAATTTGGTGTTTTATCATTTAAATTATTCATTGTATAATAAAATTGTGTCATATCCAAGTGGTGCCTTCTTTAAAGCCGTATCCGAACCTTATTGCTAAACAGTTGGCAATACACCTGCAGAAGGAGTATGGGACCAAACACAGTCCTGGCCGACACGACATCCTTCGGGTAAGGTGAAGTAGGCATGCCATCAGGAATCAGAGTGCCAAGTCCCTTGGTGCCTGATGGGGTCAACCTCCCCAATGACCTGGGCCTGTTCCTCTAGACTGGTGGAAAGCAGAGATGAACAAATTTCTGTCTTGGGATCTTCACCAACCGTCCACATGGAAGCAGAAGGCATACATTCAGGAAGCATCTTCAGCTTGTTACCCTAAAAAAACTGGACCACCTCTTTCGGGTTAAAGGATGAGTAGCCCTCTGTCTTGGTATCTTCACTCACTGGCCACATGGGCGCTGAAGGCACACACTATGGACCCATCTTCAGTCCGCTATCCAGGGGAATATAATCAAGAGGCAGGGATGCTGCTGGGAGCAGATCACTGGTATAGTCGCTGGAGACATGTGAAGAGAATGCCATCGCTTCCCCTTCTTTGGAGACGTCATAACACCTTGACTCGATGACTAGCAGAGCAGATGAAGAAGACAACATTGCTGACTGACTCTGATGCAAGGAAACCAGACACCTCTTGTCACTTGGTTGTTTCAACCGAAGCACCTTGCTGGGTCTCCAGACCTGAACAGGTACAGGAATTCCTGGCTCAGAATGACCCATGGGCATACCAGACAGCAAATGGAAGACTATCTTCTTCGTGTACAGTGCTCTGACTTGGAGCTGTAGTTGTCCTTGCAGGACTAGACTGTTCTTGAATAGAGCTCGGCCATCTGTAGACAACGCCCATGCCGATTTCTGGAGCTGCAAAACAGAGACCACACACCGACTCCGTATGACTGGTGACTTAAACACACTAAAACTCCCAGAAGGCAGAGAAACTGTCATTGATGTTATTGAAGAGGAAGTACTCTCACCCAGGGCAGTCTCTCCTACTGACCCAGGGTTTTGGAGTTAAAGCTTCACAGGGCAGAGACCGTCAGGATGTTCCTTCACAAGACAAGATTCCGGCTGCAACTTTGCCAGCCCCCTTTTTTTTTAGACTTCTTGGATCTTACACGGGAGGCCGCCTTGGCAGGCTGTGGAACAGGTGAGTCATGGGCGATCACAGGTAGATGAGACAATTTACCTACAGGTTTCTTAATTCGGGTCAGTTTCTGGAAGCTTGGGGGGAAGATTTTTCAGTAGACGCTGTACTAGGCTTATCGAAGGCTTTGCAGAAGGCCACCAGGAAGGCCAGAAGACTCGAGGTGATGGGATTCCCTGCTTCCCAGAGGTGGTAAAGCCACTCCAAGGCATCTCCTGTTAGGTAGGACATTAGCAATCCTACCTTTACCCGATCAGTGGCAAAGAAGGGAGCATGCCATTTAAAGTAACACAAGCATTGCTCCACAAAAAGACATGACACTGCTTAGGATCCCTATCATATGTTGACGGATCCGGAGGGGGTTCAACTTTAGGAAGGTTAGCCTCAAATTGAGCAAACAGCTCATTAGAGATTACGATGGTGGGTGAAGCAATGAAGGATCGGACTTCAGACCGGGTAAATTTATTCGGTTGCCCATTCTAGCAAAAAAAAGTTAATCTCGCTCCGAGATCAAAAGCAAACTGTAACGCTCGCCCCCTGACTGTTTTGCGCGAGCTTTGGGGAGTGTGCCCCACTGGACCACAAACCAGACTACCCAAAAAGGGGCCTAACTGAGCAGCTACCTTGATGTTCACTGGAGCCTCTGATGGTGAGGTCAGGCTTGTGAGGCAGGTAGCTGCCAGGTGCCACTCCAGGGTGGTGTCTGTCTGTGACTGCTGATCCCACTGAGGGACTGGATACCGCAAGCAGGTGTGGGCTAGTACAAACTGACATGACGGGTAGTCTAGCGGGCACGGCTTGAGACACTGGCAGGCAGGCGGGCACGGCTGAGACACTGGCAGGCAGGCGGGCATGGCTGAGGCACTGGCAGGCAGGCGGGTACGACACGACTGAGGCACTGGCAGGCAGGCAGGCACGACTGAGGCATGGGCAGGCAGGAACTGACTTGGTAGTGACAGGACAGGGACACAGAGACATGGACTGGGACGAGTAGGATATGTGAACAGGTAGGGGCTGTTCACACTTGAGGTGCAGGAAGTGGTTCAGGAAGGACGGAATATAGACAGATATAAATGGTGTGAGGGAACAGGTAGAGAACCGTTCACACAAAAGATGCAGGAACTGGTTCAGGAACCAGTACAGATGGGTAGGACAAGGATCCACAGGATACGGAACGGAAACGGAGCAGAACCGCAGGATCGCGGAGCAGAGAAGAACTGCAAGCAACAGAGCAGGGTAGAACCCGCAAGTAGCGGAGCAGGATAGAACCACAAGGCTGCGGAGAGGAGCTGCATTTTGCAGCAAGAGATTCTGCAGCAGCAGGTGCCACAGAAAAGGAGAGCAGAGCTGAACCGCAGGTATGCGGGGAGATACTGCAGTTTGCAGCAAGAGGTTCTTTTGCAGCAAGAGGTTCGGCAGCAGCAGGTGCCACAGAGAAGGAGAGCAGAGCAGAACCACAGGTATGTGGAGAGAAGCTGCAGCAAGAGGTTCTGCAGCAGCAAGTGAGAAGCAAGGCAGAACCGCAAAGTATGTGAAGAGAAGCTGCAGCATGAGGTTCTGCAGCAGCAAGAGCAAAGCAAGGTGGAACCACAAGGTATGCGGAGAGAAGCTGCAGCAAGAGGTTCTGCAGCAGCAGGTGCGAAGCAAGGCGGAACCACAAAGTATGCGGAGAGAAGCTGCAGCAAAATGTTCTGCAGCAGCAAGAGCGGAGCAGAGCGGAGCGGAACTGCAGTAGCAGCTAGACAGACGGAGTAAAGACAAGAGTACCCAGAGCAGGGAAGGAAAGACCACAGACTGGGATAAAGCAGACAGGTATAGGACAGAGTTCAGACTAGGCAACGTACAGAGCAAGGCACAGAGGTAGGAATAAGATGGACACAGGTATAGGATGGAGTTCAGACAAGGCAAGGTACAATTCAATACACAGGAACAATGACACAGACCAGGATATTCTGCCTCCTGGTGGGTGGAGCGAGAAATGCACAAGGCACAGAGACAGGGATACAGAGACCAGGATATCCTGCCTCCTGGTGGGCGGAAAACATGACACAAAGCACAGAGAAACAGATCTGGGTATGATGCCCCCAGAGCAGGCAGAGACAGGACAGGACCTGGCAACTCAGCAGCAAGACATTGACTGAGTAAAGACATTGCTCAGGCAGCTTCCACCAGGTGGAGCTGCCCTAAATACTAGAGGCCTCTTGGTAATTGGATGGGAACACCATAGGCAGGTGGACTTTGATACCATAAGAACCAGAGAGTACCGGCACCGCCCCCTATGCACACAGCCAGGAAGTATGCTGAGAGCAGGCAAGAGGCATACAGCATGAAGCTGGCAGCAGACAGAACTCACAGCATGGCCCAGAGTAGTGAGTAAGGCTGGTGGGGGATGGGAGGCAATGCAGTGATGCCGGCAGGGTTGTTACAACCTCTAGTGGGGTGGCATGTAAGGGGGTGAACTGTGATTAAACCATGAGAGCACTAGGACCCTGTGGTGTTTGCCTGCTGCAGCTAAGAGCAGGTGCTGTGAGTGCCCGGGAGTCTGTGTGTATTGGAGGGTAGGGCCCAGTGTTGGTTGTCTAGAGCTGCAAGGAAGCTTCCAGAATCAGAGAGACTCCCCAGAGAGACACTGTGTGTGTGGAGCAGCTTGTGAGAAGCAAGGAGACGGAATGCTGTAGGAGACTTTTTACTGCAACCCCTTCATCTTGGGAGCCTGAGGCCTTGCTGTGGAGCAAATACAGTGCGTTCCTGAGAGCTGTGTGACTGTGGAGCTCTGTGGAGTCCCTGTTGTGATGAGCTGAGAAGCAATATTGGGCAGATATTTTATAGAGGAACAGGCGTATTGCTTCTAGGAGAATTTGTGAGGACTACAGGAGGAGAGACGGCATCTTGAGGCTACAGGACTATAAGTCCCCGGCGTTTGGGCTCGGCACTGGCCGACAAGACGAGGAACCTTATGTTGCTGCAACTGATTGGCGCCGAAGATTTGGGACTGGCTGCAGCCTATGCATTTGGTTACACCTGGTCCCATTTCTGGCCCTGCACCCGGTTCTGGTGCTGCCCCCAGTTCTGGTCCCTCACCTGCTCCTGCTCTCCACGCTGCCCCTGTACTTCGGCGAGGTCCCTGTCTGGATCCTCATGCTCTGTCTGTCCTTCGGCGTCTTGCTGTTGCTTCCCCCACTTCATGGCATGCTGCCAGCAGGCCTTCAGGGAGAATGCTTAGGACGTGCACGTGCTTCCCTCTGGTCTCTTAAAGGGACAGCGTTCATTTTTTTAAAATAGCAATTAACCAATGGCAGCGCACTGATTACTATTTCTGGCCTCTCCTCCATAGGGAGAGTGCCGGAGCAACGAGTATGTACTCTTGCTACATCCAGTTCAGTCCCTGTTCTGTCTGCACTGTGTCAGCTTCCCATCATCTACCTGGAACCTGACCATCCTCACCAGTGCCAGATTCACCACTCATACCCGGTGTCCGCCCGTCATCTCTATCAGATCTGTTATATCTGTTACTTGTTTGTCCCGCTGGGACAGATGCCACGTGTATGGGGTCTAACTGGAGGTGGCACCTGTGTCCCCCAGGTATTGCACTCTGGTCCTCTTCGAGGGACCTTACTATGGATACCTGGGGCTCACTAGTAACGCCCCCTTAGGAGCCCCCCGGACCGTGGTCCAGAGTTTCGACTAAAAATAAAAAACAAATGCGAACTTCACCATCTGTGCCTCCGCTTCCATTCGTTACACATTCTATATGCCTGAGAGGAGATTCTCCTCAGGCTAAAGGTACCATAGTCATAGATACCCGTGTATCCCTAGTTGAAGCGCTTAAGGACCTTTGTATTATATTTACATGTATTGTTATTGTAGGATTTTGTAGGTTATACTCAGTGTTCCATTCCAGGGGGTCCTTTGATATCACTACATTTGATTTATACCTGTTCTCTGAGTACCTGAATTGACCTTTCTGTTAGGTAAATTTATTTTAAATCCCAGTGTAATACACTCTTCAGGGAACCTTGGATTGGCATAGTGATTTCAGCTCCAGCTGAGTGAGTGTACTGTATAATGGTATTTCAATCTGTTTCTTCCACATATTAACTTTTACTTTATCTGCTGTTTGAGTAAAGATACTTTTGGGATTTCTGCCTCAGTCTTGGTTTGTGACCCACTGGATCTTATTTGGACCTCTGGTCATTCCAAATTCAACACACCTAAATTTTTGTAGTAAAAAAGTAGACATGTCCAAGAGCGGTAAAGGATCCAGCTTTCAGAATATAATTTTTTTAAATTTAAAAGATTGCAAAAGTGAAAAAATATACAAACTTTGCAAAAGGTTGAAGTGAACACTTTCTGTAAGAACGAACGTGTTTCAAACGTTACAACATTCTTACTCCTGGTACGAAATGCGTCATTTTTTATGAAGGGTGTTCAGAAGGTGAAATCTCTGTTCCCCTGTACTTTACACACTCTCCCCTGCTCCAGGACTGAATCTCTGGTGCCATTCATGGTGTCTGTTATTGTCTTCAGCGCTGACTTCACATCAACAGCGCTGCCGGCGATTAGTGAGCTCGGCAGCTTATGTTATCAACTCGAACAGAGTCATGGAGCTAAGTTACTGTCTGCAGCGCTGTCATCGATGTAATGATGAAGTCAGTAAGGATTTAGGGCACTTTTACATGAAGATATTTTGCATCAGTATTTGTTAACTGACTCCAGGAGTGGATCCAAAACACAGACGAGGTGAAAGTGATTCAGTTATTTTTTTCTCTGTGTTTGCTCCTGTTTGTTTTTTAGCTTCCAACTACTGATGTAAAATACTGCCCCAAATACTCACTGTGTGAATGAGGCGAGGAAGCTGCTTGTAATCCTGCTGTAATATAAGTCCTTATTCCAATGATGAGTGCACCCTTGCTTGTCTTCTCTGCTCCATGATATTCAGCAGAGCAGGAGCAACACCTGGGGCAAAACTGTGGCCGGCAGATGTCCGGCCCTATGACACAGTGACATGTGATAGACCCCGACTCCCAAACAAAATGAATCTGACAGACGCACACAAAATAAATACACGAAGCATTGTAATTAGGTGTCAAACGTTCTCAATTTTATTTAAATTCATGACACCAAAAATGGCACAACCCCCGACTCACGAAGAGTCACCCTCCAGCACTCAGGAGAGGAAAAACCCCCTGTGGAGGAAACCTCTAGGGAACCATAGCTGGAGGATCGCCCTTCCCTTGGGCTTAGAGAGTTAGTGCTGATATAGCAGATGTAACTGCAGAATTTTACAATTTGTACATTTTACTAAATTTACAGAGAAAGACATAACAAATATAGACTATAAATGTGATAACCGGATGTGGGAGAGATCTGGCTGCGATATCGGTCACCACATTGGTTGCTAGACCCAATTTAGTTGATCTGATTGCCCAGATGGATGAACCATTTCTTCCTTACAGATCCAGGTCCAACTCACTCTGAAAAATTTAGACTTTTGGTTACTGGGATTGTTCATAATGAATAATCCCTAATAGGAGAAATACCTCCTCCCCCCCTTCCTCCACCCCAATTTATCACTCATTAAAGTCATAAGTGCTTCCATGAACTCCCAAAGGAGAGCAGCTCTTTGTAGAGGGTAATAGAAGGGGATCCTGCGCTGGGGACCCCCCTCTGTTACCTTCCCATGCCCTGGGTGTGTCTAAAGCAGACAACCCCTTTCCCTGCTAGAACCTCCAAATTTCACCAAGGTCGGCACATTACGTGGGGTGGTCAAGCTCAACGTCCTCAGGCGCATCAGTAATGGCGCTGATCGTGGCAGCGCGCCCTTCTATTATGGAATCACCTTTATCACACGTGTTTATGACCTCATAACAGTTGTCATGGTTACTACAGGGGCTATTTCTGATGCAGGACCCAAGTATTAACCCTTTCATAAATGGTAATTCACTTCATTATAGAGGCAACTAACTGCGCTTGTCACCAAGCAGGCGCCGATCATTATGGCTTTCCTTAGGCACCATAAGAAATACCGATTAAATGTGCAATTGTTTCAGGAGGGTTTTGCACTTTTTTGATCCAGGGATTGGGTTTATAGCTAGCACGTTACACTGAAAAAAATAAGGGAAATTCTTGGAAAATAATATTATAGGGAATTGCATTTCAAGCATTTTCCTAATGTACAGCTTACATAATTATATAGGTTGGACTTGATGATTCTAAGTCTTTTTTCAACCTGGGTTTAGTAATGGATAATTTTTTTTTCCTCTACTTGATCCATAAATAAAACGTATTTTAATTGCAGTTATTTCAGGTAGTGGGGTAAATATTCTCCGGTCACGATTACATAATGTTATCCCTGGATTAAAAGAGGCAGAGGAACATAAAGCATGCAAATGATCCCAGATGGTGATTTGTTCTGGTTGAGTATTAAAGGGAGTCTGAGAGCAGTATGATGTAGGGGCAGAAAGCATCCAATCAGTGGTGGGCGGGGGTTACAGAGAGATCATGGATAAGGAGAAAGATCACATGACAGCAGGTGTATTAGTCCTCTAGTGATAATCTCCTGCTGATAAATCAGTCATTTTATAAGAATTACAGCAAGCAGCCCAGTAAGTGAGATATCACTGGAATCAGGGTCGCTGCCCCTGCATTATGCTGCTCTCAGATTAGGTGGCCAAAGCCTGGAGACAGATTCTGTTTAATGGCACTAAAATAAGTTTTAAATGTTTCTGGAAGCACAAAAAACGCCTGTTTAGTGTGTGAAGGGGGATTTATAGAGAAACGTCTCAGCTCCCAAAATTGAAAACTAACTGTTGCTGATTACTTGAATCCTCTGTCCAGTCAGATCAAAGAACGATTCCACCATCATGTGCTGCCAGAGGAAGATCAGGAAATCAGTGATTCTGCTCCGTTGTCCTTTAGCACCATAGAATTGATTTATTATACAGCGCTTATTCATATCCGTGGATTGTCGGATACTGCTGGGTATAACAGCCGTCCGGAGGCGAGAGCAAGACATGTTCTCTGTAACCACACTGACCACGAGGATCATGGACAAAGGACACCCCTATATTCCCTAGTATTCTTCAAGAGACTGTATCAAAATGTTTTGGTTTTTTTTGTGCATGTTTTTCTTAGTTGGACAATCCCATAATTCAGACCCCAAATTCTCTCCCATTGGCAGCAGACTTGTCTCTCATCTCCCGTCTCACAATCAGTGAAATTACCCTCTAAGTGTATGCGCACATGTTGCGGATTTGCCAGCCGATTTTTTCGCACAGAATCTGCATTTATTGCCAGAAAACGCAGGTGTGTTTTTGATTCGGTTTTTCCTGCATTTTTTACATGCGGATTTGTATGCTTTTTTGTAAGCCAAATAAATTTCTGTTATTTAACAAAAAAAAAGATTTGTGATGTCATTTCTGTCCAACCTCCTTTTTTACATTTGTCCAACCCACACTCCATTACACACACAGATAGACAGATAGATAGCTATGGAATAGATAATAGATAGATAGATAGATAGATAGATAGATAGATAGATAGATAGGGGATAGATAGATTAATAGATAGATAGAAATGGAATAGATAGATAGATAGATAGATAGATATAGATATATATCCATATATCTATATCTATCTATAGATATATCCATATCCATGTTTATTTATGAACAATATGTTTCATTTAAAAAAAAAAAAATGACTTGGACTCCCACGCAATTTTCTGTGCCTGAATATCAGCCCACAGCAGTCTGCATAGCCTTTACTGGCTATTAAAATAGGGGGACCCCCCCAAACAATGATGTGGGGTCCCCCTATATTTTATAGCCAGAAAGGTTAGGCAGACAGCTGCGGGCTGATATTCATAGCCTAGGAAGGGGCCATGGATATTGGTCCCCCCGGCTTCAAATACCAGCCCACAACTGCCCTAGAAGTGGCGCATCTCTAAGATGCGCCAATTCTGGCACTGAGCCCCTCTCTTCCCACTCCCGTGTAGCGGTGGGATATGGGGTAATAAGGGGCTAATGTCACTTTGCTATTGTAAGGTGACATTAAACCCATTTAACAATGGAGAGTCGTCAATAAGACACCTATCCATTATTAGTCTTATAGTCTGAAAGGGTTAAAAAAACCCACACACATATAAGACTAAAGTATTTTAATTAAAACACAACACGGTTTTCATAGTTTTATTGCACGCCCAGATCCAAGCGACGCCTTCGATCTCCTATAATAAAAAGTAAAAAAAAAAAAACCAACCGTATACTCCTTGTCCGATGCAGTCCAATTAATAACGAGTGTCCCACGACGATTTCCCCTATAGAACAGTCACTGTTCTATAGGGCCTCCCAGTGATGAACTGACAGGAGACAATGGCTCCTGCAGTGCATCACTGAGGTTACCTGAGTTCAGGCTCTCACTTTACAGCAGTGCTGCGTGAGAATTAGGGTTAGGGTTATGAAACCGCTTTCCCGGCGGTGGAGGGATACACAGCGGAGGATTACCTCCGCCTGTCATTTCATCGCTGGAGCCCCTGTAGAGCACTAACATCACCCGATGTCAGTGTTCTACACCACAGATCATCGTTGGACCCTTGTTATTAACTGCACTATGGTGAAAAGGTAAGTATAGGTTGTTTTATTATTTTATTTTTATTAAAGGAGACGAGGGCTTCGGGGATTAGTTGATTGGTAAGTATGTACTCTATGTTATGTGTTGTATGTTATATGTATGTTCTGTATGTTATATGTTGCATGTTCTGTATGTTTTTTTTTATTTTATTTTTTTTTTTTTTACATTCAACACATTAGCCGGACTATGGGACTACTACTGCCCCATCATTGGCTAATGTGTCACTCACTGTAAGTGTAGCAGGCATGTTGTCCCATCGGACGATGCCTGCATATAGACACAGCCCCTGCATACAAACCCCCCGCAACCCCTGCACAGTCCCGGCAATCCCTGCAGACCCCCCCACACAGCCCCGGCAACCCTCGCAGACCCCCCGGACAGCCCCGGCAAGCCCCGCACAGTCCCGCAGACCCCCCCCCACACACACATAGGCCCACTCACCATACACGCACATAGTCACCGCCCACACACTATACATGCACACAGTCACCGCCCACACTCTTCCCTCCTCCCGATCTGCATTTCATCCACAGCAAAGCCGCAGATCTTTTTTAGATCTGTGGTTTTGCTGTGGATGTGCCCGACTCAATGCAAGTCAATGGGTGCAGAAATGCTGCAGATCCACACAAAGAATTGACATGCTGCGGAAATGAACCTGCAGCATTTTTCCACAGCATGTGCATAACGTTTTTTGTTTTACATTGGATAAAATGGTACTGTACACCGCAGCAGAATGGGATCCGCAGGGCCAAATCCGCTGCGGCTCCGCAGTAGAATCCACAACGTGTGCACATACCCTCATACTATGCAGTTGGTTTTCAGGGGTTAGTATAGGCTCGTCAGTTATAATGAAGGGAAATCTTAATGCTTTAAAGAGTAACCATTGTTTTAACCCTTAGGCTACGTTCACACGTAGCGTAACTCTCGCGGAATTCCATTCCGCGGGAAAATCGCATTTTACATTCCTGCGATTTTCCTGTGGAAAAACTAGCGTTTTCCAAGCGATCTGTAGCATCGCTTGGAGAACTGATTGACAGGTTGCTCACACTCGTCAAACATAGTGTTTGACGAGTGTGACCAACTTTTTACTACTGATGCCGCCTATGCAGCATCAGCAGTAAAAGATAGAATGTAAAAAATAATAAAAAAATAAAAAATATTGTTATTCTTACCTTCCGGCTCCCCGAGCAGTCTTTCCGCCACTCTCCATGCTCCCGCTCCCAGTAATCCTTTGCGAGAATGACCGCGATGGCGTCCGTTCTCGCGGGATCGCGACGTCTCGCGGTCATTTGCGATGACGTCACGGTCATTCTCGCAAAGGATTACTGGGACTGGGAGCGTGGAGAGAGGCGGGAAGGCTGCGCGTGATGCCGGAAGGTAAGAATAACAATATTTTTTATTTAAATTATATTTTTTACAGGGATATGGTACCCAGAGCCCGGAGGACAGTCTCCTCTCCTCCGGACCGTGGGTACCATCCGCAAATGTTCTGCTTACTTTTCGCATGGTGTGTACAGCCACATGCGGAAAGTAAGCAGAACAATGGATTCCTATGGGTGCGGGATCGCCTCGATGCCGCTAAATTAATGAAAATGCTGCGTTTTTTGCCGTCAAGCGATTCCGCCGCGGAAATAACCTCAGAATTAGCACAGCATTGCGGAATCCTATAGGAATGCATGGGATGCTTATTTTTCGCAGCAAAATCGCGTGTTTAAAACCGCCGTGGAAATGCGAAAAAAACGCTACGTGTGAACTCAGCCTTATACCCCCGAGGGTGGTTTGCACGTTAATGACCAGGCCAATTTTTACAATTCTGACCATGTCCATTTATGAGTTAATAACTCTAGAACTCTTCAATGGATCCAGATGATTCTGAGATTGTTTTTAAGTGACATATTGTACTTCATGAAAGTGGTAACATTTCTTCAATATGACTTGTATTTATATGTGAAAAAAAACGGAAATTTGGCAAAAATTTTGAAAATTTAGCAATTTTCCAACTTTGAATTATTATGACCTTACATCACAGAGATGCGGCACACAAAATACTTAATAAGTAACATTTCCCACATGTCTACTTTACATCAGCACAATGTTGGAACCAAATTTTTTTTTTGTTAGGAAGTTATAAGGATTAAAAGTTGACCAGCGATTTCTCATTTATACAACACCATTTTATTTTTAGGGACCACATCACATTTGAAGCCACTTTGAGGGGTCTATATGATAGAAGATACCCAATTTAGTATTACTAAAAACTCTGTATTATTTAGATGCACTTTTGCTTTTACTTATTTAGTTACAGCAGGGTTTTTGCTCACTTTGTCTTTTGCAGGTTTTATGTTTTATGGCCAATGTCAACATGCATTTATACGCTGCATGTGTATCATCTCAAACCAAGCTCAATTTTTGTGTTTTTTCTTTGTATTTTTTGCATTCTGTGCAAGCTGGGGTGTGGCCTCCCTCTCCTGAGCTGGAAATTGTATATAAGGCTTCCCCAGACTGGTGTCTACTGTTTGGGACCCAGTCCTTTTGTCTGCCCTTGTTCACACATTGAGGTCAACTTTGACACAAAGCAAGGTTTTTAATATTAGACAGTGTAGGACTATCCTGAACAGAGTTACCTTGTCGTGGTGGGATGGCTTTCATGCTACTTTTGATCAAAAACAGTATTACTAAAAACTCTGTATTATTTAGATGCACTTTTGCTTTTACTTATTTAGTTACAGCAGGGTTTTTGCTCACTTTGTCTTTTGCAGGTTTTATGTTTGGGTGGAAGGGAAGGAGCAACATTTGACTTTTGGATTGCAAACTTTGATGGAATCATTAGCGCACATCATGTCCCATTTGGAGAGCCCCTGATGTGCTGATACAATGGAAGCCCCCCTACAAGTGACCCCATTTTGGAAAATACACCCCTCAAGGAATGTATTTAGATGCATGGTAAGCACCTTGAACCCCCAGGTGCTTCACAGAAGTTTATAACGTTGAACCGTGAAAATAATAAAATCACATTTTCCTCACAAAAATGTTGTTTTAGCCCCAAGTTTTTAATTTTTCTAAGGGCTAATAGGAAATTTTTTTTTTGCAACAAACTGAAGTTCATTTTTTCCTGCGTGCGCCAATACCCTACATGTGATCGGGAAATGTTTTTCAGGCACAGTGCAAAGCTTAGAAGGCAAGGAGCGCCAGATTTTACTGTTACGGTTTTCAGGTACCATGATCCACTGGGAGAGCCCCTGAGGTGCCAGAACAGCAGAACCCCCCATAGGTGATGCCATTTTACAAATTACACCTCTCAAGGAATTCATCTATGAGTGCAGATGCACTGACACCTGCCTGCTGCCACTCCTGAGCAAGCTCTGCCCTGGTATTGAACTGATCCTATAGCTGAATCCTCTTTAGGAGATGGTCCTACCACTTTCTGGACTTTCTTTGGTGCCCTGAAACTTTCTTCACCACAATTTAACCTTTCCCTTGAATGTTTTTGAAAATATGATAAATCGTTGATCTAGGAGTAATTTTCCAAGTAGCAATGTTCTTGCTTCTAAAACCCTTTTATTGCACGTCAATGATGAGTGCACATGTTTCATTGTAGGTAATTGGTTAACAGAAAAAGACAATGATTTCAATCACCATCCCTCTTATCCAGTCTGCTCTTATCATTTTGTCATGTTGATTGAATTATGTCAGCTGCCTTGTCCTTATTTACACTTTCTCCAGAACGAATGAGAAGATTACTAAGATGATGTAAGCAGGTTATTTTGTGACATGACTGGAAATGGAGTTTCTGTAATTAAAGGGATTCTGTCAGCAGAGTTTTGCTGTCACCTGACAGCAGGATGAAGTAGGGACAGATACCCTAATTCCAGTGATATTTCACTTACCGTATACACTCGAATATAAGCCGAGATTTTCAGCCCGTTTTTTGGGGCTGAAAGTCCCCCTCTTGGCTTATATTCGAGTCATATACACCGGGGCGTCGGAGGGGGAGGGGGGGCCAGGGTGTCAGGTCATACTTACCCGTCCTGATGCTGTCGCTTGAGCCCCCAGCTTCTCCGCGTTCTCTCTTCCTGCCTTCAGCGGTCACGTGGTACCGCTCATTAAAACTCATGAATATGCGCATATTCATGAGTTTTAATGAGCGGTATCACTTGACCTCTGAACGCAGGAAGAGAGAGCGCGGAGAAGCTGGGGGCTCAAGCGACAGCGTCAGGACGGGTAAGTATAGCGATACTCACCTGTCCTGCGTCCATGGCTGCTTGCTGCTGTCTGTCATCGGTCAGTAACTTCAGACAGCAGAGGGCGCGGTGACGTGATTAGTGCGCGCCGCGCCCCCTGCAGTCTGAACATCACTGACTGATGACGTGGCAGATAGCGGTGAGCAGCCATGGACCCAGGACAGGTGAGTATCTGACACCCAGCGTCGGAGAGGTGAGTATGTCTTTTTTTTATTTTTACATGCAGCAGCGGCAGCACATGGGGGAACAATCTATGGAGCTTCTTATGGGGGCAGCATATGGGGGAACAATATGGAGCTTCTTATGGGGTCAGCATATGGGGGAATAATCAATGAAGCTTCTTATGGGGGCAGTATATGGGGAACAATATGGAGCTTCTTATGGGGGCAGCATATGGGGGAATAATCTATGGAGCTTCTTATGGGGTCAGCATATGAGGGAACAATATGGAGCTTCTTATGGGGGCAGCATATGGGGGAATAATCTATGGAGCTTCTTATGGGGGCAGTATATGGGGGAACAATCTATGGAGCTTCTTATGGGGGCAGCATATGGGGGAATAATCTATGGAGCTTCTTATTGGGGCAGCATATGAGGGAATAATCTATGGAGCTTCTTCTAGGGAATGAGTCAATAAGTTTTCCCAGTTTTTTGTGGCAAAATTAGGGGGGTCGGCTTATACTCGGGTCGGCTTATACTCGAGTATATATGGTACTTTACGGAGTACAGCAGTTGTGATAAAATCACAATTTTATCTGCTGCAGAGCTAGCAGAGCTCAGAATGTTGAACCATTTGTACCCCCACCCACACCACTGATTGGCAGCTTTCTATGTACAATGAAGTAAGAAGAAATACCACGGCACTAGTGATTGCTGTGTTCTATGCGTTTGTGTGATAGCCAGATTCAAGACATGTAGTTGGCTTATCGACAGGTGTATAGTGCTCAGCTGAAACAATTGTGAAGCACTGCTGACAAGAGAAAAAGGAAAGTGGCACTCGTCAAGTCGATGAAAATGAAGTTCTTTATTCCATATTTCAGGACATGGACAGTGTATGCAGGGAGTTCAGAGGGGTGCAGGGAGGGAAATGTGGCAGTGTTTCCCTATACAATGACAGAAAGCTGCTAACCAGTGAGGAGTTAGTGGTTGGCAGAGGCGTATCTAGGCTTCCTGGCACCCGGGGCAAGAATTTGGTTCGGCGCCCCCCCCCACACCAAGTACATATGCGACTTGCACACTTAGCCATGTACCCACGAGCTGCTCTCCCTAATGCTCTCAATGTTCAGTAAAAAACTGAAAGCAGGATGAGCTGCTCGTTGTCACAAGACCATAACTATGAAAATCGCATATGAGTGAAGTGTCCATGTGATGAGTACTGGAACCTGCAGAGCTGAATCCTGACATTGCAGCTTCTGAATTCTCACAACGAATGCACTGCACATGTTTAGGATTCTCCCTTGCCGATGTACAGTCATGTCAGTACAAGTATATGATTTATATACTTCTGGCCACATTCCGACAAGACGTGCCCGGCCTCGCTCCATTCATTTTCATTGAGTGAGGCCACACACGTCTAGTCACCATGTGACCGCATGTATGTAAATTACTGGCACAAGAGAATCCTGACAGCGTTCAGTGAGCACTGTGAGAATTCAGAAGTCTGCAGTCACATAGAATGTCTGCAGACTCCGTACAAACCTGGACAACCCCTTTAATGTTCCTAACAAATAAAAACAGGAGAATAAGTCAGTAGCACAAATAACATTTACATCCAGGTACCTTATAGATGACGTCGTCTCTGGAGTCGTTCTCCTTTTCTTCTTCTTGTCCAAACCCCATGATGAGTTTTCTCATCCACAGCGGCCTCTGCAGACTTCCATCTTCTCCGGTCTTCTGCAGCAAATCTCCACACAATGCCCTTAAAGATAGAAGTGTCATTATAATGCTCCTGAATAAAAATGTCTGCAATATACTGTCGCCTCACACTATTCCCCTCCCTCCTCTAACATCCCTCTGTTCACCATACTGTCTCATCATATATTTACCCCCTCACTCTCTATACTGTCTGCTCACACATACCCCTGACTCCCTATACTGTGTCCACATACATTAACCCATTCGCTCCCCATACTGTCTGCACCCAACCCCCATACTGTTTCCTCATACATACTCTGTGTCCTCAAATCTCCCCACACACATTAAATCCCCCCATCCCCACTCCAAATCCCTCACACACATTAAATAACCCCCATCCACACTCCAAATCCCTCACACACATTAAGTAACCACCATCCACACTCCAAATCCCTCACACACATTAAATAACCCCCCATCCCCACTCCCAAATCCCCCCACACATTATGTACCCCCCACTCCAAATCCCCCACACATTAACCCCATCCCCACTCATTAACCCCCATCCCCACTCCAAATCCCCCACACATTAAATAGCCCCCATCCTCACTCCCAAATCCCCCCCACACATTATGTACCCCCCACTCCAAATCCCCCACATATTAACCCCACCCCTACTCATTAACCCCCCAAACAATAACCCCCATCCCCACTCATTAATTCCATCCCCACTCATTAACCCCCATCCCTACTCCCAAATCCCCCAACACATTATGTACCCCCCACTCCAAATCCCCCACACATTAACCCCCATCCCCACTCATTAACCCCCCACACATTAATTCCATCCCCACTCATTAACCCTCCACAAATTAATTCAATCCCCACTCAATAACCCCCATCCCCACTCATTAACCCGCCACACATTAACCCCATCCCCACTCATTAACCCCCACACAATAAACCCCCATCCCCAGTCATTAACCCTCCACACATTAACCCCCATCCCCACTCATTAACCCCCACACATTAACCCCATCCCCACTCTTTACCCCCACACAGTAACCCCCATCCCCACTCTTTAACCCCCCCACACAGTAACCCCATCCCCACTTATTAACCCACTACACATTAACCCCCATCCCCACTCATTAATCCCCACACATTAACCCCATCCCCACTCATTAACCCCCCCACTCATTAACCCCCATCTCCACACATTAACCCCCATCCCCACTCATTAACCCCCACACATGAACCCCATCCCCACTCTTTAACCCCCCCACATTAATCCCCATCTCCACTCATTAACCCCCCACGCATTAACCCCACTACACATTAACCCCATCCCCACTCATTAACCCCCATCGCCACACATTAACACCCCCCCATCTTCGGTGGTTTCTTCAGCTCCACATTGGAGCACACTTACCACCAGCACTGAGCGTTCACTCTGGGCGCCGGGGAGTGACGTCAGCAGCGTGATCACATGACATGTCACGCTGCTGACGTTGCTCTGGCCCGGCGGTCAGAGCTGCAATTGTACTGGCGTCTATACAGACGCCAGTACAATTGTTCCCTGGGAGCCAGCACGCACACCTTCTCTGCGCCAGCTGTCAGCTTGGCAACTGACACAGAGAACCGCCGACTCTCAGGCCAGGGGGGGCGGCAGAACGCAGCCGCCAGGGAGGACACTCCGGCAACTGCCCCGGCTGCCCCCCCCTAGATACGCCCCTGGTGGTTGGACTAGGAGGTACAAGACACCTAGTCTTCTAGTGATAATCTCCTGCTGATAAAACAATGATTGTATTGAAACAGCAATCCACAATTCAGTAAAGTGATACATCACTGGAATTAGGCTCTCCTCCTTTACATCATGCTGCTCTCAGATTATGTAGCAAGAGCTTGGTGGCAGATTCCCTTTAATTTAATTTTCATGGCAATTACTAATTTTACAATTATTTTGCAGCAAGCTTTGTGAAAACCAAAATATGTGTCAGGCTGGAAACTTTTTGCCAACATTGTACTCTTGGTGTATATGCACGGATACAGGTATTTCATTCAGTCCCATTGCCATAGTTGTATAAAATCCTTCCTCTAGCCATGAAGTCTCGATTCACAAACATTTATGAAAGAATGGGTCATTTTAAAGAGCTCACTAAATTCCAGCATCGTCCTGTAAAAGTTGCCAACACTCTGCTGTTTTAATAAGTGTATGAATAACTGCAGGGCTCCAATCCTATTCTGATATCAGCACAAAAACTGCATTGGGAACTTTATGGTAAGGATTTCCAGGCTCAAGCAGCATGCAATGAAAGGTGCCTGCAGTCCACACCCTTACACATGCATTAGACCACTAATTACAACGCCAATCATCAAATGTAAAGCATGCTGCCACTGGACTCTGGAGCAGTGGAAATGTATTCTGTAAAATTATGAATTGTGCTTCTTTATCTGGCAGTCACATGGACTAGTTTGGGTTTGGCAAATGCCAAAAGAACGCACCTGCCTGACTGCCTTGTGCAAACTTTTAAAGAAGGGATAATGCACAAAGCAAGATCCATAAAGATATGGTTGGGTGAATTTGATATCAAACATTGTTGACATGAACTAGAATGATGGTTGCGCAACAGGTCCTCTCATCCAACATTACTGCTCACAAATATTATTCAGCTTAAAAATTACTGCAGACACATTTCCCAATGTTGTGGAAAACCTTCCCAGAAGAGTGGAAGCAGTTATGGCTGTAGAGTGGAGACCAATGCAATATTAATATCTATGGAGTTAGAAGGGGATCTCAAAAATCTGTAATCTAAGTTGCCAACCATCAGGAAATTGATGGATAGTTTGAACAGTGTTTTTTCTGTTGATTATAGTGTCCGGAAGGAAAAAAAAAACAGTCAGTGATTTTTTTTTACATTCCTCCGTAGTTTGTACTGTGCTTGTGCTTAAAAACTGACATGCACAGTACAACTCTGAGTTCCACATGGAGAATCTCATGCAGGAGGAGTGAGTGAGTGTGTGTACAGGAGCTTTGGAGGATGAGAACAGAAGGGTGGAATGCAAGCAGTTAGTACCCCCTCTAGACTAAGGGTGTGGGCACACGCTGCAGATTCTGCTGCGGATCTGCATCAGATTTGGCCCTACGGATCCACAGCAGTTCTGCAGGCATTGTACAGTACCATGTAAGCCAATGGTATTTCAAATCCGCAGTGCACATGCTGCGGATTTTTCCTTCCGGATTTGCTGCGGTTTTAAATCCGAAGCATGTCAATTCTTTCTGCAGATTTCGCAGCGGTTTGACACCTGTTCCATTGTCTAGGTGTCAATCCGCAGGGGAAAACCAATGGCAAATCCGCAGGAAAACCACAGATCACTTTACCTGCGGTTTTACTTGCAAATCCGCACGGAAAAATCCACAGGTGAATCCGCAGCGTGTGCACTCACCCTTAAGAGTCAAAATCTTTAAATATTTGGCTGAAACAGATAGTAGTATGTTTGACAATGGCTGGAGATAGGTACAATAATGAGTATCTGCAGGCAACAGCAAAGCATGGTGGAGGTTCCTTGCAAGCTTGGGCTTGAATTTCAGCAAATGGAGCTGGGGATTTGGTTAGGATTAATGGGGTCTTTAATGCTAAGAAATACAGGAAGATACTTAGCAATCTGGAAATACCATCAGAGAGGTGTCTGATTGGGTCCAAATGTATTCTGCAGCAGGACAACGGCCTCAAACATGCAGCCAATGTATTTAAGAACTGTCTTCAGTGTAAAGAAGAACAAGGAGTTCTGTGATGATATCGCCCTACATAGCCCTGATATCAACATCACTGAATCTGTCTGGCATTATATGAACACAAGAAAGCCTACATCCACATAAGATCTGTGATTAGCTTTAAAAGATGTTTGGAAGAACATTCTTACCGAGTTTCTTAAAAAACTGTGTGTAAGTGTACCTAGAAGATTTGATGCTGTTTCGAAGGCAACAATTGGCCACACCAAATATTGATTTGATTTAGACTTCTCTTTTCTTCATTCACTTTGATACAAGGAACTAGTCTGATTTCTGCTTGTGGAGTTGGCAAGGAATTTCTCCCCTTATATAAGGCAATTAGTATCTGATTCATGGAGTTTTTGCCTTCCTTTGTCTGGATCAAAATATTAGGTTATAGGTTGAACTTGATGGACTTACAGTTGTGGCCAAAAGTATTGACACCCCTGCAATTCTGTCAGATAATACTCAGTTTCTTCCTGAAAATGATTGCAAACACAAATTCTTTGGTATTATTATCTTCATTTAATTTGTCTTAAATGAAAAAACACAAAAGAGAATGAAGCAAAAAGCAAAACATTGATCATTTCACACAAAACTCAAAAAATGGGCCAGACAAAAGTATTGGCACCCTCAGCCTAATACTTGGTTGCACAACCTTTAGCCAAAATAACTGCGACCAACCACTTTCGGTAACCATCAATGAGTTTCTTACAATGCTCTGCTGGAATTTTAGACCATTCTTCTTTGGCAAACTGCTCCAGGTCCCTGATATTTGAAGGGTGCCTTCTCCAAACTGCCATTTTTAGATCTCTCCACAGGTGTGCTATGGGATTCAGGTCTGGACTCATTGCTGGCCACCTTAGAAGTATCCAGTGCTTTCTCTCAAACCATTTTATAGTGCTTTTTGAAGTGTGTTTTGGGTCATTGTCCTGCTGGAAGACCCATGACCTCTGAGGGAGACCCAGCTTTCTCACACTGGGCCCTACATTATGCTGCAAAATTTGTTGGTAGTCTTCTGACTTCATAATGCCATGCACACGGTCAAGCAGTTCAGTGCCAGAAGCAGCAAAGCAACCCCAAAACATCAGTGAACCTCCGCCATGCTTGACTGTAGGGACCGTGTTCTTTTCTTTTAATGCCTCTTTTTTTCTCCTGTAAACTCTATGTTGATGCCTTTGCCCAAAAAGCTCTACTTTTGTCTCATCTGACCAGAGAACATTCTTCCAAAACGTTTTAGGCTTTTTCAGGTAAGTTTTGGCAAACTCCAGCCTGGCTTTTTTATGTCTCGGGGTAAGAAGTGGGGTCTTCCTGGGTCTCCTACCATACAGTCCCTTTTCATTCAGACGCTGACGGACAGTACAGGTTGACACTGTTGTACCCTCAGACTGCAGGGCAGCTTGAACTTGTTTGGATGTTAGTCGAGGTTCTTTATCCAACATTTGCAGAATCCTGCATTGAAATCTCTTGTCAATTTTTCTTTTCCGTCCACATCTAGGGAGGTTAGCCACAGTGCCATGGGCTTTAAATTTCTTGATGACACTGTGCACGGTAGACACAGGAACATTCAGGTCTTTGGAGATGGACTTGTAGCCTTGAGATTGCTCATGCTTCCTCACAATTTGGTTTCTCAAGTCCTCAGACAGTTCTTTGGTCTTCTTTCTTTTCTCCATGCTCAATGTGGTACACACAAGGACACAGGACAGAGGTTGAGTCAACTTTAATCCATGTCAACTGGCTGCAAGTGTGATTTAGTTATTTCCAACACCTGTTAGGTGCCACAGGTAAGTTACAGGTGCTGTTAATTACACAAATTAGAGAAGCATCACATGATTTTTCGAACAGTGCCAATACTTTTGTCCACCCTCTTTGTTATGTTTGGTGTTGAATTATATCCAATTTGGCTTTAGGACAATTCTTTTTGTGTTTTTTCATTTAAGACAAATTAAATGAAGATAATAATACCAAAGAATTTGTGTTTGCAATCATTTTCAGGAAGAAACTGAGTATTATCTGACAGAATTGTAGGGGTGTCAATACTTTTGGCCACAACTGTATGTCCATCTTTAAAAGCTTTGAATTTTGTCAGTTGATAAACTACCATATTAATAATTCCATTTTTGGAAGCATTCTAACTTTGCAGAATTTTTGACACCTACATAATACTTTTATATGGTATTGTAAATATATAAATATACTGCGGTGTTGCTATCAATATGTCAAGAGTGGGAGAAGAGGGTTGCATTGACAATCCAACACAATGGGCAGCAGTTTGTACACATTTTATAAGTGGTCATAAACTTGTAAAAAAAATCTGAAAGAATAAAGTTACATTAAAATCAAGCACACCAATGTTTTTTTGTGTGAAATTCTCAATAAGTTTGATGTGTCACATGACCCTCTCTTCCCACTGGAAAAAATAAAGTTGGATCCAAAATGACCGACTTGAAAATGGCCACCATGGTCACCACCCATCTTTAAAATTTTCCCCATTCCCATGTGCCACAAACAGGAAGTTGATATCACCAACCATTCCCATTTCTTTTAGGTGTATCCATATAAATGATCCACTCTGAACTTGGATACAGCACTCTGTGAACAGCCAGCTCTTTTAGCAATGACCTTTTGTGGCTTACCCTCCGTGTGGAGTGTGACAATGACTGCCACCTGGACATCTGTCAAGTCAGCAGTCTTCCCCATGATTGTGGAGCCTACTGAAACAGACTAAGGGATCATTTTAAACACTTAGGAGGTGTTTTTGTTAATGTATTCTAATTTACTGAGAAAATAATTTTTGGGTTTTCATTGGCTGTAAGCCACAATCATCAACATTAACAGAAACATCACTCTGTTTGTTATGACTCTATATAATATATGAGTTTCACTCCTTGTATTCTAATTTAGTGAGAAGCTGCAGCTTACACTGCAATGTAATCGTGAACTAGTGTTGTATAAAGTGGTCATTTCACAATAATCGTGCAGTGTAAACAGGCTGACTATCACCGGATGAACAAGCAAAGTGTTTGTTCATCTTGGTAAAAGATCATCATTCTCGGTGGTGCATCATCCTATGTAAACAGCACTTGCACTGCTGAAAACTATGGCAGCCTATGTTCACTGATAAATATAGTATTGATCAGTTAGTGTGCATTGTTTGCTTTGCTCTACAATGTATCTAAACAGTCAAATGGCCACCAATTGGTTAAAGTTTATCAATTGGTGGTCGTATCGTGCCAAAGGTTGGTCCATGTAAATGGACCTTAAATTTCAGTATTTGCTCTAAAGGTACTGTCACACTAAGCGATATCGCTAGCAATATCGCTATATCTAGTGACGTTATAGCGATATTGTTAGCGACATCGCTGCTGATACTTACCTACGACCGGCTCCCCCGCTGGTTATCGCTGATCGCGCGAGAACGTCCAGGACTGTTTCTCGTCGTCAGCTTCCTGCGGCGCTTCCTGTGGAGAGACGAGCGTGGACGCGGGCGGGAGGACGTCAGGATCGCCTAGTGTGACAGGTAAGTAGCGACCCCCGTCCCCTGCTATGTCACTGGTGAGATCTGCCTGTGTGGCAGCTCACTAGCGACCACTTAGCGATGTACCAGCGATCCTGACCGCGTCATATCTCTGGCCGGGATCGCTAGTACATCGCTAAGTGTGACAGTACCTTTATTCTGTATGTATTAGGGTATGTGCAGGTGACGTCAACCTGGGAGAACCAGCTGAGTTTTTCAAACAGAAGACTCTTCAAAGAAATGAACATGTTGTTTTTCCTAAACCATCTAGTTTGGAGTCTTCTTTGTTGTTTTTCGCAATGGCCTTGCTGCTGGCATTTTTTTTACTTGTGTGTATAAAATAGTGAGTAGCTTCCAGCTGAAGAATAGTTAGATCGCTTCTTTTAACCGTTTATAACAAATCATTTTTCCATTACGCTGCATATATTTATTCTTATTAATGTGTATTTATCACTTTTTCAAAGGGTCATGGAATGTACCCACCTGAAAAATACGTAATGTACATGTACCCTTTGGTTGCGTGGTCTTTATTGGGGGCGGCATGGTCATTATAAAGTGGTGTATCAAAATGTCCATAAAAATGTTGTACTATTCGTCAATTGAAAAAAATGGAATGGCAGGTTGGCAATCTTGGGTGTAAGGCCTCTTTCACACATCAGTATTTTTGATCAGTATTTCATCAGTATTTGTATGCCAAAACCAGGAATGTCTCCAAAATAAGGAACAGGAGTCAGTCTTTCAATTATTTTTTTTCTCAGTAAGTTCCATTCCTGGCTTTGGCATACAAACACTGATGCAAAATACTGACCAAATACTGACGTGTGAATGAGCCTTAATACATAGTCCAAAAACTTTTGTTTTTTAACTTTTTAGTTTATTTAGCAGTTGCTATAGATCAGAAAGCAACACGCTTTCAAATATCACGTTTTATTATTAATCAGAATCACGTTGGATAATATCCATCAAGAGTAATCCGTCAATGAAACTCGCAAAGAAGGCTGATGCCGAGAGTCTTAGGATTTCATTATTCCAATTACTCTGCAGTGTTTTACTTCTGCCTGAAAAAGTGTTTCTGCTACGGGAGGGGTATGCAAACCACTGTTAACCAAACATGCATCCAAACTAATTTAAATGAGCTAATATTTACTCAGAGATGTACAGAAGATTTACTAAGCATATATAAATATAATTGCCTTTTTCATCTGCATGAGGGTTGGGTAAATAACTGGAAAATGTTCTCAACACAGACATCATTTATGTCCTCAAATGTCTACGAGGGTTCAGGGTTCAAACAGTACAGGATAATGCATTAATAGATGTTAAAGGGAATGTGTCATCAGAAAATGACCTACTGTTTAAGTTTTAACAAAGAGCACAAGATGGGAACAGGTGTATTCAAATCACTAAATTTTAAGTGAACCCGTGGCTGATTCATGCTTCAGGAGTAGCAGGAGTCAGAGTCCGGCTCCATTGTTGGTATGTATGACGCAGTGAGGGGTATGGTGCTGAATGGTAGATATACTCCTTCCAGCAAGTGGCTCTCGCTCTGTGAACAGCAGGGAAGGAGGTCAAGTCCTGGCCTGGACCTTCTCTGCTATACTGGGTTTTTGTGGCAACTCTCAGATTGCGCAGCTGAATGACTTAAGACAGCATAAAAACATAGTAACATAGTATTTAAGGTTGAGGAAGACTTTAAGTCCATCTAGTTCAACCCATTGCCTAACATGTTGATCCAGAGGAAGGCAAAAAAAAGCATGTGGCAAACAGTAAGCTCCACATTGGGGAAAAAATTTCTTCCCGACTCCACATTCGGCAATCAGACTAGCTCCCTGGATCAACGCCCTATCAAGTAATCTAGTATATGCTGTATAACCTGTAATATTATACTTTTCAAGAAAAGCATCCAGTCCCTTCTTACATTTTAGTAGGGAATCACTCATTACAACATCATATGGCAGAGAGTTCCATAGTCTCACTGCTCTTACAGTAAAGAATCTGCATCTGTGAGTATGCTTAAACCTTCTTTCCTCCAGACGTAGAGGATGCCCACTTGTCCCCGTCACAGGTCTAAGAGTAAAAAGATCATTAGAAAGGTCTTTGTACTGTCCCCGCATATATTTATACATTGTAATAAGATCACCCCGGAGCCTTCATTTTTCCAACCTAAATAACCCCAAGTGTAATAACCTGTCATGGTATTGCAAACCCTCCAGTTCTCTATTAACCTTGGTAGCTCTTATCTGCACCCGCTCCAGTTCAGCTATGTCTTTCTTATACACCGGAGACCAGAACTTTACACAGTATTCTAAGTGTGGTCGCACTACTGACTTCTATAGAGGTAAAATTATGTTCTCCTCATGAGCATCTATGCCTCTTTTAATGCATCCCATTATTTTATTTGCTTTTGCAGCAGCTACCTGACACTGGCCACTAAATGTGAGTTTGTCGTCCACCCATACACCCAGGTCTTTTTCAGTGACAGTTTTGCCCAGTGTTTTACAATTAAGCACATAATTATACATCTTGTTTGTTCTACCCAAGTGCATGACCTTACATTTATCCCCATTAAAGTTAATTTGCCATTTATCAGCCCAAGCTTCTAGTTTACATAAATCCTCCTGTAATATAAAATTGTCCTTCTCTGTATTGATTACTCTGCAGAGTTTAGTGTCATCCGCAAATATTGAAATTCTACACTCTATGTCCCCTACAAGGTCATTAATAATTATGTTAAATAGAAGCGGGCCCAAAACTGACCCCTGTGGTACCCCACTGCTAACAGTGACCCAGTCCGAGTGTGCTCCATTAATAACCACCCTTTGTTTCCTATCCCTGAGCCAGCTCTTAACCCACTTACACATATTTTCCCCTATCCCCATTGTTCTCATTTTATGTATCAATCTTTTGTGTGGCATCGTATCAAAAGCTTTTGAAATGTTCACATACACAAGGTCCATTGTGTTTCCTTGGTTCAATCCGGAACTTACCTCTTCATAAAAACTTATCAGATTAGTCTGACAGGAACGGTCCCTTGTAAACCCATGTTGATATTGGGTCAGGAGGTTATTCTTCTTCAGATACTCCAGTATAGTATCTCTTAGAAAACCCTCCAGGATTTTACCCACAGTAGAGGTTAAGCTTACTGGCCGATAATTTTCAAGTTCAGTTTTTGTCCTTTTTTTGAATATTGGCACCACATTTGCTATACGCCAGTCCTGTGGTACAGACCCTGTTATTATGGAATCTTTAAAGATTAAAAGTAACGGTTTATCAATGACTGTACTTAATTCCTGCAGTACTCGGGGGTGTATCCCATCCGGGCCCAGGGATTTGTCAACATTAGTGATTTTTAGACGCCGCCGTATTTCCTGCTGGGTTATACTGGTGACATTTAACAGAGAATTTTTTTTATCATGTTATCCGTCATGGGATTTTCTTGTGTAAATACTGTTGAAAAAAAGTCATTTAGCATATTGGCTTTTTCCTCATCCTCATCCATTATTTCACCCAGACTATTTTCAAGGGGACCAACACTATCATTTTTTAGTTTCTTACTATTTATGTAGTTAAAGAATATTTTGGGATTATTTTTACTCTGGCAATGAGTCTCTCTGTCTCATTCTTTGCTGGCAAAGCCAGACAGCCAAAAAAGTCAGTCAGAACTCCTCAGAGTGTGTTTTTGAGTTGCAAAAAGCTGAGGGATGTTTTGGAGCAACAACAGACCTGAATGGACTGTCAAGTCCAGGCTCCCCTAAACTACATTGTTTAAACAAGTTAGACTTTTGCTTTATTTGATATGACTGTTTTTTTCTGCTGCCAGGTTGAATAAAACACTGCACTTGGATGGAAAACCTCCGTATGCCACATTACATTCCTGCCATTGCCTACCAGAGCGAATCCCCACAATTGGTGGCTTGTTGTGGGCACATGCAGTGAGGCAGGTGCTAAAACTGGATGTTTGTGCTTCTGGCCGGCTGCCAGTGTATGTCCTGGATAAAGGCATTGTCGCAAACCCAGACAGGGATTTCTGCAGAGATGGAGGCGGTGGTGAAATCGCTCATGGAAACCACCTGTTTCAACAAATATTTAACCAACAATAACATGAGACCAACCAGCTGCTAGAACAGCAAATGACAGTGCTACAGACAGCAGGAACTCCTCAAGCTATTCACGATGTCTAGAAAACGGTCCATGCGGCAGTCCCCAAAATCAATCATCAGATGACGTCGAAACCTACTTGGACTTGTTTGAGAGAGTGGCCAAGAGGGAGGGTCTACCCTGGGATCAATGGGCAGAAGTCATCGCTCCATTTCTGGCATCAGGACCCCAGAAGGCCTATTGTGACTTACCGGCTGAGTAAGCAGTGGACTACACAATCTTCAAGGGTGAGATACTGGCATGACTTGGAGTAAATGTGTTGGTTCAGGCACAGTGGGTACATTAGTAGGAGTTTAACCCTTTTAAATTGATGAGGTCCCAGTGTTATGACTCACTGCAGCTGATAAAAAGTGGTTGCAGCCCGAGGTACTATATCCCACTGCCATGGTGTACCACATTGTGGCTGATAAATTCTGGAGGGACTTACCACACCTCCTACAGTGCTAGGTCGGACAGGCATTCCCTAGTAATGTGCTCCAGATTTTAAACCTTATAAAGCAGTTTGGGGCTACATAGGGACTCTGGGAGGGTCTCCGGGTAGGATGCGGGAAAGTCCTGAAAATTCCCACCTAAGATCCATGGGGCAGAACCAAAGAGGGCCGCTCAGGATGTATCTGGAGGGTAATAGATCCCAATAGTCTGCTGGCACTGCCATGAGCCAGGCCATGTAAGGGCCAACTTCCCTCACATTGCTAAGCCCAAGGACACAAATTTTGGGCACCGAGAGTCTCTGTATGCTAAAATGGTCTGTGCAAGGAGCACCACGGAAGACCCCAGTGATAAACATTTCTGTCAAGTTGAAATAGAGGCACCCAGGCTGTGGCTCTACAGGATTCTGAGAGCCTCGTGACCCTGGTACGGGCTAACGTTGTGTGACCCACCAAGTTCACTGGCTGGAAAATTGGTGTATAATGTATCCATGGGGACTTAAAAGACCATCTCACTGGACTGGTGATAATAAACACACCAGCAGGGAGATGATTCCATGAGCTGGGAGTGGTTGTTAGTCTTTACTTCAAACTGATAGTTAGGAGAGATATTCCCTTAGGCCGGGGTCACACTGGCGAGGAATACGGGAAAGTGAGAGGCGCAAAAAGCACGCATTAGACACGGACCAATGATTCTCTATGGGGTCACTCGCACCAGGCGTATATTTCTCCTCAGCATCCTATGCTCCGTGCCACTCGCAGCATGCTGCGATTGTCAGTGTACTACGCCCATAGTACGCCAATGCAAGTCTATGGGTGCGCAAAAAATACAGATTACACATGGACCACACGTGTGACTTGCGAGAAATACGCACCAGGTGTCTTTTAGCAAAGCCGGCAATTCAGTGCGCTATACAGTAAACTCACACTGACAGGTTTAATAAAGAAACAAAAGAATAGATATAGACACATAGAGTACATATATATATATATGCATTCTATGTGTCTATATCTATTCTTTCATTTCTTTATTAAAACTGTCATAGGGCTCCATTATATGTCCATTTTGCAAGCCTGCGAGAAAATCTCACCACACGGATGCCATACGGATTACATACGGATGCTGACATGCGCAAAATACGCGACCACACCTTGATTACGGATGACATACGGAGCACTGTTTAGGGGTCTGTCATCCGTATTACGCATGTAAAATACTGACCGTATTTTGCGCAGGTTAGTGTGACTCCAGCCTTATTCTCTACTATGTGGCTAACAGTTGTCCCACCCGGTGGATGTGAGACCGCTCAAATTCCAAGCCCGTTGCATCGTTCAGAAGTGTTAAATACTTACCTTGAGGAAGACACTTTATGTGTCGATACGCGTGGGTCCATGTACCTATTTAGCCGGACTGCTTGCACATGGGGATGACTGTGATATCTGGTTGGGGCTAAGTATTAATCATACAATTACTCTCTCACCCCTATATTTTCCCTGCGTGTCTCTATTATGTCATTGCTTCTTGTGCACACTTATGTGCTGGAGTTTACCCCTTCTTTTTTTGATATAACACAGCTATTGTGCTGACAGCATGTGTGTATATATTCAGTCCGATTTGATTGTCACTTTGTGGATTGTTCAATATACTGTTTGATTGACATGTATCTGTGATTATACAGCTAGCAGGTCTATGAGTATTACACTCTGTAATATGTATCATCTACTGTAGCCCATGCCATGGACTTTTTAAATGTTTTTAAATGGTGTGTTGTTCTCTAACAAAATGTGTTTATTATTTGGTGATCCCTGGTTATTTGCATATATCTTTTCCATCTCTGTTGTCAAATATTAGAAACGACACAATATGATAAAATATTGGGAAAGATAATCACATTTTTCATGATTCCTAATGAGACCTACAGTAAAATGGATGACGCTGTGGTGGGATGGAGGGGGTGCAGATATTTTGGAAGTATAGTTCTTGAACTAAAACCAACTAACCCTGCATTTATCTTTGGCTCAAAACAGCTAAAACCAAAATGAATCTTCGTTCTGAAGCCCGTTTGATGTTTCAATTAATACATTTATAGCATCTGTATCGTGCATTTCCTTTCCTTGGCAAATAACTCATATCATGGATTGAAGTGCAAAGTAAGCAAACCCACAAACATCAACTTTATCTTATCGGCGTGTCTGCTAAAATCATATAAGGTGTGGATTTAATGTCCACAAATCTCTTCTGAACATGTTCAAGCAAAAAAAATAATAATTGAAGTGTCAGTATAGCTGCACATTTCATTTAGATGGAACACCTTAGTATCTTTTTGGAAAGATACTGACTCAACCGTGCCTGTAAAGTGTAGAAAGAATGTAGGCGCGCCATGCCACTGCTTCCAGAACAACGGATTCTGCCGGACATGCATTTTGTGAATGTTACTTTAGCAAACAGGAAAAATAGACACAAAGGTATTTTCACATGTTACCATGAAGAATCTATGATACGAATCACAAGAGTAGGATTGCATCAGTACAGACAGATCGCAGCTGCAAAATGGACCTGGTCACCAGGTTACCTACTGGAAATTATTGAGTTTACTTACTGAAAAAGAAAAAGCACTTTGATACTTGTATTTATAGGCTTGAAAAAAGACAAAGTTTCAACAAATTCAACCTATTAGTGTTATTCCAGAGGAAAGCAACAAAAAATTTAACTTATATTAGAGTGCAAAAAAAATCCTTCCTTACTTCCACTTTAGCAAACAAAAAAAAAATCCTGAAACAACTTTTCATCTCCAGCAATCTAGTATCCATAACTAGTGATGAGCAAGTATACTCGTTGCTCGGGTTTTCCCGAGCATGTTCGGGTGTCCTCCGAGTATTTTGGCGTGCTCGGAGATTTAGTATTCATCATCTCATCTGCATGATTTGCAACTTGTAGACAGGCTGAAAACGTGGGAATTCCCTAACAAACAGGCATTCCACACATGTATTCAAGCTGCCTAGCAGTCGCAAATTATGTAGCTGAGACGACGAAAACTAAATCTCAGAGCCCGCCAAAATACTCGGCGGACACCCGAGCATGCTCAGGAAAACCCGAGCAACGAGTATACTCGCTCATCACTACACATAACATGTAATTTTTTATTTTTCTAACAATGGAATCTTTTAAACTTGTTCAATGAATTAACTATCGTGAAATTGTTCTGTGGAAATTGTCTATAGTATTATTGCTCTTAAAGTAAGGAATCCCATCTCTAATTATTGTGAAACTAGAGATGAGCGGATCCGGCAAAATTATCACCCATTTGAGTCAAGGGGCATCCAGTTGTGGAATTCCAGGGTAGGATGAACACTATTTCCTATTACTTACCCTACCTAGACAAAGAAGCAATGAGCACTGTGCTATTTACATATTTCTCATGGAGTTTGCAGTGAATGGGAATGGGGAACTAAGCACCCCAAGGTTTGGCTCAGTAAGTTTTCCACATATTACTTTTCCTCCTTGCATTTTTTCTTGTAGCATATTGCTGCTACATCCAGGTGCATCACCTTGTGCTTTACCTTATTATGTCTATTTAGTTTTGGTTCTGTTCCTCTCTCACACCATGCAGCTTCTCAGAGACACTTCTCTTCCCCTGCCTTCTCCTGCCTGTCAAATGAAGTTTTCGAACATTTACAACTCCAAAAAACGTATATTTTTTTCATGAATTTGTCATTTTGGGGACTCTAACTGTCATGGACACCGCACTGCACTGGCTCACTGAGCCAGTGCACGTGTCCTGAGTAAGACAGACTGTGCTCAGAGATAGCAGGGAAGCAGTGGTGGAGATGCGTGCTTCAGACCAACAGGACCTGAAGCACGTGACTGCTGGGGGTGTGGCCTAAGCTCCAGAGAGCTAGGAGCTGTAGGAAAACTCCTAGAAGGGTAACTCTGGGACAAAGTTACCAAGGGGCATAGACAGAGACATAAACAGATCAGGCCAGGGTCAAAACACGAGATAGCACGACAGTACCAAAGGATAAGACAGAACAGATAGTCAGGATGTAGCAAGAAATCAGTAAACCAGAACGAGCAAATACACAGTACCAAAAAGCAGACAAATTCACAACGAAGAGACAGACCGGGTCAAAACCAAACAAGCAACAAGATATCAGGCACAAGGCACATGTACGCAAGGGGTCAACTAACTCAGCCGAGGGCAGGACTATAACTGACACCGGACCTAGGTCGAGTGGCAACTAAATAGCCGCCCTCTGCCAGAGAGAGGCAGAAACAATTAACCCCTGTCTGACCAGGACGGACCAAAGACAAAACCCCGTCCTGGATCATGACACTAACAAGTTGTAGCTCAGCAACCACCGGGGCAGCCGTCAAACCTTTACAAACTGTGAATGTTTTATTCTCCGCGCTTGTTACTCTACTTTCGGCAGGCGTTCTGCCCATTTGTTTGTAATGCTATTAAATATATATGAACCAATAAAGCATTCTCTATAATGGTAAGGATGTTATTACAAGGCTAAGTGCTTTTACTTAATTACTTTTTCAATATACGCTGCACTATGTGACAGGACACTAAAGCTCTGATGGGGTAAATAGAATCTTTGTCTATCAGATTGAGCTGAGCTTTGAACAGTGTGTTCTAGGGGAGAACATGTCTGATGTTCAGAGAAGAAATTCTGCTTTCTTCTTTCCTCTGCAGTTCACAGAGCGACGTCTGAGGTCGAATCCGCACTTTAGCAAACTCCCCGCATCTCTTAGCTTCTTTTGAAACTGCATCTCTCTGCGTCCATTTTTTCCTTCTTTTTTAGAAAAGCACTGAGAGCTGCAAGCTATCCCTTTCTCCCTCCCTCCAGCTGATGTCTTGCTGAGACGTCGCCTGTTCTGACCTTGCTTAGAAGTGAATACTGCACAATGATCCTCAGCACTCTCCAAGATTGACAAATTGTAGGGTGAAAAGTAACGATCAGTCTGGCTATTGTAGTAACCCACCTTTTTATTTCTAAATGCGTCCAACCTCCAATTTACAGGAGAAGTGGCTCCAAGCAAAGCATTCCCGTGACAGCTTTCTGCCCTGACTACCAAGCACCATCCCAAGAGATAGATGGCATGTTTTTATCTGTGCTTATCCGCAGTACAAATACCATTCAGATCTGTGACACCAACCCTGTGATATAGCGGGAGCATTCTTTATATATGCAGCTTGCTTGCTGATCGCCGTGTCATCATATTGCAGGAAATATTTTTATGCTGTACATTCTCAAACTGATGATAATCCAATCCCTTCCCTCCCTTGGTTCCAACATGCTGTAAATTTTGGGGTCGTTTTAATCATTTGGCTATTACATGTTCATAATCTTTAAGGATTTATTTTTTGTAAATTTCACAAAAAGATCAAAGAAAAATGGGAGGTGAAACTAATTTGTTTGCTCCAGATATGTGGTATAATGGCAGAAATGATGGATTGGACCTGTATAAATGAGTCTGTATTCCCAATAACCAGGGTTCTTAAAAAGAGAATTATCCACAGTGACGTACCTCTCCCAGTTTGTAACTATTCGATGGCTCCAAATGTATAAGCCCCAACTAATTTGCTTATGTAAAGCTAGATTCACAGATGCAGAAATCATTGAGCTGTGCTAACAGTACTAATAGAAACGTGTTATCGGAAAATACCCTATTAATCAAATCAGGCATTTTTGTTTACATTTTTGAAGATTTTTAAAAAATCTTTTTTAAAAGATTATTAGCCTAACTTTTTCTAGGCTATATGAGTCTTCCCCCTTGAAGAAACAAGTTTCAATGTTGTAATATGTGATATGTAATATGAATTGTGATGTTAGCTAGATATGTTAGTAATGATGGTAATATGTAAAGATTGACTGTAGGAACAGTTAGAGTTAATATTTGGGACTAACCCAGAGTAGGAGGGGCTGAGTACAAGGGAAGGTGACGATTTCCTGTCAGAGAGGGAGGTAGAGCCTGGAGCAGATAGTGATAGTGAAGATGAGCAGTGCTGCATTCTAGGTGAGAGGAGACCAAAGAGCAGGTGTTATGAATGAGTCACCGTAGGAGGCAAAAGCAGAAATACAAGCTAAGTCCAGAAAACCAGAGAAGTTGGCAACTATCAGATTGCAGACCCCTGAACCTATCAACACAACTAGCAGTAGCCGTGGGGGGTTCCTACGATGCCCTAGACCCCTCGATCACAGCCGGAGAAATACATAGGCCTAAAGAAAGAAAGGGGAAATCTAAACTGCCCCAGAGCAGACCATAAAGCAATAGGCAGCCCCCAACATATAATTACGGTGAAGCAAGATGAAAATACTAACACAGACAGAAAGATAGACTGAGCAAAGACGGGGCCACAAAACTACCTAGATAGGAAAGGAAAGGAAGGCTGCTGTCTGCAATCTGCCAAAACCCTATCAAAGACATAAGCCAACCAGCTGATATGAAAAAGGCCCTGAAGCAGCTAGGCTTCAAAAACTGAATCAGCACTCAGGTATTTTCAGAAGACAGAGCTAAATGAATTCAGCACACCCCAGCAGGGAATGGCAGAAATCCAGAAAAACAAAGCAAAAACAAAGTCAAAGCACAAAAGCAAAAGGCCGAGCAGCAAACTTAGCTTTGGAGGAGCAGGAATTCAGACTGGTCTCCAAGGATCCCACAGAGAAATCACCCGCAGGGCAGAAGGGCGTCGGCAGCATTATATCCAGTCCGTAACTCCACTCAGCCAGTCACAATCATCAGCCTCAGGTGTTTGACAATCAGGCTCACTACCTTTCTTTACCAGAAGAGGGAGTTCCTCGGGCCTCAGTAATGAAGGGGAAAATGAACTCACAACAAGCAGGGATGGCGAGATTCGGAATACAAATAACTAAAAGGCAGACTTGCCTTCCAGAGACAGGTCCAAGGAGAGGACACCTAGCCACAAGACCCAGAGGTGATAGTTTAAAAAGGTAAAGGTCTAAAAAGGACTGAGTATGTGGGACTAGTAGAGTGAGCAAGAACAAGTAAAGGACACTTGTTAATCAGGACTGTAGTGTTAAAGCTGGATTTTGATGAATTAGGGAGAAACAGCGGCCATAGCGGGACCTTGAGTAAACTAATGAGGAAGGAAACTAGAAAATGCTTCAAGTTGTAAAGGAAACATGCATAAGACTTTGTGCCCACTATCCCTTGTATATAACCCCTACCAAGTAACTGTTCAGTAAAGATTATTTTTGAGTGGTGGTCTCCCTCATTGAACTGTGAAACATCTGTTCCTTGCAATTAAACCCGCAACAACGGTTGCATGTGGCCTGCATGGGCGTAATCCCCTCACAGTCAACACACCCAGCCAGGACCTCCACTGTCATGTAGCGTGCCGGGGCATCTGGAGTCAACCCCTCCATAACGACTACTGCCCCGCGCACACGTTACAGGTGTGCATAAGAGATGATAGCTTGCACCATATCTTATCTCCTGAACCATTACCCTCTATGCACATCCATTCTCTTGGTTTGCTGTGGCACTGGTATGCCTTAGACGGAGCACCGTTTCGTGTACTCTGTCGATACACTTATCAGTCAAACAAAGCGACCTTTTCAACTTTCCGTTACAAGGGCCATCTAAATTAACAATTTCTGCAATGAACCGCTAACAATGGCGAGATAGGTCCTAACAATGCGTAGACAAATCTCTGCTTTTCAGCTTCTTCGAAGACCGTTGCGCTGATTGACTACAATAATCACAGCAAATGCCCTTTACAGTGTTGTCTCAGCAGATAACACTAGTATACATTAACTCCAGCTGTCTCCGCTTGCTTCTCGCTATTCAGATGGGAAAGCTCTTTGTTGCTTGTAACTATTCTCCAAATGCTTCTCGTCTTCCTCCTGCCAGCGTTTTATCAACGTCACCTTATAGTCCGCATTATTTGTGCGGCTGGGTTTACAAAGCAGTTTCAACACGATTAGCTCCGTATGAGAAAATAATATGGCAATTAAAAATAAAACGTGATCACTGCGCCTTTTATGTTGAGTGTGGATCTCCCTCCTGCCTCATTCTGGCAGATGATAGAGGAGAAAATACCTAATCTGGTATCTGTCCATGTTGGAAATGCTTTATGTTGCCTATTACGACTCAGTCTGTCTCATGCATACCACACCGCCAGGGCAAAAATGCTTTTCTTCCCTCTGGTGCAGTCTGACTGTGCAGCGTATAAATATTATTGATCCTGGTGTTTAATGCACTAATGAAAGCCACGGTTATTGACTTTGTAATTAATACGCTGTCTCGGAGTAAAGTTTGTCAGGAGACGTATGTATGAAAGCAGCTTAGACTTTGTTACACAAAATAAAGCGATTTGCTGTACTGTCCTGAAGTGGACCTCTCATCCATAGTTCTCCCTGGAGAAAGGCACTTCCCCGACTAACAGCAGACAGATTGTGGGATAAGCTCTCATTTCTTCAGACGGAGACTGAGGCATGGCTCCTTGTGGTGTTTTCACTTAAAATAGAGAAAAATCTATGTGGAAGTCGGATACTTGATTAATATGTTCTTTTACTTCTGTATGAAGCCATGACCATTTGGACATAAATATTACTTAGCTTCTTTAATAAGTTAATATATATTAGCATTTTTTTTGCAATATCTGTCAGCATCCACCACCAGCCCAAACCGTGTATTATTATCATTAAAGGTCTCGTGCAGACGACCATATTTTCGGTCCGAGTGCGATTTGACAAAACATCACACTCGGACCAATGTTAGGCTATGAGGCTGGGCACAAGCCCCATTTTTTTATTTTTTTCCTCGGCCAGAGTCTGTCCAAGGAAAAAAATTGCAGCATGCACGATTTGCATCCGATACTCAGATCGCACTCAGACAAGCAAGTCAATTAGTCCGTGGAAAACATGAGACTGCACTCAGATGATGTCCGTGTGCGGTGCAATTTTCACGGACTGACAGAAAGAAGAAAATGGAGAAACTTTATTCTCCATCTTCTCCGCATCTGAGAAAACATGATTAGAGTGTGAGTAACATAATCAGCCTGATTCTCTTGGATGAGAGAAAATACAGCAGTGTGACCCGAGCCTAATACAGAAGTAGTCACAGCCCAATCCACCTAGGCACAATTCATACCCATTTATGACCTTTTCACACATCGTCTTTTCTTGTCTGAGTTGCAGCTTTGTTTTTCACGGACACAGCATGTACCCATTCTAGTCTGTGGCTGTGGTGGACACAGACTGAAAAGGGCCTCTGTGCAAGAACAATATACTGTATGGGCCCTTTGCAGTCAATAACTCATCATAATGTACAATTCCACCTCTTTTGGAGGTGGCAATGGGCCTCCTTATGTCTGGGCCCCTGTGCGGCTACACAAGTTGCACCAATGATATATCCACCTCTGGCCTATAGGGCTGTTCAGATGTTCGTTTTTACTGCAGAGCGAGTGTGTGCAAAAAACAAATTGGAGACATGAGTCAAGGTACAAACTCACCTATACAAATCAGTAAAAACGCGGACAGATACATTCTAGCGCAGTTCATTTTTACTGACTGCTGAGAGAAGCAGTTTTTTTTAACATTATAAAAAAACGATGATGCATTAAGGTACGTGCCCATGATCAGGAATAGCAGTGCTTTGAATGCAGTGCACTGGCGCTGTGTTCAAAACGATGCGTTGTACAGGTCAAGCACAGTGGGTGGGATTTATAGAAATCCCATGCCCACTGTGCTTCTATTTGACGTGGCGTAAATTCATCCGCGTCGTGGGTGTATGAGCCACAGCTTGTCAATTTCTGTTGCCGACATGCTAGTCTTTGCAACAGAAATTTCAACAATAGAATGTATTGGATGCGGTAAATCTGAACGGTTCAGTGATCACATGTGGATTTACCGCCGTGATTAGAACATGGCCCTTTGGAGGCAGCAAAAAATATGCCGCACCAAAGAACTGCTACTTCCTGATAGTAGTGTGGCGCCCCCAGGAGTATGGTCGCCACAGTGACATTGTCTTCCTCCAGGGAGGGTGATGTCATGCTTGGAAGCAATGAAGGGTCTCTCTAACAGTTAATGATTTTCATGCAACACGTTCCCACTCCAGGCCAGCAGAGGGAGCTCTGATCCAGGATTGGGGGAGGAGCGCGCTCTAAGGGCTAGGAAGGGAAATAGTTAGTGTGAGGAGGGCAACGTGTGTAGACGTGTGGAGTGAGAAGCTGTTGGTCGAGCTGAGCGGAGAGAGAGCTCCCTCCCAGTGATAGCGCATGATCTGGAGCCTGGTCTCCACGGTTGTATGGATACTGAAGGTCCTGCAACAGAAAACAGAGGAATAGGAAGCTGTAAATGCTCTATTCCCACCTAAGACTCGGAGGCACAACAGCGCCGGGTGAGCCAAGAGAGATAGAGGGCTACAGCTGTCTGCCATACAAGGTAGTTCTAAGAGAAGATAAGAAGGAGGAACTTCAGTGTAACACAGTACTGCATGCCAGAGACTGTTGTGTGCTATAGACTGTGTGCGAAATTGGCGCCATTGCCGCCATTATCCCGCTGACTGGTGCGTGCGGGAAGAAAAGGGGGCAGACCTTCGTGGGCGGAGCCTGCCGCAGAGCGCGAAGCAGTGAAGTACCGCGTGGGAAGAGGACAGCGCGCGAGAAATGAGGAGCTGAGGCCTGCAGTTCCGGTGTCCCCTGATCCAGCCGAGAAGCGGCATCCGGTAAGCCAGCGCAACCCCGCAACCTGGCTCACATTAACTAGGGGGGAGAGAAAATGACTGAGGACAGCGCCAATGCAGCGGCGGGCGCTCCCACAAACCCCTCAGTGCCGCAAGAAGTAGCGCCCACCGCAGCGGTCCCCATAATGCCACTGTCCATGCCCTACATTCCGGGAGCGGCCTGGCTACCGCAGTACTCGGGTGAGTCACATTCCCTGAGTGAATTTAAAGAGAGACTGTGCAGTTTGTTTGAGGTGTATCCTGTATCTGAAAGCCAGAAGGTGAACATCCTAATTGGGCAGCTAACATGTGCAGCACAGAGGGAAGTAAAAGCCTGGCAGGACACTGACAAAGAGACTGTTAAAAGATCCTGGCTAAGCTAAGAAGCACCTTTGACACACGCACTGCAGCTGAAATCAAGATGAGGTTCTTTGGATGTAAACAGGCCAAAGCCCAGTAACCTCCATGAAGTACACCAATTTCTTGGGTTGGTAGGCTACTACCGAAGGTTCATCAAAGGCTTCACGGAGATAGCCACCCCTATGCAAAATATTCTGGTGGGGCAGTCCAAGAAGGCTAAACAGAAAACTTCCACCTTTGAATGGACTGAGGAGTTGAAGAGATCCTTCACTCGACTGAAGATGGCTCTCACAGGGGATCAAGTTCTGGCCTACCCAGATTATTACAAACCATTTGTGTTGTACACTGATGACAGCAAGGAAAGAGTGATCTCCTACGCCAGCAGGAAGCTTCGTCCCACTGAAAGGAACTCTGACAATTACAGTTCCTTCAAGCTAGAGTTCCTTGCCATAGTCTGGGCTGTGACTGAGAGATTCCAGCATTTTCTAGCTTCAGCCAAGTTTACCATCTTAACGGATAACAACCTGTTGACTCACTTGGAAACTGCAAAACTATGTGCACTGGAGCAGCGATGGATGGCTCGGCTGTCTAACTATGAGTTTACCATCAAGTACCGAGCAGGGCATAAGCATGCCAATGCTGTTGCGCTGTCCAGAATGCCTAATCTGCCAGATGCAGGAGAAGACCCTGAGGCTCTTGAAGAAATAGAGTTACCTCCCTTCCACCGGCCAATTGCGGCCCAACGTGCTCAAGGAGTGAGAAACAGACGGTCTGGCTTGAAAGAGGTCACCCTAAATCCATTGCCCCATCATGACTGGGCAGAAATGCAGGATAGCGACCCCGCAGTCCGCCTGGTGAAGGAGCTACTGTCACAAGCTGACTCATGCCCAGAGTCTGATGCTCCTGAAGAAACCCAGCAGTTGTGGAAGGAAAGAGGCCGGCTGTTCATCTATGAAGGAAAGCTGTGTCGGAGGAGTATCAATGCCCGCACTCATGAGCTGGTCTGGCAGGTGGTAGTCCCAAAGAGAGAGGCATCAATGGTCTTGGAAGAATACCATAATGGAGCTGGATACTTCGGATGGAAGAAGTTGGAAGCATTGCTCCGGGAGAGATTCTACTGGGATGGTATGAGGAAAGCCATTGAAAAGTGGTGCCGGGAGTGTGGACAATGTAACCTGCACAGAAAAGATCGAAACAGCCAGAGAGCTCCTCTGCAGCCAATGGTAACCAAACAGCCACTCGAGTTGGTCGCTCTGGACCATGTGAAGCTGGTCCCAAGCCAGTCAGGCTACATCTATGCTCTTACCATTGTGGACCACTACTCAAGATTCCTGGTAGTTGTGCCTGTCAAAGATCAAACAGCCAGGACAGCAACCAGAGCATTCCAACAGCACTTATGTAGACCACATGGGTATCCTGAGCGAGTGCTTACAGATCAAGGTCCCGCCTTCGAGGCAGAAGTGTTCCAGGAATTCTGTAACTTGTATGGTTGTAAGAAGATCCGGACAACACCATACCATCCACAGACCAATGGCATGTGTGAAAAGATGAACCAAGTAGTGATTAACCTATTGAAGACCTTGCCTTTGGAGGAGAGGAATCTGTGGCCAGAAAAGTTGCCAGATCTGGTAGACCTTTACAATCACATCCTTGTGAATTCCACCAACTGTACTCCAGCCTACCTAATGAGAGCGAGGCCTAGCAAGTTGCCTATTGATTTGTACATGGGAGTCCTTACACCTGAGGTGACATCCCCAGATGCTGACTGGGATACAGAAAGGCAGCAACAGTACCGTAGAGTACAAGAGTGTGTGGAAAAGAGTCTAGCTCAAGCAAGACAAAAACAAGAAAGGCACTACAATCAGCATGCACCTGCAGTTCCCTTGTCACCAGGAGAACAAGTCCTCAAGAGGAAAAGAAAACTGCATAAATTGGATGATCAATGGGAAGCTGAACCCTACATCATTCTACCCTCAAACTTTGACAATACCAAGGTGTGCCTTATTAGTAAAGATGGAGGAGAAACCTCAGCAGCAATATCCAGGGATCATCTGAAACTGTGCCCTGACCAGTTAAAAGAAAGAATGGAAGAACAAAATAACATCCAACCCATGGAAGAAGAAAAGGTCAGCATTATACTTGGAGAATTCCCTGCCAATTGGATTAAAGTAAATGATGCTATAGTGGTGCCAGTGTTCACATTTCCCCAACTGGTAGTACAAGAAGACGTGACTGAAGAGAACTCTGAGAATCAGGAAGTTCAGGTAGCAGATGCCATACCAGCAGTGGAGCCAGAGAACCCTCACCCTACCAGTGGTGAATCTGTCATACCCATGGTGAATCTAAGAGTTCGCAGACAGCTACTATCTAGTTTACCTACAGTGAACAGAAGTGGACCTAGAAAATCTAGTATCCCTGTGCTACGTAGAAACATCAGTATTGTAGTCAGTTCAACACCAGTGGTTAGTACCAGACAACCAGTGAGGTCCCCAATCACACCAGTGTTATGCAGGTCTACCCGTGCTACACAAGGTATTCCACCCATCAGATTCCGCATATAAATAAGTTAAAGTAATGTTAACCTGTACATGTACATATGTAACTGTTTAAGTTTTATGCCTGCAGTTAATCTGTAAGAATTTCCTTTGAATTTTCCAGTTTTGTTTCTATGGACATTTTGACCATAGGACTGTGTGTGGTCACTAGTCTTGTAAATAGTTCACCATTTGCCCAGGAATGGACCATGGACGTTGATGCTGGACTTATCATAACAGGACTGTTTTTGGTAACTTTTGGTTTTTGTAATTTTTCCTTTTTCAAATCTTGTAACCTCATATTGTTTATTTGTTTATATGGTGTTTTATGTTTTTCATCAGCCCAGGAGTGCTGACTTGCACTAGGGGGAAATGTGGCGCCCCCAGGAGTATGGTCGCCACAGTGGCATTGCCTTCCTCCAGGAAGGGTGATGTCATGCTTTGAAGCAATGAAGGGTCTCTCTAACAGTTAATGATTTTCATGCAACACGTTCCCACTCCAGGCCAGCAGAGGGAGCTCTGAACCAGGATTGGGGGAGGAGCGTGCTCTGAGGGCTAGGAAGGGAAATAGTTAGTTAGTGTGAGGAGGGCAACGTGTGTAGACATGTGGAGTGAGAAGCTGGAGGTCAAGCTGAGAAGAGAGAGAGCTCCCTCCCAGTGATAGCGCATGATCTGGAACCTGATCTCCACGGTTGTATGGATACTGAAGGTCCTGCAACAGAAACCAGAGGAATAGGAAGCTGTAAATGCTCTATTCCCACCTAAGACTCGGAGGCACAACAGCGACGGGTGAGCCAAGAGAGATAGAGGGCTACAGCTGTCTGCCATACAAGGTAGTTCTAAGAGAAGATAAGAAGGAGGAACTTCAGTGTAACACAGTACTGCATGTACCTCAAGCCAGCGCTAGGAAGGAAACTACACAACCCATCTGATAGAGAGATCCCTGAGTTGCTTCCAGGCTAGCCTGCTCCTGTGCCATCTGTAATCAGGACCCTGGACTTCGTTTTCCAAGTAAATGTAAAGAAACTACACCCTATTGTGTCCTTGCCTCCTTCCTGCAACATCCTCAGCACTGCTACATCCCTGTGCCAAACACCGCACCTTCTTCCTAACCCTTTATCTACACCGCCCTGGGACTACAGCCCTGCCTGTGGAGGGCTACAACATCATAGCTGCACAACACCATCAGTCCCAGAGGATCTGCATGCAGCGTCGGCTTAACACCTCCCTTGCCGAACACCACAGGTGGCGTCACGAATCATTCATCTATAAACTTTATTCCCAACTCAACCCCTTTTACATGGGCGCCCAGGGCCACGGACCGGGTCACTGCTGCTGTGACATTCCCATCTGAGAGACTGGCCCGGTACTGAGTACCCCACAGCCCTGGGAGGGCGACCCAGTGGGAACGTAGCCTTAAGGCCCTTTTACATTTAGCGATGCACCAGCGATCCAACCAGCGATCCGACCCGGTCAGGATCGCTGGTGCATCGCTAAATGATCGCTAGTGAGCTTTCATACAGAAAGATCTCACAGCAATGCAGCAGCGACGCAGCGCACGATACTTACCATTCACACACAGCTATCCTGACGTCCTCCCGCCCGCCTCCACGCGTCGCTGGACGTCACAGCAGGAAGTCTCAGCAGGAAGCGCCCGACGAGAAATGGAGCCGGACATTCTCGCGCGATCAGCGATGGACAGCGGGGGAGCTGGTCGTTGGTAAGTATCACACATAGCGATATCACTAGCAATATCGCTATAATGTCACAAAACCGGTGACGTTTTAGCGATATTGCTAGCGATATTGCTTAGTGTAAAACCCCCTTTAGGCAAGGGTCACACTTGCAAGTGTGATGTGAGAAACTCGCGCAAGTCTCTCACATCAATACCCGGCGCTGCCATCGGCATTCGGGACCTGAGTGTGCGGCTACATGTATTTCTATGCAGCCGCAAACTCCGGTCCCGAGTGCCGGCGGCAGTGCCGGGTATTGATGTGAGTTTCTCGCGTAGCTCTCGCAAGTGTGACCCTGACCTTAGATAGAATCTGACACTCTGACCAAACACTGATGAAAATGTGATTCAGTGTAGTGATAGATATCGGCCCATTTTTCACATATGCAAACAAAAAATGTAACACATGAACCCAGAGTAACACATGACTACTAATTGTATGAACAAGCATTTACAAGAAAGCTCGATCCCAGTCATTAGCCCATGTAAACATGGCTTGTTTGTTGGCTGATGGTATCTGTTATGTGTCCTCCAGCCTAGTTGTTGTTGCCAGCACATTTCCCTGTGTAAACAGGGGATGTGTCACAGTCAATATAAAAGCTGTTACCATAAAATCATGTTATGTCACCAGGGACTTGTCACCATGTTTTCCTATATAACTACAGCCACCACCTTTAATGCCTCTTTTACAATAGACTAGTAAGCTGTACATACAATGGCATGTAAAAGTTTGGGCACCCCTGGTCAAAGTTATTGTTGTTGTGAACAGTTAAGCAAGTTGAAGATGAAATTATCTCTAAGGCTAGGTTCACATTAGCGTTTGAGTCTGCAGCGTATCATCCAACTGTGCAAACGCATGCAAAAACGCTTGGAAAGCGCATGTTTACACAGCATTTTTTATTCGCATCATCTTACGCATGACGGGAAAAAATGCTGCATGTGCATGCATTTGTATGCGTTTTTCCATGCGTTTGTGTTGTTTCTTCGCATGCGTTTGATATTTCCAATGCTTTTCCAGTAGAGTTTCCTTGACACAGACACCCAATGGGCGTGTCTCATGGGATTTCTATATATTGTGCACTGCACTGATGAAATCCTCGTCTTTTGCTGCTGTATCCAGCTTCAAGATGGATCTTAGAATCATAGAATCATAGAATCGTAGAGTTGGAAGGGACCTCCTGGGCCATCTGGTCCAACCCCCTGCTCAAAGCAGGATTCGCTAAATCATCCCAGTCAGATGTCTGTCCAGCCTCTGTTTGAAGACTTCCATTGAAGGAGAACTCACCACTTCTCGTGGCAGCCTGTTCCACTCATTGATCACTCTAACTGTCAAAAAGTTTTTTCTAATATCTAATCTGTGTCTCTTCCCATTCAGTTTCATCCCATTGCTTCTAGTCTTTCCTTGTGCAAATGAGAATAAAGTTGATCCTTCTACAATGTGACAGCCCTTTAGATATTTGTAGACAGCTATTAAGTCTCCTCTCAGTCTTCTCTTTTGCAAACTAAACATTCCCAAATCCTGCAACCTTTCCTCATAAGACAGGGTTTGCAGACCGGTCACCATTCTGGTCGCTCTTTTCTGAACTTGCTCCAGTTTGTTGATGTCTTTTTTAAAATGTGGTGCCCAAAACTGGACACAATATTCCAGATGAGGTCTGACCAAAGAGGAGTAGAGGGAAATAATGACTTCACGTGATCTAGACTGTATGCTTCTGTTAATACATCCTAGAATTGCATTTGCCTTTTTTGCTGCTGCATCACACTGTTGACTCATATTCAGTCTGTGATCTATTAGTATACCCAAGTCTTTTTCACATGTGCTGTCACTTAGCCCTATTCCTCCCATTCTATATATGCTTTTTTCATTTTTATTGCCCAGATGTAGTACTTTGCATTTCTCCCTGTTAAAAACCATTCTGTTAGTTGCTGCCCACTTCTCCAGTTTATTTAAATCTTTTTGAATCCTCTCTCTCTCTTCTCTAGTATTAGCTATCCCTCCTAGCTTTGTGTCATCAGCAAATTTAATCAGTTTACCCTCAATTCCTTCATCTAAATCGTTGATAAAGATGTTGAACAATACAGGGCCCAGGACAGAGCCCTGTGGTACCCCACTTGAGACATTCTTCCAACTGGATGTGCAGCCATTTACGACCACTCTTTGGGTCCGATCACTAAGCCAGTTATGAATCCACCTAACAGTTGCCTTGTCCATTCCATACTTAGTCATTTTTTCAATAAGGATTGTATGAGAGACTTTGTCAAATGCTTTGCTGAAGTCAAGATATACTATATCTACAGCATTTCCTTGATCCACCCAATCAGTGATACCGTCATAGAAGGAAATTAAGTTAGTCTGACATGACTTATTAGTTAGAAACCCATGCTGACTCTGTTTAATCACTTCATTCTTATCCAGGTATTGACATACATGTTGTTTAATAATTTGTTCAAAGATCTTTCCTGGTATAGAAGTCAGACTCACCGGCCTATAGTTGCCTGGGTCCACCTTCTTCCCCTTTTTGAAGATAGGGACAACATTTGCTCTTCTCCAGTCTTCTGGCACTTCTCCTGTTCTCCAAGAATTTTCAAAGATTATGGAGAGGGGTTCAAAAATTTCTTCTGCTATCTCCTTCAGTACTCTGGGGTGTAATTCATCTGGACCTGGAGACTTGAATTCATTTAGGTTAGCTAAGTGTTTCCTCACTATCTTTCTGTTTATAGATATCCTGGATTCTTCTATTCCCTTAATAGGACAGTGAATAACAGTTGATGTTGCATTTCCTTTCTGAGAGAAAACAGATGCAAAATAGGAATTTAAAAGTTCAGCCTTCTCAACATCCTGTCTTACCATTTCATCATTTTCATCCTGTAAAAATCCTATAGCATCTTTGACTTTTCTTTTACTTTTGACATATCCCCAAAATCCTTTATTATTGCTTTTGACATCTCTTGCAAGCCTCAGTTCATTTTCAGCTTTAGCTAATCTGATTTGTGCCCTGCAGGTTCTGCAGACAGCATTATATTCTTCTTTAGATATGCCTCCCTCTTTCCATTTTATAAACATTTTTTTCTTCCTTTTTAGCATGTGCTTAAGTTCTGTGTTCATCCATCCTGGTTTCCTTAAATGCTTCCTATTCTTCCCTCTTTTCGGAATTGTTAACAACTGTGCTTTGAGAATTTGATTTTTCAAGATTTCCCATCCTTCCTGGACATTTTTGTCTTTAAGGATATCCAGCCATTGGATCCCTCCAATTCTCTTTCTGAATCCCTTAAAATCTGCCTTTCTGAAATCTAACCTTGACGTCTGAGTCTTCACAGGTCTTCCACCTCTAGTAATCCAAAATTCTAAAATAGCATGGTCGCTACCTCCTAGGGTCCCAGCCACTTTTACCTCCTCAACCATTTCCTCCCTGTTTATAAGGATTAGATCCAAGGTAGCAGTTCCCCTTGTTTTCTCCCTTACCTTTTGGAAGATAAAGTTGTCAGCAAGAGAGGATAAGAATTTCCTTGACCTGTTAGTTTTGCCTGAGAGAGATTCCCAACAAATGTCTGGATAGTTGAAATCTCCCATGACAACTATGTCATATTTTTTGGAGAACTTGGCCATCTGATGCATAAAGAGTTCATCTATATCTTCGGCTTGCACAGGCGGCCTGTAGTAAATGCCTACAATGGTGTCCTTTCCATTGTTCTGTCCTTGTATTCTTACCCAAACAGTTTCCACAGAACTCCCAGTCTCTGAAGCTTCAATCTCTGTGCAGATATACGCGTTTCGAACATACAATGCGACACCCCCTCCTCGTTTATCAAGTCTGTTTCTTGCAAATAAGTTGTATCCTTCTAGTCTTGTATTTCAATCATGTGTATTGTCCCACCAAGTTTCAGTGATTCCAATGACATCATATTTCTTTTCCTGTGTTAGTAGTTCCAATTCTCCTTGTTTGTTGCCCATGCTTTGTGCATTAGTATAGAAACATTTTAGCTTGTGATTGGTTTCTCTTTCTCCAATATTTTTATTAATTAGATTCTTTCGTCTTTGTTCTTCCTTTCCACTTCTAATAGCAGAGTTCTCAATAGCATTTGTCAGGTGTATGGCTTTTTCTGGTCTTTTGCTTCCCTTCCCATGTTGTTCTAGTTTAAAGCTCTCCTTACAAGTGTAGTAAGGCGACTTCCAAATACATGCTTCCAAATACAAATCTTAGCTTGGAGAGCTTCCTTCTTCATCTTGATTTGTCATTGAAGTTGGCTCTTGCCTTTTATTTTGCTTGTGAAGAAGAAAGAAAAAGAGAAAGATGGAGAAGATGTCGCCGTCGCTATTGGCAACACCCCATCTATGAAGTCCGAGACAGCCGTGGAGCCTACCACTCCTTGTACACTGAGCTGAGTGAAAACCGCAGACATTTTTTGAGTACACGAGGATGTCGGAACAGAGCTTCAATGACTTGCTGCTACATATCCGAGGATCCATCACAGGACACACAGCTACATCAAGCAATTCCTGCTGAGGAACGTCTGTTGATGACCCTGAGGTAAGTAATTTTGAAAAACAAACACATGTCGTTATTATTATTGTTATAAAAGCCATGTACTTAATTTCTTTTTCCATTTTCTGCTCGGCAGATTCCTGGCTACCGGAGAGACCTTATCATCTCTACATTTTCAATTCCAGATTGGAGTGTCCACGCTTTCTGGGATTGTTGGATACACCTGCTGTGCTTTATGTGACGTTCTGCATGAAGAATTCCTCCCCCAACCCACAACTGAACTCTGGCTGGCAAATGCTGCAAAATTCCAGGACATTTGTAATTTTCCAAACGGCTTGGGGGCTGTGGACGGCAAAGACATTTGGATTCTGAAACCTGCTGGAAGTGGATCTGAGTATTTCAATTACAAAAAATACTTTTCCATTGTTCTCATGGCGATTGCAGATCCTGACTGTTGATTTGTCGCCGTGGGTTTTGGCTCATTTGGACGAGGAAATGACTCAAAGACTTACAAAAACTCTGACATGGGCCAACGTTTGTATGGTAATGATTTCAATTTCTTACAGCCACGACGTCTTCTGAACACTGAAGGACCGCCAATGCCATTTGTTGTGGTTGGGGATGAGGCGTTTCAAATGTGTGCCAACCTCATAAAACCGTACTCAATTCGGAACTTGAATCACACCAAAAGGATTTACAACTACCGACTGACAAGGCCACGAAGAACTGTGGAGTGTGTCTTTGGATTGCTGTTATCTAAATGGCGCACTTTGGGAACAGCAATCAATCTAAAAATTAAGACAATTGTTGAGGTTGTGAAAGCGTGTGTTGTTCTGATCAACTACATTGCAGGATTACCAAGATCACCTTCTGAGGACTACAGTGAAAGTTGCACAAATGAGGGATAAGTTTGCTGCCTACTTTGTTTCAGATATTGGATGTGTGACATGGCAAGACAAGATTGTTTAAACCGCTAAGTAAAATGCACCTGTAATGTTTGCTGATTTTAATACTAACACCTTGACTGTAACTTTAATATTAAATACCTTTACTGTAACACCCGTTAATACTTTACTCAACAATACACACATGTTTAAATAAATAGATAAAGAAAACACAGGGAGACAGGTATTGTGAACCAAAAGAATTTTTATTAACAAACATAACACCTAGAGGATATTTGACAAATAAATAACAAAAAAGAAAAAAAAAAAGGGCTTTGCTTTTGCGATCTGTGGGAGGGAGTTACATTGTGGACCTGGGGGGTGTCGGGCTGTGAAGGTAGGCTAGGAGTGGTTGGGGAAGTTGTTACAGTCGAAGTGGCAGTCAATTGGAGGATTGGGTCAGAAACATTGGCAGAGGACACATTGAGGGAAGAGGACACATTAGAAGTGGAATACAAGTTGGAAGGGATTGACACATTGGATGGGATAGAACAAAGGCAAGGTGGGGAGAGACTTGGAAACGGAGACACATTCAGAGGTGAGGGTGGAGGGGGTGGGTTTAGTTTCGTTGCTGCTTTTCTTTTCCTGGCCTTCGTTTTGCTGGTTCCTTGGCGATTTTTTCCTGTTCCTTGGGTGCTGAACTCGGCTGCGTGGTGGAAGTGAAAGGCTGGGCTGCTGCACTCGGCTGCGTGGTGGAAGTGGAAGGCTCTGCTGCTGAATTCGTCTGCATGATGGAAGTGGAAGGCTGTGCTGCTGCGCTCGGCTGCATGGTGTAGCTGAGTACTGTTGCAACAGTCCTAATGTCCAGCGGTGGTTGTGGTGGTGGATAGGTCACTTGGTGAGCAGAAGGTGCTGGCGGATTCTGCCACTGATGCTGTGCTGGAGCTTGTTGGAGGTGTGGCTGAAAACAACTTTCTGGACATGTTTAGTCTGAAGTACGCATGCTTTTCGAATGCATGCGTAGGCATATCCTTGCATTCCAATGCATTCCCATAGACAGTAATGCGCATAGCTGTGCATATTTGATGGATTTTTGACGCCTCAAAAAATGCAACATGTTGCATTCACCGTGCACCGCCGCACACCGCGAAACGACGCATGCGAACACATGTTCCTGTGTTTCCCTGCGTACCATGTTAAAGATCTGTACGCATGACGCACGCGGATCTATGCGGATCATACGAAATGCAAATGTGAAACCAGCCTAAAAGGTTTAAAGTTAAAGATGCATTTTCTTTGTATATTGTCATTTTTTACATTTAAAAAATTTTTAAAAAGGAAAATGGGCTGATGCAAATGTTTGGGAACACTTGTAGATTTGGGTGCTCAGATAACTTTGACCAAGGTTTCAGACCTTAACCCCATCACGCCGCAGCCCTTTTTCATTTTTGCATTTCTGTTTTTCGCTTTCTCTCTTCCCAGAGCCATAACTTTTTTATTTTTCCGTCAATATGGCCATGTGAGGGCTTGTTTTTTGCGGGACGAGTTGTATTTTTGAATGGTATCATTGGTTTTACCATATTGTGCACTGGAAAATGGGAAAAAAAATTCCAAGTGCAGAGAAATTGCAAAAAAAAGTGCAATCCCACAACTGTTTTTAATTTTTTTTTACAATGTTAACCAAATGCTAAAACTGACCTGCCACTATGATTCTCCAGATCATTATGAGTTTGTAGATGCCAGACATGTCTAGGTTCTTTTTTATTTAAGTGGTGAAAAAAAAATCCAAACTTTGTTAAAAAAAAATTGCGTCATTTTCCGAGACCCGTAGCGTCTCCATTTTTCGGGATCTGGGGCTTGGTGAGGGCTTATTTTTTGCATGCCGATCGGACGTTTTTATTGATACTATTTTGGTGTAGCTACGATCTTTTGATCGCATTTTAGTGCATTGTTGCGGCGACAAAAAACCCTGTAATTCTTGCGTTTGGACTTTTTTTTTTGCTATACAATTTACCAATCAGTTTAATTCTTTTTATATCTTTATAGATCGGGCGCTGCGATACCAAATATGTGTATTTTTTATTTTTTTTAATTGTTTTATTTTGAATGGGGGGGTGATTTGAAATTGTATATATATATATATATTTTTTTTTAAATATTTTTAAAAACTTTTTTTTTACTTTTCACTTGCTTCAATAGTCTCCATGGGAGACTAGCAGCTGTGATAATCCGATTGCCTCACTTGCTATGAGCGTTGACCACCAGAAATGATAACCACTGGTGTCTGCTGCAGACCCCGGGTTGTCATCCATCGGCGACCCGCGGTTATGTGACACAGGCGCCGATGGACGGGATTAGTGACGCACTCCCAGCACTATCATATAAAAACCCAGCCTTCTCTAACTTTGTGCCAAAAAACAGCAGCCTTGGGTTCTTCAAAGCAGCTTTTCAAGCCTTATCTTTCCTGACTGCTTGATGTTTCACTCCTTTGTGGAGGATGATGTCTCCTCAGTGTGGCCTAAAATCAAGGAGCAGTGGCACTTCCTTCTTCTGCCTTGATTAGACAGGACTAAATTGGTTTGTACCAGCTCACAGGAAAGCTGTGCACTGAGCAGGGAGGCTCCTCCCAGCCATATCTATGGCAGCTTGTTGAGAGGAGATTATACTCTTAACTTTCCTATGTATACATTGACCAGTAGATAGCAGTAAAGGACAATTTACAGTGCACACTTATGAGACCTCAGTGTATACACATGCAATGTATCACATCTCCCAACTCACATTGCTCAAAGTAGTTCTGGCCCATTGGAACACATCTACTGCCACAAGACAACTGTTTCACTCAGCAGCAGTAGAACAGTGAACTGGGACACCACAATAGTTTGTTATAGCTAGAACATAGAAAACTATATATTTGAATCAGCCTACCACTCCTGGGTTTATGAAGGCAGATGATCCCAAGGAACATGATGCAAGTAGGAAGGTAGGGATAGAGAATCTTGCTTACATCTTCTGAGCCAAACAATATTTCAGTGGAACAGTCTCATACTAATACTGTTACTTTTTTGGGCAAGTCCTATATCCAACTTTCTCTTGTATAGTTTTGTCATGCTCCCCTCCTAACTCCTTTTCCTGCATGAAGATTTCTCTCGTGCATCCCACCTACTCTGGAACTCTCTACCCCAACATATCAGACTCTCGCCTACCGTGGAAAACTTCAAAAGGAACCTGGAGACCTACCTCTTCCTATAAGCCTACAACCTGCAGAAACCCTCGTTCCACCGAACCGCTGCATCATAGTTAAAAGAGTTCTCCAGCTAAAAAAGATCTTTACATATGTTTAAAATGAAAACATATTAAACATACTTAGGACATGCTATTGGCACCAGTCGCATGTCGTGGCAGCTCAACTTCCACTTTGGGCATGCCATAGAAATGAGCTTCCTATATTGGCATGTGAACAGTAGTGAGTGTAAAGACTGACAGACTCATTTCAATAGCTATACCAGCCCCCTTCTCCATAATATATATGTAGATCAATTGAGGTAGAAGTTTGGCTATTGACATACAGTGGGTACAGAAAGTATTCAGACCCCTTTACATTTTTCACTGTTTGTTTCATTGCAGCCATGTGGTAAATTCAAAAAAGTTAATTTTTTTCTCATTGATATACACTCTGCACCCCATCTTGACTGAAAAAAAACAGAAATGTAGAGATTTTTGCAAATTTATTAAAAAAGAAAAACTGAAATATCACATGGTCATAAGTATTCAGACTCTTTGCTCAGTATTGAGTAGAAGCACCTTTTGAGCTAGTACAGCCATGAGTCTTCTTGGGAATGATGCAACAAGTGTTTCACACCTGGATTTGGGGATCCTCTGCCATTCTTCCTTGCAGATCCTCTCCAGTTCCGTCAGGTTAGATGGTGAACGTTGGTGGACCAGCTCCCCTTATACACACCATTGATCAAGAGCTGATGAGGACATGGAGCTTCTATATTACAAGTTCTCCTGGTGACAGTGATGGAGTTAATGCTAGAGTTTTCGTTCTAGAACAGGTTTAATCTGTTTAGTTTTACAGTGTTGAACGTCACTGCGTAACAAGTTATTTACATTTTCAATTCTGAAGATAAAAATATACATTTTCTTTTTTTCTTACTTTGAGTTATTTTATTATAATTCTTCTTCTCCCCAGTGTATCTACATAGTAATTGGAGGAGCGTCTGTTACGATTAAAATGACAGCTTTCACAGATAGCATTACTGACACTTAGATGAGCTAGCTATAACATCTACAAATTAACCGCTGCTGAATTTAAGACGTCTTACTAATTTTTAGCCTAATTTTAAATATCACCACCTCTCCTGTGGAGGAGAAAAATAAAATGTGTCACATATTAATATTAGATATCTCTTCTATAAATACAATGAATGTATGCTGCCTTTGTGTTTCTGGTCTCAGACATCTAACAATAATTGTATAAAACCACCCAATGTATTCTGGCAGTTTTTATTTTTACACTGTACCTACTAATCTATGTCTAAAGAAGTGAAATTCAACCATAAAAAATGGCATCTGGTAGACATAATATTTTAATTATATTCATATTTTTCAACATTTTCAACTATGTTTTTCTTATTTCTTGTGACTATTTATATAGGATGAAATTTAAAAATATTAAAGTTTTACAAACTGATATTTTCTACAGATTACTTTTCAGCTTTGCTTTGTAGATTGGGACACGGAAAAAAGAGTCATTTCATTATCATTAGAGGATAGAAGATTTAATGAGACATGACAGTTCTGTTAAAGGGAACCTAACAGTTGATACCTGCTGCTTGATCAATGGTCATCATGTATGAGACACTGTACGATTTTAGCCAGGTATGTTTGATTCTGAAACACTGCCTCATTTCAGAGAAAAACATGCTTTAAAAGCATGTGTAGAGAGGGGGTAATAGCTCATTGTGTGTCTGGCACTGGATGGGGAGGAGATCCACGCTCGAAGCAGCCCTGGTCCTGGGTGTTTCTTGAAGCAGAAAAAGAAAAAAAACGTTCTCCAGTATAGATGAACAAAACTTCACATTTATTCCAAACTTGTTAAAATAAGGACATGTTGACACACCAAAGAGATCCCAGAGGGGCTTTACCGGCGCATTTCGACTTAGAAAGTCTTAAGGTACTGTCACACTTAGCGATGTACCAGCGATCCCGACCAGCGATATGATGCGGTCAGGATCGCTGGTACATCGCTAAGTGGTCGCTAGTGAGCTGCCACACAGGCAGATCTCACCAGCGACATCGCTGGGGACAGGGGTCGCTACTTACCTGTCACACTAGGCGATCCTGATGCCCTCCCGCCTGGCTCCACACTCGTCGCTCGTCTCTCCATAGGAAGCACTGCAGGAAGCTGACAACGAGAAGCGGTCCAGGACGTTCTCGCGCGATCAGCGATAACCAGCGGGGGAGTGGGTCGTAGGTAAGTATCACACACAGCGATATCGCTAGCAATATCGCTATAACGTCACAAGTTATAGCGATTTTGCTAGCGATATCGCTTAGTGTGACAGTACCTTTAGTCATGGTGTGATTGGCCAGCATGTATCAGCTATCTGGTTCACTCCAATTTGAATTCAAAGACTACACCCTACCTGAGTCTGAAGGAAGCTATTGTCATGTCTCCGTCAGATTTGGGGCCTGCTGTTCCGGTCGCAGCCACTAGGAGGCGCCGGACCGCCACTTCGCCGTCAAACTCGGGGATGGCTGTTCCTGCCTCGGCCACAGGGAGGCACCGTGGTCCGCCCATGAGTTATCGTGGTGACAGAGAGGTTGCTCCTGCGCAGGCATCTGGTGGGCACAGGCTCCGCCCCTCTGTCAGTCGTCAGGGGGTTACTGCATCGCCAGCTAGCCTGGTCCTGGGGGCGGCCCTAATGACATCACCATTCCAGGAACCTGTGAGGGATGACCTGATCCCTCAAATACCTTAGGACTGGTCTTGCAAGCCGCCGGATATATTCTTGGTTCCCCTGTGTGTTACGTAGTGATTGATTTCTGTTTGACTCTGACCTCAGCCTGGATTTCTGACCCCTCTATTGACTGACGATTCTGTACCTCTGCTACTCTCCTGGTTTATGATTCTGACCTTGGCCTGGACTTCTGACTCTGCTTCTGCCTAACGATTCTGTACCTTTGCTGCCCTCCTGGTTTATGATTCTGACCTTGGCCTGGACATCTGACTCTGCTTCTGCCTAACGTTTTTTGTACCTTGCTGCCCGACTGGTTTCGACCCGGATACTACCACGTTTTTGTCCTATTGGAACTCCCTTTCTGGCGACCGTCCTGCTCTGGCCATTGCTCCTATTCAGACTGCACCTCCTGGGCTCTGCTATAAATCCAGATCCCTGTATAGGGGTAAAGGGTATCAGTGTTTCTCGGGGTGTTGTCTGGCTGCAGCCCAGACCGCAGACGGACGTTACATTATATCCGGCCACAAAATTAACTGCTTTTTGTGTATATACCCAACATATACAAAAGCAGTCTCCCTGAACTTTTTTTTTTCTCTTCACTTCTTCTGAGTTGATTTTTGGCCTGAACACCTGGTGCACTGCCTGAAGATCACTCTCATTTCTCTGCACAACTATGCGGCAGTCTGGAGTCTTCAGGGAGAGAGCTGCACCTCAGAGATCCATGCTCCTGGCACGTCGGCCTCTGGGCAACTACTCTGGCTATGGTTGCCCAGGGGTTCAGGTATTGCCCGCAGATGCGGCTAAAGTTTTATTACCCATCTCAGTTTCATGTGGTCAGACAACACTGTGTTTAAACGCGTATGTGGATAGTGGCTCTGAAGGAAATTTTATGGATTCTTTGACTGCGAGGAATCTGGGTGTAACACAACTAAAACTTAATGCCCCTATTAAAACCACGGCTATTAATGGCACATCCATTATCCAGGAGGGGGTTAAGTTTGTCACTGCCAAGGTTGCTATGTCTGTGGGAGCATTACACACTGAGCTTGTGTCATTTTTTGTGATGGACAATTTATCCTCTGCAGTTATTCTGGGAATGCCGTGGTTACGCCAGCACAATCCTGTCATCGACTGGCACTTGGGTGACGTTGTGCGCTGGAGCCCACGGTGTCAGAAAAATTGCATATCCCTTACAGTAAACCAAGTTAAGGTTAAAATTCCCCGCATACCGTTTGCCTTCAGAAATTTTGAGGATGTCTTTTCTATTGTGGAATCTGAAAAGCTACCCCCTCACAGAGAGTATGATTGCCCTATTGATCTGATTCCGGATGCTCGTCTCCCTAAGGGAAGAATATTTAATCTCTCTGGCCCAGAGCGTCAGGCCATGAACGACTATATTGCAGACAGCTTAAAGAAAGGGTTTATCAGACCGTCCATTTCTCCAGTTGGGGCCGGGTTCTTCTTTGTGGAAAAGAAGGATGGTGGTCTCAGACCCTGCATTGATTATCGGGAGTTGAATGCAATCACTATTAAAAACCAGTATCCGCTTCCACTCATCCCTGATCTTTTTAATCAGCTAACGGGAGCCCGTTGGTTTACTAAACTTGACCTCCGGGGGGCATATAATCTGGTCCGCATAAGAAAGGGAGATGAGTGGAAAACGGCCTTTAATACACCCCTTGGCCATTTTGAGTACCTGGTAATGCCGTTCGGACTCAGTAACGCACCTGCCGTATTCCAGCACTTTGTTAATGACATATTTAGAGACATTTGCGGGGTGTATGTCGTGGTGTATTTAGATGACATTCTGATTTACTCTGCTGACCCTGTGACACACTCTCAACATGTCTGTTCTGTGCTACAGAGACTACGTGAACACTCCTTGTTTGCTAAACTGGAGAAATGTGTCTTTTTTGCTGAGGAGGTACAGTTTTTAGGATACATGGTTTCAGGTAAAGGCTTCCGCATGGATCCTGCCAAGGTCCAGCCTATTGAGGCTTGGGTGCAACCCAAATCGCTGAAAGCGCTGCAGCGATTTTTGGGGTTTGCTAATTATTACCGCAAGTTTATTAGAGGGTTCTCAGAGATTGCCAAGTCACTCACGGATCTGACCCGGAAAGGGGCGGACGTGGCCAATTGGAATCCTGAGGCAATTCAGGCGTTTTCTACATTAAAAGAGTGCTTTGTGGCCAATCCGGTTCTGGTTCAGCCGGATCTGGACCGTCCATTTATTGTGGAGGTGGATGCCTCTGAAGTCGGAGTGGGAGCAGTGCTATCACAAGGCACTACCTCCCTCACTCAGCTTCGTCCATGTGCGTTTTTTTCCCGCAAATTCTCTTCCACGGAAAATAACTACGATATAGGTAATCGGGAACTATTGGCAATTAAATGGGCCTTCGAGGAATGGCGTCACTTCCTCGAGGGCGCCAAACACAAGATCACTGTAATTACTGATCATAAGAACCTCACATACCTGGAATCAGCAAAAAGGTTAAATCCTAGACAAGCAAGGTGGGCATTGTTTTTCTCTAGGTTTAATTTTATAATCACCTTCCGCCCTGGTACAAAAAATGTGAGGGCCGATGCCCTCTCTCGCAGTTTTTGTCCCTCACAAGCTGAGGACTGTGAACCAGTTCCGATATTGGCCACTGGGATCGTTGTGTCCGCAGTGTCTTTGGACCTTCTGGAGGAGATCCGTAAATCCCCAGAACAAGCCCCTGACGCTGCGCCACCCAACAAATTGTTCGTTCCACCTGCGTTCCGCCTACAAGTGCTTAGAGAATCACATGACTCTGTCTTGGCAGGCCATCCTGGGGTCAATAATACCGCCAGATTGATAACTAGGAATTTTTGGTGGCCGACGGTGGTTAAGGACTGCAAAGAATATGTGTTAGCATGTGAGGTCTGTGCCCGCGCCGTCGTCCCATAACCGCCCTGCCGGCTGGCTCCAGTCCTTGCCCATCCCCGAGAGTCCATGGACCCACATCTCCATGGACTTCATTACGGACCTGCCGTCCTCAGAGGGAAAAACATGTATCTGGGTGGTGGTGGACAGGTTCAGTAAACAATGTCATTTTGTCCCCCTGTCGGGGTTACCTAACTCGGAAACGCTCAGTAAATTGTTTATTGTACATGTGGTACGTTTACACGGTGCCCCGGTCAATATTGTGTCTGACAGGGGTACCCAATTTGTGTCAAAATTCTGGAGGGCATTCTGTAAACGCATTGGTATTGAGCTATCTTTTTCCTCGGCTTACCACCCTGAAACCAATGGGCAAACCGAACGTGTCAACCAGGCTCTGGAGCAATACCTTCGCTGCTACGTCTCAGAACACCAGTCCGATTGGGCAGAACATCTGCCACTAGCCGAGTTTGCCCTAAATAATCAGTATCAGGACTCCATTAAGTCTACCCCCTTTTTCTGCAACCACGGGCTGCATCCGCGCTTTGGCTCATTCTCGGCCAGAATGTCAGAACTTCCTGGGGTAGAGAAAAATATACATCGTTTAAAAACCATTTGGTCTGAGGTAAACTCGAATTTGAAAGTGGCCCAGGTTAGACAGACCTCAGCAGCGAACAAACGGCGATCCAAAGGACCGCACCTGGGAGTTGGAGACAAGGTTTGGCTCTCCACCAAAAACATCAAGCTTAAAGTACCATCTGCCAAACTGGGTCCCAGATTTATTGGTCCATACGAGATTATAGAGGTGATTAACCCGGTGGCCTTCCGTTTAAAACTCCCTCAGTCTTTCAAATTACCCAATGTCTTCCACAAGTCTCTCCTCAAGTTGTATCGCTCCCCTATTCACCCTGTCCCGTCCCCTCCTCCTCCCGTTTCGGTCGGAGGGTCCTTGGAGTATGAAGTCCAGGGTGTCCTTGACTCCCGCCTTGTAAGAGGGTCTGTACAGTATCTGGTACACTGGAAGGGCTACGGCCCGGAGGAGAGGTCCTGGGTCCCTGCGAGGGACATCCATGCCAAGGCACTAATTAGAAGGTTTCACCTCCTTCACCCTAACAAACCAGGTTTTGAGGGTCCGGAGACCCCTCTTGGAAGGGGGGGTACTGTCACGTCTCCGTCAGATTTGGGGCCTGCTGTTCCGGTCGCAGCCACTAGGAGGCGCCGGACCGCCACTTCACCGTCAAACTCGGGGACGGCTGTTCCTGCCTTGGCCACAGGGAGGCGCCGTGGTCCGCCCATGAGTTATCGTGGTGACAGAGAGGTGGCTCCTGCGCAGGCATCTGGTGGGCGCAGGCTCCGCCCCTCTGTCAGTCATCAGGGGGTTACTGCATCGCCAGCTAGCCTGGTCCTGGGGGCGGCCCTAATGACATCACCACTCCAGGAACCTGTGAGGGATGACCTGATCCCTCAAATACCTTGGGACTGGTCTTGCAAGCCGCCGGATATATTCTTGGTTCCCCTGTGTGTTACGTAGTGATTGATTTCTGTTTGACTCTGACCTCAGCCTGGATTTCTGACCCCTCTATTGCCTGACGATTCTGTACCTCTGCTACTCTCCTGGTTTATGATTCTGACCTTGGCCTGGACTTCTGACTCTGCTTCTGCCTAACGATTCTGTACCTTTGCTGCCCTCCTGGTTTATGATTCTGACCTTGGCCTGGACTTCTGACTCTGCTTCTGCCTAACGTTTTTTGTACCTTGCTGCCCGACTGGTTTCGACCCGGATACTACCACGTTTTTGTCCTATTGGAACTCCCTTTCTGGCGACCGTCCTGCTCTGGCCACTGCTCCTATTCAGACTGCACCTCCTGGGCTCTGCTATAAATCCAGATCCCTGTATAGGGGTAAAGGGTATCAGTGTTTCTCGGGGTGTTGTCTGGCTGCAGCCCAGACCGCAGACAGACGTTACAGCTATTTTCCAATTGTTCCTGAAGGCTATAATAGTCTAAAGCCCCCGTCACACACAGCGATCTCGCTAGCGAGATCACTGCTGAGTCACAAGTTTTGTAACGCAACAGCGATCTCATCAGTGAGATCGCTGTGTGTGACACTTACCAGTGACCTGCCCCCATGCCGGGTATCGCTGATCGTCCTGCGTGTGGCAGGCGGGAGACCAGCGATGAGCGAGCTGGAGCTGGTAACCAAGGTAAACATCGGGTTTCTAAGCGTCGCTTGTTACCCGCGTGTCGCTGTCCTGATCGCTGGTGAAGCTGTCTGTTTGGCAGCTCACCAGCGATCATGTAGCGACAAACCAGCGATCCTGACAAGTTGATATCATTGTCAGGATCGCTGGTGAGTCGCTATGTGTGACGGGGCCCTAAGGAAACTTTTTTTAGCATAAACTCCAAACCATTCCATCTGCCATTAAGCCTACCCATATCCTCAGGATAGGACAATAATATTGGACATTATTAGAACAAAACCGTTGGCACAACCCTGGTAACCGGAGGTGGTGCACAAGTAGGATCCCAATCCGTGAACTTCAATTTATATAGACTTGGCACACACCAAAAAGATTCTGATGCAGAAAGGTGGTTTTAATGAATTGCAGTACATACATACAGACGTTTCGGTCTAGGACCTTCATCAATGTACAATAAGTTGTACTGTGAGCTCTTAGTGACTGGGCTTTAAGGGAGACACCAATACTGCAAGGAGGCACCTGCGGCCGTCCCACGTGGTTCTATATAACAAGTGGACGCAGTATCCGCCACGAATCCCTTGTCCCGTGGGATGGCCGCAGGTGCCTCCTTGCAGTATTGGTGTCTCCCTTAAAGCCCAGTCACTAAGAGCTCACAGTACAACTTATTGTACATTGATGAAGGTCCTAGACCGAAACGTCTGTATGTATGTACTGCAATTCATTAAAACCACCTTTCTGCATCAGAATCTTTTTGGTGTGTGCCAAGTCTATATAAATTTAATAATATTGGACAGACGTGGGGCCAACTTCTGGGACCGTCAAGCAGCTAATTGAACGTGAAGCTTCACTGAGTACTGATTTGTCATCCTAGTTTACAAGGCTTAGCCCGATATATTCAATAGTGACTATGATGGGTATCGCAACTCTACAGAGCTGTGTCTGGTATGGAGGATTCAGTGCTTACTGGTACATCAATGTCTCTTCAACCAGCTAATTGTGGGAATGCAATGAGTTGTGCAGTCACTGATCTTATATTAATGACCTACCTTAAAAATTGGCTGTCAATATAAAAGTCCATGGAAAATTCATTGCAGAAGAAAAGCACTTTGAGATAGTTGTAAGTGTTGTGTAATGCAGCAAGATGGTGTACTGCAACTGTATTATCACTAGGAATAATCAAACAAATTCCGCTTCCAGATAACCTCATACTAGTTGGAAAACACAAACGTAAAAATGACCTTCAATGCTAATGAAGTTGAGTGATAAATATTTGTATGTATTGTACTTTTATATCTAAATAGATGATTCTGCTCGTATCTGTTGAATGGCGGCCAACCCACTGAGTTTATTTGGTTCTTTGAACGTGAGGAAATCCTTGAGAGGTAAGGTAGTCATGCTGAGTCTACATCTGTAGTCTGAAACAATGAATGTATAAACATAATGATGTAGGTCTTGGACATTGACTTATGCGAAATTTTCCTGTAACTGCAGTCCATGTTGTTTCCTGAAGAGCAGATAATAAAAAAAGCTTCTGTTGTTCTGGAGCTTTTTCCATTTGCAGTACTTTGAAATAGAGAGATTATTTTTTAGAGAGACCTCACACAGAATATTGGCTTTTAACATTATGAAATAAATATTGCGTGTAAGCCTACCTATGTCTAGCTGGCTTTATGATAGCCTCTGAATACTTGAAGTAGAAAAATCTCTGAATCCAGGGTTCTTATTTACCTTGGCACTGAAAGAATCACTGTCTACTACTGAAATGGTGTCATCTGGCAGATAATAAAAACTGCATGTAGGAAGAAAAAAAAACACCTTTCAGAGAAACATTAGATTAAAGTATCAGAAAGCCTTAAGATGCAGCATTTCAATGATTAACAAAAGGCTTTGAAAGAGCGTAGAGAGCGATACACATTAAAAGACAATGAAGCATCAGTTTTCCTACAAATTAAAGTGTGCATTACATTACATTACACAATTGAGCACAGTGAGCTCATTACCTGGAATTCATGTACAGCTTAGAGAAGACAATCTAAAAAAATAAAAATATAAATAGAACGTGAACATCTTAATTATGGATGAGATGGACCTCACGCCAGTAAACACTATTCAATGAAACATTTTTCTGGCTGACTAGGTTGGCTTCAGCTCAACGGGTCCCACAGCCAAGGTCCTCTTGTATTCAGCTGTTATTGCTTGAAGGAGAGTCCAGCAAATGTAGTGACACTACGATGGGTCCTCCAGTACGAAAGTTGTTCTTTAGAGTGATGCTTTGGCCTGGTCAGTAGGTCACTTCAACATGGCAGTATTTGGTCAGTGTTCTGCACCAGTATCTTTAAATCAAATCCATAAGTATTCCAAAACAAAAATGAGATACAAATCTTTGCATTGTAGTTTTTGGCTTACAAATATTATTGCAAAATATATACCAAAACAGCCTTCGGAAAATGGCCATAGAGAAGGTGCTGACTAACAGTTTTCCCCCTATTACACTCATATGACCCAATAGAGTGTATGTTAGGGGGTTGTCCAAAGCAGATAACTCCTTTAAATGCTTGTTCTTCCTTATAGCTCTAGGGTTGGTGGTAGAGATTACAAAATCGTTAATAATCGTTTTGTTTGATTGTCTTCTTAAAATCTAAATTGCCCTCATCTAAGATTTCCAATTGCAAATGAGCAAGTTGAGTCAATGTGAATCAAATCTATATAACATTTTTAGAAATTCGCTGAACACTCTAAATTTGAACAATCAGTGATTTGATTCGTGCAAATCTCCGTCAGCATTTTACGCACTGCAAGAGATTGCATCAGTCAGCAAGGGCTCATATGACCTTGGGGGCAGCAGACTTCTACATAATATCTTGCATCTATCACATCAGATGTATAGCAGAACTAACTGAGAATGACTATCACATCCTGTAGAAAAGGCAGAGGCAGGAAATGTTGCAGCCATTTTGTGGGGAATCTGGATAGTGAATGAACGTCACAGCTTAGCTATAAGAAAGGGGGAGAAAACCAAAAAACATCAAGTTAACATTAAAATACTGTGTCACAGCACAGCAAGAAAGAACAGTTACCATCCTTTACCCATAGCAATATATGTTGAGGTCACTTTGACATTACTAAGCCTCTGTATGCATTTAATAGCTTGAATTTGATCACTTGGATAGCGTCCTGGGAGACCTCAGAGCGATATATAACTTTTTTCAGTGCAATTGGAGTATTTGCAATACACCGCAAATTGAATAAAGTTTGTACATTTTAATTTCGATACTTAGCTGTATTCATTTTAGCCCTTTTCCTTCATAGAAAGAAGCATTCCTTCTATTATCACTTTATATTTATCTGTTTGGTTTTTGGTATTGAATGTTTGTTTTTTTCTTCCACCAAACGTTACCATTTCCACAGTGAAGTATTTATTTTCTTATTACTCACTCATAACAATGTGACTAATGAAGCACCTGGCGACAGTTGTTCTATCTTTTCCATCTAGACTCAAAAACATTTACAACTTTTAAGGTTTAAAATCACTTGGGTTGCTTTCCTGACTTTTAATTTTTTGTAGATTTAGAGCCGCACCATATTTTTCAATTTTTACCAACTGATTTACTAAATGTACTTTTATTCTTTTGCTGCTTCTGTTTCCTAAGGGTACTTTTATTTAACTTTGCAGAATAATTGTTGTGAATTCTCTTTTATGTTTATCTATCTCCAGGTTTATGTTGCCCATTCTGAAAGCAGCAGGAACCCAAATTTCAGTCTTTTGTAAGTTGCTTTTTTGATAAAGACTGTTTTATCTGCTGCGGCTCTGCTAGTCTTCTCCCTGATGAACTGCTCTATATAGTTCTCGATACTTATTAGCTACGGCTATCCCTGCCCCCACCACTGTGTACAGTGTAGGCAACATTTGAAAGGAGTTTCTATGTTCTCTCCATGTTTGCATGGCTGTGTTCCAGTTTCCTCCCACACTCCAAAGACATAGTGATAGGGAATTGAGCACCAATGGGGACAGCTATGACAATAATGTGTGTAAAATACTGTGGAATATGATGATGCTATATAAGCAAAGTATAATAATACCTTATCAAATTATCACCTTGCAGAGATTTGCTTTTACTTTGACATTATCCTTTTCCCATCAACAAAGGTCAAAAAGTTCTAAATAAATAAATAAGCACTAGCAGCAATTTCTTTTTTTTTCCCTGATCCTGTGTAACTGGCTTTGCAATTATAGTGCATTAATATACTCACCAATCACTGACTTTTATGGTTTCCAGAGCAGCTCCGGTCCTCTTCTAGGTCACATAGTACTCTTCTTCTTTGCCGGCCCGCACAGGGACTGTTGTGTGGGGCGCTGCTATTTTCTCAGTGTAAGGCCGAGGTCACAGTTGCGAGAAACTCGCACGAATCTCGTGTCTCAATACCTGGCACTGCCGCCGCCACTCAGACCGGAACGCTCAGCTGCATAGAAATACATACAGCTGCACACTCCGGTCCCGAGTGCCGGCGGCAGTGCCAGGTATTGAGATGCGAAACTCGTGTGAGTTTCTCGCAAGTGTGACGCCAGCCTAATTGTCACCCTATTCCTCTTCTAGATAACGCAACTTCAATTCCAACTCGCCAGTTCGCACATTCATTTATGTGTCAACTGGAAGTTACTTTCACAATGTAAGTCTACGGAGCCTTGTTCTGAGTCTGTACAGGTTCACATTAGGAAAGTAGCACCGACCCGTACAATGAGCCGGCAAAGAAGAAGAGCACTCACGTGACCTATAAAAAGACCTGAACGTGCTGGAAACTTTCAGCCACCTTTACACTTTCAGTATTTGGTCAGTATTTTACATCAGTATTTTTAAGCTAAAATCAGGAGTAGAATAAGGAAAAGTATAATAGAAACGAGCCATCACTTCAGTGTTTGTAAGCCAAGATTAGGAGTGGGTGACATATACAGATGTAAAATATTGAATGTGTGAACATGGCCGAAGATTGCGATTGGCAAGTATTTTAACTCATCTACGCTACGTTGTATATTTGTACAGGATTAGGAAAAATAATAGTTGAGAATGCTTCATTAATTCCATTGTTATCCAATGTCATTAGACAATAACACAAGAAAAAGCCTATAGAGAGATGAATACTTTTGAAAACATTGTATACAAGACATTATTCATAACCAGGAATTTTTATTTGCAATGTAAAACACTGCTAGATGCTCCTCGAAAAAGACAAAACCAATGAATAGAGAAATGTAAATGCATGGAATACGCAGGAAGGAACAAAAGCAGCCCAGCAGTATGAATTTTTCATATTTATCCTCTTTTAACGCTTCCATTCCCATGGTGCACAATTTAGAACAATCACGTCCACCTCCCTTCTCTTTTTAGCTGGGCATGTGGTGCTCGGAGTTGCTATTTGTATCTCCACTCAAGCATGGGTAAAGGCCATGTCCCTCGGCTCCAAGCCTCACAGCACCATCACAACCATGCCTGAATGCAAGGCTCGAATTAAGTAGCAGTATCAGTCTGCCGCCGTTCTTCACCAGCTAATGACAGAGAAGACACTTGAACTGAGTGGCCCAAGCTGTCTAATGCTTCATATGAGAGCAAAATGTGAAAAAAAACTCTCCAAGTGCAAAAAAAAGCCTTCCACCTTCTAATTGACACAATTTATCCTAATTACTTCTCATAATGTGAGGGAGGTTTCATAAGGGATGTCCTTGATTAAATAGAATATGGCCTGTTGCAGAGAATGGTTATAATTTGTCTAAGGCAGCATTAATCCGCCTGGCCTCAGTTGTCAAGTGAAGCAGTGATATCGCAGTTGCTTCAGCAGTTTCTGGATGGAACATGAAAATTAGAACTGAATATATGTTATTATTTAATCATGTCTGTGCGCTTTCAGATTTGAACAAATGTAGTATGAAGGCTTCATAAAGAGAATATAGGTGATTGTACAAAGCCTGTACAGAGACAAAAAGAGTTCCTCAGTACTATGGAGCCCTAATGATTGCATGGGCCAACTTACCGTATGTTTTCCTTCAACCTAAATCTCCCATTTAAGAAAGGCCCACAAGTTCTCAATAGGGTTTAGGTCAGGTAAGGAAAGGGCCTTGTCTTTACTCTTTCATTTTTAAGGCCATTACTGGCTAGCCAAGCAGTGGAGACGTTGTTGCATATGATGGATCATGGTTCGTCATAAAAATCATGGTTATCTTGAAAGGTTCTGATATTTTCCTGAACCATTGCTTGAAGAAAGTGTCTTCTAAAACCTGGCAGTAGGTTTATGTTGGAATATGTTTGGTGCAACAACTCCATTCCTGTCTATGAGTGTTTAGTTGCTAGATTTGTATGCTGTTTACAAAGTTAGAAAAAAAACTCCCAGAGGCTCACACAGGGAGAGCATGTGACTGTATTTCCTGTTTTCCTGTGTCTGTGTATGAGAAAAGCAGCCTGCTGTAGATGCTGCACAGATAGAGACACACAAATGATTTATTCCTGATCTATTAAGCTTATCATATATTGTTCCTGTTTGTTCCTTAATAATGAAGCTCTGTTGTCACACGCGTGGAGAGTATCCTGAATAATCCACTGCCAACAGTTTAGGAGGTGACTTTGAGTCCATCTTCAATCTGAAAAGGTTCAACTAGGTTTAATACAGCCACTCAGGCTGCTCACATTCCCATGAGCAACATGGGGTTGTTGTTTTGAAAAAGGCTCCTGGGAATCTTTGGAAAAATAGTTGTTCTACTGTCAATGTAAGTTTCTGCAGTTAGTAAACCTAGAATGAATATTAGAAGGGTTCAAATTATCATACATTATTCCAACCTACACCATAATCTGGGGAGTAGGACCAGGCCCCAAAGGCCTTTTTATTGCGTTACCCTGGTGGCCTTGTTAGCATAAAAGAATGGCGGGTAGTGATCCATTCTGCATTGGAAGTGAAATTAGACCTCAAATACCAAGCTGAAGGCTTTAAACAGTGACTATACAAACCTTCCATATGTGATTGCATGAAATTGGCCACGAGCCAGACATTTAGCTACAGATGTTCCATTGACCTCACTCCAATTCTTTCTGCAGGGCAAGACGACAATGGAGGCAGAAATGGAGGTCTGCACTCTTCAGTGATGAGTCCAGCATTTGTATTGGATGGAATATTAGATGGAGATTTTCTACAGACCACGTGGGCAACGCCATGAAGTGGCCTTCACAAGGGTACCTGAAAGTGTCTGTTTGTCGAGCCATTATTGAACATGACAACACCAGGCTGCATGTTGCTCATTCTACTGTAAACACAAAAAATGTGCTACCATGGCCTGCAGCATCTCCGGACTTGTCTCCCATCTAGCATATCTGAGAGGTTATTGGTCGGCAATTGCAAAATGAGCTGTCAGCAGAGGATCTTGATGATTTGTCCAAGTGCATTCAGCGTGGCAGAGCATACCTCAGACAACCATTAATAACTTCCTTGATAGTAGCCAAAGCGTGTAAGTATGGAATTTCTACGCATGGTGCTCATAAATTTACTGAATAAATTGAGAATTTTTGTAATATTTGTCTCCATTTTTTCATAATTTGTGTATAATTAGCATGTCGACCCATCCTGTAATTTGCACATTTTCATGACTTTTTCTTCTAGGTGTTGCAATTTTAATGTTAAGTTGTGTATATGGTTTTAAGATATCAATGACCAGATAATGACCAAATAAAATATGTCAATACATTTTTCAGGCATTTTTTAAATGTAAGTTCATGGATAATAAATATGTGCGCATACAAGATTTATTTTTACTGTTTATAATGAATTACTCAGAGAAAAAAAAAGTATTTTTCTGTGCTTTGATAGAATAGTCTTTAGCTATGAAACAGCTGTTGGCATTTCAATTGACCAGCTATTCTCTACCCATGAGTCAATGTAACAGATCTGTTTGTTGTGCTATTAATACCACATGGGAACACTGAATATTAATGTGTTTTTTATTGAAATGAACGGCATTTTGGTTAGTGGATTTCATTATGTAGGATTTTATAAAGCAGATAAAATGAATTACATATTTTCGTGACACAGTAACACCCCTGACATAAAGAATGAATTACTGAGAAACTTTTCAAATAAGGCAGGGCAGTATTAGATCCGCTTTATGGAGCAATAATATGGACCTAAAGACTTCTATGCAGTCCTAACCCCATAATTTAGTACTGCATGAAGTATGAAAGGTACAATGAGAGCCTAAAGGTTCATAATACGGAGCCAAAACCCTGATGGCCTCCATGCTGTTCATGACTTTGCCTTGTTTAGGAGGCTTGTGAGTTTAATTTCAGGTTCGAATGGGTTGTAAGTGTAAGGTAGTATGCCAACAAGTAAACCACTTGACCCCTGTACAAATATTGTATATACTGGTGTAGTGTAATGGTTAAGTGCACAGCCTGGGAGACTGGGGTTCAAATCCTGGCTCTACCCTGTGGAAAACAAATTAAAGTAACTTATATACTCCTAATACTATACACTATACCAAAGTGTCACCGATGTGAGAGACTGTTGGACATGTTAAGGAGCTGAAACTCCTTCGTCCAATCTTAATGTGGATACCCTCAAATGAAAGCTGAAAGTCTGAACTTCAACTGCATCTGAATTGTTTTGTATAAAATTCATTGTGGTAATGTCTAGAACCAAAATTAGAAAAATGTTGTCTCTGTCCAAATATATATGGACCTAACTGTATCTTAGAGTTAGTGTCTATCAGGACTGGTAGGTCAAACCTAATAAAACTCTGAAGATTTGGTGAATGGTTTTACTTTTGGTAAACGTTCTGGAAGTTGGCAGAACAATTTGTCACTAAATCATATGTCAGCGTCTGAAGTGAATCCCTCTCCTTCAAGCCACGAAGAACAATGGTATCCACCAAGTTGGTAAAGTGTCTAAATTGGTAAATTGCTAATCCTAGCTGCATACACAATGGCATAGTAGGGACTATCACTTTTACAAAAATGCAGACATGTTAATAACTTATGGGTATATTTTCAATGGCAACTATATTCTCTCTAATTGGTGGGCACGTCATCTACCCCAGCCACAAAAATCACTGTGCAATCAGTCAGAACATGCCAAACACCACTCATTAGGCTCGGCAAGATATTCAGACACGCCTCTCCTTATTGGCATCAGACTCCCTTTTATGAACTGTCTCAAACATGATGATGCTGTGCAGTGATGTCTCTATTCACAGTTTCCCTTGTAGCACCATGCTATTAATCTGCCTGCCAGGTTCCTCCATGTCTATGTCTGAACGACACAAAGACTTTCTATTCTGCAGTCAATGAATGAAAACTGTCTTGGCAGCACTTCATGGTATGGTGACTTACCATCTAGTCAACTTGCAAGGCAAGAACAACACATATACTATCCGTTTCCAATATATTCATGAACATGTACATGCCAACTATCGAGCAGTCTCTCAGCTAATTTGTGTGTGCACTCAGAGGGATCAGTCATCAGGTTTTTTATATGAAATCCGAGAGCAGCATGATATAGTGCCAAAGACCCTGATTCCAGTGATGTGTCACTTATTGGTTTACTTGTGGTCATTTTGATAAAATCACTTTTATCTGCTGTAGATCTATAAGTTCTCTGAATGCTGAGCTGTGTGTGATCCCACCCACACCACTGATTGGTCTATTTCTCTGTACACTGTTCATTGGCAGAAAGCTGTTTTAATCAATGTTGGGGGGGTGAGGTTACACAGAGCAGAAGGATTAAATTGCACAAGACAAGTAGTCCGCTAGTGATAATCTCCTGCTGATAAAACACTAATTTTATTGAAACAACAACATACAGCACAGTAAGTGAAAAATCACAGGAATCAGTGTCTCTGTCCCTGTGCCGTTCTCAGATTACATAACAATAACCTCCTGACATATTCCTTTTACATAAACAGTGAACCAATAATGAAGGAAACCATTGCAGTCCATTTTGCTGCTTAGGTGGGGAACTCACAGCTCTTCCTCTGGAACTTTTGTTTGCCATACAGATTAGTATATGCACAATTATGGAGGGATAGTAGATAATTCCATAAACAGTAGTCACCTAGCAATTGCAAGGACAAATAGTGGTGCCAGTTAAAAACAGTGTAACATTGGTGCATGAAATACCAGCTTATGCAAATCCATCTATGGTGATTGTCTTGCTCTTTTAGTGACTTTACTGTTACAAAACGACATGATTATTATTATTAACATTGGTTCACTCCATAGAACTGTTATCAAATTGTATTTTTTAAAAACCAGGATAAAAAAATGTGATTCAGCACAGAAGACACCATGATGGCGAACTGTTTGATTATGTCAGACAGAAGCAACATTGTTTCCTTTATAGATTATTTGACTGATGCCAACACAAGATGCGAGAAGTAATTCCACCCGAGCTGCAGATGAAAGGAGCCACATTACAGACAACACAGATAAAAATTATATGGATTGTGATCACAGTCATCTTTTCCTAAACTACCCGGTGTTTGCTTTAAAGCTTTCTTCTTCTGACAGATTCCAAGCACTCATGTAGAAGATACTGAAAATAAACAACCTGGCGAAGATGCAGGTAAAATCCAAGCAATATAAAAACATTACAACCAAGAGCTTAGTACAGCATATGCTCAATGATGTTTAAAGATCACGGCTATAAAAGATCATGGTCTCATTAAAGATAATAATCTGATAATGATTCTCTTGTACATTTAATCTTGGCAATGCCTGCCACTTTCCTCCTCTGTATTCGACTGCTGAGCACATTCTGTATAAACCACATACATACATGTATGTATAAATATATCTGTATAAATAGATATATATATATATAGATATACTGTATATTTAAATGTATGTCTATATCTATATTCTCTCTCTATATATATGTAGATATATAAATATATATACATTGCTCAAAAAAATAAAGGAAAAACTAAAATACCACATCCTAGATATCTCTGAATGAAATATTCCAGTTGCAAATTTTTATTCATTGCATAGTGGACTGTGTTCAGAACAATAAAACATATCAATTATCAATGTAAATCAAAATGAATATCCCATAGAGGTCTGGATTTGGAATGATACTCAAAATCAAAGTGGAAAATCAAATTACCGGCTGATCCAACTTCAGTGGAAATGCCTCATGACAAGGAAAAGATGCTCAGTATTGAGTGTGGCCTCCACGTGCCTGTATGACCTCCCTACTGTACAACGCCTGGGCATGCTCCTGATGAGGCAGCGGATGGTCTCCTGAGGGATCTCCTCCCAGACTTGGACTAAAGCATCTCCTGGACAGTCTGTGGTGCAACGTGATGTTGGTGCGTGCCAGTCCATAGCTTCAATGCCTTCATCTTGCGGAAACTGCTGACACACTCCAGCCACGAGGTCTGGCATTGTACTGCATTAGGAGGAACCCAGGGCAAATCGCACCAGCATTTGGTTTCACAAGGGGTCTGAGGATCTCATCTCGGTACCTAATGGCAGTCAGGCTACCTCTGGCGAGCACATGGAGGGCTGTGTGGCCCTCCAAAGAAATGCCACCCCACACCATTACTGACCCACTGTCAAACCAGTCATGCTGAAGGATGTTGCAGGCAGCAGATCGCTCTCAACGTCATCTCCAGACTCTGTCACTGGTTTAATCTGTGAAGAGCACAGGGCACCAGTGGCGAATTTACCAATCCTGGTGTTCTGTGGCAAATGCCAAGCGTCCTGCATGGTGTTGGGCTGTGAGCACAACCCCATCTGTGGACGTCAGGTACTCAGACCATCGTCATGGAGTCGGTTTCTAACCGTTTGCAGACATATGCACATTTGTGGCCTGCTGGAGGTCATTTTGCAGGGCTCTGGCAGTGCTCCTCCTGTTCCTCCTTGCAAAAAGGCGGAGGTAGCGGTCCTGCTGCTGGGTTGTTGCCCTCCTATGGCCCCCTTCACATCTCCTGGTGTACTGGCCTGTCTCCTGGTAGCGCCTCCAGCCTCTGGACACTACGCTGACAGACACAGCAAACCTTCTTTGTTGTGAATTCTCTTACTTCTGAGTCGGGGTTCCCTTTGGTGGTTACTGTGGGTAGTGGAGCTGGCTGGATTGACAGAGGTCTGCCACCTGACGACGATGATTGGAAATCTGGGGTTACTGATTGGGAGTATTTAAGTGAGCAGGCTTCCCTCAGTTGCTGCTGGTGATTGTTTCTTCCTGTTCATTTGGAGGTCTGCTGTCTCCTGCCTGATCCTGCATTTTTCAGTTAAGTTCAGTCTTTTGCTAATCCTTTGCATCTGATCTGGTTTTGCCTTTTTCTGCTTTCTGCCTTCTTGTGAGGGCCCAGCGTGCTCCCTGCTGGGTCAGTGCTGGACCCCACTCCATATGTTACAGCTTGTGTCAGTTTGTTCATTCCCCTGTTATATTAGTCCCTTTTGCTTTGCTGCCAGTTTACACCAGAATGCTGATACAGTGGGGGGAGAGGTCGTGAGACCTCAGTGTTTTTGTGCATCAGTCGAGTTGGATTTTTTAGGGTTTTTGCATGATTGCAGACAGTGTCTTTCCTGTCCTATCCTGTCTAGACAGTTTTGACCCCATCATTTGCTCAGTCTATTTTCTACCTGTGTTTGTGCCTCATCTTGTCTCACCGACAATATATGTTTGGGGGCTATCTATTCCTTTGGGGTTCTACTCCGGGGCAGTTTAGATTTCACCTTACTTGCTTTAGGCTTAGTTAGCTCTCCGGCTGTGCCGAGGCATCTAGGGCATCGTAGGCATGCCCCACGGCTACTGCTAGTTGTGTTGTTAGGATTAGGGGTCTGCAATCCGCTAAGTTACCAACTTTTTTGGTTTCCTGGTGGCCTGGCCAATTCCTGCCATCCTCCTCGGTGACCAGTTCATAACACTTCTTGCCACAGCTCGCATTGATGTGCCATCCTGGATGAGCTGTACTACCTGAGGTGGGTGGGTTGTAGAGCTCATCTCATGCTACCATGAGTGTGAAAGCACAGCCAACATTCAAAAGTGACCAAAACATCAGCCAGAAAGCATTGGTACTGAGATGTGGTCTGTGGTCCCCACCTGCAGAACCACTCCTTTATTGAGGGTGTCTTGATAATTGCCAATAATTTCCATCTGTTGTCTAATCCTTTTGCACAACAGCATGTGAAATAGATTGTCAAACAGTGTTGCTTCCTAAGTGGACAGATTGATTTCATTGGAGTTATATTCTGTTGTTTAAGCGTTCCCTTTATTTTTTTGAGCAGTGAATATGCACATACTCACAGTATATGCATGTATATACATGTACAAAATGTTATACCCATCACTAATAACAAATAGTAGAGTTTATAATGAGTTCTAAAGACATGTTTGAAGAATGTCTGATAAAGATATATCGATATAAATCATTGATGTTAGCCTAATATACACTGAAGCATAGTCTTTGGTATTACAGCAGGCACATGGATGTAAGAAAACAAAGAGTGAACATGACTTATTCAGGCAGATTTACGATTTTGAGTGCAGTCTTTAGAGCAAATTATCTCATCTAACTTTTGACCTATTTGTCATGTGTTAAGAGGGAATATATCATCAAAAAATGACATATTGTAAAAATTAGTGTTTTTTTGGTTTTCAGCAATGTGTTTTTCTCATATCATCATAACCTATGAAATTTATAAAAAATAAAAATGAGTAATCTTGCAGTTCTCACACTGGCCATTTCGGGTCTTTATGACTGATACTTCCTGCTAGTTTAGGAAATTTAGATTTACATTAGCGGCAATAGACAGACTCTGAACTTTTTTTTATGTATTGAAGAATCTAATGAGTGTGTGTGGACATCTGCAGAAAACATGTAGAAAAAAGCAGCAGAAAAAGCTCAGCTTTTACGCTACTTGTGAACACGGCCTCAGCGTTACATTTTTAATACATATTTTAATGTTTAACAGAGAAAAAATCACGCATTTTTTTGCGCTATTTATCGATCACCATAAGTAATTGGATCACTGTGATGTGCGGTTTGTTACGATTACAGCAACACCAAATATGCAGGTTTTTTTTTGCTGATTTGTGATATTTATTATTGTTTAAAGAAGTGCATTAAAAATGACATTATTGTAGTTTTTCTTTTTCATTATTTTTTAGTAATTTTATAGGAATAAAAAAACTTTCTATTATTTTCCCTCTAGAATACAGGGACATACTGTAGAAATGCACTGCTATGTACAGATGTATCTCTGTATACTAGTGTAATCTACCTATAAGCGTAGAGCCTTCAATGCAGAATCAAGTATACGATATCATCCCATACCTATCAGAACAGGTTGTGGCTCATAATTTTAGCTACTGCCTGCCAAGAAGCACACAATGGGTTTGATTCCCAAAGAGACAAGATATCGCCAAAAAAACAGAGAATGTCATTTTTGTAATTGTCTTTCATTATTTTTCAGTTTTTTATAGGAACAAAAAAATCTGACTTTTTCTTCACCTCTAGAATACAGGGACATAGGAATGCACTGCTATGTACAGATGTATCTCTATGTACCAGCATAATCTGTTTGCAGGTTCAGAGTCTGCAATGTTCTTCAAGTATACACAGTTCTCCTGTTGTCATCAGCGCAGGCTGTGACTCATAGCCTTAGTTACTGCCTGCAAAAATAGAGGCCATGGATTCAAATCCCAGAGAGACTAGATCTCAAAAATTGAATTGAGATATCAGCCTAGACCCCTGAGGAGGAGCCATGGAGCGATGAAAAGAAGTTTCTGAGAGTGTGGAAGTCAGGACAAAGTCTTGACATAGTGGGACTGATCCCTCAAATTGTGACAGTCCTCGTGAATCCAGGATCGTTTGGAATTAAACTGGTGGCCATGTCTATGACTCACCCTGATGTAATTTATGGGAGCCCTGAGTCCTTAGACCAGGGGTGGGGAATCTTTTTTCTGCCAAGGGCGATTTGGATGTTTATACCATCCTTCGGGGCCATACAAACTCCGCCCACAAAGTACATCCTGACTCTGGCACTGGTGTCAGGACGTAATCTGTCATTGCAAGCCCTTCAGTGTTCAGTAGTGAACACTGCATGTGTGTGCTCACAGAGCAAGAAGAAATTAATGAGCTGGTGCTAATCAACATAAAACTCCCTGCCAAAGTACTGCAGTCCCTGAGAATCTGCCCGGGGGCCGGATTAAAGGTCATCGAGGGCCATTTCCTGGGGCCTGAGGTTCCCCACCCCTGCCTTAGACAGTAAGTACAAAACCCATGATCTATTGTAGAGAGCCATGAGCATGCATGACCTCTTCCTCTTTAGAGTAAACTCAAACAGTTTTTTTTACGTTGATGATTTAGAAGTAGGTTTTACTGCAAAATCCACATAAAAATATTTAAGTACCGTATTCTGAATATATTATTGTTTATAATGGTAATAATATTTCCTTACTATTGGTTCTACTAGCAAATGTTGAAAACAAATTGTATCAGCAATAGTGTGGTCAGTTAGGCCCACCAGTATGTTGGGGTAGCTATTTAGGGAGGGCTAAATTAACCTTCACGGTTGAGCAAGTGATTTTCAAATTAATCCACAGAGTGTTGCTAGCAACTCAAATTACCACACGGAGACGGGGGTCTCTGTACGGGAGGATCGAGACAAATCACTAAGCCCCTTTATTTTAGTCACTTCTTTTATAACATTTTGCTTAATTATGCAAAGTTCTCAACTACCAATAACTTCATTTCACTTTGTAAGCCAATAATATTGCAAGAAAACCGGAAACTAACAGATACTTAAGGAGGCTAACAGTGGCAACAATGGCAAAAGACACCCGCTCATATATATATATATTTTTTGGACTGTTTTGGGCCCCTTGTGGCATCTGTGGGAAAGGCATGAAAAATACAGATTTCCTCACTGTCTTCATCTACATAGGGATTATATAACGTAAGAGCCATCTGACCATCATCTTGGAATTGTATTCCGGAGCGGAACTGTGATAATAAATCTGCCCCTAGTAAATTTACAGGACATGTTGGAGAGATTACAAACTGAATAGTAACCTCGGGGAAGGGTTTTATGGGGTTTATAAAAGTATATTAATTGGGTCTGCCATCTACTCCAATTAAAACAGTGGCCTGTATGACAATCTCTATAAAAGTGTCCGAATCGGGCACAGCGCCAGAATTGCTTACGAGAATTAGCAGGGTTCCCAGTCATAGGATTGGAAGAGATATTGGAGCGCTGGAGCTGGAGTTTGAGGGGGAGCTGTGTGTTCACAGCTGCAGTGGGGGCGATGTGGGAGGGGGAGCTGGGATTGGAGGGAGAACTGGAGCAGCTGCAGTTGCTAGCTTGCTTTTTTTTTTTTCTTTCCCTGCTGATACAGAGCTGGTTAAAGTCTTCAGAAAACTTTTTTTCTTCTCTGGATCTGGTAAATGGAAGGGGGTGGATACTCATAACCACTAGCAATATTAGGCATAACGGGGACTAAGGCTGGCGGCAGTGGCTGATAATAGATACCGTGAGTGTTTAACAAAGAAAAGGTGGGGGCTGCGACTCCCGGTCTCCTTGTACAATTGTCATCTAGCAGGGAGACCTCTTTTTTCAAATCATCACTTTTAACTATTTGCCTGCCTGACACATTAGTATCAATCTTAGTTCCTTCTTATCCAATCACTTTCTCACACCACAGTCACTTTCTTGAACCACAATACATCCAGTCCTTGCCATAATAATAGACAATTTTTCCTTCTTCAACATAGCAGTAACAGAAACAATCAGAATTCACTTTCTCTGTTCTTCCTAACACCTTCGTCACACAATTCATGTGTCAAGCCACAAAATTCTTCTTTTCCTTCCACGGATTCTCTCATTTAGAGCTAAATATCCTTACTTCAGTTGTGCACAGATCTGGAGCGGCCTTTTCAGTCTGTTCCACAGGGTCAATAATCCCCCTCTGGGATTGCCCAAAATTTGCAGTACTCAGTGAAAGGAGGAGGGCGTCTCAGACTATCCCTCCGGACACCTCTGGTTATATATATCTATCTATATATACCTGAGTTACGTATCCTACCCAGCCTTCGATCACTTCACCACGCCTGACTCTAATAGTGAATTCAGGACTTCAGGATATTTTGACTATAAAGAGAGCCACAATCACTGGTCAATCCGAGGTGTCCGGATTGAGGTACGGTTCGAGCACTGGGCCCCCAACGGGACTGCACCTCTATATGATTCCACCCATGAATCACCCCACCACGGGGACAAATCTCAGATCCTCTTTGCAGCAACAAGCACAGGAAAACCACACCAACGGTCAGTCTGAACAGTATAACTGCCAACTTACCGTGGTTGTTGTGGGGGATGATCAGTCCCAATTTTCCAGCACCTGTGTTCACTCCGAGGGTCCTTTGTCTTGCTGTCCTCCGGGGGCAGAGGCATCCCTGTTCGGGGGTCCCACGTTGGGCGGCCAGCTGTCGGGGTAACTATTTAGGGAGGGCTAAATTAACCCTTCACGGTTGAGCCAGTGATTTCCAAATTAATCCACAGAGTGTTGCTAGCAACTCAAATTACCACACGGAGACGGGGGTCTCTATACGAGAGGATCGAGACAGATCACTAAGCCCCTTTATTTTAGTCACTTCTTTTATAACATTTTGCTTAATTATGCAAAGTTCTCAACTACCAATAACTTAATTTCACTTTGTAAGCCAATAATATTGCAAGAAAACCGGAAACTACATATATGTCCGTATCCAAATAGAAAGTAGTATAATGGCATATTCTTCAGAATTCTACACCACCGCCTCCCTTATCTTGCACCTGATGGGAACAGTCTGGTTTCATGACAGTTTGAACTTTTACCTAATTACAAAATTTATCTTACAGCAACAAAAATGGAGAAACGAAACCTTCAGAGAATGGACAAAAGAAACTTCAGCTTTGATTTTAGTTTTAACCCTTCACAAGTAAATACTCTCAGGAACAACAGGTATTAGCAAGGAGAGGTCTCATAAACTAAAACATAACTTTTATTATGATTACTAAAAATACTTGGATGAGGTAATAACAAAAGAAAAACATAACCAGTGATAAAGTGCTTGTGCTAAAGTTTAACCAGTGCTCAATAAAGAAATGGCTTTCTCTCACCAGTTTCAATTGTTTAGATCCTCAGCAGGTTGGATACACGCAGGAGCAGATAAAATATATGTATGGGGGTGGGGAATCCTGTCATCACCTGTCATGCCCCTGTATAGTTCCTGCCCTCACAAGGGCAGTACCCAAGAGAAACTGCTAAGATGTATGCACCAATGAATATACACCTCCCTGCTAGTGATGGGCGAGTAGCATTGGCGCTTGGATCTCCCCGAGCATGCTTGGGTGGTATCCGAGTATTTTGGTGTGCTCAGAGATTTATTTTTTGTCGTCTCAGCTGCATGATTTGCGATTTGCAGACAGGATGAATACATGTGGGAATTCCCTAACAAACAGGCATTCCTCACATGTATTCAAGCTGTCTAGCAGTCGCAATTCATGTAGCTGAGGCGTTGAAAACTAAAACTCCGAGCAGCACGCCAAAATACTCGGAGACCACCCGAGCATGCTCGGGGAGACCCGAGCAACGAGTATACTCGCTCGTCACTACTCCCTGCGTGTTTCTTCCCCCGTGTTTGGGATTCAACAGAGGAGTAGAAGATATGTGGGGAAAGATCAATACAATGGGATCCTGCAGTGGCAGGGAGCCCACATTTAGATATGACCAGTACTGTCACAGCTCATCAAAAAAGAAACGTGGTACACCAAAGAATATTTTACCCTGGTTTTTATGTGGATTTAGGAGAAGAATCTTTTCTTAAATCTTCATAAAAAGAAATCTGAACTTGCCATCAGAGTGCTAATTGGCGGAGTTAAGAGTACTTTAAAGGGGATCTGTCACCTCATTTTAGCCCTATCAGCTGTGGCCACAGCCATCAGTGGCATATCTACAGCATTCTGTAGTGCTGTAGGTAAGCCCCCAATGTAACTGAAAGATAAGAAAAGAGAGTTATATTATACTCACCCCGGCGCTCAGTCCGGTCTGATGGGTGTCGCTGTCCCATCCGGCGCCTCTCCAATACGATGAGGGCAGAACAGAGTACTGCAGTGCGCAGGCGCCGGACCACTCTGACCTTTCCTGGCGCCTGTGCACTGCAGTACTTTACTCTGCCCTCAACAGGGCAGATAAAGTACATGTGCGCAGGAGCCGAGGGAGAAGCAAGGAGGAGGACGGCATCGCTAGAAGATAGGATGCGTCGGACTGGACCACGACACCCACTGCACCCGCCCCCCAGTGAGTATAATCTAACGTGTTTTTCTTATCTTTCAGGTTTCATCGGGGGCTTATCTACAGCATTACAGAATGCTGTAGATAAGCCCCTGATGGCTGTGGCCCCAGCTTATGGGGCAAAAATGGGGTGACAGATTCCCTTTAAGTAGAATTTGCACCTATCAGTCATTTATGGCGCAAACTTGCAATATACCATAAATGCCACAGAACAGAGGTGGGGAAGCTGAAGCTGAGGGCCATTTGCGTTGTCCTTCTCTGTGGCCCCTGGGCAAAGTTTTTAGTAATTGTTCTGACAATTGTAGGACAGAGTGAAGTGCCCTGAATATACTGGAAATATAACCCTATGATTATTTAATAGTTTTCATCAGGGTCAAAATTTTTTTTGGGTGAAACCTATTATGAATGAAAGCCCATAATGTGAATAGAGCCTTACAGAACTGAGAATGACACTGAATTAAATTGTTAGAGATGCCCGTGTTTGTTTAATTCTACCAACTATTCAATGGAAAAAAGTGATCCAGGAGATATTCTGAACCATTCACATCTATTCTAAACCCCTGATAATTATACCACATGTTCTGGTATCATTTTTAAAACCAAGGATCTTTTACTACTGCTATGTATGCAATAAATACAATAGCAAAACCATCAACTAAAACATGCACAATAATGAAATGATGTGAATAACGTAGCCCATTGTTCCTGGAGTAACTACGTTTCTTTCACTGAAGGCTGTGACCTAGAGAATGAGTCTTTTTATATACAGTATATACCATGTGTATTCATTTTGGCTTAACACAACGCTCTTGTCTTCTTAGGGCTTTCTTAGTCCATTAATAACACATTCTGTTATATAAAACAATACCAGATAGAGCTGCCTGTATGAATCCTATTTATGCATTTATTAACATTTCCTTTTCATTGCAGAGGTCGACAATGTGGTGCTTCCATTAGAATAGCCCAGTGAACCGGGAGATCACTCACTACAACATGTATTCTTCCTCCATACAATTAAATTAGAGAGGACTGAAGCTGAAGACAATAATCACTATATTAGAGCATCCATTATCAGAGAGTTCACATCACAGAATACCCTGATTACTTCTGGATCTTTAGACCTCTGGCTCTACAATTTCCACTCAATGCAAAAAAAAAAAAAAAAAATAGAAAATAAAATGTCGATTTTGAAGATACCTAGAGTGAATGTTTATTTTTCTGATACAAATCACCTCCATTGATATAGTTGAAATCTTTCCCTCTGTCTGTAGTCATCACTAGAAGGGAGTTAATGGGATTGATTAGGATTTTTAAAAAATTAGGCTTAAAAGAGAATATGATAAAATAGCAAATAATAACTTATAGTCGCGTGGTAAATCTGTCTCAGCTCCTATTCTGCAGACAATGATTTGCTTCATCGGTCACATGCAGAGCAGGGTTTGGCTGGGGCATTTCCTGCATCCATGGTTGGCAAATCCTTACTGCGGGCATATCACGAAGAGTGATGGGACCGACAGAGTGCCAGCACTTGAGTGAAGCACAGAATATAATCAACAAGTTGATAAAATGGAGCCGCTTTATAGATAATAATCCCAGCATGCGTTTACTTGTTTGTAGACAATTGTCACGGTTCCACCCCTCAGTGTGTCTGAGATGCAGCTATTGACAGCTCAGCCATCCAATTTGGCTGAGCTGTCAATAACTGCTTTGATTGACAGCTCAGTAATCCAGTCATGTGCAACGACGTGCTGAGCTGTCAATGTGTTGATTGACAGCTCGACTCTCCAATCTGAGACTGGGAGGCACTGGCTGCGTCCAAGTGTTCATTATCCCACATAATTGCCATGCTACTTAACTGCGCTGTTTCTCCCAGACCTCTGCTAGACGTACATTCATCTAGTAAGGTTTGTTCTCTATGTGCCTTGAGTTCTGTATACTTGATCTTCCGTTGCCTGACCTTGAACCTTGATCTGGCCATCCTTCTGTTTAACCCCTTCAGCTCTGATCCGTTATCCTCCGGGTATTCTGACCTCGGAACGTTACCTGACCTCTTTTTTGTATCTTCCTTCTGTTTATGACGTACCCTCCTGGCTTCTGAACTAGGAGTCCTTGATTATTCTGACTCATGGCTCGGCCATGAGAAGTGACTAGCGACACAACAATATTCGTGTATCTGAGTTGCAAGATGTGTGGAATGAACTTGAGTATTCCAGTGTGTCTTGAATTTCAATTTTGTGTGATTCCATCACAAGAAGATAACTTTAGTCATAGGCATGTAAGGAGGAAGACCGAGCGGCTGGTGCCTGCATCATGCCGGGTCCAGAACTGCTGAGGCTCTGCCCCATGTTGCCAGGGGGAAAGTATAGTAGACTGGACAGGCCCCATGACCCAGGGAGAGGGGGCGTGGCTAAGCCAGGAAGTGAGGAGAAAGCGTGCGAAGGAACAGCTAGTTTCCTGCCATCAGGGAGAGTGCAGGAGTGTGTGCAGCGCGCTCCGCACTCAGAGCAGCAGCGCAGAGAAGGACTGCGGCCAGGCTTACTCACACGCTCCAGCGGGATAGTGACGATGGAGAGCACCTTGCGCCCAGATAAATGTAGGGCAGCGCTCGTGCTGAGAAGTGTGGGCCGGCTACTGGAGACTGAGGTGTGATTCATTTTGCTGGCCAGCGTGCATCAGCCCATGCTTTGTACAGGGACACTGTCATCTTTCTTCCCTTTAGCTGTGCAGACTTATGGACTAGGGGCTCAGCGGGCAAAACCGGAGACCGCCCGTTGTCACCAGAAGTTGAATCGTTAATTGTTTGACCACATCTCAGGATACTACGCCGGTCGTTGCCGGTACTACAACCCCCATCGGACTGTGTACTGATGAGGACCAGCGGAGACCACGATAAGTGCCTTTTAAACCTCAGACTGTTGAATTAACCCTTGTTCTTCCCGTAATTCTTGTTTACTATTTATCAACTCCCTGCGAGGAGATTATTTGCATATTTACTGTTACATTAAACAATATTCTTATACAGCATTGCTCTGCAATCCCTGCGTACTGCATTTCTGCACCTGCTTACAGGCATATAGCAATAAATTTACTATATAGGTGTCCTGACAAGTTGTTGCATACAATAGCAGATTTCTAATAACATGCCATCATATCTGGTTTGTAACTTTTAGGGAAGGTTAATAATAATAGTAATTTTATTTCTATAGCGCCAACATATTCCGCAGCACTTTACATTATAGAAGGGACTTCTACAGACAAGCACAGTATAGCATTACAGCACAGCATAGCAATAAACACATAGATCAAAACGGATACCAAGAGGAATGAGGGCCCTGCTCGCAAGCTTACAATCTATAAGGAAAAAGGGGAGACACCAAAGGGGGATGGTAACAATTGCTTTTATTCTTTTTATTGTGTGGACTATACCTAGTTTAAGAAGGTGTTCCTGTTGCTTTATGAACCAGGTAGCAGTCTAAATATGTAACAGTACAGACACAGACGGATATTAAATGCAAAAAACATGTGAGAACATGATGCGAGGAACCTGGTTATGGTAAAAAATTTTGAAATGAACCACACAGGGATATTGTAGTGAAACCTCCACCAGGGGGAGCTGGTGAGGGAAGAGAGGTTACACACTAAGAGCAGCAACCCTGAGCAACAGCACAGGTGCCCCAGGTAACGAGAGAGAATAGTCAGACGAACCGAGTCAGAAACTAGCAGGAGCAGACGTACCAGAAGGAGCAGCAATACACGTAGTCAAAATACCAAAGCCGAGAGTCAGAAAGCCAGAACATGAGCACGGGGTCCAAAACGTGAGACGAAATACGTGGTCGGGGTACAAGCCAGGGAGTCAGATGCCAGAGAGGGAACGTAACAGCAGAGACGAATACCAAGAGACGGGGTCAGAAATCAGTCCGGGTCATACATGTGAATATCAGTCAAAGGCAGGAGGATCACCAGGGTACAAGGGTCAGCGGCTCTAAACTGCAAGCTTGAGCTATCACTAACACTGGTCAGCAGGCTGTGAGGGATTGAAATAGCCCAGCTAGCTCCAGAACGAGGCTGAGGAGATTAACCCCCGCATGACCAGTCCGGAGTGAAGACAGCAGAAGATAAACTCCGGACTGGACCATGACAGTACCCCCCTCTCAATGGGGGGCCACTGGACCCCCAGGCTTCCCTGGATGACGAGCGTGAAAGGCCCGAACCAACTGATCCGCATGGACCGAACGCGCCGGCACCCATGACCGATCCTCAGAACCGTATCCTTTCCAATGGACCAAGTACTGAAGTGAACGACGGAGCATACGAGAATCCACCACCTGTTCCACCTCGTACTCGGTCTGCCCATCTACCATAACAGGCGGCGGGTGCGAGGGAGACTCGTCAGAGGAAGGCACCGACGGCTTCAGAAGCGCTTTATGGAACATATTAGGAATCCATAATGACGGAGGCAACCGCAGGCGAAAGACCACAGGATTAATCACCTCTAAAATCTCATACGGACCAATAAACTTGGGACCCAACTTAGCAGAGGGAATTCTCAGCCTTATGTTTTTGGTGGATAACCATACCTTATCCCCCTCCAGATAAGTCGGCCCCACTGAGCGTCGTTTATCCGCAAAAAACTTATATTTGCCCTGAGCCTCCCCAATGTTTCTCTGAACTTCCCGCCAAACCTCCTCCAACCGCAAAAAGGCTGAATCAGCCCCTGGACACTCCGAATCTAGTCTGGAGAATTCACCAAAATGAGGGTGAAACCCATAGTTGCAGAAGAAAGGAGAAGTACCAGTAGACTGATTGACACGATTATTGATGGCGAATTCCGCCATAGGTATCACAGAGCACCAATCATCCTGTCTGGATGTGACAAGACACCGCAGGATCTGCTCTAAAGACTGATTGGTCCTTTCAGTCTGACCATTGGTCTCGGGATGGTAGGCCGATGAAAAGGTCAGACTGATGCACAGCCTTTTACAAAAAGCTCTCCAGAATTCTGACACGAATTGCACCCCTCTATCAGATACCACACTGACAGGCACACCATGCAACCGAATCACATGCTCAATGAATAGCTTAGATAGAGTCTCAGCATTAGGAAGGCCCGTTAAGGGTACAAAATGCGCTTGTTTACTGAACCTATCCACAACTACCCAGATCACGGTTTTGCCATTAGAGGGTGGGAGATCGGTGATAAAATCCATGGACAGGTGAGTCCACGGTCTATCCGGAATTGGCAGTGGCACCAATTCCCCGTTGGAGCAGTCATGAAACGTTCTTTTAACAAAGAAAACGCCGCCACAGCTGGAGCTGACCACTTTTTAAGATCCGCTCCCTTTTGGGTGAGATCAGTGAGGGGTTTGACCACTTGAGAGAACCCCTTGATGAATTTTCTGTAATAATTGGCAAAACCCAGAAATCGCTGAAGACCCTTGAGATCTCTGGGTTGCACCCAATCCACAATGGCCTGTACCTTCCTAGGGTCCATACGAAACCCCTCAGCGGACAGGATGACCCCTAGAAAGGACAATTCTTGAGTAAAAAATGAACACTTCTCCAATTTGGCAAAGAGTGAGTTCTCCCTGAGCCTCTGGAGAACCACATGAAGATGACCCATATGACTTTGTCTATCAGAAGAATATATAAGTATATCGTCAAGATAAACAACTACAAAGCGTCCAATGAAATCAGAAAAAACATGGTTAATGAAATTCTGGAATACCGCTGGTGCGGTAGTCAAACCGAAGGGCATAACCAAATTTTCAAACAGACCCTCAGAGGTGAGAAACGCAGTTTTCCATTCATCCCCCTCCCGCATACGGATGAGATTGTATGCTCCCCTGAGGTCCAACTTAGAGAACCACCTGGCCCCCGAAAATTGATTGTACAAATCAGGTATCAGTGGGAGAGGATAAGTGTTTCTTATGGTTATTTTATTCAGTTCTCGAAAATCGAGGCATGGGCGTAAACCACCATCCTTCTTTTTTACAAAAAAGAACCCCGCTGCCACGGGAGAGACAGATGGCCGTATATGCCCTTTACGGAGGCTCTCAGAGATATACTCCTTCATAGCAGCCCGCTCAGGGCCGGAGAGATTGTACAGCCGGGCTTTGGGCAATTTGGCACCGGGAACAAGATCCACGGCACAATCGAATGGGCGATGTGGTGGTAGAACCTCAGCCTCCTTTTCGGAGAACACATCCTTAAAACCCTTTAGGTACTCCGGAATACCCTCCAGGTTGATGGATAACATAGACACAGTAGCAAGACAATTTTCAGAACACCCAGGTCCCCATTTAACAATATCCCGGGACCCCCAGTCAATAACTGGGTTATGCCGTTGCAACCAGGGAAACCCTAACACCAGGCCAGCAGGGAGGTTATTCAAAACAAAGCATGACATGCGCTCCTGGTGTAGGGCCCCCACCCTGAGGGTAAATTCTTTAGAAATGAAATGGAGACCATCCTTAGTGAGAGGTGTAGAATCAATAGCCACAATTTTTAAGGGAGTCCCCAACCTAACTGTCCCTAATCTACAGCGAGCCACCAGCTTAGAGTCAATCAGGTTCAGGGATGACCCACAGTCTACAAAAGCCGAAGTATGGAAAAAGCCGTTCTCAACACCAAGTTCCACCTTTAGCAGTACTCTTGAAAAGGAAGAAAAAGGTACCTGAGAGTCAGGATGACCTCCACGATTATCACCCAGACTCAGCCGCTTGTTAGTCGGAGGACAGGAGGGGCAGTCTTTTTTCCAATGTCCGGGATCTCCGCAGTAAAAACACAATTTTCCATCACGTCGCCGTCTCCTCTCTTTCTCCTGGGGGTTGGTGGCTCCCACCTCCATAGGTTCAGATGGAAGCAAAACATCAGGATTAGCAGGGAAAAACGGAAACCCTCGCTGAGTAACACCTCTCTCCCGCAGTCTCCGATCCATACGGATAGCCTGACTCATAGCCTCCTCCAATGAACTGGGAGGTGGATGGAGAGCCAGAGCGTCCTTCAAGCAACCCGACAGTCCCTTCCTGAACAGACATCTCAATGCAGAGTCGTCCCAGGACACCTCAGTGGACCATCGACGGAATTCGGAGCTGTACCATTCGGCTGAGTGCTTCCCTTGCCCCAGACCCAAAATAGTGTCCTCTGCCACCCTAACATGGTCCGGTTCGTCATAGATAAGTCCTAGGGCCTCAAAGAACCTATCTACCGACATCCGTTCAGGGGCAGTAGGGGGCAACGAAAAAGCCCAGGATTGGGGACCCTCCCTAAGTAAGGAGATAACAATCCCCACCCGCTGAGTCTCATCCCCAGACGATCGGGGTCTAAGAGAAAACCATAATTTACAACTCTCCTTGAATATATGAAATTTATCTTTTTCGCCAGAAAATGTGTCAGGAAGTTTAACTGAGGGTTCAGGAGAGCAAAATAACATCTACAGAGTCACCTGGTGGACAAACAATATGAGAGGTGTTTCCCTGCATAGTCTTAATAGTCTCAGTCAGTTCTTTCTGTAAGTGGGTCTGAGACATGACAAGGGACTGATGATTCACAGAAAAGTCCTGCGCCATCTGCGTCAAACTGGACACTTGATCTGCCAAGTTATGCAGCAGATCCATGATCAAAGAAAAAAAAAATGCAAAATCCCGTTTAAATGTGAGGTTAGTGATAATGTAGTGAAACCTCCACCAGGGGGAGCTGGTGAGGGAAGAGAGGTTACACACTAAGAGCAGCAACCCTGAGCAACAGCACAGGTGCCCAAGGCAATGAGAGAGAATAGTCAGACGAACAAAGTCAGAAACTAGCAGGAGCAGACGTACCAGAAGGAGCAGCAATACACGTAGTCAAAATACCAAAGCCGAGAGTCAGAAAGCCAGAACATGAGCACGGGGTCCAAAACGTGAGACGAAATACGTGGTCGGGGTACAAGCCAGGGAGTCAGATGCCAGAGAGGGAACGTAACAGCAGAGACGAATACCAAGAGACGGGGTCAGAAATCAGTCCGGGTCATACATGTGAATATCAGTCAAAGGCAGGAGGATCACCAGGGTACAAGGGTCTGCAGCTCTAAACTGCAAGCTTGAGCTATCACTAACACTGGTCAGCAGGCTGTGAGGGATTGAAATAGCCCAGCTAGCTCCAGAACGAGGCTGAGGAGATTAACCCCCGCATGACCAGTCCGGATTGAAGACAGCAGAAGATAAACTCCGGACTGGACCATGACAGATATTTAGGTTAATGTGTTGAGGCGATAGGCCAGTCTGAACAAATGTGTTTTTAAGGCACACTTAAAACTGTGGGGATTGGGGATTAATCGTATTAGCCTGGGTAGCGCATTCCAAAGAATTGGCGCAGCACATGAAAAGTCTTGGAGATGGGAGTGGGAGGTTCTGATTATTGAGGATGTTAACCTCAGGTCATTTGCAGAACGGAGGGCACGGGTAGGGTGGTAGGCTGAGATGAGGGAGGAAATGTAGGGTGGTGTTGAGCCATGGAGGGCTTTGTGGGTGAGGGTAATAAGTTTATACTGAATTCTGGAGTGGATGGGTAGCCAGTGTAAGGACTGGCACAAGGTAGAGGCATCTGTATAATGATTGGTGAGGAATATGATCCTAGCTGCAGCATTCAGGATGGATTGGAGAGGGGAGAGTTTGGTAAGAGGGAGACCGATTAGTAGAGAGTTACAATAGTCCAGACGAGAATGAATAAGAGAAACAGTAAGAGTCTTTGCAGAGTCGAAAGTAAGAAAGGATCGAATTCTAGAAATGTTTTTGAGGTGCAGATAACAAGAGTGAGCCAATGACCGGATGTGGGGGGTGAATGAAAGCTCTGAATCAAGTATGACCCCAAGACAGCGGGCATGTTGCTGGGGAGTAATGGTGGAACCACACACGGAAATGGCAATGTCGGGCATAGGTAAGTTAGTAGAGGGAGGAAACACGAGCAGTTCAGTTTTTGACAGGTTCAATTTCAGATAGAGGGAAGACATGATGTTAGAGACAGCAGTAAGACAATCACTGGTGTTTTCCAAAAAGGCAGGCGTGATATCAGGAGAAGAAGTGTATAATTGGGTGTCATCAGCATAGAGATGGTACGGGAACCCAAACCCAAATCTACTGATTGCCTGGCCAATAGGGGCAGTATACAAAGAGAAGAGGAGGGGGCCTAGAACTGGTCCTTGAGGAGCCCCAACAGTAAGGAAAAGATGAGAGGAGGAGGAGCCAGCAATAGATACAGAAAAGGAGCTGTCAGAGAGATAGGAGGAGAACCAACAGAGAACGGTGTTCTTGAAGCCAATGGAACGGAGCATAGTGAGGAGGAGCTGATGATCCACAGTGTTGAATGCTGTGGAAAGATCCAAGAGAAATAGCATGGAGTAGAGACCATTAGATTTCGCTGTTAGAAGATCATTAGAGACTTTAGTGAGGGCAGTTTCAGTAGAGTGTAGAGAGCGGAAACCAGATTGTAGAGGGTCGAGGAGAGAGTTATCTGAGAGATAGCAGATAAGACGGGTGTGTACAAGGCGTTCCAGGAGTTTAGAGATGAAGGGAAGATTAGAGACAGGTCTATAGTTAGCGGCACAGTTTTCGTCAAGGGATGGTTTTTTAAGTAATGGCTGTATGATGGCATGCTTAAATGAGGAAGGAAAGATACCAGAAGAGAGTGAGAGGTTGAATATTTTTGTTAGGTGAGTGGTGACAGCAGGGGAAAGGGACTGGAGGAGATGTGATGGAATGGGGTCACTGGTGAAAGTGGTAGGGCGAGAAGATGCAAGGAGCCTGATTACTTCATCTTCTGTTACTGGTTCAAAATCAGAGAGTGAGCTAGATGCAGTGGGGGAGGGAGGACAGTGCATGGTATGAGGTGATTGGGAGATAATTTCCTGTCGGATATGGTCAATTTTTTCTTTGAAATAATTAGCCAGAACGTTAGCATGGAGATCGGTGTTTGGGGCCTGCACTCTTGGGTTCAACTCATTGTCTATGATGCTAATCACTGCTGTAATTTTTCAATGTCTCGATAAAAGGAGTTTTTCCAAAATTGCAAGTTATCTCATTTAGACAAAAGCACAGGGAAAAAAAATGATCTCTCAGCCCAATGTTGGTGTGGAAATATAGATTGCAAAGGAGAAAGTTTATGGATTAAACGTGCGCTGCTTGACAGATCACTCCTTCCAGATTATGTTAATTGTACTTTTATTTCCCAACGCGTTTCGAAGTTTACACTTCTTCCTCAGGGGATGACATGTACAGAATTTATGTTTTTTCTGTTTTAAATTGTCTGTAGGATCAAGGCAATAAACTCATAAGCATTAGATGTTAGAGGGTATTGAGTATTGATGGATCAAACTCTGAATAGGAGTGCAGTGGTTAACGCCCGATGGTTCACTAATGTGAACAGACTTTTAAATAGTAGATTCACCGCTGTGAGCGGACTTTTGCTTTTGAGCGGTAGAAGCCAGCAGCATATACTTGCTAATCGTTTAGGAAGTCTCTCAATCAGTAGAAAAAAAACAAAAAAACAAATAAAACACCGAGCTCTGTTCCGGCCGGTAACAGGCTCCAGGTGCTGGCAAACGTCCGATAATTCTCCGATGGTGATAGATCCCGCGTGAATGGTGTGAGAGCAGGGAAAAGAGCACAAATGATCGCTCACCAAAGTAGACACAGTCCAACGGCGGTCAGCATACCAGCCGCATTATAGATTGTAGACACTCGCGGTCAGCGTGGTGTGAATCTGGCAGGACCTGCGATGATAAGCCAGATCACGAGAGGCGCGCAATCACATGATGTCTGATAACAAGAGTGCTTCTTGAGCCAAAATTCCAACTAGTTTCGGAATAGCACGGATTCCGTGAACTCCCCTGCATAAGGTGAGTATAATGATTTGATTTTACATCAATCTCTACTCGGGTAAGACACTATTGCGCTTTTTTTCTTTCAGGTGTGGAAATATAGAAATACCTTATTATAAGTTTCATAGAACAGGTTAAAAAATGGAAAAACCACAGTGCTTATGTGCAGTTACAAACATGGGATGCGACTGTGCTGCAATGAAAGTCCTTCAAATATTATATAGATTCATCGTGGCTGACATGCCATAGAAAGCTTTTACAATTATACATAGTGCCCCAGAAAAGCATTCAATGATATAATAGTCTATCATGCACGATACAGTACATGGTTATAATCTATCCTAAGAAGTATGCACCATAGTAGAATCACAATGGATTAATTGACACTCATGCACCCAGTATTTTTCACATTAATATACTTTAGATAGACAGCTGGATAATAGTCTAATAGTCTATCATGCACAATATAGAAACATAGTTTATGCTAAGGCTTTGCCGAAATGCGCGTCGGGGTGACGTATGTGTTGCTGGGTGTTCCCGTGCCTCTCTACACGGTGACTATCTAAGATATGCTTACTTGAACATTATTGTACACATGAGTGTCGATTTATTTACTGTGATATTGCCATATATAAATTTGTCTGCATACGCCTATTTTGTTGTTTTCTACCATTACGCCTCTATTTGTGATGTAATCCTGCGGATTACAATAATGGATTAACAAAGGACCCTCGTCCAAATCTGTATACATGCTGTAAATGTTGTTGTATCCAATGCCCTATGGTGAGCACCTTATAAAATTCTTCACCTATTAACTCTGTAGATGGACTCCACACTTCAGCTGTCAATCAAAGGGTCGGGTTGTGCTTACATGCCACCAGAACCGAAAGCCGGCAGCTCCTGGAAAAAAATAAGTCCATTATCTCCTGGTAGGTACTCTTTCAGTAAGGTGGCCGGACAGTATTTTAAATGCGTTTTTCGAGGAAGCAAGTTCCCTTTAAAAAAATACGCCTAGTGTTACCCCTGTTGGGTCAAGCAAGAAGTTGGTGCAAGAGGTGTTGATTTCCATTACAGCAAGGATAGAATAATTATAATCTGTCTAAATTAGATTATTTGTTTATTTCCTCATATTGTCTTCTGAGCCTTAAGTGGGATGAAATGCGACTCTATAATGTTAACATTCATATATCAGTGCAATGAAAAGGAATTAGTATATCAGGGGAAATAATAGACATGATTATGCAGGTAAGGGCGAATCACCTCTGAAAACATGAGAGTTCTCCCACAGGGACAAACACAAGTGAGACAACAGGATAATCTGCAATATTTTCCTACTAGTCACGCACAGCTAATTCAGATACATTTATTTTGCTTTCTGCTTGCTGATGAGCAATGGATGCACAGTATGTTTCTTACTTAATGGCTGCTGTCCTGATCTGATATGAACGTTTGATGTGGCTTTATTTGAGGTGGCTTAAAGAAGCACTCCTCCTCCCATCAAAGTTTTTATCCTCTTAATACTGTATATTGCAGTCATCATATTATACAGCACTGTGTATTTACAATGACTCATTTTCCCTTTCTACCCAGCTAATTCTTCTCTTTTCCATTAGGCCTATATTAATAACTGACTAGCTGAATCCTTCTAAGCTCTATGTAGAAACAGTAAGTACATTTTCCCTCCATGACTCATGAATCACTGCAAAAGTACCTGGCAGGGTTAGGAGGGAGCAGCTGGGTCAGGAGTTGAAGAGGGGAATTATTTTTGCAGGGACAAGAGACTTCCTGTTTCTACATAGATCAGAGAAAACAGAAGAATTAGCCAGGTAGAAAGGCAAAATGAGCAATTGTAAGTACACAGTGCTGTATAATATGATGATTGCAATATGTTAAGAGGATAAAAACTTTGAAGGGGAGTGCTTTAAATTAGATTGCACTTTATTTGCAAGATTTTGAGCTTCTGCGCTAGGAATTCTTAGGATATGCATGCCAAGTGGCATTTCTGTGTACTAAATTATCACTATGGTGATAGGGATATCATAACCAGCTCAGTTTGTGAAAGATGTTTAAGGGATTTCTAAAAGTTTATGAAATTACTGGAAGTAGGAAATGTTTTAGAATAAGAACCAAACAATTCTGAGCTGTTATGTTCCCTGCTGCTCCCCGCCAATTCATGTTCTTCACTGCTGCATCCAATTACTTGTCTAGTGGTGCAGTTTGCAAGTATGGTATGAAACCCCTGAGGCCAATGATTGGCTGCAGTGGTCACATAATTGTACTTCATGTCATCAATCTAAAATTATATACAAGGACAAGCAGGGATATGTAATAGGGTATACAGCCACGGGTTGTCTCCATCATATAACCCCTTTAATGTTCATCACTTTACATAGTGCTATAATAAAATCCCTAAAGAGGACTCATAATTATTTAAAATCAAGTATGCTAAGCAGTCAGCTAAAGAGATTTTGAAACTTATTAAAATCCTTAAAGAATTTCACTGGATTCTGCTCCTTTTGAATGCAGGGGTGGCAGTAATGTAAAGGGGTGAACAAGAGAGAATACGAGTACAGTTGCTGCCTAATTGAGTAATTGCAAGTGAACACCACCAGCTGCTGGTCAAAGGCAAAAGTGAAAGCAAAGAAAAAAATTACAGTAATAGGGACCCCAAGAGTTGAAGTGCATGCTCCTGGGGAAGAGATTGAAGATGACACCAGGCCAGGTGACACCTGATTTTCAAAGTTATTTATTATAAAAGGCCTGGCCGGGCAGAGAAGGGAGAAGTTGGTGCCAGAATCTGTACCAGCATAGGTCGTGAGGCTGCTAGGTGGTCTTGAAGCCACCATCACCACAGAAGGGTACTAGAGTGGTCAGATGCCAGAGAAGGCTTGAGCTGTGAGGAAGATCTGTGTCCTGTGCCAGTAGAAGAACGTAAGCAGCACCAGTAGAAGACCATGACAAGCACCAGTAGAAGACTGTAAGCAGTGCCAGTAGAAGAAAGTCAGCAACGCCATTAGAAGACCGTGACCAGTTCCAAACCAGGCTCTGGAGATGATCCGGCTGTAGCAGAGGACCGTTCCTGTGGGCCGTTACTTCCAGCGTAGATTTATAGTACAGCATGTGGGCTGAGGTCATGCTTCAGGGAACGGAGACGGCCAGTGTGATGAGCACACAGTATACCCAGTGACTCGCATATCAAGGACTTTTGGCCTAGCGGGAAATACCGGTGACCCCTGCAAGGTACAGGGTAATGATCAGAGGAGTTTGCAGAGACTGCAATGTTGTCAGGCCTAGTATTGAGAGTGGCGCCTGTTAAGCTGAGGCATAAAGGAGTTAATATTTGTTTAACTGCTAGATAATAAAAACATTAAGAACAGTGTATATAATAGAATGTTGAATAGATATTGTATTTAGTCACATTGCTGTGTCCTGAAAGTGTCATAACATACCGTTTTGACATTGCTACTGTTACCAATAATATAGTGCATACTTGCATGTACTGTATATACAGTTGCGTTCAAAAGTTTACATACCCCAGCAGAATTTTTGCTTTCTTAGCCTTTTTTCAGAGAATATGAATAACACCAAAACTTTTTCTCTACTCATGGTTAGTGGTTGGGTGAAGCCATTTACTGTCAAACTACTGTGTTTTCTCTTTTTAAATCATAATGACAACCCAAAACATCCAAATGACCCTGATCAAAAATTTACATACCCTGGTGATTTGGCCTGATGACATGCACAGAAGTTGACAAATGGTTTTGAATGGCTACTAAAGGTAACATCCTCACCTGTCACCTGTTTGCTTGTAATCAGTGTGTGTGTGCATAAAAGCTGAGTGAGTTTCTGAGATCCAGACAGAATCTTGCATCTTTCATCCAGCCACTGATGTTTCTGGATTGTGAGTCATGGGGAAAGCAAAAGAATTGTCAATGGATCAATGGGAAAAGGTAGTTGAACTGTATAAAACATTAAAGGGATACAAAAAAATATCCAAGGAATTGATAATGCCAGTCAGCAGGGTTCAAACTGTGATTAACAAATGGAAAATCAGGGGCTCTGTAAAAACAAAACTATGGTCAGATAGACCAAAAAAATTTTGTCCACAACTGCCAGGAAAATAGTTCAAAATGCAAAGAAAAACCACAAATAACATGTTAGGAGTGGCGGAAGGCACTAAATAAAAATATAATTAAAGTGCCTTCGCCACTCGGGGTCCACCGTGTGGAAGCTGGAAAAACCGCAGCTAAGTGAAGGCAGAGCAATCTGGTGGCAGTGTGAAAAGGGTTAAACTGCACCCAATTGCACTAAGCAAGCTCTGTTACAATCACAGAGGCTGCAAGCAAAAAGCAAATACAGAAACGCTGAGTCTGCTTAAGGTCACAGACCCTCAGCGATGCACACGCGGTATTTATGGTCACAGGAGTAGCCTTAGACAGCAGGACTACTCCGTCTAGACCTACCATAGAGACACGTGTGCAGTCCTGCGAACGCCCGGCAGGACTGCAAACGCAGTGCGGCGATAATTGCGTCACTGGCAAAACGCCGCTATCACGCTGGCGCAATGCAGACGCTAAGCTGCTGAGATAGATGGAGCAAATGTGCTCTGGCGCTAGCACTGCTAACACTCACACAGACGTAGTATCAGAGGAATGGGGGTTTCAAATGAGTTATTCACCAGTCCGAACGGGACCTTCCGGAAATCTCCAAGGCTCCAGTAAGAGCCAATGGGATTCGACACAGAACGTGAGCACCTGACTCCCGAACTCCAATGGGAGTTCGTCCCATGAGCATGCTCAGATGAGGGAGCAAAGGACTTAGCCTCTGGAGAGAGTTGCCGCAGGGCAATCTCCTCTGCAGCAGGAAAAGCGCAGGAGACTGCAGAATGTCAGGATCTAGATTTCAGCAAAGGAGAGGCAGAAATCTGACTCCTAACATTACCCCCCCTCCTAGGGTCCCCTCCTCCCTGAGCCCTCCGGAGCATCAACCTGTGCCCTGTGGTGGCATAGGGCACAAACTCGTCCGAAGGCGAGCTTGGTGTCCTGGTAGGTGAGACGGTAAACCGGGACACCTGGACGGCATCAGTGGAGGGAAGGTCACCAGGTTTCAGAAGAGACACCTGGGAAATGGCGGGAGCAGCCGATGCGACAGAGCGTCGCCGTGAGTCGGCGGCCGTTGCCTCCCTCTGCCTAGGAAGGCTATTCTGAGCACATGAGGTGCATGCCTGAATAAATCTTTTGATGTCCTGAGCCCTGTGCGGCCACCAATACGCACCGGCCAATAGCTTCATGGTTTGCATATAGCCCCGAGGGTTGTGCGCATTGGACGCGTGTGCCCAGGCAAGAACTTGAGTCCTAAGATGAGGAGGGACAACGGTCTCGACGACCGGTTCAGATTCCGAGCTTTGCGGGGAGCTGGCTTCCTGAGAAGCAGCACACACATGGTAACAACCGCAAAAGGACTCTTGGGTCGGACCTGTATCAAAACCGGTGCGGGACACCTCCATGGGCTCTGGGGGTAGAACCTCTGGCTCAGGCAGCTCAAAAGGTTCAAAAAATTTGGGAGCCTAGCTAGCTCTCCGCTTGGAGTGAGCGCGCTCCATACCGCGCTCCAAAAAACGGAGGTCGATACGTGAGGAGACAGAAATTAGCTCCTCCAGGCTGGTGGGGATCTCTCTAGTTGAGAGAGCATCCTTGACATGCTCCGCTAGCCCTCGCCAAAAAACGGGGATAAGGGCCTTGTTGGACCACTCCAGCTCGGACGCCAGTGTCCGAAAACGGACGGCATACTGGCTGAGAGCGACCCCTGAGTCAGTGCGAGTAACTGCAGAGACGCGTCATGCGAAAACCTGCTTGATGGCCATTAACAGGTGCCCTGCGGTCCGTATCTCAGGATCACCGCGCTCCCACAAAGGCGTAGCCCATTCCAGAGCCTTTCCCGACAGTAGGGATATAACAAATGCCACCTTGGCCCGTTCTGTGGGGAATTGCGCAGCCAGCAGCTCCAGGTGGATTGAGCACTGGCTGATGATACCCCTACAGGAGGCGCCATCCCCGGAGAACTTATCGGGTAACGGGAGGCGGGTGACTGTCGGTTCAAGGGTGGACACGGACATACGGCCTACCGCATCAGTTAGAGCCTTACAGCAGCATCCGTAGCCTGTGCAGCGGCGAGAGCCTTCTCGAGGGTGAGTAACCGGTTCTCAAGCTGCCGAATGCACTGCATAAGTTGCTGCTGATCTGCCATCACTAGCCAGACCCTGGCGCTCGTATAATGTTAGGAGTGGCGGAAGGCACTAAATAAAAATATAATTAAAGTGCCTTCGCCACTCGGAGTCCACTGTGCGGAAGCTGGAAAAACCGCAGCTAAGTGAAGGCAGAGCAGTCTGGCGGCAGTGTGCAAAGGGTTAAACTGCACCCAATTGCACTAAGCAAGCTCTGTTACAATCACAGAGGCCGCAAGCAAAAAGCAAATACAGAAACGCTGAGTCTGTTTAAGGTCACAGACCCTCAGCGATGCACACGCGGTATTTATGGTCACAGGAGTAGCCTTAGACAGCAGGACTACTCCGTCTAGACCTACCGTAGAGACACGTGTGCATGGCGTTGCAACTGCGAATGCCCGGCAGGACTGCAAACGCAGTGCGGCGATAATTGCGCCGCTTGCAAAATGCCGCTATCACGCTGGCGCAATGCAGACGCTAAGCTGCTGAGATAGATGGAGCAAATGCGCGCTGGCGCTTGCGCTGCTACTGGCAGAACTCAACACTCACACAGACGTAGTATCAGAAGAATGGGGGTTTCAAATGAGTCATTCACCAGTCCAAGCATCCATCAACAAACATACAGCAGCAAGTATGAATATACTAGCGCATGGCGGAACAGCCATGCGCGCTTTTTATACCGAACGGGACCTTCCGGAAATCTCCAAGGCTCCAGTAAGAGCCAATGGGATTCGACACAGGACGTGAGCACCTGACTCCCGAACTCCCATGAGCATGCTCAGATGAGGGAACAAAGGACTTAGCCTCTGGAGAGAGTTGACGCAGGGCAATCTCCTCTGCAATCTTCTCTGCATCAGGAAAAGCGCAGGAGTCTGCAGAATGTGAGGATCTAGATTTCAGCAAAGGAGAGGCAGAAATCTGACTCCTAACATAACATCAGCTGAAATACTGGACTCTCTGAAAACTAGCGGTGTGGCTGTTTCAAGATGCACAATAAGGAGGCACTTGAAGAAAAATGGGCTGCATGGTCGAGTCACCAGAAGAAAGCCATTACTGCACAAAATCCACAAAATATCTCACCTACAATACGCAAAACAGCACAGAGACAAGCCTCAAAACTTCTGGAACAAGGTAATTTGGAATGATGAGACCAAAATTTAACTTTTTGGCCACAACCATAAACGTTACATTTGGAGAGAGGTCAACAAAGCCAATGATGAAAGGAACACCATTCCTACTGTAAAGCACGGAGGTAGATCGCTGATGTTTTGGGGATGTGTGAGCCAGAAAGGCACAGAAAACTTGGTCAAAGTTGAAGGAAAGATGAATGCAGCACATTATCAGCAAACACTGGAGGCAAATTTGCAATCATCAGCCTGGAAGCTGCGCATGGGACGTACTTGGACGTTCCAACATGACAACGGTTAAAAATACAAGACCAAGTCGCTTTGTCATTGGGTACAGCAGAACAAAGTGAAGGTTCTGGAGTGGCCATCTCAGTCTCCTGACTTCAATATCATTGAGCCACTCTGGGGAGATCTCAAGCGCACAGTTCATGCTATACAGACCAGGAATTTACAGGAACTGGAGGCTTTTTACCAAGAAGAGTAGGCAGCTTTACCTTCTGAGAAAATAAAGAACTTCATCCCGAACTACCAAAAAGACTTCAAGCTGTCATTGATGTTAGAGGGGGCAAAACATGATATTAAGAAATGGGGTATGTGAACTTTTGATCAGGGTCATTTGGATGTTTTGGATTGTCATTTTGATTTAAAAAGAGAAAACACAGTAGTTTGACAATAAATGGCTTCACCCAACTACTAACCATGAGTGGAGAAAAAGTTTTGGTGTTATCATTCATATTCTCTGAAAAAAGGCCAAGAAAGCAAACATTCTGCCACCAGTTCACTGTTCGTTGATCTTTGTTTACAGGGCTTAAGCCAAAATGACCTGCCTACAGCATGTGACCGCTGCAGCCAATCATGGACCTTAGTTGTGATGCCGAGGGAGGAAAACGGCAGAGGACAAGAAGGTATTAGATTAGCTGCATTAAATATACAATATTCACCCAAGCTTCTATCATTTTTGATAGCATACTGTCACTAATGGGCTTACAGTGGAGGTTAAGACACTGCAGGATTCTCAATTCTATAGTGAACCACAGCGATAGGGTATGGTTGGTCACACTTACTGCAAGGCAGATTCATATTTTAACTTTATCTCCGTGTTTCCTAAGTGCCTAGCTAACCTACTTATTGGTAACCTCCAGCGCTCATGAGTTTTGTAATGCAAGTGGAGAGATGAGCTGACAATACATAACAGTGATGATAACTTATCTAGCACGCTCATGCCAATATCCATGATGCTGAACACAGACTATTTCAGGCACACACCGTCCTTCACCGAGAGATTATAGCCTAATGATTATGGTGCCTGAAGCACAGGAAGATAAAATGATTTGACCAAAACCACATAGGAGTTGGCAGTGAAAAGTAATCTGTATAAACTTACCTTTTTGCTGATACAATTGTCAACTAAAGGGAAAGTATACAAAAAATGAAGAAGCTAAATAGCCAGGGAGGCACAGGGCACGATGCCAGCTATTGTTTTGCTAGGGGAATGGACAGGACAGGAAATGACAAAGTTCAAGGTGAATTAACTCGCAAGATCACAGGTAATGGTAAGAGCAAACAGATCACTGCAAAAGGCAAGTGCCCTCCTGAGAGCAGTAGCCATGGTGCTGGGCTGGGAGGTGTAAATGTGCTGGCGTTATATAACCTGTTATTTGTTGTGCTAGTATTCAGCTCCCAAATGGTAAGAACGATGTTCATGTGCCATATACTAAATCATATATCATGAACACAGACTCTGTTAATGTCTCTACTTGGTGTGCCCTACTTCTGATAATTCTATACTATCCTGAATAATATAACCTGACAACTCCGACACATTAATAGATTTTTCCAACAAATAACTTTCTCTTATGGGTAGAATGATTATCAAACATATCTAATTAATCTAATATATATCCGGGAGTAGCCCCTCTATACTTTTGGATATCTGCAACACAGAATAGTGATGAGTTTTTGGACTAAGGCTGGAGTCACACACAAGGTAGAAAAGTACGGACCGTATTTTACGTCCGTAATACGCATAAATGGTCCCTAAATAGTGCTCCATATGTCATCCGTTGTCAGGGTGTGGGCACGTATTTTTCTCATGTAAGCATCCGTATGTAATCCGTATGTGATCCGTATAACGTTTTTTTTCCCGCAACCTTGCAGAATGGACATTTAACGGTTTTGAGGCCTGCATGTAATTTAAATCATCAGCACCAACCCTATTTATTGCCTCAACATCAGGTGGCAGCCTCCAATCTGCCCATTTTGGTGCTGTGCTTGTGTTGGTGTCTTGCTGGTTGTTAGCAAACATGTCTGACACACTTCAGTTCACCCCAACTGACCGTGTTCTCTTCAACTGGGTTTTGTCCAGGCGCTTTGGTCAGCCATACCCAGTGATTGTGGATCCGAGGAGGAGGAGACGCATGTGGGTCTATCCACTTTTGAGGCAACGACTCACAAGAGGTCATTTTCAGCCCCTCTATTCTTCTCTGTGGGATCATCCGGAAAAATTTTACAAATACTGTCGCATGAGCCTTGAAACTTTTGATCTACTCTTGGAGATAATGCGCCCTGGGATCCTGGGATAACCTTTCAGGACACAAGGATGCGCAAAGCTATATCTGCAGAGGAGCGACTTCTACTCACATTACGGTATGTACTACACAACCACATTCTATATGTTCATGATGTGTTGCGCAAAGTATGTTTTTTATTTTGTCCTAAGTTTAATGCCCTCATCTTATTCCAGATATATATAAACTTACAGACCAGAATGTTATGTGTAATATGTACTGAATATCACATAGTGATTGTGCGACCAAATATATGTGTGTTGGTAGATATGAATCACTAACAAGTTTGGTATGTATGTACCTGGTGTTTTGTTAATTTGTACATTCCAAAATGTTCCATTTCTGTTGTTTTTCAGCTTCCTGTCCACTGGCCTGTCTTATGCCGCTCTCCACCATGAGTTTTTCATTGGAAGATCTACCATTTCTGGCATAGACAGGTCGACATGTAGTCAAATATGGTCAAGACTACATCAACTCGTCATGCCCCAGCCCAGGATGGAAGACTGGTTAAGGATATCAAGGGACTTTGAGGAGGAATGCCAGCTTCCTAATTGTATTGGGGCCCTTGATGGCAAACATATCCGGGTGCGTAAGCTGCCGAACTCTGGCTCAAAATTCTTCAATTATAATCAATACTTTTCTGTTGTATTGTTGGCTCTGGCCGACCCTCAATACAAGGTTATAATTGTTGACATTGGGGCCTATGGAAGGACGGGAGACTCTAGCGTCTTCAATACTTCCATTATGGGTCGGCGGCTACGCACCAACCAGTTGGATCTACTACCACCACGCCAGCTACCAGGATCCACTCAAGAATCAGTCCCTTATGTCCTTGTGGCAGACGAGGCGTTTCAGTTAACGTGCAATGTCATGAGGCCATATCCCCGGCGCAACCAGGACCACCGGAGCTGACTTTGTAACTTGCGCCTATGACGTGCTCGGCGACTGGTGGAGTGTTCCTTTGGCATTCATTGGGCCAAATGGCGGTTCCTACAGTCTGCCATTCAGCTGAGTGAACAAAATGTAAATGAAATAATTAAAGCATGTGGCGTTCGCCATAGCTTCACCAGGATACATGATTGTTCCTCCTTTGCTGGTGGTGTGCGTGGGTCAGACGATGTACGTAGGGCGAGACCACCTATCAACCCTCAACGTAGACCACTCTCTGGGCTCAAAGTGCGTGATATTTTCGCAAATTACTTTATGTCACCTGAGGGGGAAACTTCTTGGCAAGATCATGCTGTGTCTATGTTGTAAATTTTTCTTTTTGGCCTTTGGGAAACTATATATATTACAACCTCTTATGTCTTTTCTATGTTTCTAAATCAATGTGTAAGCATATGGCAGCATGTCGTGATGTAAGTGCATCACTGATAAAGACAACAACAATTGAACGTTAAAACTTTTTATGTATCCTTTTTTTAAAGGCCTTGTGAAGCCATATGTTATTTAGCAAAATGGCCATAATTGGCCTTAGAACCCCCAAAAAAGCATTTAACCACAAAAAAACACACAAACTTATAAATTGTAGCATGTAGGGGGGGAGAAGGCGGCAGCCCAGCCTGTGTTGCTTGATGGCTAGTTTGGCCACCTTGGCCCTCGGCCTGTGTGGGGGCATACTCTTGCCCATGATGGAGGTAGTGGGCCGGCTCATGGGCTTGAGGTGGATACTGGGCACTATGATATTGGAGACGACTCTCCTGTTGAGGCTGGTAGGGCCGTGAGTCTAAACCACCAAAATGGCCATGTCGTCCCCAACCAGATTGGGACCAGCCTCCAACATTGACTGGGAACAAGTGGCCATATTGGTGTGCTGAGTTATACCCTGACATTTGGGAATGATGTTGCCAATGTTGGGTAGGGGGCAGAAGGGTATGAGGTGTAGGCCCACGTGTACGAGGATCCTCAGACCCTGATTGAACAAGCACTTGGGGGTGTGGGTTAAGACGCATGAGATTCCTGGGTGACAGCTGCCACCTCTCCAGAAACTCAAACACCTCATAAGAGGTATTGGGGTGTGTGCTTGCGTCAATTAGGATCTGAATGGATCCTCGCACACGTAGCCGCACCTCACGGGGAAGGGAACGAAGATAATGGGCAAGGCTGTGTGAGTACTCCTCCTCCCCATCATCAGTGGCAACTCTAGTATGAGAATTTTGGTCCCCTGTATCCACATTGGTCCTGGTATCAGTGGCAGGAATATGGCGCCTTCGTCTATGTCGCCTGGATGACACAGCAGGCTGGGGGGGCCCTCTAGCCGAACAGTTGGGCTGCTGCTGTTGCCCTGTTCATCCTGGATGTCGGGTGGTGATGCAGCTGACGGTCCTTGTAGTGGCTCTGTTCCTGGTGGTGGTGTTTCTGGTGGCGGGCCAGGTTCTAGGGCTGGATCAGGTCGAGCAGGAGAAGTCACTTGGGCCTGGCTCCTTGGAAGGTCACAAGATGTGCCAGACACCTCAACCCCTCCACCTACAGGATCGATGATGGCCTCTGATTCAGACCCTGTCTCCCTTTCAGTGATGTTAGACTGTTAGACTGAGTTCTGTGATTAAATATAAAATGTAGAAAAAGGAAATTTTTGATCGGGCTCTATAAAGCATTTGTGTCATGTGGTGTTTTTTGTATACTTACGGTCTGAGATCCATAATTGGAGCGAGAAACGAGAGGCGGTCGAAATAAACATATTTCCGCTTTGTGTGGGCCCCAGAACCACTTCTTGCCCGCTGCTGGTGCTCACGGCGATACTGGTCACGGATACTGCACCAGCGACTCACCACATCTTCGACTGCAATGTGACATAAAAGAATGAAAAATTACAATTTGCCTAAGACAAGTTTTTGAACTAGTATCAAAGTCATGTGGCCTACTAGGGTGTGAGTTCTACCCAGGGTGGCATATAGCATTGGTGCAACCAGGCCAGATGCACAGGGTCACAGTAGCTCATGTGGCAATTAGCAACTCTTTAAACTGTTTTTGCTAGGCATTATGAGGAGCTTGGGGACAGGGTAACATTCTCTCAGGGTCAAACAGTGGGTCCAAAGATAATTTACAAGCCACAAGAGCCCAATATCAGAAGCACAGGATGTGGGGGGCCTACGTGTAAAATAATTTTTTGATGGCAGGTAATTCGACATACATAATTTATGTGTACATACTTATGTGCTGCTGCTCCTCACGTGGCTGATCACCAAAATCAGAGTACATTTTGTGACATATGTGCCTCCATGCAGCCTCCTTTCTTGCCCGTCGGCATAATGTGCATCCCGTTGGTCCCATAATTCCGGACGATCCTGCACAAGAGCAATTAGCAGCTCCACATTCAGATTCTGGAAGGGTGCCATGATGCTGTACTCAGTGGAGGCGTACTTCCTGGATGTCTGGAGCGCTTTTTTAGCTAATTTGCATGTCTAAGCTTCCTGATGATGGATTGGCCCGTTTCCTGTCACCAGGAAAAGTCTTGTGTATTTCTCGCAAGTCACACGGGTGGTCAGTATGTAATGCGATTTTTTTGCGCACCCATAGACTTGCATTGGCATACTACAGTCGTAATACGCTGACAATTGCAGCATGCTGCGATTGGCATGGACCGTGGAAAATTCGCGAGAAAAATACGGCTGATGGGAGCTACCCCATAGAGAATCATTGGTCCGTGTGCAATGCTTCTTTTTAACGCCTCTCACTCGTCCGTATTCCTCTCTAGTGTGACGCTGGCCTATTAGGCACATACTTTACAGAGCGCTGATCTCAGCTATTTCTGGTTGTCTCAGCGAGAATGGAGGAATCGGTGGTGCACATGCTTGACCTCTGCTTCATTCAGACAGGAGAGACTCAGTTCTAGGGTTCGGTGGGGGTCCTAGCTGTTGGATACCTAGCAACTAAAAAGATATACCTTATCCTATCGATTGGACATAAGTTCCATATCCAGTACAAACCATTTCATTGCTTTTGATATTTGCAGGTGGTTCTGATTGCAATTGAGTTGAAATGAGTTCTCCTTCAATGGAAGTCTTCAAACAGAGGCTGGACAGACATCTGACTGGGATGATTTAGCGAATCCTGCTTTGAGCAGGGGGTTGGACCAGATGGCCCAGGAGGTCCCTTCCAACTCTACGATTCTATGATTCTATGATTCTATGAAATAATTGCTGTGCACAAATTCTACCTAATGCATAGCAATACTGTACTTTGCCGAAATAAAAACTCAAAGAGTCACAGTTCCTAAGGTGCAAGGAGAAGGTTTTCAATCCTGGCAGCAATATATCAAGTAATTAGATACCAATCTTTACTGTGGATAGAGAATAACTTCCAAACTTAGTACAAACATTTACGCAGATGTAAGAAGATGAGCCAGGACAGAGTCAGCAGTTCCCTGTACACTTTGGGGCTGGAACTGACGGGACTGTAACCACTGTTGCCGGGGGACAATTCTTCTGAGGGGGAAGTACCTTTGCACTGGACAGCGGCGGCGTGGGGGAGATAAAAGGGGCTGAGCGCGGGAACGGGGGAGATTTGGCGGGAAGGCGACAGGAGAACAAGGAGAAGGTTGACTCCCTCCCCCCTTCTCCGACTGCGGACGCCTCATCCTCTAGTTCCCTGTGTATTGACTTACCAACTGACTGTGTCCTTACTGAGCTGTTCCCAGACGTCTTCATACCTGTCGGGTCCTTTTCTCTCCCAGTGAAAGACAAATTTACTTGCTCTGTTCATAGCGAGTATGCCAGAGGTTCACATGCTGCCGCGGCCTGCGTACCTGCATGCTGTTCAGGTTTTGGCCCATTCCACAGGAATCAACAAAAGGGACTGCGTGCATGCTGTTCAGGTTCTGGCCCATTCCAGAGGAATCAACAAAAGGGACTGTTTCCACATTCCAGCGCACTCAAGCCAAGCGAGTCCGGATACATCGGCATGGTCGGGAGATGGTGCATTTCTTTCCTCCGTAACAGAGCCAGAGACATTGTCCATGATCTACGACGCCGGCAGGAGATATTCCAGCCTCTCCCCAACAAGAACTGCAAGTGAAAAGTTACCTTTTTCTTACACTTATTCCCCCAAATATTGCGCTTTTGTCCAGATTCTGTTGTTGTGACCAGTGTTCCTGTGTTATTTCATTGTTGATCGCATCTCCATGTGTGGAGTATTCCTTGTACAACAATAACCTGTTTTAGCAAATTATGTTATCCCCTTCTCTGCCTCCGGCTCTTCACTGCATCCAATGGACTCCACTCTAGTACCCTTTACACACTGACTTCCAAAGATCCCAAGATGCAAAAATCTATGAATTCAACAAATTCATTCTATGTAATCCAACATGCACAGATGTCCTGGTGAGCCAGTCTAGATTTATACATATTGTGGTAGTTCAACTAACGTGGCGATATAGAGAGGTAGAAAAATAGCACACCATCTCTTTAAATCTTCGGTTGGTTTATTATTATGCGATATAAACCACAAGAAGGGAAAATAAACACAGCTCAAAACAGGCTAAAACGGTAAAAACGGCAACCTGGAACATGATCTTTCCTCATGGAAGGAGTTGCCCATTTCTTGGTTCGGCAGAATTAACATCATAAAGATGATCACTTTACCCAAATTACTTTATTTCCTTCAAGTCCTACCTATTGACATCCCACAATCCTTCTTTCAAAAAAGTATTTTTACACCTCTCTATTACACCTCTCCATTACTAACCCCCCTGGGCTTTATGTCAGTGGACATTATCCATGGCCTCTTCTCAGCCTATTTACCCCTTCACCACCTTGGGTTTTTCCATTTTTGAGTTTATGTTTTTTGCTACCCTTTTTCCAGAGCCATAACTTATGTTAATTATCCATCAATATGGCCATGTGAGGGCTTGCTTTTTGCAAGACGAGTTGTACTTTTAAATGGCACCATTGGTTTAACCATATAGTGTACTGAAAAATGGGAAAAAAATTCAAAGTACGGAGAAATTGCAAAAAAGTGCAATTCCACAATGAGGTGCCATGATGATCCTCGACTCTGCTACATCCAGATACTGTGATGAGCGATTAGATCAGTAATGTTACCACTCACCACGACCGCCGGAACACACTGAGTAGCGTGTGAATCCGGCTGCTGTGAGGCACGGTGATGTCAGTAAGGTTAACACAGTTCACAGCCGATGAACTGCGGTAACCTTGCTGATGTCACCGCTAGCAGAATGTGAACTTACTGCCAGTTGTTACGCTGCAGGCGATGAAGTCAGTAAGGTTACCATAGTTCATTGGCTGTGAACTGCAAAAATTTTACTGATGTTACCGCTCATCACAGCAGCCGGATTCACACGCTACTCTCAATGTGTTCCAGCAACTGTGGTGAGTGGTAACGTTACTGATGTCAACATTCATCAAAGTCTCCGGATGTAGCAGAGTCGGGGATCATCATGGCACCATCCATTTTTATTTATTAGTTAAAAACAAGTACAGAAAACTACATACACAAAGCACTGATTACATATATCACTCACATCTATCTATCTTTTTATTTACATCTGTATATAATGTTACGTTATTACTTAGAAAACTAGCTTGAAATTAGAGAATTACTGTATGTAAAAGATGATGTTAAAAATGCATTACATAAAGATTTCTTAGGCTACTTTCACACATCAGGTTTTCGGCGTCAGGCGCGATCCGGCGTCGTGCCGGAATGCCGGATCCGGCAAATGTTTTGTAAAACCTGAAGTGCCGGATCCGGTTTTCTGCCGGATCCGTCTTGTTCTTGACAGACAAAACCGGATCCGTCTCATCCGGTTCATCCGTTTTTCTATCCGTTTTTCTATCCGTTTTTCGACGGATTACGCCGGATCCGGTTTTTAAAATTGACCCTTGTGGCCTTCCGAACGGGATTGGCTACTGGAAAACTAGATATAGCATGTTCCTACAGCCCTTCTTTGACAGGTTGTAGAGAAGAAAGTGCAGGTTGGAGAGAAGAGCAAGTTACTGGCGAAGATGGATGTTGTCATTGGAAATATTACCACTAGAAGTTCTGTGACGGTTTCAGTAATGAGGGACAATTTTGCACTATACTTTGTCACCTCAAGGCAGAGTACACTGGCAGGATGACAGAGTGTGAAAGATTTGTGCCCTAACCAAACTTGTGTACCTTCTGGACAAAAAGTATATACCTTTGCCAACCAAAGTTGGCTATCTTGTCATGGTCTTACTATTTTTACCTTTAGGCCACAGGTGTGTACCTGGTTGTGTTTTATGCAAAGTATTTCACCTTTTAACAAAAGTTGTGTACATTGGTAGGAAATCACCAACAATAAACACAACTTTTTAGGTGAAATACTTTGCTTCAAACACAACCAGGAACACAACTGTGGCAAAAAGCTAAAATTTACCCACAGTTATATACCTGGTTTTGAATACCTTTTTACCTTTGAAATACCCTGTATTTAACCTTTTTTTAAAACATAGTTCGCCGCAGAAAGAAATGACAGACAACCATTGTGAAACGTTAATTTAACTTTTATTTAAATTTTTTTTTTTTTTATGTTTTTAAAGTGCAAAAAACTTTTTTAATAAAGGTTTTAAACCCAATGGGCATTTTTATTACAAAAAAAAAAAATTACAAATCTGTGTACTGTGGGGTGGAAATACTGCTGGCGGGGCTGCGGGACCCTTCGACACTGGGTGTGTGGAGAGAGGACTGGGATCGTGGTGGGGAAGGAACAGTTAGAGGTGAAGGTGTGGAAAAAGCTACAGAATGGGTGGACATGTGGGAGGCAGAAGAGGTGGTGGGCGGTGGAGTGGAGGGTTGGGCAGGGACTGTAGGAGCAGATGATGTTGATGGAAAGTTGTATGGGGAAGGAGTTTGGTACGGGGAAGGAGTTTGGTACGGGGAAGGAGTTTGGTACGGGGCAGGTTGCTGGAAGTGGGGAGTTGTCTGGTACTGGTGAGGTTGCTGGTATGTAATAGGAGGGGGAGGATGGAAAGTGGCTGGAGGGGGTGCAGATGTAATAGGAGGGGGAGGATGGAAAGTGGCTGGAGGGGGTGCAGATGTAATAGGAGGGGGAGGATGGAAAGTGGCTGGAGGGGGTGCAGGTGGAGGAACTACAGTGGTGGGAGGTGGAGGTTGGGAGGTAACCTGCTGTAGAGCACCGTGGCACGAATGCATTACATGCATCTGCTGGGTAGGAGATAGTGTTGCCATGTGCTCCACAACAGACCTGAAAAAGGTGTGGTTTGGCGAAGATCTTGCTTCTGAATGCATGGTTTGCAGAAGTGTCTTCACCTCCAGAATGCTGGAGTTGATCTGCTGAAAGCCTGCGGAGATTTGCTCTGACAAGACTTTGAGACAGTTCTGGAAAGATGCATTCAGATGCAAGAACTCTTGCGCATAACTCTTTTCCTGACCCCTCTGCCGCTGCCGCCCAGTACCCGCAGGTGTACTAGAGGTGGCAGGGGCAGAAGGGTGGGGTAAAGGGAAAGCGATCTCCTCACCAGCAGCTTCATGTAATGTAGGCGGCCACGATGCTCCTGTGCTGGTGGATGGGACAGATGGGTCGAATGTGTGGGAAGGCTGGGAAGGTGCAGATGTACCGGGGCGGTCGAAGTGTCCCTCGGTGCCGGTCTCCTCAGGGATCGCCTCAGAAGGGTCCAATCGTGCAGGCTCCCGAGTGCTGCTCACCGTGCTGTGGAATAAAGAGAAAAAAAAACAATTAAAATACTGACATGGTATGGCCCTGGCTGAAAAAAAAAAGTTACATCTAACATTTTTTTCACGTTTTGTGTAATATTTACCTTCTGGTGAGCATTGTTTCCCGGAGGAACGACAGGGCTTGTGCGTACTTGTACTTGCTCCTGCGTCCTCCAGATCCACTCGGGGCCCGCATCTCTTTATTGAACTCCTTCTTGAAACGATCCCTCACAGACCGCCACCGATTCACAATTCTGTTCCCTGAAACGAGAAAGGAGTGGTTAGTATACAACATCAGTGTTTCACAAACTCCAGTCCTCATGGTCCCCAGGGGTCATGTTTTCAGGATTTCCATAGTAAATAGAAATCCTGAACACATGATCCGTGGGGACCACGAGGACTGGAGTTCGGGAAACACTGGTTTACATCAAGCAACCGGTACTGTATATACTTACGCTCTTTAATCTGGGCCCGAGCTTCGAGGTCCTCCCAGCGGCCCACAAGGAGAGAACAGATTTCCTCCCAGAGTCGTCGGGTAACGATAAGGTCAGCGTGGCGGCGGTCAGCCATATTCCAGAGCGGCTCCCTTTCTCTGACGAGATCGATGAGGTGGTCCACATCGAGTCCTCCATCCTCACCGTCAGAGTCGGGAGCACGCTGTGAAGGCTGTTAAAGAAAAAGACAAAAATAACATAATTAGCCTCCACAAAAGAAATGAAATAAAAAGTGCAAAAAAACAAAGCAAAAATATTTATACTTACACGCTGGTGACCGCCACGTTGCTGTCGCCGACGACCCTGGGAGGCACTGCGAGGACCTCTTGGCCGAGCACCAGATTGGGAAGACTAGAGAAGAAAACAAAAAATGTTATGTCTTTGGATGTAGGCATTTGTTTGCTGTGTGTGGTCTGCAGAACATTGTTTTCTATGTGTTGTGTGTAGTGTGATGTTGTGTTTCTGCGTTTGATGCAAAAAACTTACCAATTGTGAGCCCACTCCAGGTGTCTGTCCACCCCTTCCTTCTTCTTCTGGGAGCTCCTCTTCATCTTGTGATTCCTGTTTTGAAATAAAAGGCAATGAATAGACATATATTACAGAGATGATGGATTTTGGAAATAAAAACTTACCGTCAAACGCTGACGATGCGAGGGAGGGCTCCCAGAAGAAGATGTGCTGTCCTGTTGATGGCCAGACTCCATGGCTGTGGGTATTGCTGCTGCCAGTGATGCCATTTCTGCTGCTGCTGCTGCATCTCTTTGGCGGCTGTTGAATAAAGAGAAACAAAGGGCCAATGAATATCTTGATATTCCATGGCCCTAGTTTGGAGGAATGGGGGATTTGATAATTACCGTCTCTCATCTGCTGCTGGCCTCCCCTCCTCAGCATGTTCTATTTGCTGCTCCATTTGGGGTGGTGGTGGTGCTGATGGTGCTGCAGTGGTCTCCTGCCTTCTCCTGCTTCGCTTGGTTGCTTTCTTGGGTGGCATGTTGGGTGTGGCTGTGGGTCCCACTGTCTTGCTTTTATATATGTCTTGTGGGCAGAGCTACTGAGCATGCTCAGACCAAAAAACCGGATCCGGCGCATTGCGGCGCTCATAGGCTTTCATTGTGTGTAAAAGCCGGACGCGCCGGATCCGGCGTGTCCGGCTTTTCCGCCGGAGACAAAAAACGTTACAGTAGACGTTTTTTCCAGACGCCGGATCGCGACACATTGCGACACATTGCCGGATCCGGTGAAAACCGGATGAAACGCATGGCCATCCGGCGCGATCCGGCGCAAATGCAAGTCAATGGGGGGGAAACCGGATCCGGCATTGCATTTCGCCGGATCCGGTTTCTGTCAAAAGCGCCGGATCGCGCCTGACGGCGAAAACCTGATGTGTGAAAGAGGCCTTACGCATGTCATACAGATGTCGTAGGAAAGCTAGGTGAGGAAAAATCAATCACACCCTTGCATAGCACTCGCATGACATGAGATGAAACAAACGGATTCCATTTGTCCAACTTTTTAGGATCAACATTGGAACAATTTGTTATATGCTAACATGAGCGCGCCAAAATACTGAACGTGTGAGAGTTAACATTCAAATTCAAAAAACGAGTAGGAGAAAGGGAGTGGAGTGTGCAAAGCAAACAGAAAACCAGTTTGCAGTGATAAATCGAATGAAGAAGAAAAAGAAAGAAATATATTACTAAAGAAAACTAGATGGTAGAAGAATGAGACAAAGAAAATTGCACAATGGGTAATTGAGGATTAATAAAGAGAATGTGCAGGGACTGTGGGATTAGAACCAGACTTAGGTAAGGTTAGTATTTCATAGTGAAGAGAGATTTGTGAGGTTGGAGTCTGGAGGAGTCATTATAAGAATTGAAATAGACCGGAGGAGCTACAGCACCTGTTTAGTTGGGTATCACAGGGTTAACTGTAGAGCCGACCCCTAGTGAGGAGGAGAATTGTGAATCTCTGGATTAGTTGCAGAGGAAGTTTTACTTAGTTAATATCAAGGAAGGAAGAGGAAAGGACATCCTCTGGTTAAGATGATCTTCACCTGAGGGGTGTGTGTATGTGTGGAGGAAGAAAGCAGAAAAGCAGAGAAAGAGATAGAGAGCTTCTAAGAAGAACTCTATGGGTGGCAGTGGAATACTCTTAGCAGGCAAGTTAAGGAAGAATACATATGGCCAGGAAATTTTGTTAGAGTCCCCAAGGATCTCTGAGGAACGGAAATGTGTCAGCCAGGTCTTTGAAGCTGCGAGTCCGAGAAGAGACGCGTCAGCAAGACTGGGGCATGATCAGTAAGGTGTCAGCCACAGGTGCATTGTTACATGGTTCCTAAAAAGTAGTTTGAAGGATAGAATGCATTAGAAAAGCTCAGCTACAATGTCTGTATAGGTTTTAGGTCTCTAACTTGTTCTGCAATTCACCAACTGTGCAACTAAATATGTTTATTGAATACATGCTGGTGTACTGTAACCAAGAGGAACACATCTGCATATCCTGCTGTTTTTTGTGTACAAGTGAAACTGACAGTAATGATGACTTTGGTTTTATGGACTGGTGTGGCTTCTTGTTCTTGGGGTTGTGGACAATCGGAAATATGCAATGTGCAGCAGACCAAAGGAGCTAGAACCAGAGATCGCAGAACTGAACTAAGGCTGGAGTCTGTAGCGGAAAAGCAGGTACAAATCAGACAAATGAAAAAGAGAAACAAAAATGTAATGTTTAAATTACTCAGAGAGAATTTAAATGTCTCATTGTACCAGTATGTGTTTATTATCAGTTTCTTCACTTGATAAAGATGCAAGCATGGCATGGAAAAGCATAATGGACAATAAGACAATAAAGAGCTTCATATATTACTGCAGCAAGACACCTTTTTCCAGCAGCACAGACAACTTTTAGACATATTTTTATTTTGTCTGGTAAATTTACGGGGCATCAGCAGCTGGCTACAGAACACCTTTATAGTGGTTATGTCTCACACAACATATTGGGGTTTTACCCTATATGTGCCCTTCTCCCTTTCAAATTTTTCTTCCTTTTTTTAATGATTGAGTGTAGTTGCAGCACGTTACTTCAGAAGGGTTCCTGTGTCCTGAGTCTGGGCAGGTATAGAGAAGCGACTATGCCTCCACTGGGAACCTAGTGAATCTAGAAGATATGCTGAACAGTGAACCCAATTTTAAATCACCAACTGCAAGGTTGTTAAATGTCAACTACTAGCAGCTCACCTACACAAGTTGTTCTAGAGTACAACATTGCTCGTGTTTCTCATGTATGAACCTCTTTCCTCTAAAATGTAGGCAATGTTCTTTGGATGTGTGACCACTAAGATTATGCATCAATGTAGAGAAATCTAAAGAAACAAAATACTGTTGTGTTCGAAAGAATGTCTCTCTCTGTTCTTTAAAAGGCGACTACATCCAGTGGTCATTACAGTCCTCATTCCTAGTGATTGACCAAGCAGCACAACTTGTTATCTCAGCTCTAGCACTGCCAATGCAAAATTAATGGTATCTGATGAGTATTATTACACAGTAACAGCCCTTGGTTGTGTCTCACTGTGTGGCGCCCCTGAGGCTCAGTCGCCACAGAGGTACTACACCTCCTCGTGAGGTGTGGTGCCCCACCATGCAGGTAAGGTGGAGGCTCCTGACTACACTCCAACACCTGCACCCCACACCACAAAGTAGTGTAGCAAAGCACCTTCGGCGGCTCCCTGCTTGGAGTGTAGCAAAGCACCCATTGGTGGCTCCCTGCTTGGTACACGAAACGTGCTGGGTGGTGGGTGGAGCTTAGTTACATTAAAGAGCGCTCTCAGTCAGAGTTGTTGTTTAGTGGGAGAGAGAAGAAGATCCCCAGAGAGAGGGTTAGATGGATGGAAGTGCTGCAGCAGATCCCAGTGACCTGGGTCTGCTGGCACCAGGAAAGGAAGAGAGAGAGCGACATAGACTGAAAGCCTGATTCTCCATAGAAAGAAAGACTAGTACGGAATGTGAGGAGTAAAAAAGAACAGAGGACGTGGGTTAGAAGAGAACCCTCCCTAGAAGTTCTAAGCACAAGGCCGGGGCCCGGTCCCCGAGGTTGTATGGATACTAATGGTCCTGCAGCAGACACCGGAGGAATAGAAGTAGTGACCACTTTATTCCCACACAAGACTTGGGGGCACAACAGCAACTGGATAGTGAGTCGGGACTTAGTAGCAAAGAGTCCCCGAAGCAGGCTACAGCTGTCTGCCGTACAAGTAGAGTTCATAAGAACATTGGACAGGAGGAACTCCAGTGTAACTCAGTACTAGGAGTACTTCATTTAAAGGCGCTATAAGAGGAGACGTTCAGAAAGGCACGTGTTGGCGGAGTGTTGGAAAGGAGTATTCCATCTGGCCTGGAGGTTGACTGAGTCCCCAACCCGGAGGACACGGCACGGAATCGGGCACCTGTTTGTACAACAGACTGTGAGTAAAGCTTTGGAACTACATGCCCTGGTGTCCTCCACTCATTCCTGCGTCACACACAGGGCACCACTACATCCCTGTGCCTACACTACACCATTCCTGTAACGCTTCTCTACACTGCCCTGGGACTACAGCTTCACCTGTGGGGAGCTATTACATCTTTGCTGCGCCATACCATAAGTCCCAGAGGATCTGCATGCAGCGTCGGCTTAACACCTCCCTTGCCGAACACAGGTGGCGTCACGAAACACTTATAAACTTTATTCCCAACTCAACCCCTTTTACATGGGTGCCCAGGGCCACGGACCGGGTCACCGCTGCTGTGACAACCCCCTCTGAGAGACCGGCCCGGTACCGAGTACCCCACAGCCCTGGGAGGGCGACCCAACTGGACCAGAACTTACAAACTTTTAAGGGCCCCAAGAAAGAAAGACTAAAAGGAATTAATTTATTTTCACAATATGCACTTTAATCTTTGGAACTTTGGAACTATGTGAGATGTCTGAATTCTATATCTTTCTAGTAATGACTGTAGCAATATTAATTGTTTTTCTATAATAAGTTTTGCAACCATCCAGCCTGAGACTCTGTATGCTGATTAAATAACTCTAACTTTTGCTTTGAGCTAATTCTTTGTGTTTTCTCTTGTTTGCGTTATTAATAAAGTCAGATACACAGTAGTGATTTCATACAACAGAATCTCTCATTTATAAGTCAGCCTCAGTGATCTATGTGAGTGAACAAGTGAGAGACGACGTGCCAGTGGCTAAATGCAATAACAGTGACTTTCAGAGACTTGACTCAAGCATCATTACCAGTTTTATGTAAATACGGAAAACCTGGCAGCTTTGGGGCCAAAAGGCATGAACCGATAAGAGACCTGTTGAAACTTTTAAGAGCGGATTGTCGGATAGTGAGGATGCAAAGTACAAATACCGTCATCCCTCTGAATGCTGAACGAGGATGTAATGCAAAAGAATGGAGAATATTAAAAAAGCCCAAGGCAGTTATCTTTTATGCTGACTCACCCTCATTAGCTTTTCTAATAGAATCAAGAAATGTGTCTTCTGGAATTTTAAAGAGCAGAAGGACACTGACAGCAGCATATTTGCACTTAACTGTGATCCTTGAGATTAGAAAGACAGGAAAACTATTATCAGAAACAGTGACAATGATTCATACTAAGATTTTTTGCTATGCCTTTATGTTACAGAAATATCATCTGAAATTGGATTTTTAGACCCCACACCACTTATCAGTCTGTGGCCTAGCCTGTATAATTTTCCATCTATTGGGAGTATAACTATTCTTTATATATACCATGGACTTGGTATAGGCACTTTAGCGTGAAACATGTTTGACAAAAACCCCACAGTAGTCCTCACACTATATAATTGCTCTCACATTAACTTCTCACATTCTATAATGGCACCTACAGTATGACCTAAAGTGTAAGATGGCCCCTATACTGTATAAAGCATTCATGTTAGCTCCCAAACTGTAAGATGGCCCCCACAGTAGCCCCCAAACTGTATAATGCCTTCACATTAGCTCCCAAACTGTATAATGGCCCCCACACTGTATAAAGAACCCCTCAATAGTCCCCACACCTTATTATGGCACCCATATTAGGTTCCAAACTAGATAATGGTTCCCAAACTGTATGCTGGCCCCCTCATTTGCACCCATGCTGTTTAAATAGCTCCCGCATTTGCATCCATGCTGTATAATGTCCCTCACACTTTGAGGACCCCTCATAGTGACCTCCACACTGTATGAGGGAACCCCACTCTAGTCCTTACAATGTATGAGGGTCCCCCATACTTTATGATGTCCACATATCACACCACAGGTTTTGATTAAAATAAAAACATCACATACTCACTCAATCCAGGATACTGCCAAGTCCACCTGCAAAGCGTCAGTGCCCGAACTGGAGAGCAGAGTTCTGGCAATGGTGTCACCACACTCTGATGACCTGTGTGCCTCTACCAATCCATCACTCTGCCATTCTATAGACCGCATGCTTAAAGCGACATGTGCTCAACAGAACGGAGAGCAAGAGTACAGTAGTCTCTCTGCTCTATGGCACAGCTTAACTATATCGGTGTGCTGGTTGGCGTTATCCCCAGCTGGTCTTGTCTGTATATGGGGTCCAGAGCGATCGCACCCCCTACCCCCGCAGTACCTATGCTACTGATATATTATGTACATGTGTCTCCATGTGGTTTTTGTGAGGGTGTGGAAGATGACCAGTTACCCCTGAAGAGACTGCTGAAGTGACCTAATGCTTTAATTGGTTTCATGCTGTGGCATATACTGTTATTACATGCTATTACATATATGCTTTTTTTAATCCCTTTTATGTGAAAAAAATATATGAAAATAGCTAGCTGGGCAGGGAAGAGTTACAGATGGCCAGCCAAATAGTTGGAAGGAGTTTTAGAAACAAAAACTTGGATGCTTCCTGGTTAGTGAGTTGGTTGGTTAAACTGTATGGACTATGGGGTGCATTATATGGTATGGACTATGGGGTACTGTACATTATACTGTATGTAGGACTATGTGGGAGCTATTATAATATTTTATGGCCTATGGGGAGACTTTAAACTGTATGCAAGCAATTATGTAATGTGAAAGTTCATGTGGGATCCATCATACTATGTGGAGTGCTGTGTCTGGGCCATTATACAGTGTGGAGAGGTGTTGGGGCCATAACATGGTATGTAGGCCCATTAGAATGCATGGAGGGCTGTGTGGAGGTCACAGTTGGGGATCATACTGTGTTAGGATCACCATACTTTTCTGGGGCAGTTAAGGGGTGGGTACAGTAGGGTCATCATACTGTGCATGTGGAGGGTACTGTGCAGGAATTCACTGTAGAAGTATCTAAGTGGTTGTGGGGCAGTTTTGTTGACATCATACTTTGCGAGTGCAATGAAAGGAGAATCTAGGGCTCCAGTAAGAGGAAAATTAGAGGGCACAGAGAACCACACAGTGGGTGCAGTAACAGGGACACATATGTAGCAGCGGCTCAGCATTGGGATATCAGAAGGATAAGGAATTTGTACAGGTTGGGTTAAATGAAGATGGTGCCTGAAATATGAGAAATCATATGTCTCTTTGTTGTAATATCTACAGCTGACTCCTGGCTGGAAGAAGTTGCCTTGTCGGTCTGCACCAGATGGAAAATACAGGAAAAGTGAACGACTCCATAAGAAGGAACATCAGCTGTAAGTCACCATCTATAATGGTATTGTTATCTCTTACACAGTATGTTCTGCAGCACTGGTATCTACCACTATATGGTCACCATATGGTGGTAATATCAGTGTTGGTCTTTGCATTGACATTATTTTTAGTAACAGTTCTGCCTTCTGCTGAGATTCTCTTACATTCACTATTAGGCTAAGTGCACACGTAGCAGAAATTTTCTGCTGAAAAACAGGACTCCCTTCCCAGAAACTGCACGTTTTTTTCTGCGCGTTTTCACAGCGATTTTTGCACTTTTTTTGGCGTTTTTTTTCTGCGCGGTTTCTAGACACATGGAAAGAGCCAGAAACGCAGAAAAAAACGCAAAATTAATGAGCATGCTGCGTTTTTTTACCGCGATGCATTTTTTTCGCGGTAAAAAACGCATCAATGTGCACAAAAAGTGCTAAATGCATAGAAATGAATGGGAAGCTTCTTTTTCGCATTTTTCCCACGGATTTTTTGGCAAATCCGCGGGAAAAAACGCGAAAAAAACGCTGTGTGTGAACACAGCCTTAGGGTACATCAACATATTTATAATCATGGTTAGGGGCCTACTCAGAAGTTTCACCCACCCTGAACCAAACCCCTAGCTACGCCTCTGCTAGGAACCAAATAATTGGCCGAACCATTGTTCAGCCGACAGCTATGTACTGTGTTAGGGGTATCTTAGCTAAGTAATGTTGTCATTGTGCAGTAGCAGTTGTGTGCACTTTTACCAAAATCTGTTTATAGGGGAAAATAAAGTGTGAGTCAGAATTTAGCCTCAGTTGTTACTTGTTTTTAGTTATACTGTGGTTGTACAATGCAAATTAATGAAGTTTCACAAAACCCTAATTACATGATGGGGAAAAACTATGTAACATGACCTATCTGCAATAGGTTTCTTATAGATTTTGTTGCAAATTTTGTCCATGGTATTGTAAGGTGTAAATCTGCTTACAAAATCTGGGGCAAATTTCACAAAGTACACAACCAACAAACTAATATATACAAAGCTCCCCAACCCTTGCCAGACTGATGATGCTGGGGAAGAGAAGGATCGGGCATAGTGGATTCCAACACATTGTCCATTGGTTAGATAGACTGCTTCCAGAGGTGTTTGGTAGCTGCTCACTCCACTCTTTACTCTGAATGAGCCTAAAGCTCGCTGATGGGTATAGCCATCTTTAAAATCAATTTCACCATAGGCCTAAATAACATATTTGCAAGGAGGTTTTGAGTTTTTATCAAGTATTGACATATATAGAGGTAGGAGAT